>NC_137337.1:63079976-63679976 GCF_965287045.1 Carcharhinus amblyrhynchos
CACTACCTTCCCCCTATCACCACCTCTCTCTGATTAACTCATCTTTTTCCCTTACTCTTCCTGTTCTTCATTACTGCACAGCGTGACTCTAATTGCCTCTCCCTCCTCCTTGATTGCCCTCCATCATCACTTGCTTTCGTTTTAAATTTATGCCTGAATCTCTATCCTTCATTGTCTTCTCTGTCCCATGTCGGTGTCTGTCCCTCATTATTTCTCACTCTCTCTCTGCCTCCTCATCACCCATCCTTTCTCCCTTTCTCATTGATTATTGCCATTCCTCTGCCTCACATGACTTACTCATTTCCTCATTATTTCAATGTCTCTGTCTCTTATTGTCCCCTTTTCAGCTCTTACCATTCACTATCTCTGTATATCTCCATCATTCTCTTGCTCTGAGTGTCTCATATTCCCTCACTATCTCTCTTCATTGTCTTCCTAATTATGTCTCTCTTGCCCTGATTACTCCTGATCTTCACTCATAGAGTCATTGAATGCACAGAGGCAGGCTTTTCGGCCTAAACTGGTCAATATTAACCAAAAAGTCCATCTAAGCTAACCTCATTTGTCTACGTTTGGCCCATATCCCTCCAAACTTTCCCTATCCATATATCTGTTCAAATGCTTTTTAAATGTTGTCAATGTCCCTGCCTCAACCACTTTTTCCAGCAGCTGATTCCACACACGTACCAACTTCCTGTAAAAAAAAATTGCTCCTCATGTTCCCATTAATTCTTTCCCCTCTTAATTAAACCTATGCCCTGTAGTTCTCAATTCCACAACCCTGGCAAAACCCCATCCATGCCTTGGCATCTTGTATACCTCTATAAGATCACCCCCTTAGTCTCCCATGCTCCAAGGAGGAAAGTCCTAGCCTGTGCAATCTCTCCCTATAAAAGTTTACAGCCTTGTAAATCTCTTCTGCACTATCTTCAGTTTAATAACATCTTTCCTATAGCAAGAAGACCAGAACTGAACACAGTACTCCAGGTGTGGCCTCACCAACGTCCTGTACAACTCCTTCATTTTCTCTTGTTCTCCTCCCATATCATTACCCCCCGCTTGATTTTATTAGGTCCTTCTTTAGTCATCTGTCATGCATCCATCATCTGTTGGTCTCTTAATTTTCTCTCCATCCCTCACCATAATTATTTCCCTCTCCATCAATATCTTGCTGTCTCTTTAATTCTATTGCTCACCATCAGAAGCCACCATCCTCACAATAATTATGCCCCCAGCATTATCTCTCTATGTGCCTTCTTCATTATCTCTCTGCCTTCATTATCTCCTTTGCTTCTCATTCTCCATGAGCTCCTTCACTTCCTCATTATTTTTCCCTTTGTCTCACTGTAAACTTCAAATGATCTGTGTCTTGCTCATTATGTCCTTGCCTGTCCTTCTGACAATCACTGTCTTTCTCCCTCCCTCATTATTTCTCATTTCGTTACCTGTTTCACCTTCATCATTTCTCTTATCCTTTATTTTCACTATCTCTCCATCTCATTATCTCAACCCTATATTTTACTTCTCTTACAGCTCACATTTTTTCGTTTGTTTATATTTCTGCCCCTTCATCATTCGTCTTTCCCTCTCTTAATTCCCCTGTCCCTCTCTCCCAATATTTCCCAGTGTTTTTACCTCACAGTTTCATTCTATATCCTTCTATTCCCATCCTATTTGTGTATATGCAAAAACACACCTTAAAAGTCACTACTGTATCTGCTTCTACTACCACCCCCAGCAACGAGTTCCAGGCACCCCCCACCCTCGTGTAAAAAATCTTCCTCGTACATCTCCTTTAAATGTCAATATCAAGGCTAGGACTCTTAGCAGTGTTGAGGAGCAGAAGGACCTTGGGGTCCGGGTCCGTAGGACACTTAAATCGGCCTCACCGGTGGAGGATGTGGTCAAGAAGGCGTATGGTGCGCTAGCCTTCATTAATCGAGGGATTGAGTTTAGGAGTCGGGAGGTAATGCTGCAACTTTATAAGACCCTTGTCAGACCCCACTTGGAGTACTGTGTGCAGTTCTGGTTGCCTCACTACAAGAACGATGTGGAAGCTATTGAGAGGGTGCAGAGGAGATTTACAAGGATGTTGCCTGGATTGGGAGGCATGCCTTATGAGGATAGGTTGAGGGAGCTAGGTCTCTTCTCCCTGGAGAGACGAAGATTGAGAGGCGACCTGATAGAGGTTTATAAGATGTTGAGAGGTATAGATAGGGTGGATTCTTGGAGGCTATTTCCCAGGGCTGAAATGGTCGCTATGAGAGGTCACAGGTTTAAGGTGCTGGGGAGCAGGTACAGAGGAGATGTCAGGGGTAAGTTTTTCACTCAGAAGGTAGTGAGTGAGTGGAATTGGCTGCTGTTGGTGGCGGTAGAGGCGAACTCGCTGGGGTCTTTTAAGAGACTTCTGGATGAGTACATGAGATTTAATGGGATTGAGAGGTATAGATAGGCCTGGTAGGTATGGATATGTTCAGTGCATTGTGGTCCGAAGGGTCTGTTTGTGCTGTAGTGTTCTATGTTAAACCTTGTTCCTCGCATCTTAAACCTGTGTCCCCTAGTAATTGACTCTTCCACCCTGGGAAAAAGCTTCTGACTATCCATTCTGTCCATGCCTCTCATAATCTTGTACACATTTATCAAGTTGCCCCTCAACCTTCGTTGTTCCAGTGAGAAAAACCAACTTTCTCCAATCTCTCCTCATAGCTAATGCCCTCCATACCAGGCAACATCCTGGTACATCCTTTCTGTATCCTCTCCAATGCCTCCACATCCTTCTGGTTGTGTGATGACCAGAATTGAACACTATACTCCAAGTGTGGTCTAACTAAGGTTCTACAAAGCTGCAACATGACTCGTCAATTTTTAAACTCAATACCCCGGCCAATGAAGGCAAGCACGCCGTATGCCTTCTTGACTACCTTCTCCAGCCGTATTGCCACTTTCAGTGACCTGTGTACCTGTACACCCAGATCCCTTTGCCTATCAATACTCTTAAGGGTTCTGCCATTTACTGTATATTTCCTATCTGTATTAGATCTTCCAAAATGCATTACCTCACATTTGTCTGGATTAAACTCCATCTGCCATGTCTCCGCTCAAGTCTCCAGCTGATTTATATCCTGCTGTATCCTCTGATGGCCCTCATCAGTATCCGTAAATCCACCAACCTTTGTGTTGTCCGCAAACTTACTAATAAAACCAATTACATTTTCCTCCAAATCACTTATATATATTACAAACAGCAAAGGTTCCAGTACTGATCCCTGAGGAACGCTACTTGTCACAGCCTTCCATTCAGAAACGCACCCTTTCACTGCTAACCTCTGCTTTCTTTGACCAAGCCAGTATTGTATCCACCTTGCCATCCCATGCGACTTCACCTTCTGCACCAGTTTGTCATGCAGGACCTTGTCAAAGGCCTTACTGAAATCCACGTAGACAACATTCACTTCTCCACCCTTATCAATCATCTTCGTCACTTCCTTGAAAAACTTGATCAAGTTCGTGAGACATGACCTCCCCTTCACAAAACCATGTTGCCTCTCACTAACACATTCACTTACTTCCACATGGGAATAAATCCTGTCTTGAAGAATCCTCTCCAATAATTTTCCCATCACTGATGTAAGGCTCACCGGCCTGTAATTACCTGGATTATTCTTGCTACCTTTCTGAAACGATGGAACAACATTGGCTATTCTCCAGTCCTCTGGGACCTACCCTGTAGCTAGTGAGGATTCAAAGATTTCTCTCAAGACTCCAGCGATTTCCTCCCTTGCTTCTCTCAGTATTCTGGGATATATCCCATCAGATCCTGGGGACTTGTCTACCTTAATATTTCGCAAGAAACCCAATACTCCTCTTTTTTGACCTCAATATGACTCAAACTATCTACACACCCTTTCCCAGACTCAACATCCACCAAGTCCTTCTCTTTGGAGAATACTGACGCAAAGCATTCATTTAATACTTTGTCCATTTCCTCTGGCTCCACGCATACATTCCCTGCCTTGTCCTTGAGTAGGCCAACCCTCTCCCTGGCTACCCTCTTACTCTTTACATATGCCTTTTAAAAGCCTTGGGATTTTCCTTAATCCTGCTGGCCAATGCTTTTTCATGACCCTTTTAGCCCTTCTTAATCCTTGCTTAAGTTTCTTTCTACTTTCAAACCTTTGGTAAACACCAAGCTTTGAGTCATAGGATATGGATTTGCATTTAATTGGGCATTTTTCGTAGTGTTGGGATGTTTTCAAGCACATCCCACCCCGTGAATTACTTTAGAAATGCAGTAACCTGTCATGTGGGCAACCACAACAACTCATCTGAGCAGAGTAAGATCTCACAAACAGAAAACGAGAGAAATGACCAGTTAACATGCAGCCATTATGTTATTTTAATGTCCAACTGAATCTGCATCTCCAACAAAAATCAAAGCTAACACTCCAATGAGGGAATGTTGTCAGAGATGTTGGGCAGGATTCTCCAGCTGCAAGCGCTCCAAGACTGGAAATTTCTACCTGTGTTGCACCTTCCCGTGCAATCGTAGGAGGTGCAATACCTGCACCTTTACCTCCTCCCTGCTCCCAGTGTATCCCAGACACACTTTTCAGATGAAGCGGCACATCATGTGCACGTTCTTTAATTTGGTCTGTTGTATTCACTGCTCCCAGTGTGTGTACTGTGCATCGGAGAGAGCAAATGCCAACTGGGTGACTGCTTTGCAGAACACCTTTGGTCCGTTCACAAGCAGGACCCAAACTTTCATGTCGCCTGCCATCTCCACACACCACCCTGCTCTTCTATGTCTATCCTTGGTCTTTTCCAATATTCTATTGAAGCCTGATGCAACCTGGAGGAATGGCACTTCATCTTCCATTTGGGCACGTTACAGCCTTCCAGACTGAACGTTGAGATCAACAACTTCAGAGCATGAACTCTCCTCTTTACTTTCACCCCATTTCCATTTATTTTATTTCATTCCTTCTTTTCATCCTATACATCTATTTTTAATACTTCATGTTCTTATTTTCATTTTTCCACTTGCTCTCCATTTTGTCTAAAGAACATAAGAAATAGGAACAGGAGTAGGCCATCTAGCCCCTCGAGCCTGCCCTGCCATTCAATAAGATCATGGCTGATCTGTCGTGGCTCAGTTCCACATTCCCGCCCTCTCCCCATAACCCTTAATCCCCTTGCCTATCAAAAACCTATCAACCCGTGTCTTAAATATATTTAGCAAGGCAGCCTTCCCCACTTCAACGGGCAGAGAATTCCAGAGATTCACCACCCTTTGAGTGAAGAAGTTCCTCCTCAACTCCGTTCTAAACCACCCCCCCTTTATCTTGAGGCTGTGCCCTCTAGTCCTACTGTCCTTTCTGAGCGGGAAGAGCCTCTCCACCTCTATCCTATCCATCCCATTCATCATCTTATATGTCTCAATGAGATCTCCCCTCATTCTTCTAACTCTTAACGAGTACAAGCCTAGTTTATTCAGCCTCTCCTCATAGTTCAACCCCCTCAACTCTGGTATCAGCCTAGTAAACCTCCTCTGCACTCCCTCCAAGCCCAAAATATCCTTGCGTAAGTGTGGCGACCAAAACTGCACACAGTACTCCAGCTGCGGCCTCACCAGTGCCCTGTACAGCTGCAGCAAGACCTCCTTACTTTTATATTCAATCCCCCTCGCTATGAAGGCCAGCATCCCATTTGCCTTCCTGACCACCTGCTGCATCTGCAGGCTGTGTTTTTGCGACTCATGCACAAGGTCCCTCTGCACCGTCGCCTGCTGCAGTTTTTCGCCATGTAAGTAATAGTCCTTCCTACCATTATTCCTACCAAAGTGGACAACTTCACATTTGCCAACATTAAATTCCATTTGCCAGTTCCTGGCCCATTCGCCCAGCCTATCTAGATCCTTCTGCAGACTCTCCACACCCTCCGCGCAATTTGCCGTTCCATCAATCTTGGTGTCTTCAGCAAATTTCGACACCATACACTCGGTTCCCTCCTCCAGATCATCTATATAAATGGTAAATAACTGAGGCCCCAGTACCGACTCCTGGGGCACTCCACTAGTCACCAACTGCCAATCTGAATAGCACCCATTGACCCCCCCCACTCTCTGCCTCCTATTTGACAGCCAATCCCTTATCCACGCTAACACCCTACCCCCAACTCCATGCCCCTGACCTTCTGTAATAACCTCTTGTGAGGCACCTTAACAAACGCCTTCTGCAAATCAAGAAACACCACATCCACCAGCTTTCCTCTATCCACCGCCCTAGACACATCCTCATAGAACTCCAATAAATTCGTCAGACACGACTTCCCCTTAACGAAACCATGCTGCGTCTGCTCTGTCAAACAATTCTCCTCAAGATGCCTCGCTATTTTCTCCTTGATCATGGATTCTAACATTTTTCCTACAACAGATGTTAAACTAACCGGCCTATAATTCCCTGCCTTTTGCCTGCCACCCTTCTTAAACAACAGCGTAACATTAGCCGTTTTCCAATCTTCCGGCACTTCCCTGGAATCCAGCGATGTTTGGAAAATAATCACCAAGGCATCCACTATCACCTCCGCCATTTCTTTCAGAACCCTTGGATGCATTCCATCCGGTCCTGGGGACTTGTCCACAATCAGTCCCTCCAGTCTGTCAAGCACTGCCTCTCTAGTAACAATAACATCATTCAGGCCCTCCACTCCTACCATCTTTCCATCGCTAACACCCGGCAAATTATTCACGTCCTCCTCCGTGAAGACCGAAACAAAAAAGTTATTCAAGGCCTCAGCCATTTCCCCATCCCCTACCACTAAGTCCCCCCTCTCATCCTCTAAGGGTCCAATGTTCACCCTAGTCAGCCTCTTCCTTTTTATATATTTATAAAAACTCTTACTATCCTTTTTTATATTAAGCGCTAGCCCAGCTTCATAGTTTCTCCTACCCTTCTTTATCAACTTCTTTGTCATTCTTTGTTGACATTTAAACCTCTCCCAATCCTCTTCTTGCCCACTACTCTTAGCTACTCTAAACGCATTCGCTTTTAATTTAACACTTTCCTTTACCTCCTTCGTTATCCACGGCTGATTATCTCTCCTCCTACAATCCTTTTTAACCATCGGAATAAATTTCTGCTGAGCACCAAGAAAGATCTCCTGAAAGATCTTCTTAAAGATCATCCACTGTTCCTCAACAGACCTGCCTTCCAATGCGCTGCCCGAATCAACATTTGCCAATTCCTCTCTCATCCTACCGTACTCCCCTCTGTTCAACCAAAGGACACATGTCCGGGAACCCACTTTCTCCTCCTCCATCTGCAACAGAAACTCCACCATACAATGATCACTCTTCCCAAGAGGATCCTTCACCACAAGGTCCCTAATTCTACCCGCCTCATTACGTAACACCAGATCCAAGATAGCTCGCTCCCTCGTCGGCTCCAACACACACTGTTCAAGGAAACTATCCCGGCAGCATTCCAAGAACTCTTCCTCAAGCGCGTCGCGTCCAACATGGGTCGACCAATCAATATGTAGATTGAAATCCCCCATAATTATTGCCGTTCCATTCCTGCACGCCGCATTTATTTGCGCGTTAACAGCCCGCCCCACCTCCAGATCATTATTTGGGGGCCTAGAAATAACACCCACCAGCGTCTTCCTCCCTTTGCTGTTCCTAATCTCCACCCACAACGATTCCACTTTCTGCTCTTTGGCTCCTATATCATCCCTTACTACCACCCTGATGCTATCCTTAATCAGCAGAGCTACGCCCCCCCCTTTTTCCTCCTGCCTATCCTTCCTAAACACTTGATACCCCTGTACATTCAGCTCCCAGTCCCTGTCACCTTGCAGCCACGTCTCTAATGGCCACCAGATCATATCCATTTGTGCTGATCTGCGCCACCAGTCTTCTAAACTCTCCTCACCTCATTGTAATACACTTGTCCTATTTTCTTTGTTTTTATCTCTGACGATGGGTCATCTGGACCTGAAACGTTGGCGCTATTTTCTCTCCATAGATGCTGTCAGACCTGCAGTTTTACCAGCATTTTCCGTTGTTGTATCATACAATACAGTTTGTTCTAATTTAGGCTTGGAGGGCTGAAGGACCTGTTCCTGTGCTGTAATTTGTTTTAGAATGGGAATGGAGGGATATAGTCCCCGGAAGGGTAGGGGGTTTTAGTTGAGTCGGGCAGCATGGTCAGTGCAAGGCCAAAGGGCCTGTTCCTGTGCTGTAATTTTCTTTTTTCTTTGTTTCATTATTGTAAGCAAGGACTAGGCCTGGTAAGCACTATTTGAACATATTGTTGTCAATGGGGAATTGGGTTTGAAGCTGACTGCAGGACATGTGCATGATTCTTAGCTACTTTGAACTTCAGGAGCCACAGCAACAAAATGTTTGTGTAAGATGCCACACGATACAAAAACAACACCAAGTTAAAGCAGTCACAATTTTTGAACTTTGAGGTCATGCTTCCTTAACCCAGTTTCAGATTCTGAAGCATTGATGTGATAGAAGCCCTCCCAACTAAACTAGAAGATGACTTGTTACAATCAGTGATACGGTTGTGTGTGAAGTTTTTATCTGAATTGTGATGGAATAAAACATTGGTGACTCTCAATACGTGATGTGGCTCACCTGGAATTTTCTATAAACTTATTCAGGCAAAGTCCTTGTTGCATTTCTGATTGTTCACAAGCTAGATGTTTAGCCAATATGCAAGTAGATGGCTTTTGCTTTTCTCTGATTGACAATTATTTTTACTTTGTAGATTATGTCTTTTTTGAAAACTCTTCAAGCAATCCATTCTTAATAAGAAGGATAGAGGAACTGAACAAGGTAATGATCTGCACATTGAAATTCTGTTGCATTAGCAAGCTTTACATTATCAATTTTTAATGGTTTATGCAGAGTTGTGGTCTTTCAATTCTGTATATTATGGGTGTAAATGGGAACTTAATTGTAGTCCTTTAAAGATCTATAAAATGTCATTCCAGGGGATTTACTATCAGTTTTCCTTAACTATGCACTTCTGAACTGGAAGCATCATGATTTGTTGTGCATACGCACGATGCCATAGTAGCCTGTCTTCAATGTGATATACAGAATATTTTGTTCCCTCTGTAACACACTCTTCATAATTGTTTAACATATACCCTAGTCTTAACGCATTTCTACATTTTGTTACTTTCCATGTAACATGCTATCTTGTTGAGAAAAGATTTTCCATGCTTTATAGGATAATCCTGGAGCACTGGGAGGTAGAATCACTTAAAGTGATCCAGATATTGAACTGTGAACAACTAGGACAATGAGATGCAGTCAAACCTTCAGCTATCAGATTTAAGTTTGTGGAGATAGAAATTGCACTGGGGATGCAAGGATCATGGGGCACTCACAGAAGTGAAACAGTGATTTAAGTTACTGAAAAAGGAATCCAGGGGCCTGAATTAATGATTTGCAGACATGGTTTCAAACCCTACCATGGCAGTTAGCTTCAGTTAAATTCATAAGAGTTAGTGTCAGTAATGCTGATTGTATAGCTACCAGGCTGTCAGGGGGAAAAAAAACATTTGTTTCACTTGTGGGAGTGGTTTTTGGGCCTCCTAGCAGTAACCACACTGTAGAATGTGGTATACAGGAGGACATGGTGGGGGCCTGTGAGAAAGATATAGTGATATTCATGGGTTATTTCAATCTATATATAGACTGGACAGCTCAGATTAAGAAAGGTAGCCTGCCTGATGGGATTGTAGAGCATTTTTGGGACAGTTTCTTAGACCAGTACACTTCAGCACCAACCAGAAAACGGGCTATACTAGATCTGATAATGTGCAATGAGACAAGATTAACTAATGATCTCGTAATGAGGCACCTCAAGGTAGTTGGGATGGAGTTGAGCCTTGTATTTTAAACTTAAATAAGGGTATTTATCAAGGCATAAAGATAGAATTGACTAAAGTGAATGGGAAATTAGGTTAAGGGATAGATCGTAGAAATGTAATGGCAGACATTTAATGAGATATTTCCAAATACTTAGAAAATATACATCAAATTTAATCACCATACTTTCAGACCTTTCATCCAAGTCATTTATATAAATTGTTAAAAGTTGAGGGCCCAGCACTGATCCCTGTGGCATACCACTCATCACATCCTCCCAACTAGAAAAAGACCAATCATGCCAACTCTGTTACTTGTTAGCTAGCTAGCCAACCTTCAGTCCAAGCCAGCATATTACCCACCACACTATGAGTTTTTATTTCAGTCAATTAATTTTGATGTGGCACCTTACAAATGCCTTGTAGAAATCTAAGTACAGTACATCTATTGGTTCCCCTTTATCCATAGCACATCTGACTCCTTCAAAGGACCCCAATAATAGCTGCAGAGATAGTTGATATGCCAGTTATGATTTTCCAAAATTCCTTTAATTCTGGAAAGGTCTCATTAAATTGGAAGGTGGCAAATATAACACAGGTTTTAAAGAAAGGAGGAAGAGAGAAAACAGAGAAATGCAGTCATTTGGAAAATGCTGGAATCTATTATAATGGAAGTCTTAACAACGCAGTTAGGAAAGTGTAATAGCACAAGTCAACGTGGTTTTACAAAAGGGAATCCCTGTTTGAGAAATCTATTAGTATTTGTTGAGGATGTAACTAGTAGGAAGATGAAGGGGGAACAGAAGATGTAGCATACCTGGATTTCCAAATGACATTCAAAAAGGCGCCACAGGAAAGTTGTAACAGGTAAGATAAGGATCCAGGGAGTTGGATGTAATATATTAGTATGATACATGTTTGGTTATTGGAGAGGAATTGAAGAATGGGTATAAACAGAGCATTTTCAAGATGGCAGACTGTGACTAGTAGAGTGCTGCAAGAATCAGTGCTGGGGCCTCAGTTATTTATAAGCTATGTTAATGACTTACATGTAAAGACAAAGTTTTTCTGAGTTTGCTCATTATACAAAGTTAAGTGGAAAGGTAAGCTGTGGGGAGGGCACAGAGAGGTTGCAGAGAAAAATAGACAGGTTAAGTGAATGGGTAACGAAATGGAAGATGGTATGTAATGTGGGGAAGTGTGAAGCTGTTCACTTTGGTCAAAAGAGTAGAAAAACAGAATATTTTTTGACAGATGTGAAACATGTAAATGTTGATGTCCAGAAGGACATGGGTATGCTTGTACAAGGAACACAGCAAGTTAGCATGCAGATGGAGCAAGCAATTAGGAGTCAGAATGGCGTGTTGGCCTTTACTGCAGATGGATTGGAATACCAGGGATTAAAGAAGTCTTGCTACAATTCAGGGCTTTGGTGAAATTGCAACTAGAATACTGTGTGCAGTTTTGATCTCCATGTTTAAAAAGCATATATTTGCATGGAAGCAGTGGAACGAAGGGTCACTAAATTAGACCCCATGATGAGAGGATTGTCTGTGAAGAGAGGCTGAGTATATTAGATCTATATTCTCTGGAGTTCAGAAGAATCAGGCAATCTCATTGGAACCTACAAGATTCTCATGGGGCTTGATAGAATAGGCACTGAAAGATAGTTTCCACTGGCCAGGAAATCTAGAATATTGGGACACAGTCTCAGGATAGATAACGGTTGATCGTTTGGGACTGAGATGAGGAAAAATGACTTCACTCAAATAGCTGTGAAAATTTGGAATTGGAGGGTTGTGGATGTTCCCATCACTTAATGCATTTTAAGTTGGGATAGACAGAAATTGGGACTCTCAAAAAAATCAAGGGTTGGGCAAAAGTGGAGTTAAAGCCAGGTCGTATTGCGTGGCGGAGCAGGTTCGATGGGCTGTATAGTCTGCTCCTGCTCCTTGTGTTCTTGTATCTTGTGTTCTTTAGCCAGTATAAAATTTTGTTCCTTAATCACTCCTGTGAAGTGACTAAGGATGTTTTGTTACATTGAGGGTGTCAAATCATTGCAAGCAGTTGTTGTGGTATGATACACCCAGTGATAGGATAAACTCAGCACAACTGAAACTGTTGCATTTTGATATGTTCTGCAGTTTTGCTTGTGTTAATTGAGTCCCTGATGGATAGAGAAACTGCTTTGTGTTCTTTTAAAGTCCACATTTCCAGATGTTAGTCCTGCTGTTGCGCTATGTTAGCTGATTCCAGCCAGAAATGGTACAGAACAAGGCTAGGGGGAGGAATAACTAGCACCGTAAGTGAGTATTCCCTGGGTGAGGGAAAAAAATCAAATAAGGCATAATCCCTGTTCTTGATCATTACCCATGTACTTCTCTTCTGTGGGGTGAGGACAGTATGTGGGGTCTACATAGTTGAATGGCCAGCTCATCAATGCGTAAACTTACCTGTGAAGAATGGTCACTTGAGTGAGTTATCAGAAGATCACATTAGTCTGCCAAAGGACCTCCTCCTTTACAGTTCAGTGCTTCACACTAACGGTTGCACAGTGGTTTACCCTGTTGTCTTACAGCACCAGGGATCAGAGTTCAGTTATAGCCTTGGGTAACTGTGTGTAGTCTGCATGTTCTCCCCATATCTGTGTTTCCTCCGGATGCTCCAGTTTCCTCCCATAGTCCAAAAGACGTGCAGGTTAGGTGGATTGGCCATGCTAAATTGCCCCTTAGTGACCTGAGATATGTAGATTAGGGGGATTAGTGGGGTAAATATTCTACCCAAGGGTGTGAACAACCGGCTTATGACATTACAGCTTCCACTACAGAACAGAAACCAAGCCATCCTGATCAGTGCCTATGCCCCCACGATGAACAACCCAGACAAGATGAAAGACAAGTTCTATGAAGAACTAGACGCCCTACCATGAGCAGTGAGCAGTACCGACAAGCTGATCTTGCTTGGCAATTTCAATGCAAGAGTAGGGTATGACTCTGCAACCTAGCAGGGAGTCATTGGGAGGCATGGAGTGGGCAAGCGTAACAGTAATTGCCTAGTCTTAATGAAGACCTGTGCAATACACAGCCTCCTCATCACCAACACAACCTTCCGTCTGCCTACCCATAACAAGACCTCTTAGATGCACCCCCGCTCTAAGGATTGGCATCTTATCAGCTATGTCATTGTCAGGAGAAAAGACAGGCAGGATGTCAGAGTGATCAAGGCCATGTGTGGTGCTGACTGTTGGACAGATCACAGGCTCATTGTCTCCAAAATGAGGCTTAGAGTCAGACCCAAGAGGCAACCACAAGGAAGCAAGGTTATGAAAAGAATCAATGCGGCCAAGCTAAAGAACCACCAGTGCAACAGCTACAATGCCTACACAAGTCTGTCCAATATGTGCCAGGACGTTCCATGCCCGAATTGGCCTGATCAGTCATCTTCGGACACACAGCAACTAGCCTCAAAATGACTAATGGTGTTGAGGTCCTCATCGATGACGATCGACGAATGAACATAGTCTGCATGTTCTCCCCATATCTGTGTTTCCTCTAGATGCTCCAGTTTCCTCCCACAGTCCAGAAGACGTGCAGGTTAGGTGGATTGGCCATATGTAAATTAGGGGGATTAGCGGGGTAAATACGGGGATAGGACTGGAGAGTGAGCCTAGGTAAGATGCTCTGTCAGAGAGTCGGTGCAGATTCAATGGACTGATGGCCTCCTGCACTGTAGGGATTGTATGAACATTGTATGTGCCAGTTGTCTTCAGAGCCCTGTCTGTTCACTATTTCACTGCAGCATTTTTTGTAATCTAATCTCCTCAGTGCCCTTTCTTTCACTATTTCAGACTGTCAATGGCAATGTGGAAGCAAAGTGCGTTTGTTTCTACCGGAGACGTGACATTTCAAGCAGCCTTATTGCACTTGCCGACAAACATGCGAGTAAGTGTTATTTTAACATACTCATTCTCCTGATATAGCAACTGTTAGTGAGATTTGCATTATTGTCCATTTCCAGTTGTCCGTTACAGATGAGTAGAGAATTCTAATGTTTGACCTTGTGTTGATGAAAGAATGATATATATCTAAGTCAAGATGGTGTATAACATGGAGAGGTACCTGGAGATTCTGATGGTCTCATGCACCTGTTGTCTTTGTCCTTCGTCAGGGGTTTCCAAATTATGGGTTGTTAACCCCGGTGAGGTCACAGATAGCGTTTGGGGGGGGGGTCACCAGCTCTCCCTCCACTGGGCCACCAATAATGACTGTGATGGGGAAGCTCTGGCAGGACAGCCCTGGACTCTGGCTGTTGGCACCAAACATCCCACGGCAGACAGTAAACTCAAAGGGCTCTTTAATCTCAGAAATCACTCTAAGCAGTTGAGTGCTGAACTGGCCCGGAATATTAATACACCGACTTGGCGCAGGCAGAGACAGGCAAGAGTAACTCTGCACAACTCTGCGTGAGATCACACAGTTCAACCAGGAAGGTGAACGGTGGCTTCAGACTTTACTGTGTTTCTGCTCCTGTCTATTTACTTTGGGCTGGCGACTCTGCTTCACAGGCACTGACAACTAGACCAAAAATAGTGAGTGTGAGAAGATGGCAATGAGGGCTTTGGTGGTGGAAGACAGGCCGATTACAGTGTGTGCAGTGGTAGCAGTCAGGGCAGGAGTGAGGACAGGGACTGATGACTCTGTGTGTGGGGGACAGGGCTAATAACACGTGGGAAGGGGAAAGAGGCTGATTATTTTGTAAACGGGGGTAGTGGTCCTTGGGAAATGTGGAGGTCTTGGCTAAAATCTACATGAATACAAGTATTTTAAAAACATTTTCATATTTATGTGATGTATGTATATATATTGATCCATAATATACAAATTTTAATAATTATATACTGAGTGTTATCATAGAATCCCTACAGTACAGGAGACCCTTTCCCCTTCCCACACGTGATATTAGCCCTGTCCACCACACATACAGTAATCAAACCCTGTCCTCACTCCTCTCCCCCCGACCACTACCCATCGAGCAATCCCAGACAGGCCCTATCCACGTAACTCCACACATTTACCCTGCTAGTCCTCCTGCACTAAAAGGCAATTTAGCGTGGTCAATCCGTCTAACCCTAAAGTTATGCTACTTTATTTCCGATTTGTTTTTGTTGATGTCAGGGGTCATGTTAATTTCAAATGTTAAAATGAGACCACGTTGGAAAGTTGTTTGGGAAGCTGTAGGTAGTGGAGGTTGTGGGTTTGCAAGGTGCCATGAGAAGAAACTTAAGCCTCTGTATCCTGCAGCTAAGAGCCTTGAGGTTTAAGGTGATAACTAGGCTGCTTGAATGGTGTCAAGCTTCTTGAGTTGTGGGAGTTGCACTCATCTAGGCATATGGAAAATATTCCTTTATGCTCACCAAGGCTTTTAAGTAACTGATCCAGTTCAGCTGATAAATAGATATCCCCAGGATGTTGATGGCAGTCAATCTGGCTGAATGTTAGTGGGAGGTTATTCTCTCTCACTGTAGATGGTCATTGCCTATATGGTATGAATGTTCACTTGTCAGCTCAAAGATGCATGACATTCAAATCTTGCTACATGTGGACATGGACTGCTTCAGTATCTGAGGGGTTGCAAATGGAACTGAGCATTGTGCAATCATCAGTCAGTATCTCCGCTTCTGGCCTTTTTGTTGGAGGGAAGGTCAGTGGCGAAACAGCTGAAGATGGTTGGGCTCAGGACGCTGCCTTGAGGAGCTCTTACAGTAATATCCTGGGGCTGAGAGGAATGACCTGCAATAACCACAACCACCTTCCTTTGTGCTAGACATGACATGACTCCCCCCCCACCCCTCCTCCAAAGACTGCAATGAGGTCTGGGGTCGCTTCAACCTGGTGGAACCCAAACTGACATTGGTGAGCCGGTTATTAGTGATTAAGTGCCACTTGATAGCACTGCCAATGATACCTACCATCATTTTGCTGACGATTGTGAGTACACAGATGAGGCACTAATTAGGTAGATTCGAGTTGTGAACAGGATACATCTGTTTTTCCACATTGTTGTAGCTACACTGGAACAGCTTAGCCAAAGGTGTGACGACTTTAGGGGCACAAATCTTCAGCATTACTGTCAGAATGTTATCAGGATCAGAAACTTGGTTGTAACTAGTAAGCTCAGCCACCTCTTCACATTACAAGGAGCGAATAAACTTAGCTAAAATAAGGTGTTGTGTCTGCTGCACAGTCTGTTTTAACCCTTATATGATGGACAAAGAATTGCGACTAGACTTCTTGTTAGTACAACCAGTATCTATTTAAAACATTCAATCAATAATCACCTACCCAACCAACAATAAGTTATCTTACAGAAAATACTAAAGTTCAATATTAGGCCTTGACTTAACTTTGCATAACTGGCAAGTACCCAAGCAGATATTGGCCTTTATCTGTGCGCTGGTCTCAGTAGTCCTCTGTGGTCTTTTGATCTGGTCTGGCACTCTGGCTCTGGTCTTCCTTCCTTCTCAAGTGTGGTGGCTCTCCTCCTGCAGGTCGTTGCTGGCAATGGTCACTGTTGTTGTAGCTCATTCATGGTGTTAGAGAGAGAGAGAGCTTCTGTTGTGTAGCACCTTTTATACCCCATTGAGTTTCATGCCCCTTTTGGCCATTGCCAATCAATCAACCAGGAGTTGATCATCCTGATCAATAAAGTCCAATCGGGTACTGCCACACCAATCTCTGGGTGTGCCCTCAATGCCCATGTCTGTAGGTGCTGGGGGCACGTAGGACACACACCTCCCTCCCAAATAAGGAGTTACAGCGCCTCTATATCTGGTAAACAACCCAGTTTGACTAGGAAGTCCCTTTAGTCCTGGAAGATGGCCCATATCCTGTGTATTCAATCGTCTGAGTTGCAGCCTGTTTATCCCTGTCTTTTAGGCAGCAGCCTGCTGTTTTAGTACTTGCCCAATTTAATAAATTTAAATCGCCATTTTAGGTGGCCTGTTTGGCCACATTGGTATATGAGAGAGCCTGACCCTAAGTTTTGCGCTCAGATCAATAGCCCACTCCATACTTCAGACAAAGGTGTTTGCAAATGTTTCAGCCTTGTCTTTTGCACTTGTGTTTGTACTTTGTCATCGTTGAGGGAAGGGATGTTTATGTATACTCCTCCAGCTGTTGTTGAATGTTCTGCCATCCATTGTAGTAGGCCTGCTGTTTGTATTGTTTAGCATGAGTGTGGTCCTGTGTCATGACTTCAGTAGGTTGCATCCCATTTTTAGATGTGTCTGGTGTTGTTATATTCTTTCACAATCCTCATTATTCCAAGGTTGTTTACCTGGCTTGATAGTAAAGTGTGAGGGATAAGCTGAGCCATGAGGTCACAGATTGTGGACGAATATAATTCTGTTGATGGCCCACAGTGCTACCTGGATGCACAGTTTTGAACCTCTAGATCAGTTTTCGATCAACTTGCCTAGCATGGTTATAGTGCCATGCAATGTTATGGGGCATTACACCCAGCGTGAAGATGGGACTTGGTCTTCTCAAGAACTGTGTAGTAGTCACTCATGATGTGGAGATGCTGGCGTTGGACTGGGGTATAACAGAAAGAAATCCCACAACACCAGTTTAAAGTCCAAACACGTTTATTTGTAGCAAAAGCTGCAAGCTTTTGGGACAGCCTGTCCCTTCTTCAGGTGGCTGTAGTAGTCACTCATGCCAAGGCTTTCATGGACCACCAAGTTGATGGTGAGGATGAGATAAGTATGGAATGCTAGTCAATTTGAGGGAATGCCGTCAGAAGAAAATCCACAATGCTTGGGTATGTTCAACTGCACAGAGGACAGAAAGGCAGTCATTACAGAGGATTTTCTAAAAATTCATTCAGCCGGGGTGGATGTCACTGTTGGGCCAGCATTTATTGCCCATCCCGAATTGCCCTTGAATTGTGCTCGGCTGTTTCAGAGGGCATTTAGGAGTCCACCACATTGCTGAGAGTCTGGAGTCACATGAAGACCAGACCAGGTAAGGGCAGCAGATTTCCTTCCCTAAACAGCATTAATGAGCACCAATTGACAATGGTATCATGATCATCATTAATTTTATTGAATTCAAATTTCTGCCATGGTGGGATTTGAACCTGGGTCCCCAGAGCATTATGCTGGGTCTCTGGGTTATTAGTCCAGTGACAATACCATTGTGCCAGCATTCTCCAGGAAGATAAACAATTGTTTCTGAAACCACATTCATGAGTCCCTCCTGTCAGGTAAATGGTATCACTGAACGTTTGCAGGATAGGGAAAGGGCTGAAAAGGGTTTCATGAGCTAAGGAAAGATTAAGCAGGACCTCAAAAGTGGTAAGCTTCCAGTGCCACATGCTAGAGAGCGCAGAAGTAGGAAGATAGTGCAGGTGAAGGTGTAGCTGGAGAAGTGGTGCAAAGAGGGAGGGATTTTAATTCCGCATGCACTGGGATGTTCTGGGTGAGGAGGGCTCTGTGATAGTTGGATAAGTTTAACCTGAACAGGACAGGGACCAGTGCCCCCTCAGAAGTTAAGGCAAGAACAACAGAATATAACAACAGAAGGGAGAAATAAGATTTACAGAAACCGGAAAACAGTTCCACAACTAAGGATATGTGAAAAAAAGCAAGCACCAGATGGGAGAAAATGTCCTGTCTTTGGCTTTTGTCGGAGGAGCAAAACCCAGAGCCTGTGACAATGTCTCAAAATGTTGGCACTTTTGTCAGTTCCAGACTGAGAGTCCTCCTCCTGTTTCCTTCAGATCCTACTGTGCAATCCATCAAAACTAATTCTTTGTACTATGATTTCACTGTCCCTGACCTTTGTTTTATGTCTTTCTTTGTGCTCCCAGTTCTAAGTACTAAACTGAGCAGTACAGTTACTTAATTGTGCTGTTGGGAAGTTTTCTTTCAGAAGAGTTTCTTTCCCTATGTCCTTACATCTATTATACACTGGTGACTCCCAGCTCTACCTCACCATCACATCTCTCAACCCCTCCACTGTTGATATATTATTGGATTGTTCATTATTGTAGTGGATGTGCAGAAATTTCCTCCAATTAGAGATTGGGAAGATCAAAGCCATTCGCTGGAATTTTACCACCTCGTCTGCCATGGAATCGGACATCAGAAGGGGTAGACAACAGAAATGTCCGTTGACCTTGGGTGGGAATTTCTGGTCTTGCTCGAGTGAGGCCATAAAATTCTGCTCAATGTGTCTGTTCCTGCTCTAAATTTCATTTCCCTGACGACTGACACCATCCCTTTTCCTGGTTACCAGGTCACATTTATTTACTTCAATGTGTGCTATCAATTCATCTAATTTATTATGAATGCTATGCACATTCAGATAGAGAGCCTTATGTTTTGCATTTTTGTCATCTTTGTAACACATAGCCTTGAGTGTTGGTGTATTCTTGGGTTTTTATCTCACTGTCCCTTCCTGCTATTCTGTGACCCTCATTTTCCATTTTGCTATTATGATCTCTTGCCTTGAATCTACCCCTTGATTTGCCAGATCTTCTCAAGCTTGATACCTCACTCTCCCCCCGTTTTGGTTGAAGCCCCCTCTACTTTCTTAGTTATATGGTTTGCAAGAACACTCATCCCAAAATGGTTCAGGTGTCTATCACCCCAACAGATGTCCCCACTTTTCTCAGTACTGATGCCAGTGACCCATGTTCTGGAATCCACTTCTGCCACACCATCCTTTGAGCCACACATTAATCTCTCTACTCTTATTTATCCTATATCAATCTGCAAGTGGCTCAGGTAATAATAGTAAGAAGTCTCACAACACCAGGTTAAAGTCCAACAGGTTTATTTGGTGGTACAAGCCACAAGCTTTTGGAGTGCTGCCCCATCATCAGGTGAGTGAGAGTTGTGTTTACAAATAGGGCATATACAGACACAAACTCAATTTACAAGATAATGGTTCGAATGTGAATCTTCACAGGTAATCAGGTCTTAAAGGTACAGAGAATGTGAGGGGAGAGAGGGTTAACCACAGGTTAAAGAGATGTGTATTGTCTCCAGCCAGGACAGTTAGTGAGATTTTGAAATTCCAGGCAAGTCCTGGTGGTTACAGATGTTGTGACATGAACCCAAGATTCCGGTTGAGGCCTTCCTCGTGTGCAGAACTTGGCTATCAGTTTCTGCTCAAAGATTCTACATTGTTGTGACGATAATTCAGAGATTATTAACTTCAACGTTCTGTTTCTTAATTTGATGCCTAGTTCCTCATGCTGATCATGCAGAATATCTTTCCTTATCCTGCCTGCGTTATTTGTACCTACTTGTGCCTGACAACTGGATCCAAAACCGCCCCCTTCACCCCCGTAAATTCCTCTCCAGTCCTCCAGGCAAGCAACACTGCTGCCTCGCTGTTTGCTGCAGAGAACAATGTCCATCTCCCTCACTATACTGTCACTTACTACCACTATATTCCCCATTTGACAGCTGCTCATCTACTATGCCGATCTCACTTTTGTCCATAGATGTAAACCTATTGAACAACAAATGCAGAGGCCATTCCACTACTGTCTGCTCTGTCCCTTTACCTGCCTCACTCACGGTCATATCCTCCTGTCCCTCAGTTCTGCCCCAAACAGATGACCCTATTCTAAGAGGTAAGACTGTCCTCTGAAGCGAAGTGTACAGGTATTACAACCACACATGTGCATGCATGAATACGCCTTCCTTGCTGATTATACTTCCGCATACATGAGTCCTGAATCCTCTTGGTGTCCAGAAGCTCCCATGTTCCACAACTGGATAATAATACCTGTCTGGCCAATGCTACTCATGTTATTTAATTTATTTAATTTAATTACTTTGTTGATTAACTTAGAAGAATTCCTAACAATATTACAATGTACTGCACTTATTAAAGCTTGAACCACATACAACTGAAATTACACAGATGCGTTTTAGGTACTTATTTATATCTATTTAGCTGTAATTAATTAATAATCCTTAGTATCCCAAAAAAGTTACAACTGCTATTATAAAAAAACTTATTCTGAAGTAAACCTTTACAGTTAGAAATAAATTGTATCAGTGTTTAAATGATAAATGAGCAAAACAAGTAAAATGCTCACCAACCAAATATTTACGTAGTTATCTGTAACAGCACACTTGATTGTCCCCCAATCTAGATGATCACTGAGACCCAGCACCAGTGGCAGCCCAGTTCCACTCTCATTCTTGCTCTTTCCTGTCCTCTTTTATTCTCTTCCCCTGCACTGGCTCCTCTCGGCCCCTCTGTTCCCTGCGCTCTTTTACTTTTCCATTCTGCTGCCACTCTCAATCTTTCTTGTCTTTTACCTTCCCGGTTCCATTCTTACTGTTGCTGTTTCTCACAATCCTCTGATATTGACAGCTATGCCTTTAGCTTCCTGGTCCCCATGTTCTGCAACACCTTCCTTAAACCCATCATTGCTTTCTCCTCTATTCAGAACCTCCTTAAAACTTACTTCTTTGCTTCTCCAAATGATAATTTTTTAAAAATGCTGCTGTGAAGTAATTTGGAATGTCTTTCTACTGTGAAGACACTATATAAACATAACCTTTTGTTTCTAATTTACACACACATGCATGCAGCACTTAAGAATGCTGGGGGTTGTTGTTTTGACAGGCTGTGCTTCACTAGAGAGGCAGTAATTTTATTTGTTGCAAGATGAAGCAGTTAACAAGTCTGGATGCTAACTGTTTTACCATCAAACGCAAGAGCTACAATAAAAATCTAACTTCTTCCCTGGTTAGATAGGGACCACTGCCCCTTCCCCGGTGTTTTTCCTATACTACTTCCAGCTTATAACTAACTTTTTCCAAAAATATTCATAATTTTTTAAAGTACATTACATGACCATTCAAAATTGACATCACTTAAAGTGCAAAACAACATCTGTTTCTTCCAATATTGTGTTACTTACCATTTACAATTATTTTCAATTAATTTTTAAATTAATAAAAGCTTGGGGATCAGACGTTCCCTTGTTCATTCCTCAGGGAAATGAATTGACCAATCTGAGTCCACCACCCGGTTTGAATTTCAATAACGTGGGGCAGGTAACTGTTCCATGATGCATTCTCCATGGCAAAGCCTCTACCAGTTAAAGTCCACTTGCCAATCAATCACAGAACATAGAAAAACTACAGCACAAACAGGCCCTTCGGCCCACAAGTTGCGCCGAACATATCTCTACCTACTAGGCTTACCTATAACCCTCAATCTTACTAAGTCCCATGTACTCATCCAGAAGTCTCTTAAAAGACCCTGACGAATCCGCTTCCACCACCACCACCGGCAGCCGATTCCACGCACCCACCACCCTTTGAGTGAAAAACTTACCCCTAACATCTCCTCTGTACCTACTCCCCAGCACCCTAAACCTGTGTCCTCTTGTAGCAGCCATTTCAGCCCTGGGAAAAAGCCTCTGAGAATTTACCCAATCAATACCTCTCAACGTCTTATACACCTCTATCAGGTCACCTCTCATCCTTCGTCTCGCCAAGAAAAAGAGACTGAGCTCTCTCAACCTATCCTCATAAGGCATGCCACCCAATCCAGACAACATCCTTGTAAATCTCCTCTGCACCCTTTCTTTGGCTTCCACATCCTTTCTGTACTGAGGCGACCAAAACTGAGCACAGTACTCTAAGTGGGGTCTGACCAGGCCCTTATACAGCTGCAGGATTATCTCGCGACTCCTTAACTCAAGTCCTCGAAGACCAATACACCATAAGCCTTCTTAACCACATCCTCTACCTGCGAAGCCGATTTGAGAGTCCTACGAACCCGGACCCCAAGATCCTTCTAAGAGTCTTACCCTTAACATTATATTCCTTCATCCCATTTGACCTGCCAAAATGAACCACCACACACTTATCCGGGTTGAAGTCTATCTGCCACTTCTCCGTCCAGTCTTGCATCCTATCTATGTCTCACTACAACTTCTGACATCCCTCCAAACTATCCACAACATCTCTGACCTTTGTGTCATTGGCAAACTTACCAACCCGTCCCCCCACTTCCTCATCCAGGTCATTTATAAAAATCACAAAGAGCAAGGGTCCCAGAACAGATCCCTGGGGCACTCCACTGGTGACCGACTTCCATGCAGAAAAAGACCTATCTACAATCATTCTTCTGTGGGCCAGCCAGTTCTGGATCCACAAAGCAATTCCCCTTGGATACCATGCCCCCTCACTTTCTCAATAAGCCTTGCATGGGGGACCTTATCAAACGCCTTGCTAAAGTCCCTATAAACCACATCTACCGCCATTCCTTCGTCAATGTGTTTAGTTACATCTTCAAAAAACTCAACTAGGCTCGTAAGGCACAACCTGCCTTTGACAAAGCCGCGCTGACTATTTTTGATCATACAATACTTCTCTAAATGTTCATAAATCCTGTCTGTCAGGATCTTCTCCATCAACTTAGCGAGGCATCTTGAGAAGAATTGTTTGATAGAGCAGACGCAGCACGGTTTCGTTAAGGGGAAGTCGTGTCTGATGAATTTATTGGAATTCTATGAGGATGTGTCTAGTGCGGTGGATAGAGGGGAACTGGTGGATGTGGTGTTTCTCGATTTTCAGAAGGTGTTTGATAAGGTGCCACACAAAAGGTTGTTACAAAAGGTTAGGGGGCTTGGAGTTGGGGGTAGGGTGTTAGCGTGGATAGGGGATTGGCTGTCAAATAGGAGGCAGAGAGTGGGTGTCAGTGGGTGCTATTTGGATTGGCAGTTGGTGACTAGTGGAGTGCCCCAGGGATCAGTGCTGGGGCCTCAGCTATTTACCATTTATATAGATGATCTGGAGGAGGGAACCGAGTGTAAGGTGTCGAAATTTGCTGATGACACAAAGATAAGTGGAACAGCAAATTGTGCGGAGGGTGTGGAAAGTCTGCAGAGGGACCTAGATAGGCTGAGCGAGTGGGCGAGGACCTGGCAGATGGAATACAATGTTGGCAAGTGTGAGGTTATCCACTTTGGTAGGAATAATGGTAGGAAGGACTACTACTTACAGGGCAAAAAGCTGCAGCATGCTACGGTGCAGAGGGACCTGGGGGTCCTTGTGCATGATTCGCAAAAACCCAGCCTACAGGTGCAGCAGGTGGTCAGGAAGGCAAATGGGATGCTGGCCTTCATAGCGAGGGGGATTGAATATAAAAGTAGGGAGGTCTTGCTGCAACTGTACAGGGCACTGGTGAGGCCGCAGCTGGAGTACTGTGTGCAGTTTTGGTTGCCGCACTTGCGCAAGGATATTTTGGCCTTGGAGGAAGTGCAGAGGAGGTTCACTAGGCTGATACCGGAGTTGAGGGGGTTGAGCTATGAGGAGAGGTTGAATAGACTGGGCTTGTACTCGTTAGAGTTTAGAAGGATGAGGGGTGATCTCATTGAGACGTATAAAATGATGACAGGGATGGATAGGGTAGAGGTAGAGAGGTTCTTCCCGCTCAGAAAGGACAGCAGGACTAGAGGGCACAGCCTCAAGATAAGGGGGGTGCAGTTTAGAACAGAGTTGAGGAGGAACTTCTTCACTCAAAGGGTGGTGAATCTCTGGAATTCTCTGCCCATTGAAGTGGTGGAGGCTACCTCGCTAAATATATTTAAGACGCGGGTAGATAGGTTTTTGGTAGGCAAGGGGATTAAGGGTTATGGGGAGAAAGCGGGAAAGTGGAACTGAGCCACTTCAGATCAGCCATGATCTTATTGAATGGCAGGGCAGGCTCGAAGGGCTGGATGGCCTACTCCTGCTCCTATTTCTTATGTTCTTATGTTTCTTATGTTCTTAACTTACCAACCACTGAGGTTAGACTCACCGGTCGATAATTTCCTGGGCTATCTCTACTCTCTTTCTTGAATAGAGGAACCACATCTGCAATCCTCCGGAACCTCTCCTGTCTCCATCGATGATGCAAAAATCATCGCCAGAAGCTCAGCAATCTCTTCCCTCGCCTCCCACAGTAACCTGGGGTACATCTCATCCGATCCCGGCGACAGCACTGTCTTCTCTTTGTTCCCTTAATAATGAACAAAGAAAGGTACAGCACAGGAACAGGCCCTTCAGCCCTCCAAGCCTTTGCCAATCATGATGCTCTAACTAAACTGAAAAAAATCTTCCACCCTTACTTGGTCCATTTCCCTGTTTTCCCTCCCTATTCATGTACCCATCCAGATGCCTCTTAAATGTTGCTAATGTGCCTGCTTCCACCACCTCCTCTGGCGGTGCGTTCTAAACACCCACCACTCTGTGTGAAAAACTTAGCCCACACATCTACCTTAAATTTTCTCCCTTTCACTTTCAATGTGTGCGCCCTTGTAATTGACACTTCCACCCTGGGAAAAAGCCTCTGACTATCTGCCCTATCTATACCTTTTACTATTGGTAATTTCTTGTAAGCCATCCTGATGAGTGCAAAACAAAATGCTTCTTTTTTCAGTTATACTAAAGTTTTGTGCTGCGAAACAGCTATCAATATTTATAGTGTTTGTTACATGGATTTTGCAGTTTCCCTTCAGTGCACTATGGCTGAAGGTCTTTAGATGGAGAGGCCTTTCTTTGTGACAGTTGCCCCAAAACATCTGCTTCAGCTTTTGGTCTTCTTGGATTATGGAATGTGGTAGTCTGCAAGACTTGGCCTTGGACAACTTTGTACTGGAAGACCAAAGCATTTTGGGCAGACCAAAGAATGCCTTTAACCAAATTGATAGTCCACCCAGCCAAAGTGCTCTCTTCCCCTGTGGCCTTGACTGATCATCCTGTGTCTGTGCTTCCAATTTCATTTCACATGTAAAGCCTCTCAATATATAAGCAAACTTGCTTTTGGATTGTGTGAAGCTTGTAATCACACCCATCTGTCTTTACTTTCCTTGATCAACAGCTCTCAAGCTGTGATCAAATGGTCAGGAGCCCACACTATAAGACCAAATGTTCCTTTTGTCAGTATTTGTGCAAAATTATCATTTTGCTATTCTGTCACCCAAATATCACTTCAGCCTCAGTATCACCCACAACTTATTCCAGTTAGATTTGTAACAAATGAAATTTATTTGCTGTATATTTGAACCGTGCCACAAGCACATTACCATCTGCCTTGCTTTGAGTTCATACATTAAAAATGTAATTCTGCTATTACTCTGCTTCCTTACACGAATTTAGTATGGTTCTTTTTGTAGGTCCTGAATATGACTTCTGAGAACCTGCATATATTTCAGATTTTTGTTTTTAACATGTAGTTGACTTTAATATTGAAAAATGTTTAAATTTACTAAAGTTATTAGGATCTCCCTCCCCTGGCTTATCTGTGTCAGCATCAGTGGAACCTGGTTTGCACAGTGGTTAGCACTGCTGTCTCACAGTGCCTGGAACCCGGGTTCGATTCCAGCCTCAGGTGACTGTCTCTGTGGAGTTTGCACATTCTCCCTGTGTCTGCATGGGTTTCTTCTGGGTGCTCCAGTTTCCTCCCATGGTCCAAAAATATGCAAATTAACTGGATTGCCTCTTGGCACCCCAAGGTGTGCAAGTCAGGAGGATTAGAGGGCTAAATGCATGGGTTTAAGGGAATGGGGCAGTGGGCCTGTTGAAGGTGCTTTGTCAGAGATTCAGTGCAGACTTGATGGGCTGAATGGCCTCTGTAGATATGCCATCCCTACGCTAAAGGCGATAATGTTCATAAGTAGCAAGCATTTACTTCTGCTAATGTCAGGGAATAGGTGACCAGGAGAACAATCATTGTTCTATCAGTGTCTTGGATTTCTCTACCTAACAACACTGAGGAGACCATCATCACACAGATTTCAAGAAGTTCAAGAAGAAGACCCACCACTAAGCAGCTAGGAGCAGGTCATAAATTGTCAGTGCTGTCCACATGCCAAGAATGAACAACAAATTATGTAGGTGAGTTCTTGCTTCCTGGCAGCAGTCATGATTACTTTAATACAATCGTAATACTTGGGTTGTGTCAGGGAGAAGGCAAATTGGAAGGATGACTTAGCTGAGACAACTGAGATTTGTATGGATGGAATGAACTGCCAGAGGAGGTAATAGAGGCAGGTACAATTAAAGCATTTAAAAGACAGGTACATAAATAGGAAAGGTTTGGAGGGACATGGGCCAAATGCAGGCAACTGGGACTAGTACAGTTTAGGAAGCATGGTCAGCATGGACAAGTTGGGCTGAAGGACCTGTTTCCATGCTCTCTATGACAGCATTGAGCTTTTTCCACACCAATAGCAGACATAAAAGCCCAGTCACTTACTGTAGGAACTTAGGAGCAATATTTCAGATGTCCTGGACAGCTCCAGTGTGACCTGTACCTCTCTATCAGTGCTGTGTGTAAATCCACATCATTCAGTGTTGTGCGTAAATCTGTAATTATTAGGGGGCAGGGATTGATTTAGATCTGATTTCTCCTCCCACTACGCGTTCATAAACAGAAAGGTGTTTTCTATTTTTGATTTCCCTCTTTATAATTGATGGTGTATTTTCCATTTAAATGTGGAGTGTTCCAATTCTCTGTGCATAACTTGCACAGCAAACGCAAGACAAATTAAAATACCAGGGTTATTATTTCACATGCACACAACACATGGAGAGGACTTTTGTAACGTCCGCCCCATTTTGGCACTCGGAAATAATGGGATACAGGGTTAGATTACAATAAGATATAAGTTATGGTTTTAAATGAGTCCAGAATTAAAAGTCTAACGGAGGGTTTCCTCTGCAGATAGATTGGGTGACTCAGAGTGATGCATCTTTTCAGACGCGAGACACCCACAAGGGGTGGAGGCTCAGAGTTGAATTAGACTTGAAGTTACTAATTCCAAAGTTCCAGTAGTTCACAGTGCAGCTGAGGGCCAGGCAGTTGTACCTGGACAGAGCACTTCCTGCTGCTGACTGTTGATTTGATTTGATTTATTATTTTCATATGTATTGGTATACATGTTTCTTGTGAACTATACAGACAAAGCATACCGTACATCATGAAGGAAAGGAGAAAGTGCAGAATGTAGTGTTACAGTCATAGCTAGAGAAAGTGTCTAGAAAGGTATAGACAAAGGTCAACTTAACGCGAGATAGGTCCATTCAAAAATCTGATGGCAGCAGGAAAGAAGCTGTTCTTGAGTCAGTTGATATGTGAACTCAGACTTCTGTATTTTTTCCTGATGGCCAAAGATGGAAGAGAATATGTCCAGGGTGCATGGGGTCCTTCATTATGCTGGCTGCTTTTTCAAGGCAGCAGGAAATGCAGACAGTGTTAGTGGATGGGAGGCTGATTTGAGTGATAGGTGGGCTTTGTTCACGACCCTTTGTAGTTTCTTGCAGTCGTGGACAGAACAGGAGCCACAGCAAGCTGTGATACAATCTGAAAGAATGCTTTCTATGGTGTATCTGTAAATGTTGGTGAATGTTGTAGTTTGAATTGCCTTAGTTTCTTGAGGAAGTAGAGGCATTGGCGGGCTTTCTTAATTATAGCGTCGGCATGAAGGGACTAGGACAGGTTGTTGGCAATCTGGACTTGAAGCTCTCGATTGTTTCTACTTCGTCCCCATTATTGTAAACAGGGGCATGTCCTCCACTATGCTTCCTGAAGCCAATGACTATCTCCTTCGTCTTGTTGATGTTGAGGGAGAGATTATTGTTGTCACACCAGATTCTCTATCTCTTTCCTCTCGTCATTGTTTGAGATCTGACTGACAACGGTGGTGTCATCAGCAAGCTTGAAAACCTCATTGGAGGGGAATTTGGCCACACAGTCAAGGGAGTATAAGGAATATATTTAGGTGCTGAGGACACAGCCTTGTGGGGCACCAGTGTTGAGGATGATTATGGAGGAGGTGTTGTTGCCTATCCATACTGATTGCGGTCTGTGTGGAGGGAGGAGCCAAGCCCCAGGCCATGAAGTTTGGAGATGAGTTTCGTAGGAATAATGGTGTTGAAGATTGAGCTGTAGCCAATAAATAGGAGTCTGGCATAACTGTCTTTGTTATCTAAGTGTTCCAGGGTTTTGTGTAGGGCCAGGGTGATGGTGGCTTCTGGGGACCTTTTGCGGCAGTAGGCGTACTGTTGTGAATACAGGCAATCTGGGATGCTGGAATTAATTCGTGCCATGACTAACCTTTTGAAGCACTTCATAATGATGGATGTCACAGCCACCAGACGATGGTCATTAAGGCACGCTGCTTGGCTTTTCTTTGGTACGGAGAGAATGGTTGCCTTCTTGAAGCAGATAGGGACCACAGGTTGTTGTAAAGAGAGGTTGAAGATGTCATAGAGTCATAGAGGTTTACAGCATGGAAGCAGGCCCTTTGGCTCAACTTGTCCATGCCACCCTTTTTTGCTTAAAATCCTTAAGCTAATCCCAATTGCCCACATTTGGCCCATATCCCTCTATACCCATCATACCCATGTAACTATCAGACTGCTTTTTAAAAGATAAAATTGTACCCGCCTCGACTACTACCTCTGGCAACTTGTTCCAGACACTCACTACCCTCTGTGTGAAAAAATTGCCCCTCTGGATACTTTTGTATCTCTCCCCTCTCATCTTAAACCTATGCCCTCTAGTTTTAGACTCCCCTACCTTTGGGAAAAAATATTGACTATCTACCTTGTCTATGCCCCTCATTATTTTATAGATCTCTGTAAGGTCACCCCTCAGCCTTCTACGCTCCAGAGGAAGAAATCCCAGTCTGTTCAGCCTTTCCTTATAACTTAATCTATCAAGTCCCGGTAGCATCCTAGTAAATCTTTTCTGCACTCTTTGTAGTTTAATAATATCCTTTCTATAATAGGGTGATCAGAATTGCACACAGCATTCCAAATGTGACCATATCAATATCTTATACAACTTCAACAGGACGTCCCAACCCCTGTATTCAATGTTCTGATTGATGAAACCAAGCATGGCGAATGCCTTTTTCATCACCATGTCCACCTGTGATTCCTCTTTCAAGGAGCTATGAACATGTACCCCTAGACCTTTGTCCTGTAACTCTTCCCTACGCCCTACCATTAACTGAGTAAATTCTGCCCTTGTTCAATCTACCAAAATTCATCACCTCGCATTTGTCTAAATTAAACTCCATCTGCCATTCCTCAGCCCACTGGTATATCTGCGAATACCCCCACCAGCTGGTCCAAGCAGGATCTGAGTGCTTGTCCGGGTACCCATCTGGGCCAGTTGCTTTCCATGGGTTGAATTTCGAGAAGGCTGCTCTGACGTCTGCAGTGGTGACCTCGGATACAGGTTCTCTTTAGTGGTGAAATGACAGACAATGCAGGATGCTTGGAGTTAGTGTTCTCTTTGGAGGTCAAGTAGAGACTGATGGCAACATCCAATAAGTAATTAATTAAACGAAATCAGGTGGCTCAAGGCTTGGCCATGTGACATTGGTTTACAAGGTCCTTAGTTGAAATCTATTGTGTTTGGGAGCAGGTTGAGATTTGGCTATTAATGCAAACTTGAATTATTAGGAGTCGCAAACTTGAATTATTAGGAGTCACAAACTTTGTCCATACACACACTATCTGGAGGGCTGGAATTCTGCCGCAGAAATGCAAAAAGGTGGAGGTATTTCTGAGGAATTCAATTGTCAGCAGTCACAGAGGGCATTAGCAGCCTTTTTATTCCAATTCAGTCAAATCAAGTCCAAATCAGAATCTCAACAAGTTGAGACATTCCTGATCCAAGCTGACAAGACAGGGCTGTCACCTCCTGTCTTGGGCTTGATCTACATGATCCAAGCTGATTGGAGTAGGCATTGCTCCTCCTCCAAGGCTTGATCTCATTTGCATCTTAGCCAAAAGGCCGAGATGCTGCTTCTAAAAATTGCTTCAAGTGAAGCTAAAATGTAACCTAATGACTTCAACCAAGCATAGCATGTTGATACTACACTTGATCTTAGCCAAAAGGCTGAGAAGCATTACACATATTGAGTCTCTAAAATTTTGAAAGCCCTCTCCTTTGGCTAGTCAGGGAAAGCATTGTCCATTTTTTAAAAAAAGGTTTTTTTACAGAGCTGTTCAGGTGATGTGGGTATTTACTTATTTTCTCTCTTGACAGAATTGTGTGTAAATCGGTAACTTGGGGCGCTGTATGCGAATCGGTAACTTGGGGCACTGTGTGCGAATCGGTAACTCGGGGCGCTGTGTGCGAATCAGTAACTCGGGGCGCTGTGTGCGAATCGGTAACTCGGGGCGCTGTGAATTGTATTAATTGTATCCGAACAACTGTGGTTCTCAAAACTTATGATGTGGAGATGCCAGTGTTGGACTGGGGTAAACACAGTAAGAAGTCTCACAACACCAGGTTAAAGTCCAACAGGTTTATTTGTAGCAAACACCACTAGCTTTCGGAACTGGCTATTCCTTCATCAGGTAGGTAGGAGTTTTGATCACAAACAGGGTGTATAAAGACACAAACTCAATCTACATGAATAATGATTGGAATGTGAATCTTTACAGCTAATCAAGTCTTAAAGCTACAGGCAGTATGAGTGGAGAGAGCATTAAGCACAAGTTAAAAAGATGTATATTGTTTCCAGACAGGAAAGTTAATGAGATTTTGCAAGTCCAGGCAAGTTGTCGGGGTTACAGATAGTATGACACGAACACTATCTACACCAGCATCCCCCACGACGATGGCACTGTTGCAACTGCCTCAGTATCAATGCCGACAACTGCCAGTTTCCAGGTGCAATTTTACAACTCATCTGCTTCATCCTGGACCATAATGTCTTCACCTTCAACAACCAGTTCTTCATTCAGACACACGAAACAGCCATGGGGACCAAATTTGCACCTCAATATACCAACGTCTTCATGCACAGGTCCTTCAACCGATGCTATACAGTAGATACATCGATGACATTTTCTTCTTTTGGACTCATGGTGAACAATCATTGAAACAACTATATGATGACATCAACAAGTTCCAACTCGCCATCAGACTCATGGACTATTCTCCGGAATTGGTTGCATTCTTGAACATGCGCATCTCCATCAAGGACGTCACCACAGTACTTCACTGTACTGCAAACCCATGGATAACCTCATGATGCTCCGCTTCTCCAGCTTCCACCTTAAACATGTTAAAGAAGCCACCCACTACGGACAAGCTCTCCGTATTAACAGGATCTGCTCCGATGAGAAGGATCGCAACAGACACCTCCAGACGCTGAAAGATGCCCTCATAAGAACAGGATATGACGCTCAACTCGATCGACAGTTCCAGCGCGCCACAGCCAAAAACCACACCGATCTCCTCAGAAGACAAACACGGGACATGGTGTATAGAGTACCCTTCGTCGTCCAGTACTTCCCTGGAGCAGACAGGCTACGACATCTTCTCCGGAGCCTTCAACATGTCATTGATGAAGACGAACAGCTCGCCAAGGTCATCCCAACACCCCCACTTCTTGCCTTCAAACAACCGTACAACTTCAAACAGACCATTGTCCGCAGGAAACTACCCAGCCTTCAGGAGAACAGCGACCACAGAATCACACAACCCTTCCACAGCAACCTCTGCAAGACATGCCAGATCATCGACATGGATGCTATCATCCCACGTGAGAACACCATCTACCAGGTACACAATACATACACTTGCAACTTGGCCAACATCTACCTGATATGCTGCTGGAAAGGATTCCCAAGGCATGGTACACTGGGGAGACTATGCTGATGCTACAACAATGGATGAATGAATACGGCTTGAAAATCACCAGGCAAGACTGTTCTCTTCCTGTTGGGGAACACTTAAGCGGTCACAGGCATTCAGCCTCTGATCTTCGGGTAAGTGTTCTCCAAGGCAGCCTTCATGACATAAGACAGCGCAGAGTCACTGAGCAGAGACTGATAGCCAAGTTCCGCACACATGAAGGCAGCCTCAACCGGGATCTTGGGTTCATGTCACACTATCTGTAAACCCCACAACTTGCCTGGACTTGCAAAATCTCATTAACTTTCTCATCTGGAAACAATACACATCTTTTTAACCTGTGCTTAATGCTCTCTCCACTCACATTATCTGTACCTTTAAGACTTGATTAGCTGTAAAGACTCACGTTTCAACCATTATTCAAGTAAATTGAGTTTGTGTCTTTATATGCCCTGTTTGTGATCAGAACTCCCACCCATCTGACGAAGGAACAGCCAGTTGCGAAAGCTAGTGGCCTTTGCTACAAATAAACCTGTTGGACTTTAATTTGGTGTTGTGAGACCTCTTACTGTTCTCAAAGCTCTCCAGGGCTATTTCTAGATTCTCAAATTTCTCCAGGGTTATTTGTTGATTTGTGCCTGGGTCTGTTCTCTGCTAATTGATAATTTATGTTTAAGATTAGTCGTGAAGAGTTGGTGACTGGATAACAAATGTTTAAGATAATTGTCAAATCCCACCCTCCCCACTGCCTCCACAATCCCAACAAACCTCTCCTATCTGCTTGCCAGTTAACCCCAGCTACCTTGCTGTCACTATTGAGTTCCCTTTGTGTGCTCAGGCAGCAGCCACATTGATTGGGTTCACAGTTGAGTCTGCAGGCTTGGCAGTAGTCCAGGATTTCATGGAGAGCAGCTGTATAAGAGATGAATAGGCCCGATTGATTTTTATTTCATTTTCTGCCACTATCTGAACTACCCCACCTCCCACATCATTCTTCTGTCCCTTGTTCTTGTCATTCATTGCTATTGTTTCTGGTCATTTCCCTGTAGAAATTCTTCCCCTTAAAAATACCATTTATTTAAAACAACTGTCTGAATGCCCATAGTCGTTTGAGGTTTCAGAAATGACAGATGGAGTTTGTTGGCACTCCTAATAGGATGACAAGGCATCTGGACGTTGAGTACAGCTTTGCACTAGAGCTTAGTAATTAATGAAAATTTCATGTGATAGATGCAGTAAGTGAAGCATGGGTGTGTGATATGGTTAGAGGGAAGTTTGGGGAGGGACTTGAGAACTTACTCAAACAGGGAGTTCCCCATACACTCTGCCCCACCACAATGACAGAACTATCCCTGTGACAGACCAGGAATATGAAAGAGACAGTTCTCCCCAGACAGCTCAATGGGTTTATCAAAGAAAAGAACTTGCACTTATACAGTGCCCTACACAAACCTAGGTCATCCCAAAGTGCCTTACAGCCAATAAAGTACTTTTGAATTGTAGTTGCTGTTGTAATGTAGGAAGTGTGGAAGCCAATTTGCACACAACAAACTCCCACAGACAGCAATGAGAAAATGAGTGGGATAAGATCTGTTTCTGTAAATTGACTTCTTCAACTTTTATGCTCAACTGAGAGGGTAAACAGGACATTGGTTAAACAACTCATTTGCTTGGCACCTCTGACAGTGCAGCACTCCCACAGTAATGCGCTGAGTATCAGTCTAATTTTGTGCTCAGTTCCCTGGAACTTGAATCCAGGACCTCCCAACTCACAGAAAACAGCAGCTAAATACAGCATGGGATAATTCTTAAGTCCAATTTCTACTCTGAACTGACTTAGCTTATATCAACCAGAGCATATGAAACATATACGATTCTGCGGGGTCTTGATGGGGTGGATGTGGAGAGGATATTTCCTCTTGTGAGAGATTCAAGAACAAGTGTTCACTGTTTAAAAATAAGGAATCGCCAGTTTAAGACAGAGATGAGGAAAAACCTTTTCTCTCAGAGGGATGTGAGTCCTTGGAACTCCCTTCCTCAAAAGGAGCTGGTGGCAAAGTCTTTGAACATTTTTAAGGCGAAGTCAGATGGATTCTTGATAAGCAAGAGGATGAAGGTTTTGGGGGCAGGCAGATACATTAAATGGAGGTTAAAATCAAATCAGTCATGCTCTTATTGAATGATGGAACAGGCCCGAGGGGCCCAGTGGCCTACTCCCTACTCCTGCTCCTACTTTGTATATTTTTATTGATGGAATCCCATCTGCCCTCTCCTTCCATGCCACACCAAAGTATCAGCTGGATTCTGTGCTTAAGCATCTGGACTGGGACATGAAACTATCCTGACTCAACAACAACACTCGTACTTGTGTAGTACCTGTAACATAATAAAACGTTCCAAGCCTCTACCGTTATAAAATGACATTTGACAGCAAGCTGTAGAAAGAGATGTTAAGGCACATGGCTAAAAGCTTAGTCAAAAGAGTTTTATGAAGTGTCTTCAACAAGGAAAGGGAAGTGAGTTGGTGAGATTTAAGAAAGAATTCTGGAGCTTAGGGCCTCAGCTACCAATGGGCATGTCTGTTAAAAGCAATGATGCTCAGGTGTCCAGAATTAGATAAGTGCAGATATTGCAGGATGCTGGAACTGGAGGGGATTACAAAGATTGAGAAGGGCCAGCCATGAAGAAATTTGAAAACAATTATGAGAATGCTGACATTGAGCATGGAGCCCGTCAAGGTTAGTAAGCATAGAAGTGAATGGTGAGTAGACTGAGTGAGAGTTACGACACAGACAACAGAGTTTCAGATGACCTTAAGTTTACAGACAGTAGGACGTATGAGGCTGGCCAGGAATGTATTGCAATAATTAAGTTGAGAGGTAATAAATGTAAGGATGAGCATATCAGCAGCAAATCATAGAAACCCTACAGTACAGAAGGAGGCCATTTGGCCCATCGAGTCTGCACCAACAGCAATCCCACCTACGCCCTATCCTCATAACCCAATGTATTTACCCCACAAATCCCTCTAATCTACACATCCTGGGACACTAAGGGGCAATTTTGCATGACCAATATGCCTGACCTGCATATCTTTGGACTGTGAAAAGAAGCCAGAGCATCTGGAGGAAACCCACGCAGACACAGGTAGAACATGCAAACTCCACAGACAGTGACCCAAGCTGGGAATCAAACCCAGGTCTCTGGAACTGTGAGGCAGCAGTGCTAACCACTGTGTCACTGTGCCACCTGACGAGCTGGGGCAGAGGTGAAATAGGGCTACTTTCAAGAGTTGGCAAATTGTAGCTTGTATGTATGATGAGAAGCTCATGTTTGGATTTAATACGATGTCAGGGTTACAGTCTGGTTCAGCCTCAGATAGTTGCTAGTGTTATGTACTCTGCTGATGTTCAATGTGAGGACATCCCAAATCCCAGATCGGAAACTTGGAGGGCCAGTTTGTAACTATTTTCTTTTTGCAATTTGGAGAAGAAAATGAGGAAAGAGATGAAACCCAGCAAGAGAAAAGGAATCAGTTGTCTTGTAAATTATTCCAGTAACAAAACACTTATTAAACTTTAAAACACAAGAAAGGCGGCAGTAAAGAACAACATTTACAATTAACTACAGTAATGGTACTCAGACAGTATACTTGGAGTACTTTCCCAAACTAAATCTATCTATTTTCGCAAACCCCGAGAGTACACCTTTCCAAAACAACAAGGGTCAAGCAGCAGGAGGCTATTCTCTGGTTACAATTGAATAAGAACTGAACCAGACAGGAGTTGTCAAACGCAGCTGGACTACAGTGCAGTGCTGTTGGGAGGAGGATGGTGTGGTCAACAAAGTCAAAGGCAAGAGACAGGTTGAAAAGGATGAGGAAAGATAATTTATCACTATCACAATCATATGGGATTTAGTAAGAACCATGGCGGAAAACTGATTTGAAGGATTCGGACATGCAGTTCCAGGAAAGACTGACATGGATTTGGGAAGTGATAATATGTTCAAGAACTTGGGAGAAGAAAGAAAGGGTTGAAGATGGGGCATTCGTTTATAAAGACTGAAAGATCAAGGTTTTTTTGAAGATGGCGCAATCACAGCAAATTTAAAGGGGAGGGAACAACACCTGATGAGATAATGTGGTTAATATTAATATCTACCAAGGAACTTGGAGGGGAATTTTGTTGATCAGTAGTTTAATGGAAATCAAGAAAAGGGAAAAGCTGATGAGTCTCAAGGACAAGATGGGCTCAGAAAAGGCATAAGGAGAGTTAGGTGAGAAATTATGGGTGGAATTTTCCCATCCCGCCCACCATGGGAGTTGTAGCATGGGACAAGACCGTGCAAAGGTCCGTTGATCTCTGGCGGAATTTTCCACCCTTGGGGCGAGCATGGTCAGAAAATCCCGCTCTATGTTTTTCTTTTTAAAATATGGAAAGGCACTGCATTATCTGGACACTTGGATGCTGACCCCTTTTATTTAAAGAAGGGTCACAAATTCACCTTTGGACTGGGAACAAGCCTGCTTTCTTCCAAGACATCACCTGACCTGCATGTTGCTTGAGGAGGAATGAGCTGTTTGCTTGTTTTGAATTGCAATCGTTTTAATTGATGGGGAAAAGCTGACAAAGGCCAATGATTTACTGAGAATCACAGCACAAGACAAGCTTTAAGAAATCAGTGCATGGGGAATAAGCTGAGGTGGGCTGCCCTAACTCATTCTCTCTCTGTCTTGCCTGAAATTCGGTATGTGGTTATCAACCTATGGCCAGAGAATCCTCACCTGAATATAACTTGTCTGCATTTGAAAACCTGAAAAGTTAAGAAGAATTGATCCAAAAGAGGATTTGCACTGCGGCTTCATTGCGGTGTTAATGTAAGCCTACTTAAAACAATTAAATAAACTTTAACTTTACTCTATATTCATCTCCACACCAAAGTTCCGTTGGTGAAAACCTCCAGACATCTACCGTATCCAGCCTGCCTTCACACGAGAGAACCTCAGAACAATTCTACCCTTTATGTTATAAAGTCTAGAGATCCTACCTGTTTGTCCTGTGTGCCTGTGTCTTCAAAAAGGCATTCACCCCAAGACCAGAAAATCCTGCCTGAGATCAAAAAGAAAAAGAAGTTTTGTTTCATAATAAGTCAATCATTCCGAGTTTATTTGAAAATAGCATGGCTGAAGTCTCTTTTATTCTGGGTCTAACAGCTGCAAAGGAAAATAATTGGCCAGTTTGATGAATGAATTAAACTTTTAAACTCGGTGTGTGATCTGTGGAAGGAGGAGTGGTGGGGCTAGAGCACTGCCCACTTCCCCCATCCTGATCGTCAGACTAGCCACATGTCCTTTCTCGGATATTTGGCAAGAGGAACCTTGGAAGAAGTTTGACCCAGCGGGCTCGTGGGATGGGAGGGAACAGGAAAAGGCAGCTGATTGGATGGTTTCAATCTTAGTGACAAAAGAAATCTATGAACTCCTCATATTGGTAAAAAGCGAGGGGGTTGAGGAGAAGGGTTTAAGAAGCAGTTTGCAATAGACAAAAAGCAGACGACAGTTATCTTAGCATTCAAGGATGATCGAAAATAGCAAACATTTTTAGCAGATGAGAGCTAGACCTGAGTGTTTTATGTGGTCCAATCAAATGTGAAGTGAACGGCTAAACTAGTTGTCCACCATATCCACTCAAGACTGTGTCCCTTGGACTTATGGAAGTGGTGATGAAAGGTTGTACCTGAAGAGATGGCCAGGGTAAAGGAGAAAAATTGTTCCAATAGGGCTGAGAGCATTCAAGGGTTTACTGAAACAGGTTGGTAGCTACAGAAATATCATGGGGAATATAGAAGGTTAATGGTTAGATAATTGGTATTGTGAAAGACTAGCTTTAAGTGAATTTTCCTCGGGTGAATATAGAAGTGAAATTGGGAGGGAGAAGGGGGCTGAGGGTAGAGAGTGATTTAGGAAGTGATCAGAAGGGGGCAGCATGGGCCACAGTGGTTAGCACTGTTGCCTCACAGTGCCAGGGACCCGGGTTTGATTCCTGGCTCGGGTCACTGTCTTTGCAGAATCTGCAAGTTCTCCCTGTGTCTGCGTGGGTTTCCTTCAGGTACTCTGGTTTCTCCCACAGTCCGAAAGACATGCTGGTTAGGTGCATTGGCCATGCTAAATTTTCCCACAGTGTACCCAAACAGGTGCTGGAGTGTGGCGACTGGGGGATTTTGATAGTAACTTCATTGCCAATGAAAGTCTACTTGTGACAGCAATAAATAAACTTTAAAAACTTTATATTGGCTGCACACAAATTAGTCCCTTTAAATTTCATCATGTCACCATGTGAAAAAAAAAAGGAGTTTTGCACTCAGAAAATGTTCAAGGGAAGACAAATTTGAGGGAAGGTTGACTGGTGTCTTTGTTTTTTTAATGTTGTTTATTGGATAAGTACGGACTGATGCGTGTAATTGCAGTAACACTTGGTAGGGTGGGAGATGATTGTTCTGACCCAACATTTTTGATCTCTGTGCAGGGGAAGTGGAAGAAGAGATGGAGAACACAGAATTACAGGAGCTATCGGAAAATGAGCGGCACCAGCTGAAACATCGAGAACTCTTCCTATCACGACAGCTAGAATCTTTACCAGCAACCCACATCAGGTAACCATGGGGTGGGCAGGGGCTCATCAGTGGCTGCTTGCTTAACCCTGGGGAACATTGTGATGCTCAGCCATTGGATGTTCACTCCCAATTGGATCTAATTGTCCTCAGTCAAGCTCTGTCAATGATTCCTTTCCCTTCATACAAAGACAAAGAACAAAAACAGGCCCTTCGGCCCAATGAGCCCGCGCCGCCATTTTAATATTACCAGTCCCCCCCTCCACCCATGACCCCTATCTATTGTTTTTATGGCAATCCACATTGAGGGAAACTAATTTAAGAACAATTTATTACATCCAATCAGCCTAATAGCACATCTTTGGGGTGTGGGAGGAAACCGGAGCACCCGGAGAAAACCCGCACAAGCACGGCGAGAATGCGCAAACTCCCACAGACACTGGCCCAAATCCATGTGTCTGCACAGCAATCAGTGATAGTCACTGAGCTGTCGTGTTGCCCAGCATCTGGTCCAGTTTAAGCACACACTATCGACATGAAGCACTAGGCCAATCTCGAACATTCAAGAGCAGCCCCAAGTACGACCCATCGCGTGTATGCCCCTCATTGGACAACAAGGCAGACCGACTTAAAACCTGTGAATTAAAAGAGAAAAAACATTATTATCATCCCATAGCCTTTTCCATTACCAGGGTCGTCCCACTGTTGATGAACTTTATTTAAAACAATCTCCTATATCCTCCCATCTCCAACCCACTCATGTGCCTGTCTAAGTTACTCTTAAACAAATCTAGCGTACCTGCCTCCACCACCTTACTTGGCAGAGCATTCCATACCCCCACTACCCTCTGTGTGAAAAACCTCCCTCTAATATCTGTGTTATACCTCTCCCCCCTCACCTTAAGCCTGTGGCCCCTCGTACTGTGTGTCTTTAACATAGGAAATAGCTTACCGCTGTTTACTCTATCTATACCCTTCATAATCTTATATACCTCTATTAGATCCCCCCTCAGTCGCCGTCTTTGAAGGGAAAACAGCCCCAATTTGCTCAATCTTTCCTCATAACCCAGTCCTTCCATACCAGGCAACATCCTGGTAAACCTCCTCTGCACTCTCTCCAGAGTCTCCACGTCCTTCCAGTAGTAAGGCGACCAGAACTGGACGCAGTACTCCAAATGCGGCCTAACCAACGTTCTATACAACTGCAACATTAGACTCCAGCTCTTATATTCTATACCCCTTCCTATAAAGGCTAACATACCATAGGCTTTCTTCACAACCTTCTCCACTTGTACTGCCACCTTCAAAGACTTGTGCACTTGCACAAGTCTCGCTGCGTTTCTATACTCCTTATGGGCTTACCCTCTATCATGTAACTCCCTCCTACATTATTCCGGCCAAAATGCATCACCTCACATTTATCCGGATTAAACTCCATTTGCCATATATCTGCCCAATGTACCAGCCTATCTATATCCCGTTGTATTGCCAGACACTGCTCCTCACTGCCCGCCAATCCAGCCATCTTGGTGTCATCAGCAAATTTGCTGATCACACCACTTACTCCCTCTTCCAAGTCATTTATATACACTACAAAGAGAAGAGGTCCCAGTACTGAGCCCTGCGGCACACCACTAGTGACAGACCTCCAGCTAGAAAAGGACCCCTCCACAACTACTCTCTGTCTCCTCTTAGCAAGCCAGTTCTCCACCCATCTAGATACCTGGCCTCGTATCCCATGAGCCTTAATCTTTTCTACCAACCTACCATGAGGGACTTTGTCAAACGCCTTACTAAAATCCATATAGACGACATCAACAGCTCGTCCTTCGTCGACCATTTTTGTCACCTCCTCAAAAAATTCTACCAGATTCGTAAGGCAAGACTTCCCCTTTACAAAGCCATGCTGCGTATCCTTAATCAGATCGCAACGCTGTAAGTGCTCGTACATCCTATCCCTAAGAATCCTCTCCATCAACTTGCCTACCACTGAAATCAAACTCACCGGCCTATAGTTACCCGGGTTATCCCTCCTACCCTTTTTAATCAACGGTACCACGTTCGCTATCCTCCAGATCTCTGGAACCTCACCTGTGTCCAAAGAAGAGACAAAGATTTGCGTCATGTTGGAGAAGTGGTGGTAGCATTTGCATTCATATAGTGCCATGAACATAATGAAGTGTCTAAAGATGCTTCACAGGTGTGTAATCAAAATTCAACCCAACCCTCTTGAGAAGAAATTACAGTAGATGATCGGAAACCTATAGGTCAGGCAGTTTGGTTTTGTGGAAGGAAGAGAGAGATGCAGAAAGGTATAGGCAACAGATTGTGGAGTTTGAAATCCAAACAACTGGTGGTGGAATGATGAAGAAGTCCACTGCCCACAAGTTCAGAATTGGGGGAGTGCAGTGATATTGGATGGTTGTAAGGCTGGAGGGGATTGGGAGGGGCAAGGCCGTGAAGGGATTTGAGAAAAAAAGAGAACTTTGAAACTGAGGTGCTACCAGCCCAGGAACCAAAGTGGATCAGCATAAAGGTTAAGAGTGAACAGGTCTTGGTGCAAGCAAGAATATGTTCAGCCATGCTTTGAATGAATTTAAACACAAGTGGCAGAGAAAACCACTGCTTGGTTTTATGAATGCTCCTTTGCTTTCAATTTATACTTGCAACATTATTTTTCTGGTATTCTATATGTTAAAGAAAAATATTATTTCAAACTGGTTCCACTGGCAGGATGGTTGGTAACCAGAGGGCATGGCTTAGATCTCTAGAATAGACTTGGATTCACAAGTTTCTAATTCAGAGGCATGAGTGCTACCACTGAGCACGGCTGATACCCTGACAGATTTTCTTATCTGTTGATTTCACTGGGGAGGTGTGTAATTCAATCTGGGAACTTGTGTTTGAATTCATTCAAAGCACAGCTGAAAAGATCTGTTCACTCTTAACCCTTATGCTGATCTACTTTGGTTCCCGGATTGGTGGCACCTCAGTTTCATATCAATTCCACCATGCTGTACTTTCCAATGAGAAGCCATAATCAAAGGTATGTACAGGTTGAATATTCAGTGCTACAATGTTACAGCTTTGTCATTAACCTTCACCTAGTTCTGGTTGACGTTGAGTTTTAGGTATCAAAAGGGTGGCAGAAGGATTGAGAACCGGGGACACTGAGATAAAAACCAGTGGCAACGTAAGGAAAATCTTTTGCACAGTGAGTGTTTAGAATCTGGAATTCACTGCTAGAGAGTCTGGTGGAGGCAAATTCAAATTTGCCTTTCAAGCTGGAACTGGATAAGGTATCTAAAGAAAGTTTCAAGGAAGGGGTGAGGGAGCAGGACTAGCTGAGTTACTCTTGCAGAGAACTAGCAAGAACATAAGGGGCCAGATGGCCTTCTATGCTGTAAATCTTCTGAGTCCATTCCTAGGTTCTCTCAACTTAAAGAAAAAAATACTCCAGGTGCTCAAAATCTAGCATTATAAAAGCAGAAAATGCTGGAAATACTCAGCAGATCAGACAGCATCTCTAGAAAGAGAAACCTAACATTTCAGGTTGTCATTTTTTATCAGACTGGAAGAAGTTAGAGTTGTAGCAGATTTTAAGTGACTTGAGACGGGGAAGGTAAGAACATAAGAGTAGGCCATCTGGTCCCTTGAGCCTGCTCTGCCATTCAATAAGGTCCTGGCTGATCTTTTCATGGACAATTCTGCTGCTGTTTTCCCACAGCTCCTAGATCTGTTTCAAACCTAACCCTTTTAGCATGGTGGTAGTTCCATAGAACATGATGGAGGGTATCCTTAATGTGAAGATGGCACTTGGTCTTCAAAAAGACTGCAGTAGTCATTTGTATCAATACTGTCATGGACTGATGCATCTGGAACAGGTAGATTGGTTAAAATGAGGTCAAATAGATTTTTCCTGCCTTGTTGATTCCCTCACCATCTGCAGCAGACTCAGTCCAGCAGTTATGTCCTTTAGGACTTGGCCAATTCAGGGATGAACATTGAGGTTCCTCACCCAGAGCATACCCTCCAAATGGTGTTCAACATGGAGGAGTACTGAATCATCAGCTGAGGAGGGATGCTAGGTGGTAACGATCAGGAGGTTTCCTTGCCCACTGTATACCACTGTGCCACTGCCATCTCTGGTGATGTTGGTCTCTGGGACATTATTTGCAGGGTATGATTGCATGAGCATGGCTCTGTCAGTTGTTTGCTTGACTCTTCTTTGGGACAGTTCTCCCAATTTGGCACAAGCCATGTTAGTAAGGAGGATTTTGCAAGGTCAACATGACTGAATGTATTGTTATCATTTCGGTTACTAGGTTGATGTTGGGTGATCCTTCTGGTTTCATTTTTGTAGACTTTGTAATGCTTTGATACTCCTGAGAAGGCCGTTTAAGGGTCAACCACATTGCTGTGTAGGCCAGACCTTATCAGGACAGTACAGATCTTCCCTAATGGATATTTGTCACCCAGATGGGTTTTTCTGACAATCCACAAAAGTTTCTATTACCAAGGCCAGTTTCTTTTTAATTCCAGATTTATTAATTGAATTGTAAATCCCACCAGCTGCCCTGTATCGCAGCCATGTATCCAGAGCGGTTGCCTGGGCCTCTGGATTGTTAGTCTAGTGACATTACCACTATGCCGTTGCTTTCCCCAGTGAGTCACCTTGGTGGGTTGTGGGGCTGAATTAATTTACTGAGATAGGGAAGGGTGAGGCCATGGAGGATTTGAAAACAGGAATGAGAACTTTAAGATCAAGATGTTGCTTGGTTGGGAGCCAGTGTAGGTCTGTGAGGGGTGATGGGAGGATTAGATTTGGTGCGAATTAGGAAACAGGCAGCAGGGTTTTGGATGACTTGAAGTTTATGGATGGTAGAATGTGAGAAAATAGCCAGGTGTGTGTTGAAATACTTAAGTTTAGAGATGAAAAAAGGCATGAATGAGGGCTTCAGCAATGGATAAGCTGGGGCAGAGGTGAAGTCAGGCAATGTTACAGAAGTGGAAGTGGATGGTCTTAGTAATGGTGCAGATATTTGATCTGAAACTACTCTCATTAGGACAGTGTAGCAAGTTGAGGCCCTCACTATGGTCAAGCCAACACCACCATCTGCTGATTCCTCCTTGGAGTGATGCAACGTGGATGGAGTCCAGTCGGATCATTGTGTCTCCGGCAGCTCCTTGAAATACCTGCCTAGCTCCCAACACTTTGCTCCTTCCCCACAGCCAGTTCTGTGCTTTTCTTCCCATCCCTTGCCCTGAAGAGTAATCCCTACTACACAGCATTCCCTCTCACAAGTGTAATTTTAAGCTAATGAAAGCGCTCATTGAGCTTTTATCAGAATAACTAAAATTTTCAGAACTTACAGCCAGTTCATGGCCACAGTGATTATATTTTGCTGAGTGGCATCCAGCAATTCCCTGCTCCAATGTTCTTGAACTACACCCTCATCATTCTGGTGCTGTCATATCTCACTACTGCCACTGCCCCAGTATATCGTAAAAGACAAAGACTGAATCTAATTGCAAAAACATGCATTTATATATCATACTTCAAGACATAAGGAAGACCAGAAGAGCTTTATTGCTAATGAAATACAATAGTTAGGATTGAATGTAGGAATTGGGGTAGCCAATTTGTACATTTCAAGTTCCCACAGCAATCTGATAATCACAAGATGGTGGTTATGATGTAGGTTGATAGGCCAGACACAGCAGACCTTCCCTTGCTCTAATCTGAAATAATGCTTTGTGATCTTTTATGCTCTCTTTAATGGGCAGATTGGTCTTGTTTCGATAGATCTGAAAGATGGCAGCTCCAGCAAGTTAGAGCCTCCACTGTAGTGTACCGCACTATCAGTGTAGATCATGTTCACGTATGTGAAGTGGGTCCTGAACTCGCAAAGGTACAACTAAGGCAGTGGAGCAGAGGAAGTTGACATCTGTCTCCTTAGAAAACCCAGGTGGAATCCTTATTGACAGCCTTTTGCTTTTCTTGCAGGGGTAAATGCAGTGTTACACTGCTAAATGAAACAGAGTTACTTCTATCCTATCTGGAACGTGAGGTAAGCTCTCATTTTCTGCAAATATTTGTATTTATTAAGTTATTTCTCCTTGCTAATCTTCCACCACAAATTAGGCGTATGTGTGTGCCCTCCCCACTGTACTCTGGTGCTAGGACTCCCATAACAGTCAGTCTGCTGTGCCTGCGGTCCACAGAGACAATAAGTTGGCGTGGCTGATCACTGAGGCTGGATTTTGTTGCCCCTAGTGATTAGAACAGGTCAGTGTGACCAGAATCAGGGCAGAGCATGCTGCTGTTCCTCACTGGCAGCTGGGAAGAGAGACATTTCAGTGAACTAATCTGACCCTGCCTGTAAAGCTCAGGTTAAGAGTGATCCGCCCTAAGAAAAAAATGTTTCAAGGATATCCAAAGGCTTTTCTTTTTTAATTCAACAAAGTGTCTCAAGATACACGCTGGAGATTAAAGGGCAATGTGCAGGCTCTATGGAAAAATACAAGCAGTGTTGTTGAGTGATGGGTCATCTGTTGTGTTTGGTCTCTGGGATACAACATCAGTTAAGTCACTGATTTTAATTCAAGAGAGGAAATGAACAGGAATCCTACTAAACACTGGGAGGATTGGTTGTTATCAGGTATGCACCCATCTCCTCCACCCCGCCAAGCAGAAGGGACAGCCAATCCTAGGGTTATCCCCTAGGTGGAAGGAAAAAGCTGCCTCCAGATGCTTCGAACCCCTGTATCCCCGTCTACACGAGGAGGGTCTTATCAATTCTAGATTTTTGGAAAATGAAACACTTTATCTAACCCATACTGTACCTGTCCTGGGAGTGTTTGTTGGAACATCAGGTTAAAGTCCAACAGGTTTATTTGTAGCAAACGTCACTAGCTTACCCCAGTCCAACGCCAGCATCTCCACATCATGAATGTTTGTTGGGACAGTGCAGAGAGAGCTTTACTCTGTAAATGTGTTGTAACTGCCTTAGGAGTATTTAATGGGACAATATTAAGAGAGTTTTTTTCTGTTCCTAACCAGTGTGATATCTGCCTTGGGAGTGTTTAATAGGACAATGTAGAACAAGGGGTCATAGTCCCCTCAGGTTCCTGAGAAAGCGTCAAAGAGTTCATCAAAAATTACCAACAGAAACTTGATTTCTCCATTCTCTCAATCTGCTGCCCTCCTGAACAAATTTCTCACACTTCTGTTTAAAAAATGTTAATTTATTAGTGTCACAAGCAAGCTTACATTAACACTGCAATGAAGTTACTGTGAAAATCCCTGAGTTGCCACACTCTGCACCTGTTTGGGTGCACTGAGGGAGAATTTAGCATGGTCAATGCACCTAACCAGCACATCTTTTTGATTGTGCGAGGAAACCCACGCAGACACAGGGAGAACGTGCAGTCTCCTCACAGACAGTGACCCAAACCAGGAATCGAACCAGAGTCCCTGGGGCTGTGAAGCAGCAGTGCTAACCACTGTGCCATCATGGTCAAATGCAACTGAACCGGTTGTCCAATTTATTTGAAACTTTAGATGAGTTTTTTAGGTGATAGGTGAAGCCAGTCAGCACAGTTCCAGCTGGGGTTAGGTTAGGTCATGCAGACGTTGTTGAGTTTCAGACATGATAGAGCAGGATGATCAATACAGAGAAATGCATTAGCACTGGACCACCCAGGAACATATTGAGTTCATCATAGCAGCATCAGAAAGGTAGCAGATTTCCTCAATTCATTTGTTAAGGAGCAGAAGCCATTGTATAATAAATAACCAGCTATAACAATAGCAACGTCAAAGGAGAGCTTCTTCTTTATACTTACTCAGTCTGATCTAACATTGGGGTTTAGGGCCATGGTTCAGACCACATCCTTTCGTCTCTTACTTGACAGTAGTAAAAAATAAAGTAGCATCTAACTTCCAGGTTATTGATTAAAGAGGTTGGGGTTAATATATGACCAGGTTTCAGACCATCTGTGTAATTAATTGACTGAACAACTGTATATACATTAGAGGGTGTTCTGCTCATTCAGAAATGTAGCTCCAAATATCATTAGCATTATGGGATTCTTCCACAATCCTGAAAAAACTTGTTGAATGTCCCAACACTGGTGCACTATCACAGGATTGTTTCCTGAATTGTCTGATGTGTTAATCAGATCCTAATCAGGAATATTTTGAATTCTACTAAGTTACTACGTGTTGAAAGAATATTGCTTAAGTCTAAACATCATTGAGTATTAAGCAGCGTTTTTAAAGATGTCCTTTAACCTGTTTGAAGGATACAAAAAGCTCATGATTCACATGTTGCTTCTAGTGTCAATCTTCCTTAACATAGCACTCCTTCTGCCCTGCATTGGAGATTTTGCAATTAATCAAACTACTTATATTAAGAATAAGGGAGGCGATTCTCCCAAAAGTATTCTGTGTGTAAAAACTGGATTAAATGATGCTGTTTTTTGCGCTACTGTATATCCCGTTGCAAAGCTGGGGGTAGGGCTATCCCTGTTGGAGAAGCTGACAGCATAGCGCTGAGTGGGCCACTGTGCATGCACCAATCTGTCAGCGCCGAGATCGGTGCACCTGCAGTGGCCCCTGTGTGCCGGTCTTCTAATTGCAGGCCAGCTTGATTGCTAAAAAGTCAGCGCAGCAGGATGGGAGATTGGCGCCTATGTGGGGAATTTTCCTATCCCACCTGCCACAGGTGAAGGGGTGGGGGGGATGACCTGTTGACCTTGAGCGGGATTTTCCAGTTTTGGCATGAGCGTGGTTGGAAAATCTTGTTCACTATGTTTAATTATAGAACCCTTTTATAAGAAACAATATGTATATTATGTTACAGGATGTCCTTGGAATGTTTGTAACATGGGATGGGAGCTCAAAAGCAATAAGATTGAGAAACATTGGTGCAGAGAGTGTTTTTCCTCACCAACACTGTACCTGGCCTAAGAATGTTTCATGAGTCATTGTAGAGGTTAGACTGAGGTTATTTTTCTTAGGGCAGAGAAAGCTTTGGGGGGAACTTGATTGAGGTATACAAAATTATGAGGGACATAGATAGGAAGGAACTATTCCCCAGTAGAGGAGTTAATAATCAGCAGGCATAGACTTAAGATAAAAGCAAGAGATTTAGAGGTGATTTAAGTAAAAACATTTTCATCCAGAAAGTGTTGGGAATATGGAACTCAGTGCCTGAAAGGGTGGTAAAGGCAGGAAGCCTCAACATTTAAGAAGCATTTACGTGAGCATGTGAAACACCACAGCATACAAAGCTACGGATCAAGTGCTGGAAAATGGGATTAGAATAGATGCTTGACGGGCAGCTCATACATGACGAGTTGAAGGGCTGCTTTGTGCTGTTAAATTCAACGCTCTAAATTCATCTGTGATGTTCCTTCCCTGTGACTCTTTGATGGGAGTATTTAAAGACAGCTTTGTCTAAACCTGTGAGCATAAAGTAGAAAACACTCCATGCCACAACATTCATTCTTCATTAGAAGGACAAGGAATATGATCAATTGTTAATAAAAGTTTAAGTTAGCAGATGCTGGTGCCTTTTGTCCATTCAAATGCATTTGGTATTTCAACCTTAGGGCTGGCAGACATGCTTCATGTGAGTTTGTACTGAATGTTTGATTCCTTTCTCTCCAGGACACTTTTTTTTACTCACTCGTCTATGATCCACAACTTAAGACTCTCTTGGCAGATAAGGGAGAGATCCGTGTTGGTCCCCAATACCAGGCAGACATTACAGACCTACTGAAAGAAGGTAAATAGTCAATGGGTTTGGCATGTGAGCATCTCTATTCATGGCAACGATGATTTGTGATTGGACTGTTACTGAGTCAGAACATAGAGGCCTCTGAACTCTTCAAAAGAGCTATCCATTCAGACTTGATCCTCATTATAAATTTTGGATTTCCATTCGATGTCCTCTTGGGTCCAGCATCACTATACAGTCCCCTAAGCGAACTCCAAGTCCCTTTTGATCAGAAGTTCACCTTTGCTGCTCAGAATCAATGATAGAATGATATGACAGGATGTTCCTGTGAAAAGCTTTTATTGCATGAATATGATAGAGTAAGATTATGTGGGTTCCTCATTTCTCTTATTTCCTGAAAGGTGGACAGAGGTTACTTCATTGGGACAGAGCAAATTGCAAACCAACCAATAAACTAATTGATTCTATGTTTAATGCATAAATAAACACTAAAATTAATGGTGAATTTGACTGTTTTTCATTGCACTCTTTGTGATATGCAGAATAACAAAGGATGTGAAACAGTCCCTGTTAGCAGATTACCTTCAACTTTTTTGATCGGTACTTTCTTTGAAGAGGTGCAGGTAGATCAGTTGACGAGAGTGTTAGTATGTGACCAGCTTATCACCAAAAGCACAGGATTCAATCCCTGTTCCAGTTGAGGCAGACCCAGGGTTTACCTCCAGCCTCCCATGTGGTTTGGCAAATAATTGCAGAGCGCCTGCCTTCAAGGAAAGAACTCGAGAAGAAAGATTTAGAAACCTTGAACTCATGGCTCAATTCCTATCCACAACCTGACAAACTGCTCTGTTTTTGCTCCACTGTTTTGTAACAAGAAGAAAAAGTGTTGACCTCTGCTCCAACCGAGCTATCCCTGTCCAGGCATCGACCTGCTAATCCAATCATCTAAGGCCCTCCTAGTTGTGAATTTTCCTTGCAACAACCCTTGCTGGGCTTACATGAGTGAGACAGTTATAACATTGCACATGTGAATTTCACTAGAAGGTGGTAATTAGTTCCTCAGTCTCTCAAACTGATTTGACCAATATCCTTTCCCTTTTCTTCAAAAATATTTTATTGGCTGTGTAATGCTTTAGGATGATCTGAAAGTTTGGGAAAGATGCTATGTAAATGCGAGTTCTTTATTTCTTCCTTGGCTAAATGCCTTCTGCCCTACACTTCCAGTGGCTTCTCTTTTTTTAGCCAAAATCTTTGGGAATGAATTCTCAAACATCTTAAACTTGACTTCATATCTGAAATCTCCTCTAGACCAAGATGGCCAACACTATTTGTAAAACCTAGGACACCATTTTTTTGGGGCTTTTATGATCTGCCCTTCCACTTTTTGGAGTAGCCAAACTCCTAAAGCTCCTTGTTTCTTTATTCCTTTCCAGAGTTTTAGCATGTTCTCTCATTCCTCCTCCCAAATTGTGTAATCTCTTTAAATATCATCTAAAAATTTATTTGCCCTATCTATGAACCTATGTCCATTTTTCACTTCCAGTTCTGTTCTCAATTGAGCATATTCCCATTTATTCCTGGAAAGAAGGTTTCCGCTCAACTTAGTGTGAGGGAATGGAGAAGCCCTAACAAAATTCACTGCCTTTCTGTTGTCTCCAGATTTAGATGTGGCTTCAAGCCCATATCATTTTTATAGTAACAGTGGTCCGTACAATGACCCCTGGGTGTACTGCTTAAAACCATCTGGCCCTTTGATTAACTTACAATCAGTCCAGAGCCACTACCTTGAATCCCATGTGCCTTAATTTTATGAACAAACCTCCTATGTAACCCTATAATCTGTTTTGCATTATCTATAATCAGGCAGAAAGTACTGTCACAGTTTTCACAATATAGAATGTGGTACAGGGATGGCCCATTCCTCGGTATGGCATTCCTTTGCTTCCCATGCTCCAGTTATTCCCACCGTCAGTAAATAGAGGACCAGAGGCAAAGTGGAGCAGTGAAGCTAATAAGCATCAAGGGGAAGATGGGCTGCAGATGGCTCCTGGATTGTACAATGAAGGTTACTGTCTCTTACACTAACTATTTTGGATTGTGCATATCTGTATCTTTTCATCACTGTTCTGGAGACACTCGGATCTTACACAGTCAACTGCTTTAAGCTTCTGGTGTTTTCCCACCATTTCTTTATGGTTTGATAAACTCTATCACTGAGTTTCTTGTTTTATAGGAGAGGAGGATGGAAGAGATCAGTCCAAAATGGAAGCCAAGATCTGGGATGGCAACACCCCACTTACAGACAAACAGATTGACCAGTTCTTAGTTGTTGCTCGGTGAGTCCTGACGACGTAGCCAACAACGTGGAGTGAAAATCAATCACAATCAACTGTTTTCAAAGTTGGTGCAATGTTGAAAGAAGTCTGGTTGCCTGATGAAGAATTTCAGCTCAGTTCTGGGATCCATATCCCATGTCTTATTGCTTTTTGTCAATCAGTGATATTGAGCTTTGCTCTGCAAAGTTGTTGAATGTCATCATTGTGCCATTCAGTGAACTTATTGTGTGTCTACTAAATGGAGCCCTTGGGCTTCTGTGCCCTTTGTAATTTCTGGCAAGGAGACCTAAAGGAAATAGAACAGAAAGGGACTCCTAAGTTTCTGTGTTATTGAATAAAGTGAATTGATAATTACTAGGAGAATGTTTCCCACAGTGAATACAAAAACTGGTTAAGAATTGAACATACAGATCTAGAGGGTGGAATTTTCCTGTCCCGTCTGCCACGGGAATTGTAGGGGCCGGGACGTGAACCGTGCAAGTGTTGACCTCAGGTGGGATTTTTCGACCCTGGAATGAGCATGGCTGGAAAATCCTGCCCAGAGTGTCCAGGTTCGAACCGTATCTTAATTAATTTCAACTGGTGCTACAATTAGTCTCAACATGTCTGGGTTTTTTCCTTTATACATAATATTAGTTTTAGGGTATTGCTGACAAGGCTAACATTTATTCTCCATTCTTTGTTGCTGTTGAGTAGGTGGAAGTGGACTGCCCTCATGAACCACTGCAGTCTGTGCGGTGAAGATGTTGCTAGAATCTGCAATTTGATACAACTGAGAGTGCAGTTAAGAGTTAGCCATTTGGGTATGGACTGGAGTCACACATTGTCCAGGAAGCAACATGTAAATTAAAATGAAAGGAAGCTTTTTTTTTTGGAACTGCCATGTCCAAACAAGCAGTGACAATGTGCAATCACCTTTTGTCCTTTCTAGGTCTGTAGGTACATTTGCCCGTGCTTTAGACTGCAGTAGTTCAGTGAGACAACCCAGTTTACACATGAGTGCAGCAGCTGCCTCCAGGGATATCACCCAGGTAAGAAATACCATGTGATTGCTCATTGCTCTTCATGTTAACTATATTCTCCATGGTTTGCCTAGTCTCAGCTGATGGATTTACAAGAATATTACCAGGAATATAACATTTTAGCTATGAGAAAAGATTGGAGACACTGCTTTTTTTTGGCAGAGGAAGGATTTCATTTCGTATCTAGAATTGTGATAGGTCGAGATTGATTTAAAGTAATTAGATGAAGCATTAGAGGGGAGTTTAGGAATCATGTTTTTCACCAAGAAGGTGGTGAAGGATTAGAACTTGTTGCTTGAAAGGGTGGTAAAAGTGGAAATACTTGCGTTTAAAAAATATATGGGTATGCTCTTAAGGTGAAGTAACCTACAAAGATACCTTTTTTAGACTGGCATCTAATATTCTTGGATGTTTCTAACCTTAAGCTTCACCATGTTCGGTAATTTCAGCTATGTCTCAGTTGATAGCATTCTTGCCTCCAGAGCCAGAAGGTCATGGATTTAACTTCCACTGCCAAGACTTGAGCACAAATCTAGGCTGGCATCCTAGTGCTGAGGCAGTGCTAGTACTTTCTGAAAGACATACTTCAGCATTGATAAAGGCTACGAACGCTGATACTTCTTTGACCATATCGGTCAATAAAACTTGCCAATATCCGTTCAATAAGTAAATTATTGTAACAAACCTTTCTTGTCCAATCTACTCAATGCAGTTTTCTAATCATGGAATCGGATATGAATCTGCCTTTGTGATCATATTAACTTTGTGATAGTCTAAACATAATTGTTGTGATCCATCTGGCTTTGGTACCATTGCAGTAGGTGAGCTCCAGCTGCTATAACCCGGTTCAGTAGTGCCATTCTACATCATCAACATGATCACTTCCATCACTTGGGCTAGCTTCTCTGGATTGAGTCTATAAGGATATTGCTTTTGGGTGACACAGCCCCCATGTTAACATCATGTATGGGCAAAGATGTTTTTCCTGGCTTATTGATACAAATCAATTCATGAGTTGGCAAAACTTTTCACAAGTCTGGAAATTTTTCTGGAAAATTGCACAATATTGCATCTAAATTTTTAAGTAGCTCCGTATTATCCAATCTTAATATTAGAGGATCAACTTTAAAATTTTTGATTTCTGATTCTTTCTCAAATAGCTGTGATATTTTAAGTTCACTCCCTACTACTTTTACTACTGTAAACATATTCCTCTCCTGCCTACCTTCCCTGTCATAATTTTGCTTTAACATGTTAACATGAAACAGTCACTGACGTTTCCTCCTATCTAGAGTACTGACAAAATAATTTACATTCTTCAGCTTCTTTTTAATTTGGCAAAGTCCAGTGAATGCTGCTATTATGTTTCACCTGAGACAGGTAATAACACCAACACTTCCAGCAACAGAATTTCAAGAATTGGCATTTTTATGTGCCCTAGCTCTCATTGTTTGTTGAAAGATTTTCAAATACTCTTCGGCCAACTTACACATTTTGGTTAATCTTCCCCAGAAATTTGATGCATAGGTCAACAGTGTAGCCTTTGAACTTTGGTTTATAAATCTTTCCTTATTCACTTTACATGGTCTTCTCACCTGTTGTGATATGGCAGGTGGTAATTGCGGGCTGTCCAAATCCCAAAGGAAAATTTGAACAAGCTATCACAATGATTTACAATTTGTATTTTGTTATCTGCACTATCTGGACCAAAAATTTCAAATTACGTTTGGAGATTTTAAATCTTAAGTTTAAACATTTATTTTAAAAAAATCTTAAACACTGCAGATTACATTTATGCCGTTAATGTTAGTTCAACAAATATTTCCCACAAGATTTCTATTTAGTTAAACTCAGAGCTAAATGTCCCTGTTAAGCAGTAATCTTCTCAGATTTTCTCTGTATGAATTCCATTAAGATTACCACAAATATCCATTGTTGCTACAAGGGGGAGTATTTCACAGGCTTCTCCTCAATACTAGAAAACCAAAACTTGAATCAAAAACTTGCAGACATTGCTTGCCTTCTCTGAAGGTGGCTGCAGGCTGTTTTTCTTTGCACGCCTGTTTCAGTGCACATACTGTTCAAAGTCGCCTGGCCACACCAATCAATACAGCCTTAAATCTCTCTTAAAATATGTTGTTCCCATTTCATCTTTAGATCTATTGTTTTTACATCACTTTGGAGGTTTTCTCTCCCAGAATATACTGATCTTTCATATTATTTTGTGGTTACTACTTTTGAGTAAATAAACTTAATACTTTAATTTAAGATCTTTGCCAATTATGCATTTTTCTTTTGAAATGTAATAGCTAAACTTCAAGTCACCTTCCTTATTTTCTCAATGCAAGTTTCCATTCATCCTGCTCATTGGTATCCCATCTTAGCCTCGTCATCTCCATTTCAAAATGCTTCCTTTCACACCTAACACCTTCTTGACGTGTTTAATCTTATGGTCCCTCTTCAATCTAATTAAATTAGTCACACCCACACACACATACACACACAAGCCTGTTTCCCAGTATACCACAGTGATATTGTGAAAATTTTTAAAAATATATTATTTCATCACACACCTCATGCCCACATATCAGTTCAAAAGGACTGAATCCTGTGAATCATTAGGGGCATCCTTAATAGCAGACAGTAAAAATGGAATCCCTTTATCCCAATCATTAGGATATTCCTAACAAAAAGCTTTTTTCATGGACTTTTAAATCAGATGCTATCTTTCTAATGCTTGGTTTGATTGTTAATGATGAACTGAAAATTTAGAATATTTTCTTTCCAAACTATTCATTCTTTCTTTAAATATTTGTGATAAAAAATTGAGCCTAAATTTAAACTTAGAACAGTACAGCACAGGAACAGGCCTTTTGGCCCACAATGTTGTGCCAAACATGATGTCAAGTTAAACTAATCCCTTCTGTCTGTCATTGGTCCGTATCTCTTGTTCCTTGCATGTTTCTGTGCTTATCTAAAAGCCCCTTAAACACCCCTATTGTTTCTCCCTCCACCACCACCCTTGACAGTGTGTTCCAGACATTACCACCCTCTGTCAAAGACTTGCCCCTCACATCTCCTTTGAACTTTCCCCATCTCACCTTGAGTAAATGCCCCTTAGTATTAGTATTTGATTGTATTTCATTGGGCAGTATGTACCATATAAAGAATTGAAACAACTTTTCCATCACTATTTTCACTGTAATCCTCCTCAAAAGCGCTGCGCGGGAAATATTGTTTGAGATATCTGTAACTGTTAGAAGATACCAATTCCCATTTCTAGTTTTAGGTAGGGGTCCTACACAATCTATTAAGACCCAGTTAAATGGTTCTTCAAAAACTGATATTGGTGAAAAGGTGAAGGTTTAATCACCAATCGGAGTCTCCCCACTACCTGACATGTCTGGCATAATTTAACCACGTCTTTATAAATCCTGCTGTTTCCGTATTTTGACCTGTGTTTTCCTCATAACAAAATGACCTGCCATTGGAATTTCATTAGCCATTCGTAAACTTTCATTAAGCTATCCAGATAAATCTACCACCTGATGAAATACTGCACATTTCTCATTGACTGGTATTTGAGGTGGTCTTCATTCCCTCATTAGTATATTTTGTCTTTTAAATAATAATGCTGAAGCATTTGTTCTGATTGAGCCTCTGAGTAGGGGGATGGGCATCTCATGAAACTCCCATCCATCTCTCACACAGTGAAGAGGAGGAGTCACTCAGGCGATTTGTGAAGTTTTGTTTGTGACCACTCACTTACCTGCTCTTTCTCCCCTTAAATTCACCAGTTTCATGCCATGGATACTTTGTACAAAAGCACATATGAGGTTTCGCAGGCCATCTCTGCACTGGTTCCACAGGGTGGGCCAGTGCTTTGTCGGGATGAAATGGAAGAGTGGTCTGCTTCAGAGGCCAACCTGTTTGAAGAAGCACTGGAGAAGTATGGGAAGGACTTTGATGACATCCAACAGGATTTTGTAAGTATTGCAAAGGTGCAAGAGGTGTAAGCTGGCTTCTGTTCCGCTATGGCTAGCAGCTCAAATATAAATTAGAACCAAGGGTGTGTGTTTAGCAGCTGGTTTGCAGTATTAGTAATATACAGTGTAGGGAGATCATTCAGTTAGATTTTGTACCCCATCCCCATTGAGCAACGTTGATTTTCTATTCTTTAATCCTCTCACCTAATAAAACTCTGTTGTGGGAAATTACCACTTCAGAGTCAAACTGGGGGTGCAACAATACAGTTTTATTTAACAAAGCTTCATGGAGATAAGCCTTTTTTCCTGCATTTATGTATTCCTGTTCCCATTTATGGCTAATCTCCTTATTGTGTCTGTCCTTTTCTTAAAAATGCCTCAAGCTCTCTACTGCTTTCCAGTAGTGTCTGATTCCTGCATGTTTGACTTTAAATAACTGTCTTTCCTGCATGTTTTTAGTTTCAAGTAGCTATCTATGCTAAAAGTCAGTGCCTGCTTAATGTCTCTCTCCCAGGTAGCTTTTTTATGTGCCAGGTAGCCATCTTTGTGATTTTTCCCACTACGCCTCTATACAGAATGTGATGGACCATAACAGTGCCAGTTATGTAGGAATGAGAGTAGACTAATAAAGGGAAAGCTAGGTGAAGGAGAAAGGAATAGAAGGTTATGTTGATTGAGTGCGCAAAGTTGGGTATGAGAAGAGTTGTGTAGAACATAAACATTGGCCTGAGTCTCATGGACCATTTGGCCTGATTCCATGTTGCCATTCTGCCCCTCTATTCCATTCCACCATTTGATTGGCCAGTCTGGGCCACACCTCAATTTTCCAGCCTTTGCTGTATTCCCCTGCTCCCCAATACTTAACAAATGTCTCAGTATTAGTAACAGCATCAGGTAGATTGGTCCAGTTATTTGTGAGTGTAAGGTTGAGGATTTAAATTTTCTTTCAGCATTCTCTAACCTTTCTGTTCGCTCACTCCCAGTTGTTTTCCCTTTCTACCCAGGGCATGGCTGAGAACAGGTATAAACGATCAGTGGGTGCAGCCATGTGCTTGACATTCAGCACAATGGTACTCAATATACTGCTCCTGCTGACTGTCAATGTGCCTGTGCATTGCCAGTTAACTATTAACTAATTAACTAAAGAAGACTTCCTGCCTAGGTGTGGAGTCTGTGAGCATCATAGTGATGCCCTGACATCCTGCTGCACACTGTAATGCAAGGAAGATGTCTGATTTCCTGCTATTTCCCCTTCAGGGCCCTGATCCCAGCCGGGATCAGTAAGATTCTGAGCAAATGTTTATTTTACCAATGCCAAAACACAATCCACTTTGCTCTCTTGTTCCTCCAAACTGCATGGAATAACTTGCATTACATAAATGGACTGATTCCATAACTCCCAATAAATCATATTTCAGGAAACTTTAATCATAGAATAAAACAAAACAGAAGGTGGCCATTTGGCCAGTTGAGTATGCCAGTTCTTTCAAAGAGCAATTTAATTAGTCCCACTCCCCATCTCTGCCCCTTTAGCCTGCAATTTTTCTCTTTCAAAAAATGTGTCCTAGTTTCCTGTTGAAGACTACTGTTGAATTTGTATCCACCGTCCTTCCAAGTCCAAGTAACTTGTTTGCATAAAACAGTTTTTCCTCATCTTGCCTCTGGTTGTTCTGCTAATCACCATTAGAACTGATTATCAACCATTCAGCCATTGGAAACAGTTTCTGTTTAGTTCAGCCAGAATAATGACTGTGGCACGATGGGTGGCCCTGCTTCCCAGGATGGGAGGGAGAAGAGTCAGGATTTGCAGCTGTAAATGTGACTCCAGGATGGTGTGATGCTCCCTGGTGCCAAGGTCATTGACGTTAGCAGTGGCTACAGGTCATCCTTCAGAGAAAGGGTGAATAGCCAGAATTTACAGTCTGCCTTCTGACCAATGACACAGGTAGAAAAAAGGATGAGGTCCTAAAAGCAGATTTTAGAGAGAGGAAGGAAACTAAAAAGCAGAACCTCAAAAGCAGTAATTTTAGGATTACTCCCATTACCAGGTGCTAATGAGCATAGGAATCGGAGGATTGAGCGATTGAACAGACGGCTGGAGAGATGGTGTACGAGGCTGGACATCAGACTTCTGAGACATTGGGATCGGTTCTGGGGCAAGTAGGATCTGTGCAAACTGGATGGGTTACACCTTAACGGGATTAGAATTAATATCCTCGCAGGAAAATCTGCTAGTACTGTGGGGGTGGGTTTAAACTAGCTTGTCTGGGGGAACGGGAACCTGCGGCGCGGCTCAGATTGGAAGGAAGTAAAGCTGAGAAGTAGCAAGCAAAAAAGAAGGCCGGCAAAACGAAGGCAAACATTAACTAGGTTTAGAATGAGGAGTCAAAAAGACAAAGTTAAAGACACTCTACATGAAGGCAGGCAGCATTCACAAGATAGATGCTTTAAAGGCACAAATAAAAATGGGTTGTCATGATCTAATTGCTATTACAGAAACATGGCTCCAGGGTGACCAGTAATGGGAACTCAATATTCAAGCGTATTCATCATTTAGGAAAGAAAGGAAAAAAGATACAGGAGGTTGCATTGTGTTGATAATAAGGGATAGGATCAGTACATTAGTATGGGAGGATCACAGGTTGGAAGAAAAAATGTGGAATCTGTTTGGATGAAGCTAAGAAACAACAAAAGGCCAGAGTTTTTTTACAGGCCACTGCACTGTAGTGGTAAACTGGGGCATGGTATTAATCAGGAGATTAGAGAATATAGGTAATACGGTAACCATGGCTGATTTCAATCAGCATACAGACTTAGTAAATCTGATGAGCACTACTGCTGTGGAGGACAAGTAATGGTTTTCTAGAACAGTATGTTGAGGAATTGGCCAGAGAACAGACTATATTAGATCAAGTATTATGTAACAGAAAGGGATAATTAACAATTTTGCTGTAAAGACCAGAAGACGTTAGGGCAGAAATAGGCTATTTGACCCATTCTGCCGTTTGATTAGATCGTGACTGATCTAATAGGATAATCCTCACTTCCACTTCCCTGCCTTATCCCCATAATCCTTGATTCCTTTATTGAATAAAAATCTGTCTACCTTAGCCTTGAACATACTTAATGACTCAGCTTCTGTAGCCTTCTGTGGTTAAGAATTCCTCAGAGTAGCCTCTCAGAGAAGAAATTCCTCTTCATGCCAGTCTTAAATGGGTGACCCATTACTCTTGTGATTATGCCTTCTGGTTCTAGACTCTCCCATAAGGGAAAGCAATCTTTTAGTGTCTACCTTGTCAAATACCCTGAGAATTCTACATGTCTCAAAAAGGTCACCTCTCATTCTTCTAAACTCCATTGAGTACAAGCCCAACCTATTCATCTTCTCCTCAAAAGAAAATTCTTCCATACCCAGGGTCAACCTAAACCTTCTCCGGACTGCCTCCAGTGGCAGTAAAGGAGCTTTGAGGAACAAAGGAACATAACATGAAAGAATTTTATATTGGCTGGAATTCTCCAGCCGTTCACAGCCACCACCGCTGCCAGTGAGATTGGAGAGTTTGGTGCTCAGCCAAACCTATGTTCACTAGCAGGACTGGTGAATCCCAGCTGCAGGCAAGGTCGGAGAATCTGGCCCATTATAGTTCAAAGTAAGGTAGTTTAATCTGAAGCCAGGATGTTAAATTTAATAAAGGAAATTATAAAGGTATGAAGGGCAAATTGGCTGAGGTGGATTGGGAAAATACATTAAAAGGAATGATTGTACAAAGGCAATGGATACTTTTTAAAGAATTATTACATAGTTTACAGAAAATGTACATTCTTTCAAGGCACAAAAACCCAAACAGTCAATCATAGCTAATAAAGAAAGTTAAGGACTGTATAAGATTAAAAAGCCTGTAAAGTTGCTAGAATTGGTAGTAAACCAAGGATTGGGAACATCTTAGAATGCAGCAAATGAGGACCAAGGAACTGATAAAGAAGGGGAGAATATAAATTTAAACTAGCAAAAAACATAAAAATAGACTATTGAAGCTTCTACAGATATGTAAAAAGGAAACATTTGGCGAAGGCAATTGTGGGACCATTATGGGCAGAGTCAGGAGAATTTATAATGGGGAATAGAGAAATGGCAGGGAAGCTAACTGCTTACTTTGTATGTCTTCGCTGAGGAAAATCCAAGAAATCTCCTAGAATTAGAAATGCCAGGGATTATGGAGAATAAGAAATTGAAGGAAATTAGTAAGACGATTGTATTGTAGAAATGAATGGAACTGTAGATCAATAAGTCCATGACCTGATAATCTACATCCCAGAGTGTTGAAAATGGTAGCTATGGAGAAAGTGGATGCATTGGTGATCATCACCCAAAATTCTATATATTCTGGAACTGTTCCCGCAGGTGTAGCAATATAGGAATGCAGCAAATGTCACCCCACTATTTAAGAAGGGAGGAAGAGTAGAAAAAAGAACTGTAGCCCTGTTAGCTGCACATTAGTATTGGGGAAATGCTGGAATCTATTATAAAAGATGCGACAGATAGACACTTGGATAATAATGATGCAATTGGGCACAATCAACATAGATTTCTGAATGGAAAATCATGTTTGACGAACCCATTGAAGTTTTTTGAGTATGTTACTAACTGAATTGATAAAGGGGAGTTCGTTGGTGGATATGGTATATTTGGATTTTCAGAAGGTTTCTGATAAAATCTCCCACAGAAGGTTGGTCACCAAAGTTAAAACGCATGAGATTGGAGTTAATGTACTGGTATGAATTAAGGATTGATTAACAGATAGGAAACAGAGAAGAGGAATAAATGGGTCATTCTTGCATTGGTAGGCTGTGGTTTGTGGAGTGCTACAAGGATCAGTACTTGGGGCCCCTTCTGCTTCCAATATATATCAATTTGTATTGCTGAAAAGAAGAGACGTGTCAAAGCTTTTTGTCTTGCACTCATTCACACAGTCTGCAAGAACATCAGTATAAGAGAAAAGCAACAGTATAAACTGTAGGAGAAGAGAATGCTGATTGGTGAGCTCATGGACTTTGATTGGTAGAGACGTTGCCATGGAGAATGTAACAATTGAATGGTGACTGACAGATAACTGCCAAGCGTTGTTTGAAATTTAAACTAGACAGCTTGACTCTGATTGATCAAGGCATTGCCTTGGGGAATGAATCAGCAAATGCTGTAATTTATTCTATTTAGGTGCAATTTGGGTACATTTTCTTTCTGTTTGCAAAGAACAGGACCTCGCATGTTAATAATATAGATAGCTTTGGTACAGGCAATGTGCCACACTGCAAACCCAGCTGACAGTTTTAAATCAGTTGTCATCGTAATTCTTAGCACACTGAGGATTATAGAGAAATGTTGTCCAATTGCAGAATCACATCTAAAATTAGCAAACTTTGAATCTAAAGGCATTTTTTATTTGACTTATTTCCCAGTTACCCTGGAAATCGTTAACCAGCATTGTAGAGTATTACTACATGTGGAAAACCACTGACAGATATGTACAGCAGGTAACTTTTACATTTTTACTGATTCCTTTGTCTTTTTTTAAGATGGTATTGTGGGATGCAAACTTGGATGGGTATGATACTGAGTGTAATGTGACCACTCCTCTTTTGAGCAAATTGTTTCTGACAAGTGTTTACTGTTATTGTGATTTGATTAGTGTTTACCTCAGCACCACTGGTGTTATTGCCTCTCTATTTTCCAAAGTTAAGCAACACATTTGTTCAATTGAGTACCTGACCTCTGCTCATGGGTATTTGGAACACACATCGATGCTAATCTGGCCTGTGCCTTTTACTTTATTGCCCAAATAGGCAAAGACAGGTCATTGCAGCGAATTACCTGCTGAAACCTGTTGAAGCACAAGTTGTAACCAATTATAAATTTCAGGCTCCAGATCAGTGGTGGGCAGCCCGAGGGCCACATGCAGCCAATCTGGGCTGTGAGTGCAGCCCATGAGACATTGTGTTGACCGTTATCCACATGCTGATTTTTGTCCACTTTTTTTTTCCTGCTGGTATGACTGAAGTGATATGCATGTAGAGCAAGGGCAAGTGCATTTTCTGAAACTCCTTTTGAAATATTTGGCATGAATTACATGTATTTTACCTTATTCATGGGGTCATTGTTAGTGAGCAAGCCCTATTTCAATCTTGTGGCCCACTGAGATGGAGGATGATCACTTATGCAGCCCACTCATTAACCTAGGTTGCTAATCACTGTTGTAGACCAATGACCTTTTTTGACCAAGTATTATCTTTTCTCCTTGGAGAGATGAAGGATGAGGGGTGACCTGATAGAGGTGTATAAGATGATGAGAGGTATTAATCGAGTGGATTCTCAAAGGCTTTTTCCCAGGGCTAAAATGGTTGCCACAGGAGGACACAGGTTTAGGGTGCTGGGGAGTAGGTACAGAGGAGATGTCAGGGGTAAGTTTTTCACCCAGAGGGCGGTGGGTGCATGGAATCAGCTGCTGGCAGTGGTGGTGGATTCGATAGGGTCTTTTAAGAGACTTTTGGATAAGTACCTGGAACTTAGTAAGATAGAAGGTTATAGGTAAGCCTAGTAGGTAGGGACATGTTCAGCGCAACTTGTGGGCCGAAGGGCCTGTTTGTGCTGCAGTTTTTCTATGTTCCTATGTTTCTATCTCCAATCTTTCATTGTCTTTTACTTAGAAACGGTTGAAAGCAGCTGAAGCAGAAAGCAAACTGAAGCAAGTATACATCCCGAATTAGTAAGCACTTCTTTTCTTAACTTTTCATCTGTGTCCAATTGAGTTGCTTGTAAAATGCTTTGGTGTCGGGATCAGTCCATGTTACTGTTGGTATCAGTCCATGTCCCTCTCAGTATTGGTCCATGTAACTGTTGACGTTGGTTCCTGCCAATACTGGACTGTGTCTCTGACTATCCCTGCCCTTCCCCTTCTCTTGCTCTTCACATCCATTACTAGTTAATGTATTGTAAGCCTTTGTGACAGTGGGACCTTTTTAACTCCACCTGGCACTACTTTGGCCATTGAGGTACCATGAATGTTTGCTTATCTCTAAATATATACTTGATTTCCTATTTGGAACAGTCTCAATTTATCTCTTTCCTTTAGACATAGGACTGTGAAGGTAAAGAAAGAGGTTTTATGACGAGTCAGAGGTGAATTATAAAAAGGGTCTTAAAGTAAGAAAGGCTTGCATTTATGTCTCACATTTCAGAACCTGGGGATGTTTCAAAGTGCTTAATACCCAAGAGTACTTTTGAGTGTGGCCGCTGTTGTAGTGTTGGAATGCAACAGTTAATTTGCAAACAGCAAGGTCCCACAAACACCAACATAATAATGTTGATGAGGGCCAAATAAAGGCCAAGACATCAGGGATATTTCTGTTGGCTCCTCTTCAAAAGAATTCCTTGGTATCTGTTTAAAATCTCATGTGAAAAATAGCAGTTTTGACAATGCAGGGCTCCTTCAGTTCTGTACTTGAGCCAATGTTGTAAAAAGGGTATGTGGCATCACTTCCCCCAGCGCTACTATCCCGCACAGAGAGGACTTCAGAGCTACTGTTTTCTCACCAGGCCTGGATCAGAAGAAAGGGTGAGAAGTGTGCAGCTCCTGGTCTGGATAAATAAATAGGACCCAGATTGACAATCTGTTGATGCTTGCCATTCCATGGAAGTTCTGGGCCACAATACCTTTGTCCTACATGGTGGCATTGAGGGAGTGCTCTCTGTTAGCATTCTGCTTAAATTGTTGCAACGTCTGCCTGTTCAAGTGGATATCAAAGATCCTACAGCTCTAATTAAGGCACAGGGAAATGACCTGGCTGTTGTTCCTGACTTAACCAACTCCAGTTCAAACAGGAAGACAGTCTTGACCTTTACGGTTTGTAGAGTCTTGGTATTTGCAACTGCCTACAGAAAAGTAGATTCTTATTTTTTCAAACACTTTGAGACATCCTGAGAACCTGTAATATGAATGTAAATACTTCCTCATTTTATGGTCCAGCTGGTACTCAATATGGGTGAGCTGGCACGTAATAGGGGTGAGCGGGACAGTGTTTAAGGCAAACTGAGTCTATTTACTGAGAATATACTAAGCAGAGCCTCTACGATAACGGCGAACATAACTTACTACCAAAACTGCAGCAAAGTTAAAAATAGGATAATTCCCCCAGCAAAATGCAGTAAGTGGAGGATAGTGGCACAATATAAATTCTGTACACAAAATCAATTCCAGTCATTTACTGAAAGTGTGATTGACAGGGGTAATTACTCAGTCATCTGCATCCTTGCTGCCAATCACTGAGTACTAAAGGGCTTCCTGCTGGCCCTCCAGTGATGGGAGCACATTCACAATTACTGTTTGGACAGACAGCTCGCTACCTGGCCTTAAAATCCATGGTGCAATGTGAGGTACAAACCTAGAACCAGCTCCTTTTCTGATCCCTGATTGAAAATCCAGCCTATGGTTACTGTTTGTAGACTTATGTTTTTGGCCTTTCTCCACCCCACCCTTCCTCCCCCCAATCTTGTTGTACTCTTCAGTAATAAGCCAAACCCAAACCAGATCAATGGGAACAACACAAAGACTGGAGCAGTGAATGGAGGGAGCATGCTGGCACCAAATGGGGCGGTGGCAGTGCCAGGACCGGGTCGAGCTTGTGAGAGCTGTTTCAGTAAGTACTCTTTGAGATCATGGAGCAGTTTTGAAGGTCTCCACATGTTTGCATGGCTGTCATTAACAGAGATTGTGTCCACTCACTGGTTATTGAGCCACAGAAGGGTGGCACAGTGGTTACCACTGCTGCCTCATAGTGCCAGAGACCCAGGTTCAATTCTGGCCTTGGGTCATTGTCTGTGCAGAATGTGCACACTCTCCCCATATCTGCGTGGGTTTCCTCCTGGTGCTCTGGTTTACTCCCACAGTCCAAAGATGTGCACGTTAGGTTGATTGGCCATGATAAATTGATCTTAGTGTCAGGGGGTTAGCAGGGTAAATACATGGGTTACAGGGATAGGGTCTGGGTGGCATTGTTGTCGGTGTAGACTTGATGGGCCGAGTAGCCTCCTTCTGCACTGTAAGGATTCTATGTCAGCTGGGAAGCAAGTGTCCAGCTCCCATTTTTGATTTAATTTATTGTCACATATATTAGAATACATTGAAAAATATTGTTTCTTGCTCGCTATGCAGACATTTTAATAACACAGCCACACAGGGTACTTTGGTTCATACCAGGTTTTCAAATCCATTTGGTTGATAGTAACTAGATAGAGTTATCGAAACAATGAACCTGAGCATGATGCCCCATTTATTCGTCACCAGACTGTGCCACACTGGCTTGGCTCACTATCTTTGTGGAGTCTGCATGTTCTCTCAGTGAATGTATGCGTTTCCTCCGGGTGCTCCAGTTTCCTCTCACAGGCTGAAAGGCATGCTGGTTAGGTGCAGTGGCCATGCTAAATCCTCCCTCAGTGTACCCAAACAGGTGCTGGAGTGTGGCAACTAGGGGATTAACACTGCAGTGTTAATGTACACCTACTTGTGACACTAATAAACTAAATTCCTGAACGACCATATTGATACAACACAATAAACAAAAAGAGAGGAAGGTAGCAATTTACTTGTATCTTTTTCATCAGCTACACAGTCATACCAGTGGTACTCATGGGGACCACCCAACATGCAGTGTCGGCTCTGTGCAGCCTGCTGGGCCTATTGGAAGAAGTATGGTGGGCTGAAGATGCCAACCCGGCTGGATGGTGAAAGGCCAGGACCAAACCGGAATAACCTGGTAACTGCTAAGTTCTTTAGATTTCGCCAATTTTTCAACTGTTTTCTACTTGTTTATTCTCCTCTCCCTCCTCGAAGGGATTGATTTTTTTTGTTGCAGTCCAGATCTATGGGTGTCTTCCAACAGCTCATTCAAGGGGTTTGTTATTACAGTTTGACACCTGAGTAGCAGGTACCATTACCTTTTTTAGAGCTTGGATAAATTGCAGTCGGATGTGATCTGATCCCCATCCAGTGCCCACACAAGGGTCTTTGGGTAGAGGCACTGACCCTTCAGACTAAGAATCATTGCAGCACCTTTAACCCTACCCTGGCTGAGGTTGGCTCCACAATAAACAGTTTGCAATGTCAGTTTGACTGAGTGTGGATAGCAAACTGGCCTTTTTGAGTCAGAAAGTGATGGGTTCAGACCCTGCTCCAGAGACTGAAATGAATAATTTCAGTTTACATTTGTTTCAGTGCTGAGCAAGTGCTGCCCTGCTGGGAGTTCCTGAAAATCAGACAAGAAATTAAATCTGAGCCTTGGGTGGATGTTGAAAATCTATCCAAAATAAAGTAATAATATTCTCCCAGGCTCCAAACAGTTCTCAACTAAAATCTTTTAAACAGATTAACTGACTGCTCATTTCAATGTTGTTAGTAGTCATACAATGCGCAAAATCGTTGCCTCATTTGCCTATGTAATAAAGGGATGTGATGAGTTGCTACACAAATGCAGGTATTTATGATCATTAGTATAGTTATGTTACAATGGCATTCCCTGAGAATGATATCAGAATGCAGCCTCCTACGATCTGTTTTGGGTAATTTTTCATTGCCCATTCTTGGACAAGGAAGCATCCTGTGTCTATTTTGCGCCTCCCTCTGAGACAGGACAGTCACCAGGTGATTGTCTGCAGCACAACCCCTTGCTGCAACACCTCTGTATCACTAAGTGATCTGTGTAGACCTTTCAGACATTTTCTGGAATGTATTTTAATAATTGCTGGAATATCTTGTCTGCCTTTTTCCCCATCCACCCCTAGAATGCCCATGGCCTGCCGCTTCGGAACAGCACCAGCCCCAAATTCGCGCTGAAGACACGGCAGGCCTTTTTTCTGCATACAAGCAAACTGACAAGAATAGCCAGGCGTTTATGTCAAGATATTCTGCAACAAGCGGCACGACACCCCCATGTGCCGATTAACAGTGCAGCCATCAAGGCAGAGTGTAAGTACCGAGGTAACGTGAGGCTAACATTAAACAGAGATAGTGATAGTAAGTTCTTCACCAGACTGAAGAGTGGTTCATTGGTTAGGATATGGGTCCTTTCTTAGAAGTGACCTTATTCCCCCATCCCTGTGCCCCACCGTCGCTGGGTTCAGGCCCTATCTGTGCTGATCAGTGTCCAGCACTAAGACTATTTGGCAGGAATTCTTCCAGTGTCCCAGCTGACATTCATCCCTCAAAGAATGCCACAGAGAACAGGTGAATTACATTCATGTTATTTGTTGGGCTCTTGCTGTGCACAAATTATGTTTGGCTCTCGAAGTAAGTCTAAGCACATCCTTTCATTTGTTTTAATTTCTCACCACATTTGTGTGTTGACTTGCACACACTAGATACTGGTTCTCCTTGTTCATGTTGCTTGTAGTGACAGCAGGTTTTCTGGGTTTCATTTAAAAGCAGATCCCAGAGATTTCCCTGGGCTGCAGCCAGCCAGATTTCCATGTTAATTCCTCCCTGTTTAAGCCAAAGACTCGTCTTCCAAGGACCTGGAGAGAAACCTTGAAAAATAAACCACAACCAACTATATCTGGCAGTTGTCTACAGACTGCCTTCAGTCCAACCCCAGCTCAGTCCTAGCCCAGCTCAGAGGGGAACCATTTATATTTCAAATCTCTTGCCACACTGGAGAGAGTTGCTCCTGGCGAATGTCGGTGCCTCCTTGGTGACTGATGAGCTCTTTGCATCCAGTCTTGATCGGGAAACTGGCTAATAAGGAGAATTAATAAAGCCCTGGTCTCATTTTACCTCAGTCATGGTTGAATTGTTTAATTATAACCAAAGACGCATTTCTTTATCCATCCTGACCTTTTGCTAATCTCCAAGGATGAACAGACGTTGAATAGTGGATTGATCCTGAATGGCTCAGTCTGCTCCAGTTTCCTTCCACGCTCCTAACCCACCAGATTTGTGGGTTAGGTGCATTGGCTGTGCTAAATTGACCCTTAGTGTCGGGGGATTAGCATGGTAAATGCATGGGGTTGCAGGGATGGGGCCTGGATGGGATTGTTGTTGTTGTGGGCTCGATGTGCCAAATGGCTTCCTTCTGCACTGTGGAGATTCTAAATATTGTGTTAAAATGTCTGCCAATATCATTCCACTCCCACTTTGGCTGTAGGGGCAAGGGTTTCTGACACAGCTTTCACTTGGCTCCATTCTTTTTATGCATTTTTGGAATGTGGGTGGTGCTGGCAAGGCTGGCATTTATTGATCACCCTAATTGTCCTTGAAAGGTGGTGATGGACCATTTTTTCAACCACTGAAGTGCATGTGATGAGTTAACATCCACATTGCTATTCTTTTGGAGCTGTTTGAAATTCCTGGGATAGCAGGACTGACGTGTGAAGTGAGATTGAGTCAGTTAGAATTATATTTGCTGGAGTTAAGAAGAATGAGGGGGAATCATAAAAGCCTATAAAATTCTAACAGGACTAAACAGGGTAGATACAGGAAGAATGTTCCAGATGGCAGAGAAGTCTAGAACCAGGGATCACAGTCAGAGAATACGGGGTAGGCCATTTAGGACTGAGATTCGGAGATATTCCTTCACCCAGAGGGTGGTGAATTTGTGGAATTCACTATCACAGAAAGTAGTTGAGGCCAAAACATTGTACGTTTTCAAGAAGGAATTAGCTATATTTCTTGGAGTTGAAAGGATCAAAAGATATGGGGGAAAACGGGAACAGGTTACTGAGTTGGATGATCAGCCAAGATCATAATGAATGGTGGAGCAGGCTCGAAAGGCCGAATGGCCTCCTTCTCCTATTTTCTATGTTTCAATGAAATAACTAAGTAGCTTGCTAGGCCTCTTTTGAAGGCAGTTAAAAATCAAAACATTGGGATTGGAATCATGTTGGGCATGGGTGATTTTAATTCCTGAGCCATAGCTGAATGTTGTTGATCAGCTGATGACTGACTGGCAGGAGGGACTGGAATTAGGAAAGTGGCAGCAAAGAAAAGCTTTTGGCCAAATGGTGACCCCTGGGGGCATGATTCGTAGAGTTTAAAGGAACAGTACAGGGAGCTTAAACTTTCCTATTATGGCTTGGTAGTCCATGCATGCTTGATAGTTCAAATGACATTTCTTTAAAAAGTTTACCTTAAGCAGTTTCTTGTGGCCCTTGATGCTCTTCCTGGTGTCCTTGCTGCTGCCGGAGCAATGAGAATTGAACCACCCAAAATAATGGTCAACCCCTGTAATGACAGGATTATGAATAGGTATATTACAAATGCAGAATAAACTCTCTCTAATCTATCTCAAAAATGTAGCTCAGTCCCAATATCAGAATTGCATCCCTACTGCAGCACATAAAGTTTGCCAAGGCAAATGTTGCCAGGAGTGAGGGTCTTCAGGCTCCTGTTTCTACATCTCACTGGAAACTGGAGTTGCTCTGTAAACAGGGAAGGTTAGGAGAGGCGGAATTGTTGACAATTATAAAATGTTTTGAATTGATTTTTTACAAATAGACACTGTTTCTACTAACATGAGGGTCAGTAACCAGAGGACACAAATGGAAGGTAATCACTGAGATGAGGAAACAACCTTTCACACTGCAAGCTGTTGTGATCTGGCATTCACAGCCTGAAACAAATTCAGTCATAACTTTCAAAGGGGAATCGGACTACTTTGAAGTGAAAGATATTTGTAAGCTAAGGAGATAGATCAGAGGAGCTGGATTAATTAACTGACGCTTTCAATGAGCCAGCATAGTCATCCAGTGTCAATGACTGCCCTTTGTGCTGTATCAGTTATGTTTTCTTACACCAGCCATCCTTTACCTCTCAGAGTAGGAATGCAGTTCGAGCCAAATATTCCCTGCCCGCTAAGAGCTCAGTTGAGAAGAAGCCAAACCCATTTCACACAGCACTTTTACAGCCAGCAGAGAGAAATTACTTTCAATCGGGTGTGGGGCTCTGAGCCCAGGTCCCAGAAGTGAAAGGATAGAGTCTAACCCCACCAAGACCCATCCTGTTCCTTAGAAATGGGATTGACAAAATGGGAGATTGTGCTAGAGGACTGGGGGACAACCTAAATCAACCTACCTCTCTTTTTATGTACCAGATACACTGCGACTACCAGCAGCATCAAATCAAACCACAGGATTGAGACGAGCAGTTCGAAAACCCTTGGAAACGATTGTGGAATACCTAGGTAAGTAGCAGCCCAAACTGCTGGTGAAATTGTTTCTTATTCTGAATAACTAATCATACTATGAATAATTAAAGCTTGTGGTTTGATAATGTAACTCATCAATGCATGTTTGAAAACCAGTTAAATCTGTGAATATTATAAATGTTTTGAACAGAAATAAATTGGATAGACCATAATAGAAATTTGAACAAATAACATGTTTACTCTACCTCCTTCAGACAGCCAAAAACCTGTTGCTTAATTCATGACAGGGCTCATTATAATATAAATCTGGTATACATGTGCCATCAAAATCTTCTTTTTTGAGAATTTAAAGTATTGACATTATTGTGTTGATGTATAAAAGTGACTAAAATTGGTCTTTATTTTATAATCCATTGTCAAAAGTAAGTGTGCTTTCTGAAGTGAGTGGTCACAGTGCTCAAAATCCAAAATATCTGTGCTTTGTGAAGCGAGTAATTTTTGTACCATGCCCCTATCTGTAATCTTTACAAACTGAGGCGTTGTTCACTGTGGGCATGAAACCTGTAAGCCCATAGGTGAATCCTCTTAAATGCTTTGCTGGCATGGGCATGAATGAGTCCACAATGTGTAACCTGAGTTCGCCTATGCTTTATTGGACATAGACATGGCAGCACCCATTTGGACAATCGAGCAGATCCTATTATCTGTAACCTAACACACAGACAAGCAGAATTACTGCTTCGTTAGTTTAGAAAGTGATCAGGATTTCAGCACCAGCGCAGAGCAACAACTGAAGCTCAACAGGCAGAACTATTTGATTACTGAATTAGCAATTCCGTGTCCGGGATGAATAATCCAAAGAAATCAGATCTCACCATGAAATTTTAAATTAAGCTTTTAAACAAGACTGAAAATAAAGAGCTGCTACCAAGTGTCCACGAAGTAGGAGAGGCCATTTGACCCTTCAAGCTTGACTGTTATTCATTATGATCATGGCTGATCATCCAGCTGTTTACGTTTTCCCCCATATCCTTTGATCCTTTTAGCCCCAAGAGCTATATCTAATTCCTTCTTGAAAACATATAATGTTTTGACCTCGATTGCTTTCTGTGGTAGGGAATTCCACAGTCACACCACTCCCTGGGTGAAGAAATGTCTCCTAATCTTAGTCCTGAATGGTCTACCCTGTAACTTCTGAGTGTGATCCCTGGTTTTAGACTTCCCTACTTCAAAGTCTATTAAGCTGGTTTATCTCAGCTGGGATAGTAGTTGTCACCAATTAGTCTCAGTGCCTCAGGCTATTGGTGAATGGGAGGAATATTGGAGCAAGGCTCTATCAGTTAGCCTCTTGAGCATGTTTTTTTGCCATTCTAGGAGATCACAGTTAATAAGAACATAAGAAATAGGAGCAGGAGTAGGCCATCTAGCCCTTCGAGCCTGCCCCGCCATTCAGTAAGATCATGGCTGATCTGTTGTGGCTCAGTTCCACTTTCCCGCCCTCTCCCCATAACCCTTAATCCCCTCTCTTATCAAAAACCCATCAACCCGCGTCTTAAAAATATTTAGCGAGGCAGCCTCCACCACTCCAACGGGCAGAGAATTCCAGAGATTCATCACCCTTTGAGTGAAGAAGTTCCTCCTCAACTCCGTTCTAAACCGCCCCCCCTTTATCTTGAGGCTGTGCCCCCTAGTCCTACTGTCTTTTTTGAGCGGGAAGAGTCTCTCCACCTCTATCCTATCCATCCCATTCATCATCTTATACGTCTCAATGAGATCTCCCCTAATCTGTGATTCAATTCCGTAACTCTTAATACTTTTAATAAACAAAAAATCGTCACACAGGTTTAGAATTAACAATTGATCTAGCTGCAACTGCCATTTACTGAACAGCATTCTAAATATCTTTGCACATAAAAATGAACATAGAACATAGAACCCTACAGTGCAGATAGAGGCCCTTCAGCCTATCAAGTCTACACGACAATCCCACCCAGGCCCTACCCCAATATCCCCACATATTTTACATGCTAATCCCTCTAACCTACACATCTCAGAACATTTTAACATGGCCAATCGACCTAACCTGCACATCTTTGGAGGAAACCGGAGCATCTGGTGGAAACCCACGCAGACACGAGGAGAATGTGCAAACTCCACACAGACAGTGACCCGAGCTGGGAATTGATATATTAATCTCCGTGGATTAACTGATGAGAATAAAGTACACAAACTAGTCTGTAGAATTTAGGAGGGTAAGGGTGACACAATCAAAGTTTTCAGGTCTCTGGAGCTGTGAAGCAGCAGTGCTAACCACTGTGCTACTATGCCACCCAGTGTTTCCTTAATTTTACTCCTGCATGATATAGCTCCAATTTTTCAGCTAAGTTCTGCAAACTCTTCTATTTCCCAACCTGCTGCAACAATTTCTCTCTATTTACTCTTCAGTTTTTCTTTATAACCTGAAAACTTTGATTGTGTCACCCTTACCCTCCTAAATTCTACAGACTAGTTTGTGTACTTCATTCTCATCAGTTAATCCATGGAGATTAATATATCATTTCCAAGCAGCAGTGCCAGAATTGCTTTCAATATTCTGGTATACCGGGGCTGTGGCATCACTTCTACCATCTTGTATTCAGGTCCTCTGGTAAAACAGCTCAGCATTTTGTTATCTTTTTGATTATTTTCTGTACTTATCCATGACATTTTAAAGATTAATCTATATGAATTCCAAGTCCATTGGACCTCTACTGTTTCTAGTTTTTCACAATTTGTAAAGTCTCCTGTCCTATTCTTTTTAAGTCCATGTCTGAATGGCCCTCACACTTGCTAATTTTGAAATCCATCTGCCAAAGTCTTGATTATTTATTGAGTATTTGTATTTCTGTGCTTCATATATGTTGCTTATGATGCCACCTATTAGCGTTGCTGCCTCACAGAGCCAGCAACCCAGGTTCAAATCCCAGTTTGGGCCACTGACTATGCGAAGTCTGTATGTTCTCCCCATGTCTGCATGTGTTTCCTCCGAGTGCTCCTATTTCCTTCCACAATCTGAAAGATGTGCTGGTTAGATGCTTTTCCATACTAAATTCTCTCTCAGTGTACCCGAACAGGCACAGAAGTGTGGTGACTAGGGGATTTTCACAGTAACTTCATTGCAGTGTTAAGCTTACTTGTAACACAAATAAATAAAATTAAGACTTTAGTAAATTTGAATATGTGGCTTTCTATCCCGTCAGCTAAATAGTTAATGAATATAGCAAACAGTTGAAGTCCCAACATAGACGCTGGCAGACTTCCAAGTCATAAGAAAATAGCCAACTTTTCACTTCAGACTCTTTACGAAAACTAACAGCCAGATGTATAGGTTACTGGATGATATATAGCTGAGATATTCTATAGACACATCCAGCCAATTTGAGTAACTGCACATTATTCTTATTCTCTACTCCCTTCCACTCAGCCAATTTTCTAACCATCTTAATAATTTGCCTCAATTCCACGAGCTTAAACTTCAGTTAACAATCTTTGATGATCCATAGAAACTCCATGTCCACTACTTCAGTTACCCCTTCAAAAAGTTCAAGCAGGCTTGGAAGTATGACCTACTCCATACAAATCCAGTTGAAAATGTTCACATTCAGTCGCTCTGTCCTTAATTATAGACTCTAGTAAATTTCCTGACAACTTATGTCAGGCTGACTGGTCTAAAATTCCATGGTTTCCCTTTCTCATCTTTCTTAAATAGTGGAGTGTTAGGTGCAATTTTCCATTCTGAAGGGATGGCTCCTGAGTTGAGAGAACTTTTGAAGACTATAGTTAGGACATCTACAATGTTCTCACCTACATCTTTTAAAACCCTGGAATGAAAATATTCAGTCCTGCGCAATGTTGCTCTATAATACCATTATTTAGGGGAAGCAAAGGTGTAGTGGCATTGTCAATGAACTAGTAATCCAGAAGCCCAGGGTAATGCTCTGGGGACTTGGGTTTGAATCCACAACAGCTGATGATGAAATTTGAATTCAATTAAAATTGGGAATTAAGAATCTAATGATGATCATGAAGCCATTGTTGTTTGTCATAAAAGACCATCTGGTTAACTAATGTCCTTTTGGGAAGGAATCTGCTGTCCTTACCTGATTTGGCCTACATGTGACTCCAGACCCACAGCCATGTGGTTGAACTGGATGACTTGGAATATTAAGGCCCTGATCAAGAAGAAGAAGGAGGCAGATGACATGCATTGGCAGCTGTGATCAAGTGGATCCCTTGAAGAATATAGAGGTTGTAGAAGTAGAGTTAAGAGGGCAAAAAGGGGACACGAGATTGCTTTGGCAGATAAGGCAAAGAAGAATCCAAAGAGATTCTACAAATACATAAAGGGCAAAAGAGTAACGAGAGAGAGTAGAGCCTCTTAAGGATCAACAAGGTCATCTGTGTGCGGATCCATAAGAGATGGGTGAGATCCTAAATGAATATTTCTCATTAGTATTTACTGTTGAGAATGCCATGGTTGTTAGGGAACTTGAGGAAATAAATAGTGATGTTTTGAGGAGTGTATATAGATATATAGAACAGAGAAGAAGGTGCTGGAAGTCAAGGTAGATAAATGCCCAGAATCTGATGAAGTGTATCCCAGAACATTGTGAGAGGCTAGGGAGGAAACTGTGAGTCCCCTAGCAGAGATATTTGAATTATCGACAGCCACAGGTGAGATGCCTGAAGATTGGAGGATGGCCTTTATATAAAAAGGGCTGCAGGGAAAAGCCTGGGAACTACAGGCCGGCGAGCCTCACATCTGTAATGGGTAAATTGTTAGAAGGTATTTTGAGAGACAAGATCTATGAGCATTTAGAGAGGCAAGGACTGATTAGGGGCAGTCAGCATGGCTTTGTGAGTGGAAAATCATGTCACGCAAATTTGACTGAGCATTTTGAAGGGGTAACCAACAAGGCAGATGAGGGCAAGTGTAGTTGATATTGTCTACATGGACTTTAGCAAGTACTGCATGATAGGTTTTGCATAAGATTAACTCTCACGGGATTCAGGGTGAAATAGCTAGATAGATACAAAATTGGCTTGATGACATAAGAACATAAGAACATAAGAAATAGGAGCAGGAGTAGGCCATCTAGCCCTTCGAGCCTGCCCCGCCATTCAATAAGATCATGGCTGATCTGTCGCTGCTCAGTTCCGCTTTCCCGCTTTCTCCCCATAACCCTTAATCCCCTCTCTTATCAAAAACCCATCAACCCGCGTCTTAAAAATATTTAGCGAGGCAGCCTCCACCACTTCAACGGGCAGAGAATTCCAGAGATTCACCACCCTTTGAGTGAAGAAGTTCCTCCTCAACTCCGTTCTAAACCGCCCCCCTTTTATCTTGAGGCTGTGCCCCCTAGTCCTACTGTCTTTTTTGAGCGGGAAGAGTCTCTCCACCTCTATCCTATCCATCCCATTCATCATCTTATACGTCTCAATGAGATCTCCCCTCATTCTTCTAAACTCTAACGAGTACAAGCCCAGTTTATTCAGCCTCTCCTCATAGCTCAACCCCCTCAACTCTGGTATCAGCCTAGTAAACCTCCTCTGCACTCCCTCCAAGGCCAAAATATCTTTGCGCAGGTGCGGCGCCCAAAACTGCACACAGTACTCCAGCTGCGGCCTCACCAATGCCCTATACAGCTGCAGCAAGACCTCCCTACTTTTATATTCAATCCCCCTCGCTATGAAGGCCAGCATCCCATTCGCCTTCCTGACCACCTGCTGCACCTGTAAGCTGGGTTTTTGCGACTCATGCACAAGGACCCCGAGGTCCCTCTGCACCGTCGCCTGCTGCAGTTTTTCGCCCCGTAAGTAATAGTCCTTCCTACCATTCTTCCTACCAAAGTGGACCACCTCACACTTGCCAACATTAAATTCCATTTGCCATTTCCTGGCCCATTTGCCCAGCCTATCTAGATCCTTCTGCAGACTCTCCACACCCTCCGCACAATTTGCCGTTCCCCCAATCTTGGTGTCATCAGCACAGAGGGTGGTTGTGGAGAGTTATTTTCAAACAGGAGGCGTGTGATCAGCAGTGTGCCTCAGGGATCGATGTTGGGTCCATTATTATTTGTCATTTATATTAATGATTTGGATGATAATTTAGGGGGCACGGTTAGTAAGTTTGCAGATGACACCAAGGTTGGTGGCATTACGGACAGCGAAGAAGGTTATCTCGGATTGCAATGGGATCTTGATCAATTGTCAGGTTCAATTTTGCCTTTTAAAATGCATTTAGACAGTTACATGGGTAAGATGGGTATCGAGACGTATTTGTCAAACATGGGCAATTGGGGCTAGCTTAGGGGTTTTCAAAAAAGGGGTGGCATGGACAAATTGGGCAGAAGGGCTTGTTTCCATGATATAAATCTCCTATGAATGGCAGATAGAGGTGATACATTTTGGTAGATCGAACCAGGGCAGGACTTATTCAGTTGATGGCAAGGTATCGGGGAGAATTATAGAAGAAAGAGATCTAGGGGTACTTGCTCATAACTCATTGAAAATGGAGTCGCAGTTGGACAGAGTGGTGAAGAAGGGAATTGGGCATGGTTGGTTTCATTGGTCAGAACATTGAATTTCAGGAGTTGGGGCATTTGTTGAGATTGTACAAGACATTGGTAAGGCCACACTTGAAAACTGTTTACAGTTCAGATCACCCTATTATAGAAAGGATATCACTAAATTAGAAATAGTGCAGAGAAGATTTGTAGGATGCCACCAGGACTTGATGGTTTGAGTTACAGGGCGAGGGTAGATAGACTGGGACTTTTTTCTCTGGAGCATAGAAGGCTTTGGGGTGATTTTATAGATGTCTTTAAAACATTGAGGAGCATAGATCAGTTAGATAGTTAATATCTTTTCCCAAAAGTAGGGGAGTCTAAAAGTAGAGGGCATAGGTTTAAGGTGAGAGGGGAGAGATACAAAAGGGTCCAGAGGGGCAATTTTTTCGCACAGAGGGTGGTGAGTGTCTGGAACAAGCTGCCAGAGGTAGCAGTAGAGGTGGTTACAATTTTGTCTTTTAAAAAGCATTTAGACAGCTCCATGAGTAAGATGGCTGATGAGGGATATGGGCCAAGCACGAGAATTGGGACTAACTTAGTCATTTAAAAAAAAAGGCAGCATGGACAAGTTGGGCCAAAGGGCCTGATTCCATGCTGTAAACCTCTGAGTCTGACCCTTAAATAGGAAGACAGAATGGGCGTAAATTGAGAGACTTGGATATTCAACGAGACCTTGGAGTCCTTGTGCATCAGTCACTGAAAGTAAGCCCACAGGTACAATAAAGAAGGCAAATGCTATGTTGGCCTTCATAATGAGAGGATTTGAGTATAAGAATAGGATGTTTTGCTGCAATTGTATAGAGCATTGATGAGGCCGCATCAGGAGTATTGCATGCAGTTTTGCTGTCCGTATCTGAGGAAGGATGTCCTTGCCATTAGAGGAAGTACAGCGAAGATTTACCAGGATGATTCCTGGGTTGGCAGGTCTGTCATATGAGGAAAGACTAAGTCGATTAGCATTATATACACTGGAGTTCAGAGGAGTGAGAAGGGATCTTGTAGAAACTTATAAAATTCCAACCATTGTGATAAATAGGATAGAATTTAAACAGGTCTAGCAATTTATGAATAGGCATCTGAGAGATACTGTGGGCCATCAGCCGCAACAGACTGTACTTAACCACAATCTGTAACCTCATGGCCTGGCATATAACCCACTCAATCAATCTTGGTTCAATGTAGAGCGCAGGAGGGTACAAGAGGCAGCATCGGACATACCCAAAAATGATGTGTCAAATCAGTAAAGCTTCAACATAGGGCTAATTGTGTGCCAGACAACATAAGCAGCAAATGATAGATAGAGCTATCAGATTCCACAACCAACGAATCGGATTTGAGCTATGTAGTCCACATGAATTATGGTGGACAATTTTCTCTTATTCCACTTTGACCAATTCTGTCTTCATGCCCTTGTAATTGCTTTTATTTATGTATAAGACACTTGTTTCTGACCCAAATATCTCACCATCAAACCAAATGTGAAATTCTATCATATTATGATTATTCTTACCCAAAAAATCTTTATGTTGTCCTGTCCCATCACACATCATGAGGTCTAAAGTAGCCTATCCCTTGGTTGATTCTAGAACACATTGTTCTGAAAACTGTACCAAGTACACTCTATAAACTTATGCTGGAAGAAAACTTGCCAATTTGATTTATCCAACTTATATGAAGATAAAAATCACCTATGATCATTGTACTATCGTTCTTCTCAGTCTCCATTATTTCTTGATTTATACTCTTATCATACACTGTACCTATAAACTGCTCCCATGAAGTAACTTTTATTTTCTATGCTGTTTCTTTATCTCCACTGATGCTACGTCTTGATTTTCCAATCAAGGATCATTTCACACAACTGATCTCTTAATGCTAACCTTTTACCAACAGAGCAATTCCACCTCCTTTTCTTTCCTTCTTGCCCTTCCAACATTTTAAATACTCAGGCCCCTTCCATGGTCACTTTGCAACCATCAGAACTGGCTACCGTAGTTAAGATGAATATATAGGCAGCTGAGTATCAATCTTAAACAAACAGTACAATGTAACAAGCCGGTTGTACATAGCAAATAGAGGGAACATTTTTGCTGTGTCTCCCATGTATGAGAGTATCTTCAAATCATACTCCAGCTCAAGGACTCTGAGTTGGAGTGTGATTTGAAGTGGGGACATCTACTGCAGACATGTTCAAATGTAACAGTCTCTCTCCATAAACTCTACTACTGCAATCCACATACTTGACCTGCTGCTGTATCTTGTTAATTGTTGTAGTTATTCTTTTAATGTTTTCTTGCACACTATCTTGTACCATGCGGAAACATTGAACAAAATTTTAAACACTTGCAGCCTCAAGCTTGCATGGACCACCACACACAAAACCCAAAAAGGAACAGCTCACTTCCCTTCTGCATTGAAATCCCACTCTTGCCAAATCCTCATCATCCCAGTCTGCTTGTGACAAACTCTGTGGCTGTACTCATTTCACAATGAACTTTCACAAACATATTGACCAATTCAGAGACCCAGGCTAGAAGGTATACATTTCTGGATATTGTTTGAAGGATCAGAAGGATCAGACCCAACACAGTCTGCCAGCACACTTTTAACTGGGCTCAAATTGAAGAATGACCTTGCTTGCAATGCACTGCATGGAAATGAATCTTAACAAAAGACAGCACCATCAGAGACGATGATGTATTTGCACTGGGTTCTTGTAAACAAGAATGACTACATTTCAAAACTATTGCATTGGTTGTGAAAAACTTCAAAATGTCCTGAAGTTGCAAAAGGCACTGTCTAAATGCCAGTTCTTTTGAATGTTGACCTTCTTGTCTTTATTCACAGAGGCCCATCCATGCCCGAAACAAGACCGTCCAAATGCCAGTTTGCACATCAGCAATGTAACACCTGCCAAGCTGATGCCCATCTTAAATCACAGCTCTCCAACCATCCTGGGCAAACGCAGCTATGAACAACATAATGGCATAGATGGTTAGTATTTCAGATGGAAGAGTGCAATTCCAGCTTATTTTGGGGCAAATATGTCCAGATAAATAATGTTAATGTGGTTGCTGCTTCAGGATTATTCACTGACACTTGATTTATTCTTTTCCCCCTTCTCTCAAATTTCTGACTCATGCTGGAATTGAGTTCCACAGATCTAAAAAGACACCTACAGGTTTGTGAAGAGAAAAGGACAGGTGACATTTTTGCTGGCCTCTGGCCCTTTTTACTTGAATTATTTAACTTCCACGCTGCCAACTAGTTTCATAGATTAACCCTCACTTATCCTGATATCAGGCCAGAATATGATTATGTTCAGGTAACAAGCAGAAAACCTTTATTAAACTCCTTAAGCTACCTTTTGTATCCTGTACCTCTAATGAGTGCTTCTTGTCTTCACATGCGACAGAGTAATATTAAAATTTGGCGTTATTGGAGGGCTGAACTGCTGAACAGATTTATTAAAACAGCAAATGAATCAGCAATTGATGGCAGAATGTATCACACATTCTTAGTCAATTTAAAGATCATTCGCTCCTCATACAGTGGAAGATAACACCAAACTCGGTTGTGATTATCGTAAATAATTCTTTTTTTTTCACATTTAACTTAAAGGGAGTGGCTAAGTTTGTTGATTCTGAAAATTGCGGCTTAATAAATTCCTTTGAAACGTCAACCAGAGTTTCATGAAGTTGAATAGCTATTCCATTCAAAAAGCTGCAATAAAGATGTATGTCTCTACAAATCTCAAAGCATATTTGTATTTGAATTGAGGGGCTCAGTTCCTATTTTAAGCAAACTACCTTCACTGAACCAATCAATCCTCCCAACATTGTGTTGAGTGAACTGCGATGGTATCTCTACATATTAAGCTGCTTTTTAATCTCTTTAGTATCATGATTCATTTTTCTCTGAGATCCTTCTTCGGAAACTGTGCTGAAAAAGGATCTACATCCAAAATGCTAATCTGTTGTGCACTTCTAGAAGTTTTTGCTAAATTTTTGTTTTTCAGTTGTTATCTGTACAGTTCAAACAGGCAACTATAAAACAACTCACCCAAGCTCTCACCTTCCCACCTGAACCCAAACGGTGAGTGTTGCCAGGTTATTCACTTCTGGATTGCATCCCAGCTGAGCCAATCCTGTGCATGCTCGGAATCCACACACATGCGCCCAGGAGTGGCATAGTCCAGCCATGACAACTGATGGAATTCAAATACAACTGATAAAAATCTGGAATTAAAAGCTGGATAGCTGATGCAGACATGATTGGCCAAATGGTCTCCTTTTGTACTGTAATCACTGCCCATGGTTGTAAAAACTGATCTGGCTCACAAATGTCTGTTAGGGAAGGAAATCTGTCATCCTGGTCTGGCCTTTATGTGACACCAAATCCACAGCATTGTGTTTGATTCTTAACTGCCCTCTGAAATGGTCTAGCAAGTCACTCAGTGGTATCAAACCTCTACAAAGTCTACAAAATGAAACTGGAAGAATCACCCAGCATGGACCTAGACATTAAAACAACAATAGTAAACCCAGATCTGTCACTGATCCTGCAAAGTCCTCCTTACTAACATCTGAGAGCTATCCCAAAGATTTGGAGCGCTGTCATACGAACTAGTCAAGCAACAGCCTGTTGTCGTTATACATGCTGAATCTAACATCAAGCAATTACCTAGACATTATCACCAACTGTGGGAGTGTCATGCCCCACTGGCAAGATGGCAGCACAGTGGTATATATTGGAGGGAATACCATGATAGTGCTCAATGTTGACTCCAGACCCCATGAAATCTCATACATCTGGTCAGACATGGGCCAGGAAATATTCTGCTGATGACCACCTACCAATTCCCTTCAGCTGATGAATAAACGCTCCTCTAAGTTGAACTCGACTCGGCAGAAGCACTGAGGTTGGCAAAGGCACAGTGTGTATTCTGGGTGGGAATCTTCAAAAGCGGTTTGGTAGTACCCACACTCACCAAGTTGGCTGAGTCCTAAAGGACATGGCTACTGGACTGGGTCTGTAGCAGATGGTGAGCGAACTAACAAAAGGGAAAAATCTGAACCTCACCAATCTGTCTGTTGTAGATTAATTTGTCCAAGATAGCATCGGTAGGAGTGATGCTGTTCCTAGCATGTCCTGCTGCACGATTCATTGTGCATTATTCACTATTCAGTCCTTGTGGAGACAAAGTCCCGGCCTCATATTGAGCATACGCTTCATTATGTTGTGTTGTGCTACCACTATACTAAATGGGACAGATTTTGAACAGTTCCAGCAACTCAAAAGTGTGTATCTATGAGGTGGTGTGAGCCATCAGCTGCAGCAGAATTGCATTGAATCACAATCTGTAACCTCATGGCCTAGCGTATCCCCCACTCTACCATTACCACCAAGTCAGGGGATCAGCCTGATTCAATGAATAGTGCAGGAGGACATGCTAGGAGTAGCATCAGGCATACCTAAAAATGAGGTGTCAACTTGGTGAAGCTTCCACACAGGACCAAATGCATGCCAAACAAGAGAAGCAGCATCAGTAGACAGAATTAGGCAATTCCACAACTGAGTGATCAGATGTAAGTTCTGTCGCAACCAATCATGAAAGTTAATGATAGGCAATTGAAAGGGTAAAAGAAAGCTTTACAAGTATCCCCATCCTCAAGGAAAGCAGGACACAGCACAGATGAGGCTGAAGCATTCGCAACAATGTTCAGCCAGAAGTGCCTAACGGATGATCCATCTTGGGCTTCTCCTGTGGTCCCTAGCATCTCGGATATCAGTCGTCAGCCAATTCAGTTCATTCCATGTGATATCAACAAATGACCGAAGGCACTGGATACTGCAAAAGCTATGGGTCCTGACAACATTTTGACATTAATACTCGAGCTGTTCCAGTATATCTACAACACTGGCATCCATCCGGCAATGTGGAAAATTGCCCAGTTATGCCCTTTCCTAAAAAGCAGGACAAGTCCAACCCAGCCAGTTATCTCCCCACAATACACCCTCGGTCATCAGCAAAGTAATGGAAGATGTCATCAACAGTGCTACTAAGCAGCACTTACTCAGCAGTAACCTGCTGACCATCACTGAGTTGGGTTTTGTCAGGGCCATTCAGCTCCTGACCTCATTTACAGCCTTGGTCTACACATGGACAAATAAGCTGAATTCAAGAGGTGAGGTGAGAGTGACTGCCTTAGCATCAAGGTAGCATTCTCCAAAGAGAATTCCAAAGAATAACGATGCTTTGAGAGAGAGAAATCCTCCTCATTTCTGTCTTAAGTAGGAGACCCTTCCTTATTTTGAAACCATGCTCCTTTGTTCTGGATTTCTCCACAAGGGGAAACATTCTCTCAGAATCTTCTTTGGTTCAATAAGATACCTTTCATTCTTCTAAACTCCACTGAGTATCAGCCTAATTTGCTCAACCTTTTGTCATAAGACAACCCCTTCATCACAGGGATCAACCTGATGAATCTTCTGTGAACTGATTTTAATGGAAGTGTTTTCCTTTGAAATATGGAGATCACAACTGCAAGACTGTGTACAGTTGTGAGACCACTCCCTAGAGTCACAGCAAGATTTACAATACTTTGATACTCCATCTTCATGCAACAAAGACAGCTTTCTGAAGTACTTGTTATACCTGCATGCCACCCTTTTGTGATTCATGTACAAAGACACCCAGATTGCTACATACTACAGTGTTTAAAGTTTATTAGTATCACAAGTAGACCCACATTAACACCTCAACAAAGCCACAGTGAAAATCCCCCAGTCACCACATTCCATGCCTATTCGGGTATACAGAGGGAGAATTTAGCATGGCCTATGCACCTAAGCAACAGGTCTTTTGGATTGTGGGAGGAAACCAGAGCACCAGGAGGAAATCCATGCAGACACGGGGAGAACATGCAAACTCCGCAAATACAGTGACCCAAGCCAGGAATTGAATCCAGATCCCTGGCACTGTGAGGCAGCAGTGCTAACCGTTGCGTCACCATGCCACCCTTGCAGTCTCCCTCCATTTAAATAATATTCTTTTTAATTATTCATTCTGCTCAAGTGGGTAATCTCATATTTTCACATTTTGCACTTTCAAATTTCTGCCCCTTCAATATCTATATCCCTTTGCAGACTCTTTGTATTCTCCTCACAGCTTGCTGTCCTATCTATCTTTGTATCATCTGTAAATTTAACTGTACTGCAGTTGGTTCCTTCATCCAAGCTATCATTAATAGTTAGGGCCCCAGTGCTGATATCTGTGACACTTTACTAGTTACAGTTTGCCAACCTGAAGATGGCCCATTTATTCTGACTCTGTTTCTTGTTCATTTGACAATCTTCAACCCTAACACTACGAGCTCTTACCTTTTATGTGGCACTTTATCAAAAGCCCTTTAGGAGTATATATTGCTATTTATCTGTCATACTTATTATTATCTCTAAAAAATACTAATAGATTTGTTGAACGTGTTTTCCCTGTCACAAAACAATGTTCAGGGACGCGGTCAACCCCTTGCCCCCAGCCTGAGCCCACCCAACCCCCAGGACCCTTACTTTGCAGTCTGGCAACAGAGGGGCAAATGACTACTTGACCTACCTCCTTGAGCCCCTTGGGGCCCGAGGTGCCAGGCCAGAGTATCAGTACTGGGGACAGTGCACTGTTAGCACTGCCAAGGTGCTTGGCCTGAAGGGCAGCTGTGGGGAGGGGGGGGATATGAGGGGGAAGGGAAACTGAATGGGGGTCTGAGGGCAAAGGGGGCTTGAGTGAGAGGTCTGAGGGGGATGAGGGCCTGAGTGGGGGGGGTTTGAGGGCAAAGGGGACCTGAGTCTAAGGGGGAGGCGGGTTTTATGGAGGATCTGGTCGGATAAGCATGCCTGCAAGATCCTGGGGGGATGTTTTTCATCGCTGAGGTGTTGGTGGTGCTTCCTCAACCCTTCGGGTTTAACACACCAGGTCCTTGCTTGTGAGGACCTGTACAAGAGGCCGCGTGGTGTTGCTCCCACCAGGGAGGTCGATGAATAGCTAGGGCCATTTGACTCAGTTGCAAGCCTGCTAATTACATTTAAATGAGTATATTTAAATATTGATAGGCTTCCCATAAACTTTGGGTGGGAACCTAATTGGCACCGGTGGTGCAGCCTGGGAGGATTACACTGGTATTGGTGATTGGCAGAAAACCCGCTTTCCTGCTCTCTATACTCCAGGTCATCGCGAATTGTGATCAGGCCTTTTGGGCCCCAAGGAATCCCCCCTTAATGGCAAAGGAAAATCATAAATCAAATGTGGAAATAGATAAGCCAATCCTCACGATGATGAACTTTTTATTTTACCATTAACTTTAGTGACAAGCTTAGAAAATTAACAATTGCGGGTCTTTGACTCTGAAGATCCTATTGCTGGGAATGATGTGCAAAAATGTAATTGATCATTTCTTTCCTGTCCTTTGTAGGCAACACAAAGAAACGTCTGCTGATTCCTTGTAGGGGTAAGAGATCTAAATTTCAATGAAAGTGATGCCCTGTGAATCTCTTGCTTGTGTAAAAGTCTCTCTGTCTTTTTATTTCTGATTCTTTGTCTCTGTATTTTGTCTTCTGTCTGTTTTAATGGGTGAATTTTAAAGCCCTTTCCCCCGACCAAGTTTGGAGGCAGTGAGCATTTCATTGGGCTGGAGATTGGCAGGTGAGAACCCACCCTATTCCCACTTCTGCCTTGATTAAATCCGGGGTGGAAAGCCTTGTAGGCGGCCTTCCCTTTGTGCCGCCAGTTGAAACCTTAAGTGGGCAACTAATGCCCACTTAGAGGTCCCATCAAGTTGCCACTGATGTTGAACTAGCAACAGGAGACTCATCCTGCTGATATCCCATCCTTTCACTCTGCAATCGCCATCCTGCCCTCACTCACCTATCCCCATCCTGCCCTCACTCACCTGTACCCTGGGTCCCCCAACGAACCTGGGCTTCTCCCAAGCTGCATTACTAGTTGCTGCCTTTATTCCCAGTGGCGCTGTCTGCAATGTACAGCTGCTAGCCTCTGGCTATCTGCTTCAGCTGGCTGGACTTCAACCTTTGGGATCATTGATCCCAGGCAAATGCTGCTGTGGTCCACTTAAGTGCCTGATGGGCTCCCTAAAGGAGGTAACATGGAGCATCCAACTGATGAACAAGACCTTTATTACCTGCATTAAATACCACCCTATAATTCCCTTTTCCCATCTGGATATCTGCATTTCTCTTTACCTAGTGTGCCTGTGTGTTGTTGTGTCGTGTATTTCTATTTATGTGCTTCTCTGCCAATGTTTCTTTTCCTTTATATGTTTTGCTTGTGTGAATCTGTGGCCTAATATTATTTATTTATTAGTGTCACATTACATTAACACTTCAATGAAGTTGAAAATCCCCTGGTCATCACACTCCGGCACCTGTTCAGATACACTGAGGGAGAACTTAACGTGGCCAATACACCTAACCAACACATCTTTCAGTCTGTGGGAGGAAACCGGAGCACCCAGAGGAAACCCAGGCAGACACGGGGAGAATGTACAAACTCTGCACAGACAGTGACCCAAGCCAGGAATCGAACCCAGGTCCCTTGCGCTGTGAGGCTGCAGTGTTAACCATTGTGCCGCCTACTGTGCCACCGTACCATAACTCACTCAAAATCTTTTGGCTTACAGTGTTCAGATCGGGCCCTGTGTCTCTGTGCCTCTTTTTCGTCTCTGTTTCTGTTTCCTACTTTACTGTATATATCAGTTTGTGTATATGTCTCTTTAGTAGTATCACTTTTTTTGTACCTCTATATGTGTCTCCCTGACTTAGTGTTGATGTTTATACCATGAATAATGAAACTACATCATTCATTTATTCTGCCTCATTTCTTCAGCTCCTGCATACTCACAGCAATCTTTGGTCACCCACATAGGAAAGCAATCGTTGAAGCCAATCATTGATTGCTATAAGACTGTAGTATAGACATTTACTGATATAAAACTACTGTGTAAAAGCACTGCCTAAGGTGGAACTGAGTATTGCTGGAAGATTAGCTAATTTCAACCAGGGCAGAATCATAAAATTATAGAAGTTTAAAGAACAGAATGAGGCCATTTGGCCTATTGGGTTCATGCCAGCTAGGAAGTAACCATCCTGCCTAATTCCAATTTCTAACTCCTGGTCCAGAGCCTGAAGGGCCATAACCTAAGTTTTTTTTTTAAAATATGAGGGCTTCTGCCTCTAGCATCATTTCAGACAGAGTTCCAGATCCCCATCCCCTCTAGTTAAAATGATTTCCCCTCAAATCCCCTCTAAACATCCAATTCACACTAACCTGTGACCCATGGTTATGGAGCCTTCAGCTGGGAGAAATTAGGTCTTTCCACTCTATCTCGATCCCTCATAATTTTATACAATGAATTAGGTATTCCCCTCAGCGTCCTCCAATGCAAAGAAAACAACTCTAGTCTATGTAAACTTTCTTCATTTCGGCAACAACCTTGCGAATCACCTTTGTATCCCGTCTAGTACAATCACATTTTTCCTATAGTGCGGTGACCAGAACTGCTTGCAGTCCTCCAGCTGTGACCTAATTAGTGTTTTATTCAGTTTCAATATAATTGCCCAGCTCTTATGGGCGGCACAGTTGTTAGTACTGCTGCCTCAAGGTGCCAGGGGCCCAGGTTTGATTGCCGCTTGGGTCACTGTCTGTGTGGAGTTTGCATGTTCTCCCTGTGTCTGCATGAGTTTCCTCTGGGTGCTCCAGTTTCCTCCCACAGTCTGAAATATGAGCTGGTTAGGTGCATTGACCTGAACAGGCACCAGTGTGGCAACTAGAGGAATTTCATAGTAGCTTCATTGCAGTGTTAATGTAAGCCTTACTTGTGACTAATAAATAAACATTAGCATTATATTCAGTGCCTCAGCAAATGAAGGCAAGTTTCACATGTGACTTCTTGACTACCTTATCTACTGTCCAACCACTTTGAGGAATGTGTAGATTTCTACTTCAAGGTTCCTCTACACTTCCCAATATCCTTCCATTTATTGAATATTGCCTGGCCTTAATTTCCCTCCCAAATGCATTTTCTCACACTGATCTGGTTTGCACTCCATAATCTATTTTTCTGCCCACCCTGATCGGTCCATCGATATTTTCCTGCAATTTACAGCTGTTGCGTTTCCATTGAGACCAATAAATTTTGAAGAGATTTGAATTTCCAGTTGTTAACTGAAAGGGTGACTTAACGAGAGTTCACATTTTAAAACTTTTACTGCAATAAATGATTGAAAGCAACATTGACTAAGCAGTATTTTCTTTTTGTATGCAACTTATATGTTGTACTACAGAGAAGAACATTCCCATTTCATACTTATTACATACACACTTTCCATAGAATTACATTCCTTTTAGCAAACTGTCCACAGTTGCTTTCAGTTGATTCCTGTATCACCATTTCACAAAGTCTGAATGACTGTTTTCAGGGAGTTCTTTAAATCCATCAACAGCAGTAAAGCTCGTTCCAAAAATTCTCCCACTGGTCACAGCAGGACAAATCTCCCACTGGTCACAGCAGGACAAATCTCCCAGGTTAATCTCTTCAACAAGTGATTGTCTCTCTCCTGCAGAAATGCTGATTAGCTATTCTTAACCCTAATACTGTTTCATCTTAGTATTAAATGGACAGTTTACAGCATAATTATTTACAACCCAATACCTTCAACACCTTTCAGGGACTTTGGGGGACTCAAGGTGCGATCTTCCCTGTAGTTCATGCCACGCACCCGCTACAGCGAAGTTGGAGAATTTGAGGCCATCCAAATCTCCATCACTGTGGCAGGATGGGGAAATCCCACTGGAGTGAACTGTGGCAATATTCCAGCCTCAGAATCTACACATTGTGAACTCAGACTGCAACCATTCTCTCCATGTGCAAATACATTGCAATTTCTTCCTTGTAAATAATCTAAGCTATCCTTTGACTCTAACGGTCAAAGCACCCAGGCTTATTGTCAGGCAACTTCAGAACAGATTGCATGACCCCCTTCATTTAACCAAAATTTAAAGATATATTCCAAAACACAATAAACCTTACCATTGTATCACAGCTTTCTTCTTCATCAGCAACAATGTGGTCAATTTTTCAAATCATGCTCCTCACATTTCAGTAAAAATGATTGATCTATACCACAAAAAGCAAGGAACCTAGTACTGAGCCCCCCTGGAGCGTGTGTGTGTACACGCCCACGCCCCTACATGCACACGCACAGGCACCTACATGCGCGCGCGCACCACCCCACACCCCTGCGCGCGCGCACCACCCCACACCCCTGCGCGCGCGCACCACCCCACACCCCTGCGCGCGTGCACCACCCCACACCCCTGCGTGCGCGCACCACCCCACACCCCTGCGTGCGCGCACCACCCCACACCCCTGCGTGCGCGCACACACCCCACACCCCTGCGCGCGCGCGCGCACACCCCTCCACCCCTGCCAATCTCCCAGAAATCAATGATAAAACACCCATCAACTATTACCATTTGCCTTTTATTTGGCTGGCTTAATTCAGTTTTCTGGTCACTTGCTGTGCAAGTGCCACTTGATGGCACTGTCAGTGACCCTTTCCATCACTTTGTGGTTGACTGAGAGAAGCTGATGGATGCTAGTTGCTCAGATTGTATTTTTTCCATTTTTGAGGATGGGATAAACTTGGGTAATTTTCCATGTTAAAATTATTAACAAATCTGGGTGAAAAGGTTAAATTATCAGGGCAGTTTGCATAAATTTGTTTCTGTTCCCTTGGTTATAGCAGATTGAGGGGTGATCTGATTGATGTAACTTTAGAAAGAAACTTTTCACACAAGTACAGTAAAAATCGAACTTTTCCCCAAAATTTTAAAGTATCAAGACTGAGATAGGGGTATTAAGGGCTATGAAGTAAAGAACTTGTAAGTAACTACTATGGATGCTGGAAATCTGAAATGCAAACAGAAAATTCTGGAAATAGAAAGTTTGGCAGCATCTGTGGAGAGAGAAAGAGAGTGAACTTTGGTTCTGTTTTATTCATTTGTGGAACGTGGGAGTGCTGGCTAACCAGCATTTATTGCCCATCCCTGGTTGCTCTTAGAGCGCAGTTGGGAGTAAACACATTGCTGTGGCTCTGGAGTCATTTGTAGACCAGACAAGGTAAGGACAGCAGATTTCCTTCCCTAAAGGACATTAGTGAACCAGATGGATTTTTCTAACAATTGACACTGGTTTCATGGTCACCATTAGACTTAATTCCAGATTTTTTTAATTGAATTCAAATATCACCATCTGCCATGACAGGATTCAAACTCAAGTCCCTAGAACATTAGCTCAGTTTCTGCATTAATAGTCTAGCTATAGTACCACCAGGCCATTGTCTTCCCATAACTGGGGTCAAAACCCGATGCCCAAAACATTTCCTGGTTCCAATCCTGCACAGCATCAGTGAAGCATCACAGTTGTCAAAATAACAGCTGCTAATTGGTTTGGAGCCTGGTTTAATGGCCAGCGAGGGGTGTCTGGCATGAGTAGAAATTGGGAGCTAAGCACGAAGGGATAAATTAAAAGACAAATGCCAGCATAATGGGCTCGCCTTTACCTGGGGAGATCAGAGGGCTAGTCGTGGTTTGTGCAGCTGTTTCCGGGCATTTTCTGATCTTTTGACACACTGATCTTGACTGTAGCAGACAGCTGTACTCTGCCCCCCATCCAGAAGAAGTGTTCCAATGAGCCGGACCAAGCAGACATGCCTAGAGGTGGCCACAGATGCTAGCAGTCTTATGTTCCTCTCAAGAGTACAAGTACTCTCTTCCTCACAAACTCAAGCCTCTCAGTTCTAGTAATCTCAACCCTGTTTGATTGCAACTGAGCAGGAAGCAGGAGTTGGCAACCTGCGTACCTCCAATTAATTTTCAAATGGCAAGCATGGGGAGGGGCTGGAATATGTTTGAGCATAGCTGTCAGGAACCCTGTGGAGAGCTATTCATGCTCTCTTTTTGAAAATCTAATGGCGTCACTGAGGTGTCTGTGATGCCCTCTGATTGCATGAAATTCTAGGGCTGCCCACATCCGAACTCACCTCCATGGGTGATTGAAAATTCAGCCCAATGTTTCAGGTCAATGATGTGCTTAAAGTTCTGGAATAGGGTTCATCAAATCACCAAACTGAAATGTTAATTCTGTTTCTCCCTCCACAAATGTTTTCAGACCTGCTGAGTATTTCCAGCATTTTTTGTTTTGCATTTTAGTTGAATCATATTGTTAAGACAGTGTGGAGATAGCTTTACATTATTTAACCACACTGACTTAAGAGTGCTTGATGGAAACTTTAGGTGCCTGAATTCATGTACAAAATGTTATTAAAAAATCCTGAGAGAATTACATTTTCCTTTAAGTACTGGTGGTTGCACTTCATTTTCAGCTGGGTAAAGTGGGCCTTATGCATCAATTGTGCTTTTATTCTATTTGCTGTGATTGTTTTGGGATGCTAGAGGGGAATATTCCACTGGTTTTGTAAAGCAGAGTAAATAATAATCATTGGCTTATGTTAATAAATCCTTCTGTTTGCTGCAGGTATGTCGAACCACGCACAAGGGAGACAAATGGTAAGGGTCTTTACTTTGAAAGCTGATAACTGTGGTGAGATAGTTTCCTGTGGAATGCAGTGTGATTTACTGATTATTCCAGACTGCTCACTCATTAAAACATTTAAAACAAAATCTTATTCAACTCAGTCTAGATGAAAGGATGGTTGGGCCTTCCATAAGAACATACTCGTCCTACTGCTTAATTACTGTTGAAAATAATGTTAAGTCTTTAAACTTAAAAGTTATTTTATGTTCAGAACACATGATGTGCTCATCCTGGCTGGAAGAGAGCTCAAGTAGTGGATTGTACAGCAAACGTTCACTGCTAGTTTCTGTGTTTGAACGCAGTGCAAACTTTAGTCGAAAAATCTCTTGTCAGACTATAAGGGCTCTATGCAAAGTTAATTTGGTCAGTCTTAACCCAGCTCCCAATGTGTGTGCAGAACTTGCCAGCCAGTCTCATAAAGTTACATTGGCACAAATCTGAGGCTGAGGTTCCATTGTAATACCGAGGGAGTGCTGCATTGACAGAAATAACAAGGCCTTCTCAGATAGAAGTGAAAGATCCCATGAAACTGTTTCAAGAAGGACAAAGGACTTGTCTCTGGTGTCCTAGCAAATATTTACCCCAGAATCAACACCTGAAAAAAAAATCCAGACTGGTGGAACATTAACATACTGCTGTTTGTGGAAACTTGCTGTGCACAAATCGTAGAATCCCTACAGTGCAAAAGAGGCCATTCAGCCCATTGGGTAATCAACAAGTAACTTACGCAGGCCCTCTCCCTTGCCCTATCCCTGTAAATCTTTTTAACTATCAAATAAACCTGTTGGACTTTAACCTGGTGTTGTGAGACTTCTTACTTTGTTTTTCCCTGTAAATCCAGTTTGTCCTGGTTAATCCAACTAAACTACACTAAGGGGCAGTTTGCCGTGGCCAATCCACCTATGTCCAAAGATGTGTGGGTTAGGTGGATTGGCATGCTCAATTTTCCCATTGTGTCAGGGAGATTAGCAGGATAAAAACGTGGGTTATGGGTATAGGGCCTGGGTGGCATTGGTGGAGGCAATATGGGTCGAATGGCCTCTTTCTGCAATCTAGGGGTTCTATTCTATGGTACTAACCTGCACATCTTTGGACTATGGGAGGAAACAGGAGAACCCAGAGGAAGAGGGCACAACTGGCAGACTTCTTCCACATGGGGAGAATGTGCAAAGTCCACACAGACAGTCCCCCAAGGCCAGGATTGAACTTGATTGCCTGGAGCTCTAAGGCACCACCATGCCGTCCTACAATAGTGATTCCTACAATAGTGGTTATGTCGCACAAGTACTCCATTGGCTGTAAAATACTCTGGGACGTCATGCGATGATGAAAGGATGCTACATAAGTGACAGTCTTTCTTTCTAGGTTGAGTTTGAGGTATCTTGATGGAGTGGGTGGAGGGGGCTTCACTCTGCATCAGTCCATCCTTTGTCCTAGAAATGTCTGACATTGGGGAACTGACAGCCCAAGCTATTCTATTCACCAGTTCCTGTATCACTGGAGGTGCACCAGAAAATCTGACAACTGAATTCCTCAAATGTGTGTTTGTTATTCTGTGCAGAGTTATGCAAAATGTTTAGTTAATGTTTGACTTTCAAAATTTTTTTTTTTTGCCTGACTCTCCAAAGTTATGGTTTTATACTCCAGTTTTCTGTTAAACAAAAGGAAAATGCTCCCTTTAAGATTTTGAACACTGTGCTTTATTTTGCAAGATTCCCATTTCCCATGAAAAAGACTATTCCACTGTTCATTTCTTTACTACCTCAGATATTAGTCATGACTCATTCTTCTGTCCGAGGGATCATGGGTTCTAACAGAACACCAGAGGCTTGAACACAAAATGTAGACTGATACACCAATGCAGCACTGAGGGAGTGCTGCACTCTCAGAAGAGCCATGTTTTCACATGATGTGCTGAACCAAGACCCGAATTCTTTGTCAAATGGAAGAAAAATACCCCAAAGCATCATTTTGCAGTAGAGTGTCTTGGTCAATATTTTGTCCTCAAACAATTGGTCATTTAATTGCTGTTTGTGGGATCCTGCTATGTGCTTATAGGCTGCCATGTTGCCTATATTACAAAAGTGATTTCCCTTCAAATGTATTTCTCCGGTTGTAAAGTTCTTTGGGACACCCCGAGGTTGTGAAACATTCTTTGGAAATGCTAACCTGCCTTTCTAGCAATTTCATTTGGACTTTCACAAGGAAATAAAATTCCTCCCACTTTCACATTGACTTTTAAAGTTCAAAAACTTAGTTCAACAGCGATCCCTGATATCCCTTGCCTTTGCCTGAGAATGTCCATCTATTTCAAAGCAGTTCTCAATCTGTTCTGAGCACCCAGTTTTCCTCTTGTCCTTCATAAACAAGCCTTTCCAGGCTATCATTTCTTTGCCTTCCCACCAACAAAAATCCTTATTCTGAGAATTATCTACACCTCCCTGTAATTCAGTGGCCCTATTTCCCCAACTTTGGACAGTTACCTTTGAAGATCTGTTAGCTTTATTGAACAAACCTTCTGGCAATGGTCATAATAACTTTGAGATCCAGTAGAGTGAGATCCAGTAGAGTAAGCCCAGAAGAGGAGCAGGTGTGCAGTTCAGAGTCAGATTATTCAGGTAACTCCATAGACCTTTGAATTAACTGTAGAGATTCACGTGAGATGACCTATGTGAAAAATCAGCTAGCATTTTGTTAAACACATATCCAGATGAGTAAACTCTTGAGCTGGGAAATGAGATTTATGGTTTATTTGTATAGCTATTCCTCTAATAGCTGTCTATAAGGGAAAGCCCAAGTCCTGGTGTAGAACCCAAGACCCAGAAGTCTATGGTCTTCAGGTAAAGACTGCAAAAGTCGAACCCATTGTTTTGGGTTCTGGTACAAACTGTAATCTTGCTACCCGTTCCACCACCCGTTTCTGATGTCCTGTACCTCCATTGCCTTTGATCAACACACACGCACACAGATACACATTCCCTGAGGTGGCTCAAGGACAGCCTTCCTACCAGTTGGTGCCTTTATGTGGACAATTAAAGGCCTCCTCCTGCCGCTGTTGGTATTAACCTAGCAGCTGGTGGGAGAGGGCTCACTATTGCAGGGATCATGGCAAACAGATCCGTACTTGAGCAAGGAAACTAGCTTCAGGAAGATCGGGAGCCTGCTGAGTGCCACCAACCCTTGTTGCCAACCCTCCTTTGACTCTCATGCCTCAACCGATCTCTTACCATCTGTCACATCTGACATGGGATCAAGTGACGATTCTAGGCTTCAAGGGCGTATCATTTTGGTAGCAGCTAATGCCTGCCCAATTCCTTGCTGCTTATTTGAGCTGCTGACCCCTGATTGGCTGGGAGCTCTCTGTAGGTGAGGTTTTAACCTTGAGGTCCATGATCCTGGGGCAGGCCAATCTGTGGCCTGTCAAGTGCCTAAGTGACATGTGATGTAGCAAGCTTTCCTGAAAAGAAGCATAGCATGGGCCTCCAGCCAGTTGCCAAAACCCCCACTAGCTCTGCAAGATTCTGGCCATTGAGTGAAGTGCTAATTGGATACACTCTGACACATAAAAAAAGCCATCTGGCCAGTTTGCTACAGACTTTGGTCACACATTGTGGACAGGTACAGGTTCAGTTCAGAACAGGATTGGGGTGACAGATATTGTGCAAGGTCAGGGATATGTAGAAAGAGCAAGGATCTGCAGGCTGTTTCTATCAAATGGGTACAATGCATTGACTACCTTTGAAGATGAGTGTGATGACTGTCAGTCGAAAGGGCAACCAGAATTCTGACCATGGGACCTTGGAGAAGGAAGCTGACCAAAGGGGTGATGGAGAGTATGGGAAATGTGATGTGATAATTGTAGGGATTCAGTAATTAGGGAGACAACGTCCTTTATAAGCAGTAGTGAGAGTTGCACATTATATAAAAGTCAATAACTGCAGATCCTAGAATCTGAAACAAAAACAAAAAATGCGGGATAAACTCAGCAGACCTGACAACATACGTAGAGAGAGAATAGAATTAAAGTTTCTTTTAACAGACTCGAACGGTTAGCTCTGTTTTCTTTCCACAAATGCTGTCAGACCTATTGAGATTTTCCAGCATTTTTTGTTTCTGTCCCACCTGATATGTTGCCAGGGCGAGGGACATCTCAAACTAATTTGAATGGATAGTGGAGAGAGGGGGAGAGTATCCCATTGTTGTGTTCCATGTTGGGACCAACGCTATTGGGAAGAAGTCTTGTTTTCCAGAACAAAGAAAAGCAGTAAAATTGGGAAATAAGCATATTTGCCTGAATTGGTCTTGTATATCTTAGAAGGAATACCAGTAAAAACTGGGAAATAATAGTACTGGTCTGAACTGTTTTTTACTATTAGGAATTAGAGAATACTAGGAACAACAATTACAATTTAAATGCAATACAATATCCCAAGGTGTTTCACAGGAGCATTATTCAGCAAAGTCTAACGCATTGCCACATAAGAAGACATTTGGTTACTGAGCAAAAGCTTGATCAAAGAGGTAGGTTTTAATAGTGCTTTAATGTAGGAAAGGCACTATATAAATGTGAGATTTATTTTTTGAGGGCATAATTAAGTATTTATTACTAGCAGGATAATTATCCCTTTTCTGATGAGGGGCAACTTTAATCGCAAACTTCACAAAAACTGATTCTTTAAGACAAAAGGCCACTTTCCCAAAGTAATTGTGGCTACATACAAAAAACAGAATTGTTAATGAGCTAAATTTCAAAATACATAAATCAAATTAAAGGATAGAAATGACAAAAGGGGTCAATACATTTAACCAAAATATCTGGTCTTGTGTACTGTTGTCGATATCCAAATATGAGATGGCATCTTTAGTGTCTTCAAATTGTTTTTAAAAATGTGTGAAAAGTGCAAGATGATGTTCTCCAAACTGTGTTGTGAAAACTGATGATATAACAGTATGTGTATGCATGTGTGTGTATGTGCGTATGTATACATGTGTGTGTACGTGTGAGAGTGTGTGTCTTCATCCAGCCATTGACAGGTGATAATATATATTTAATGATTAGGAAGAGGCTTCTGGAGGATGCAAGGTCTTAATTCATTTCCCCTCCCTTCAAGTGCCAAAAGGAAACTGCAAACAATGCTTTTGTCAAAGTAAGATGGTTGAATATTTATTCGTTTTTGGCAACAACATGCTGACATTGGTCTTTAATGATTAATAAGTGAACTGTGTACTGAAGAGATTTAATTTTCAGATGTGATGAAGTATCATTGCTGTTGATTAGTTCCTTGTTTTGTATTGTGCAGTGTCTACTGGCTTTCTTGTTCTTTGGCACAATATGTAGTTGGCATTTTTCAATAATTTATGATATCCTGGAAGTGTTTCCTTCATTGTTTACTTGAAATGTGCATTTATCCCATTATAATATTTTCTATGTGCAAATTTATAATTGTATAAGGAGTCCAAGTCAAATTTGTATTCTCAGACTCAGGTTGTATTTGTGAAAATTTTGGGTTTTCGACTTATGTCACGTCTAGGATGTCCGTTTGAATGCAGCTCAGAATGATATTATCTCTTACTCTTGGTAATGGTGCTAAGAACAGAACCACCTTGCATTTATGTAACATCATTAACACTGCAAAGCAGATATTGGGGAAGGTGATCAAAAACTTAGTCATAGTGGTAGGCTGAAAGAAGCATCACAGAGCAGGAGAGACAAAGTTGATGAGGTTTAGGGAGGGAATTGCAGAACTTGTTCCCCAGGCAATGGAGCAATGAAAATCAAAGATATGCAAGAGGGCTGAATGTTCACAGCACGGAGATCTTGCTGAGTTGTAGATCTGGAGGAGGTTATAAAGATGCGGTATGGCAAGATAATTGAGGATTTGAAAACAAGAATTAAAATTTTAAAACTGAGATGTTGCTGGACTGGGAGCCAATGTAAATCAGTCAGCACAGGGTAGATAGATGAACAGGGTTCAGTGTGAGTTAGGTTATAGGGAGCAGGAGTTTGGGTGACCCCAAGTTTTTGGTGAAAGATGGGAGACCAGCCAAGACATTGTTGATATAGTCAAGAGGTAACAAGTACATGGATGAGAGTTCTCACAGCATATGAACTGAGGCTAGGGGGGGAACACGGGTAAAGTTGTGGAGGTGGAAATAGATAGTCTTGGTGATGGAGTCTGATCGGTTTACCTCAAAGTCAGTTAGGGTGTTGAGATTGTAAACAGCCTGCTGCAGCCTCAGATAATGGTTAGGGGAGGGATGGAGTCAGTGGCTAGATAGTTGAAGGAAATTCCTTCTCAGCCAGTACTGAATTCCAGGCAAGCGCTCTGACAGTCTAGAGAGAGTGCAGGATTCGAAAGAGTAGGTGGGGAGATTGAAAACACCCAGTTGTATGTCATGTGAAATCTGATACTGTGTTTTCACATGGTGTCACCAAGGGGCAGCATGTAGATGAGAAATAGGAGTTTAGCAACTCCAGAGGTAATGGTTTTATTAAAGTTTATTTATTAGTCACAAGTAGGCTTACATTAACACTGCAATGAAATTACTGTGAAAATCCTCTAGTTGCCACATTCTGGCACCTGTTCACTGCAGGAGAATTTAGCACGGCCGGTGCACCTAACCAGCACGTCATTCGGACTGTGGGGAGGAAACCGGAACACTCAGAGGAAACTAACGCAGGCACGGGGAGAATGTGCAGACTGCGCACAGACAGCGACCCAAGCCAGAAATCGAACCCAGGTCCCTGGCACTGCTAACCAATGTGCAACCGTGCCGCCTGTACAAGCAGGAAGAGAATGTAGAGCAGATGATTCTTTCACTATGAGTGGATAAATAGCAATAGAATCGAGTGAATGTAGTTCCCCCCTGATCCCCAATGCTACCCCAGCTGGAATACAGTGAAGAGGCACTAGAGATAGATGGTCAAACTGCAGATCAAACTGTTTCAGTCAAAATCTGTAACAGTGACTGACAGATTAAATGGAAAGGAGACGCTGTAGAAACTGATGGCCTGATGAGGTTGGGTTGAGGCAGAGTGGATAAAGATTTAAACTATGTAACTGATGTGTCAGCAGTTCAAGATCTAGGTGCTTTTGATCTTGACACTGATTGTTAAACCAACATCTTTTGTCAGCCCTGTTTGCTCCAGTAAACTCACTGAAATGTCCCCCATCGCTCAAAATGGCTGCCAAGCAGGGTGATAACTTCACGGTGAGGGGGAAAAAAAATGAAAGAATATTTTGGTGTGGGGGACCGCATGAGCACACGGAAGGTGCTAGCAAGCCTGTCTGATCATACATCTGGGAAAGCTGCTAATGTGCAGGTGCGTGCTGCACATGTGCAAGATTTAAAGATCCAAAATACAGAAAAGAGAGCGTCCCAGTCACATCAGGACAATCCGGCCCTGAGACAGTTGGTCACCCTGCTGCCAAGCAAATTAAAGCACAATTACCATTTGTTACGTGAAACAGTCAGCTGAAATATCTTTTAGACCACTCAACTAGAAGGAATCCACTCACTCACTGTGCAGATGGTTTGAGAACTCCAGCATCACATCATGCAGGTGAATGCCTTGGCAACAGTCATGATTCCTCCATTCTGAGGTGACCCTCTGTTCTACTTGTATTTAATCCACTGTGACAAGTCAAAGCTCGGCTACTGGGAGACATGGCCAGGAACACATTGCAAAGAACACAACAGTGAAAGCCATGCTGCCACAAGGAACGTTATTGGGCACACCACTTTTGTCATCAGGTTATGCTTCCACTGCCTGGACCACACAGGAGGAGTTCTGCAGTATTCAACTGGATGGTATCAAGATTTGTGGTGATATGTTCCTCAACTTGGCCACTATGAACAGTCCTTGCTGAGCAGCATTAGGAAGAGGAGGAGGAATGCAAGATGAAGTGGAGGAAGAGAAGGAGAAAGAGCAGCCACAACATAAACACCACTTTTCTGTCTGGACTCTACATGAACTGACCATTGCAAGTTCCCCTCAAAGTCACACACCATCCTGATTTGGAACTACATAACTGTTCTTTCACTGTCGTTGAGTCAAAATCCTAGAATTGACTTTACAACAGCACTGTGAGAATATCTGTGCCACACGACAGCTCACTGCCACCTCCTTATGGGCAGTTAGGGATGGGCAATAAATGCTGGTGTTGCCAGCAATGCTCAGATTCCATGAATGAACAAAATAAATTGATTATTTATGAACAATATCAGAAATCTGAATCACTCCTCCTCACTTATCAATAGACTCTTACTCCTTACCTTTTCTCTATCACTGATCATCACATCTTCCTTTTTCTGATAACACAAAAGTAAAAATCACCAATAAGTGCATATTCCAATCCAATGTTCTAAATTACTAATTACATAATGTAAACAAAACTAATCAGTTTTCAGCATATCCTTTTTGCTTGGCCTTTGCTTGACCCAGTGCTGCTACAAGGTACTTCCCCAGCAGCTCTGCTGGAATGCTGCTGATCTTCAGATGAGGAAGTGTCAGTGGCTTTGGAGAATGACCTTGAGTAGCTCTGGATCTGGAAGAGTTGATTTCAGGCTGCACCATCTCTGACTAGGTGGCAACAGTCTGAGCTGGCAACTCTGGGCTGAAGCTTCAGCAATCCTACTGATCTGTTGAGAAATGGATTGATGATGGCTTTGAACATTGGTATTCAGAGCCACAGTGGCAGCAGCCTGAACAGCATAGAGTTCAGACCTTTGATCAAAACTCTGCATCATGTAATGGAATCTGTGAAATAGACCACCAGAAGCTGCATTTTGCTCAGCTCCACAAGTGTGCTGATTGAGGTGACCACCTGTTCTGTATGTGCACAAGACCCTGAGCTAAGTTGGAGAAGGTGTCCTCTATATTCCTTTTACCTTGTGCACTGGCTTTCTAAAGCAGCCATCATTTGTTATGAATGTGCACTGGCCTTGGTCTGTAACCTGGGCCCTCAAATTACTCTGCTGTAAAACAACTAGTAAGCAACCTTGCCCTACCGTGAGCTGCATCTGTACTATCCTTCCCTGAGAGGTATCCCCACCATCACAAGCACACCGCCCTAACTCCTAGTCTCTAAAATGCACACAATGTGAATGGCTGTTGAAAGAGACAATAATCTAGGAACCAGTAACAGGCTGGCGCCAATGGATAATTTAGTATTGTAATCTGGATTGGTGCTTTGGGGGGCGTTATTGAATTGTAACATGAACTGGTGATTTGGGATATTGTAGGATTGTAACTGGAAAGAGGGAGAGAAATCATGGGCATTGACGCTCCTGCTGTGTAGCCCAGCCCCCTCACATCCAAAGGTTAGCCTGAAATGAGAACTACAGTCACATGTAGGTCAAACATCGAAAGCTCAGGTTTCAGTATGATGCACTTTACAGCCACAACTTTGTCAGACAATTCCACACAATGTGGTTGTTCATGTTGTGTACCAGTTCTGCTATGTTGAACTTGGCCCTATGCAATATCCTGACAGCAGCATCCAAAAGACCTCAACCTCACAAGCACCTCAAACAACAATCCTATATATACAAAGGAGAATACCTTGAGCTAGTGGTGACATATTCTATTGGTGAATGATTCCTAGTCCCGCTCAGAAAGGACAGCAGGACTAGAGGGCACAGCCTCAAGATAAGGGGGGGGCAGTTTAGAACGGAGTTGAGAAGGAACTTCTTCACTCAAAGGGTGGTGAATCTCTGGAATTCTCTGCCTGTAGAGGCTACCTCGCTAAATATATTTAAGACACAGGTAGATAGGTTTCTGATAGACAGGGGAATTAAGGGTTATGGGGAGAAAGTGGGAAAGTGGAACTGAGCCACTTCAGATCAGCCATGATCTTATTGAATGGCGGGGCAGGCTCGAAGGACTAGATGGCCTACTCCTGCTTCTATTTCTTATGTTCTTATGTTCACTTCCAAGTTTAAAAATAGCAAAACCTTCCAGTAAATTGGCACCTGCAATAATGTACTGCTTCTATCCATACAAGTAGGCTTTATTAACAGAAAAAAATGCACTTTGTATTCAGTGACATATTTTCTCATTTTAAGTTGAATCCAACCACACTTCCCAGCATGGAGCATATAATAGAGCAAAATACAGTAGATGCTGGAGATTTGAAATATAAACAGAAAATGCTGGAAATACTCAGCAAACCAGACAGCATCTATGGAGAGAGAAAAACTGTGCCAATGCTTCAGGTCCATAATCTGCACTTGTTCTAATGAAGGTCAATGACCTCTGTTTGTCTCTGCACAGATGTCACCAGATGTGCTGAACATTTCCAACACTTCCTCTTTCGATTGCAACAAAAATAACTATTTTTTGCTAGTCCTCCAAAAAACAATTAAACTTCTTTTAAAAAATTTTTATTCAAATTCAATCAGATCAAGTCCAATTCAGAATCTCAACAAGTTGAGACATTCCCAATCCAAGCTGACAAGACGGCTCTCACCTGTCTTGGGCTTGATCTACATGATCCAAGGTGATTGGAGTAGGCATTGCTCCTCCTCCAAGGCTTGATCTCATTTGCATCTTAGCCAAAAGGCCAAGATTCCGCTTTTAAAAATTGCTTCAAATGAAGCTAAAATGTAACCTAATGACTTCAACCAAGCACAGCATGTCAATACTACACTTGATCTTAGCCAAAAGGCCGAGATGGCTAAGATCAAGTGTAGCATTGACATGCTGAGCTTGGTTGAAGACATTAGGTTACATTTTAGTTTCATTTGAAGCAATTTTTAAAAGCGGAATCTTGACCTTTTGGAGATCGAGCTTTGGAGGAGGAGCAATGTCTACTCCAATCAGCTTGGATCATGTAGATCAAGCCCAAGACAGGAGGTGAGAGCCCTGTCTTGTCAGCTTGGATCGGGAATGTCTCAACTTGGTGAGGCTCTGAATGGGACTCGATTTGATTGAATTGGAATAAAAACAAAAAAAGGGCCAAGAAGCAACAATCAAACTTCTTGTGAGCCTCTCATTTCACTTCAGCAAGAACCCCAGGAGCAGCTGCCTGAAATCTGGGTTGGCACAACATTAAATATAAATTTCAAAAAAAAAGTTATGGTATTATTACAAACAGGACTGGGGGGAGGGTTAAATTTAAAACAGCTCTGATTTCTCTTTCATCACCCATCCATAACAGAAAGGCATTTTTGGTTTCCCCCTTTTAAAAGCAGTGGCATATTTTCCCCAACCTTCAGTTTTGTGTGATCCAGTTCTTTGTTAATAACCCAACAGCAAACTCAAGATAGGGTAATCAGAATATTTGTTTATTTTACATACACTCAAAAATATAGGAAGGGGGTTCACAAGGTACCCCCCTTTTTGAATGTACATAGTAAAAGAGGGATAGGAGAAAAACTACAGACAAAATAAGAACTATTTTTTCACCTGAGCCCAGAGTCCAGAATCAGAAATCAAGCAGTATATTCCTTCAGAGAGTGAGCAGGTTGAAGCTGATGTGGGGGTAATCCACTTTTCCGGCAGTGCTGATTTCCACAATGGGTGAAGCACGTAGAGATGAATTAATCTTGTAGGCACTGGTACGGAAGTACAGGTGTTCCATTAGAAACAGTGTAGAGGAGGGCCAGGCAATTTTAATCTGCCAGAACTCTGGTTCTGCTGCTGGTCTGTTGATATAGATGACAGACCATCTCCTTTAGCTTCACAAGGCAATATTACAGGTCCTAGCAGCTTATGAGGGGATCATGTGATATAACTCTCAATTCTTCCCTTTTGTTTGGACAAAGGATGTATATTCCTGGTCTGGATTCTTGAGATGGTTAATGTTTCATATTAATAAGTTTACCAGAAGTTTCAGAGTCCTTTGTTCTTGCAGACAAATTGTCTCCATTGGCCAGATCTTTGCCTTGGAAATGTAAAGGGGACTTTGTGCTCTTCCTTGGAATTTGATTTCTGCAGTCACTGGGGTATTATCACTTCTTTAGAGGTAATGGGATTGCTATGGTTTTCTGAAGGCTAGAAATTCATTTATGTGAGTCATGGCCAGTCATGGCATTAGCCTTTATCCAATTTGTATTATTTAAAATAATTTTAGAAAGCAGCTGGGTGATATTGATGTGTTTATTTCCTTTCATGTCTCCCTAGCATGATAGTAGGAAAAAAATAAGCAACTTCAGCAAAAATATCAATGTCAAAGTAATAACTTTTTTTTAATGAGTAATTAATAAAAATGACCATTAAAAAATGTCAAGCAGCAGAGCTAACTAATAAGACTTCTGTATTTTCGCTTAAGGAACAGAGCTAGAGAGAGATTAATTGAACTGCAAGTCCTGGTCAGCACACAAGGTAGAGGGAGAGGGGCCAAGCTAAGGAGTTGGGGTTAACTAACACTGACCTTATGTTCACCTCTGGTGGTGCACACTGTGCTCTGACCTCAGTGGAATTCATACGAAAGTGAGGTGGAGGGTGGTGTCAGAAGCACTTACCTTTCAGCCTGGGGTTCTGGGATTCCTCCTCTCATTGCTTGGTGTGTGGGTAGATTTTTGGGGTGAGGGAAGGGATGTGCATGTCTGTGCATATGTCTGCCGCCCACCTATATGTGTGTGTGTATGTGTCTAGTTCACTCACTTTCTTAAGAGTTTTCTCTCTCTCTTTCATCCTCACACTCACTCAATTCCCCACACAGTCTCACAATCACTCAGTCTCCCCAGTATAGCATGTTTGGAGATTAATTTCACTGATGAATAATTCAGGGCGGCTACAAAGTGGCAGCATGCACTGCCTTTCAACTGCCTTGTGTCTCAACTGTTGTCACAACCGCTACTTCTCCTGCCCTCCCCGGCCCACTCCACTGTCTTGATGTAATGGCAACTCCTGTAGTCCTGTAGTGAGCTGGAACTTGTGTGGGAGAGTGAGGGCATGGCTAAGGCCAGACTATATCAGCCAGAATGTACCTTGTTGTCAAAACAAATGGCCTCGCTGTCAAAACAAATGGCCGTACGAACTCAAGTATGTCATTCCAGGACAATATGACCTCAAGTGCTGGAACTTTGTTGCAGAGCAGAACATCCATTGCATGCTTGTATGGGGCCAGTTTGAGCTGTGAAAGAACCACATGAGGGAAGGCCAGTCAACCAGTGAAGGCAAAAGCTGCAGTTGAGCTAGAACTCCCCTATCGCCTCCCAAAAGTTAGGCCCTTGCTATTTGAGTGTAACATAGGCCCGTGTAAGAGGATTTTGTTGCATTAAGTGATAGTTTTATAGGATTGAATTGCTGTCAAAGCCACAGTGGAACCTATAAATCAGGGGGACTGAAAAGATTTGCATCAGCTATCTTATATTTTCAAGTTTCCATTTTTTCAAGTGTCGCAAGTAAGTCATGTATCTCAGGATTTGCCATATCTCTTGAAGCATTCCTTCTGTTTATTGCTGTCACATGGGATTGTACCTAATTCCAGATCCCTCCCAGCAGAATATGGTTTCAGTTTTATTTTCCATATCACTGGATTTCCCAACTGATTGCCATCCTGGAGTTCTTTTCCACTGAGGGAGCGGTGTACTGATCCTGCCACCTGCCACTTTAACAACCTGCACAGGTGAGATTGTAGGGCCAGGGTCTTCGGAAAACCGTAGTCAAATGGTGGGAGGTAGGTGGTTTGGAAATGAGAATGGAGGGGCAAGTTAAAGTCCTACAAGCCGCTTTCTGAGACCTCCACACTTTGCATGCTATAGCTGCTAACGTTTGGGTAGGTAAATGCTCATAGCTTGTTAGTAGCTGACATACTAGTGGAGCAATGTGATCCTCAACTTGCATCTTAAAATTATCTCACTGTCTCCAATCACTCACCATGGATTAGGCTTGGGCTTTGAGTGTTCAGCTGATGTGCTGTTGCGGTCAGTCCTCCTGCATCACCATATCATATTCTGTACCTGTGCTGCTCTGCTGTGTAGTTGATCATGTTTTAAATTGCAAACCTGTCGTGAAGAATGCAGCATTTAGTGTTGCCCTGTGCTGTAGGACGACACTATTTATGGAAGAATCAATCATTAAATTCATTAAGATTCAATCATTAAAGAACTGAAGTTCCTTAGAAGTGCAGACAGTGCAGAAAAAACTGACTTCAATACAATAGTGATATTGGGAGGATGAAGAATCTGTGGATCAGGGTATTTACAGCTGAAGGGTCAGAGATATGCTGGAATTCTACCACCCCACCTGTCACGGAATCAGAGAGGGCAAGGGGTGGACAAAAGAAATTTCTGTTGACCTCAGGATTTTCCATTCTGTGGTCAAGCGAGGCCGTAAAATCCCTCCCAAAGAGCCATACAATGCAGAAAATGCTCTTCAGCCCATCAAGTTTGTATCTATAATAACTACTACCAAAGTTGCACGAATCCCATTTTCCAGCCATTGTCCCACATCCTTGAATGTTATGATGTTTAATGTGCTCCTCCATATACTTTTTAAAGATTGTAAGATTTCCAGCCTCCACTACCTTCCCAGGCAGGCATTCAAGGTTATCACCACCTACTGTGTGAAAAAATGTTTTCTGAAACCTCCCTGAAACTCCTGTCCCTGACCCAAACCTGTGCCCCCTCACAATTGATTCCTCAATCAAGGGGAACAGCTGCTTCCTATTCACCCTATCTATAGTCCTCATAATCTTGCACATCTCAATCCTGTGCCCCCTTCAGCCTTCACTGCTTTAAGGAAAACAATCCAAGCCTATCCAGTCTCCTTATGGCTCAAATGTTCCATTGTAAGAAGTCTCACAACACCAGGTTAAATCCAACAGGTTTATCTGGTAGCAAACGCCACTAGCTTTTGGGGCTATGTCCTTTCGTAAGTGGGTGAGGAGTTCTGATCACAAACAGGGCATATAAAGGCACACACTGAGTTTACAGAATACTGATTAGAATGCGAGTCTTTAGAGCTAATCAAGTCTTAAAAGTGCAGACATTGTTGATCATCACAATGGATGTCTCAGCACTTTACACCAGCATCCCCCACGACGATGGCATTGCTGCAACTGCCTCAGTGCTCAATGCCGACAACTGCCAGTTTCCGGATGCAATTTTACAACTCATCCACTTCATCCTGGACCACAATGTCTTCACCTTCAACAACCAGTTCTTCATCCAGATACACAGAACAGCCATGGGGACCAAATTCGCACCTCAATATGCCAACATCTTCATGCACAGGCTCGAACAAGACTTCTTCACCACACAGGACCTTCAACCAATACTATACACTAGATACATTGATGACATTTTCTTCCTTTAGACTCATCGTGAACAATCACTGAAACAACTATATGATGACATCAACAAGTTCCATCCCACCATCAGACCCACCATGGACTATTCTCTGGACTCGGTTGCATTCTTGGACACACGCATCTCCATTAAGGATGGTCACCTCAGCACCTCACAGATAACCTCACGATCTCCACTTCTCCAGCTTCTACCCTAAACACGTTAAAAAAGCCATCCCCTACAGACAAGCCCTCCGTAAATACAAGATCTGCTTAGGTGAGGAGGATCACAACAGATGCTTCCAGACACTGAAAGATGCCCTCATAAGAACAGGATATGGCACTCGACTCATCGATCGACAGTTGCAACGCGCCACAGCGAAAAACCACACTGACCTCCTCAGAAGACAAACACGGGACACGGTGGACAGAATACCCTTTGTCGTCCAGTACTTCCCCGAAGCAGAGCAACTACAACATCTTCTCCGGAGTCTTCAACGTGTCATTGATGAAGACAAACATCTTGCCGTGGCCATCCCCACTTCTTGCCTTCAAACAACGCACAACCTCAAATAAACCATTGTCCGCAGCAAACAACCCAACCTTCAGGAGAATAGTGACCGTGACGCTACACAACCTTGCCACAGCAACCTCTGCAAGACATGCCAGAGCATCGACACGGATGTCATCATCTCATGCGAGAACACCATCCACCAGGTACACAGTACATACTCTTGCAATTCGGCCAACGTTGTCTACCTGATATGCTGCAGGAAAGGTTGTCCCAAGGCATGATACGTTGGGGGAACCATGCAGATGCTACGACAACGGATGAATGAACGCCACTCGACAATCACCAGGCAAGACTGTTCTCTTCCTGTTAGCAACACTTCAGTGGTTACGGGCATCCGGCCTGTGATCTTCGGGTAAACGTTCTCCAAGGCGGCCTTCATGACATACGACAGCGCAGAGTCACTGAGCAGAAACTGATAGCCAAGTTCCACACATGAGGACGGCCTCAACCAGGACCTTGGGTTAATGTCACATTATTTGTAACCCCCATGACTTGCCTGGACTTGCAACATCTCACTTATTGTCCTGTCTGGGGACAATACACATCTCTTTAATCTATGCTTAATGTTATCTCCACTTACATCGTCTGCACAAGACTTGAATACCTTTAAAGGCTCGCATTCTAATCAGTATTCTGTAAACTGAGTGTGTGCCCTTATATGCTCTGTTTGTGATCAGAATGCCCCACTCACCTGACAAAGGGAAAAGCCCCAAAAGCTAGTGGTGTTTGCTACCAAATCAACCTGTTGGACTTTAACCTGGTGCTGTGAGACTTCTTACGGTGTTTACCCCAGTCCAATGCCATAATGAAATTTAAATGCAGAACCTCATAATCTGGATTATATCTGAGCCTTGATCGATTTTGCAGAGGAATAAATGGATTTGAAAGGTAAATGCATGGCTAAAAGAAAGCATGGAGGCAGGAGTTTGATTTGAGGGGCATTGACATCTAAGAACATAAGAAATAGGAGCAGGAGTAGGCCATCCAGCCCTTCGAGCCTGCCCCGCCATTCAATAAGATCATGGCTGATCTGTCGCTGCTCAGTTCCACTTTCCCGCCCTCTCCCCATAACCCTTAATCCCCTCTCCTATCAAAAACCCATCAACCCGCGTCTTAAAAATATTTAGCGAGGCAGCCTCCACCACTTCAACGGGCAGAGAATTCCAGAGATTCACCACCCTTTGAGTGAAGAAGTTCCTCCTCAACTCTGTTCTAAACCGCCCCCCTTTTATCTTGAGGCTGTGCCCCCTAGTCCTATTGTCTTTTTTGAGCGGGAAGAGTCTTTCCACCTCTATCCTATCCATCCCATTCATCATCTTATACGTCTCAATGAGATCTCCTCTCATTCTTCTAAACTCTAACGAGTACAAGCCCAGTTTATTCAGCCTCTCCTCATAGCTCAACCCCCTCAACTCTGGTATCAGCCTAGTAAACCTCCTCTGCACTCCCTCCAAGGCCAAAATATCTTTGCGCAGGTGCGGCGCCCAAAAATGCACACAGTACTCCAGTTGCGGCCTCACCAATGCCCTATACAGCTGCAGCAAGACCTCCCTACTTTTATATTCAATCCCCTTCGCTGTGAAGGCCAGCATCCCATTCGCCTTCCTGACCACCTGCTGCACCTGCAAGCTGGGTTTTTGCGACTCATGCACAAGGACCCCGAGGTCCCTCTGCACCGTCGCCTGCTGCAGTTTTTCGCCCCGTAAGTAATAGTCCTTCATACCATTCTTCCTACCAAAGTGGACCACCTCACACTTGCCAACATTAAATTCCATTTGCCATTTCCTGGCCCATTTGCCCAGCCTATCTAGATCCTTTTGCAGACTCTCCACACCCTCCGCACAATTTGCTGTTCCCCCAATCTTGGTGTCATCAGCAAATTTCGACACCCTACACTCGGTTCCCTCCTCCAGATCATCTATATAAATGGTAAAAAGCTGAGGCCCCAGCACCGACCCCTGGGGCACTCCACTAGTCACCATCCGCCAATCCGAATAGCACCCGTTGACCCCCACTCTCTGCCTCCTATTTGACAACCAATCCTCTATCCACGCTAACACCCTACCCCCAACTCCATGTCCCTCGACCTTCTGCAATAACCTCTTGTGAGGCACTTTGTCAAACGCCTTCTGAAAATCCAGAAAGACCACATCCACCGGCTCTCCTCTATCCACCGCCCTAGACACATCCTCATAGAACTCCAGTAAATTTGTCAGACACGACTTCCCTTTAATGAAACCGTGCTGCGTCTGCTCTATCAAGCAATTCCCTTCAAGATGCCTCGCAATTTCCTCCTTAATGACAGATTCTAACATTTTACCTACCACAGACGTTAAACTAACCGGCCTATAATTCCCCGCCTTTTGCCTGGCACCCTTCTTAAATAACGGCGTAACATTAGCCGTTTTCCAATCATCCGGCACTTCCCCGGAATCCAGCGACGTTTGGAAAATAACCACCAAGGTATCCACTATCACCTCCGCCATTTCTTTCAGAACCCTCGGATGCATTCCATCCGGTCCTGGGGACTTGTCCACAATCAGCCCCTCCGGTCTGTCGAGCACCGCCTTTCTAGTAACAGTAATGTCATTAAGACCCTCCAGTCCTACCACCTTTCCATCGCTAACACCCGGCAAATTATTCACGTCCTCCTCCGTGAAGACAGAAACAAAAAAGTTATTCAATACCTTAGCCATTTCCCCATCCCCTACCACTAGGTCCCCTTTCTCATCCTCTAAAGGACCAACATTCACCCTCGCCAGCCTCTTCCTTTTTATATATTTATAAAAACTCTTGCTATCCTTTTTTATATTAAGTGCTAGCCCAGCTTCATAGTTTCTCCTACCCTTCCTTATCAACTTCTTTGTCAATCTTTGTTGACATTTAAACCCCTCCCAATCCTCTTCTCGCCCACTACTCTTAGCTACTCTAAATTCCTTCGCTTTTAGTTTAACACTTTCCTTCACCTCCTTCGTTATCCACGGCTTATTACCTCTCCTCCTACTATCCTTTTTGACCATCGGAATAAATTTCCGTTGAGCACCAAGAAAGATCTCCTTAAAGATCCTCCACTGCTCCTCAACAGACCCTCCCTCCAACGCGCTCTCCCAGTCCACATTCGCCAATTCTTCTCTCATCTTACCGTATTCCCCTCTATTCAAACAAAGGACGCGTGTCCGGGAACCCACTTTCTCCTCCTCCATCTGCACCAGAAACTCCACCATACAATGATCACTCTCCCCAAGAGGATCCTTCACCACAAGGTCCCTAATTCTACCCGCTTCATTACATAGCACCAGATCCAAGATAGCTCGCTCCCTCGTTGGCTCCAACACACACTGTTCGAGGAAACTATCCCGGCAGCATAGGGAGCTTTCTACTGGGAGGGTCTCCACTTAAACTGGGTTGGGACCAGTGTTTTGGTGAATTGAATATCCAGCATGTGCCCTTTAAACTAATGAAATGGCGTGGGAGGATTCAGGAAGTTGTATCAAAAACAGTACAAGAAATGTCACAGATTTGCAATTTGGGTAAAAATAAACAAGAGTTCATGAGGAAGGGACAGAGAACTTAACAAAAGTAATAGGGAATTAAAGACTTAAAAACAGAGTTCAGACTAAAGAAACTGGCCAGAATCCACCAATAAGCCTGGTCACCGCTGTTGATGAGAACGGAGAATTTGGCATTCAACTAAATCTTCGTTCACTGCAGTGGGACTGCAAAATCCCGGCCACCATATCTGAATGTGCAAAGCATTCACAATAAAATAGATGAATTAGTAGCAGGATTAGAAATAAATGAGTTTGATCTAATAGCCATGACAGACACATGATTGCAAAGTGAACATTGTTGGGAACTCAGTATTCCAGAATATTTGACTTTTAGAGAGGCAAAATGTAAAGGGAGGATAGGTAATCTTGATGATAAGGAATGGGATAAAGGATGTCAGCTTGAAAAATCAAGTTGTGGATTCCATTTGGGTGGAGCCCATTTGGGTGGAGCTAAGAAGCAAGCAGCAGAAAACACTGACCGTGTTTCCTGTAAGCTGATGTGGATATGCTGGCGTTGGACTGGGTAAACACAGTGAAAAGTCTGACAACACCAGGTTTAAGTCCAACCGATTTATTTGATAGTAAACTCTCAAGCCTTCGGGGTTTGTCCCTTTGTCAGGTAAATGGAGAGTTCCGGCCTCAGACAGCATATAAAGCACAGCCTGGTGTTGTCAGACTTTTTCCTGTAAGCTGTGCAGAGTGTAGCAACCTGAAAGTTCTGCGCCGGCCATACACAGATTGGTCCCTTAAGTTACCACATGTGTGTGACCATGAAGCAAAGATTAAAGGATTGGGCACTTAAATAAGTCACCCGTGCATCCAGATAGAATTAGACAGAACATTGGTGACAACTCTTCAAGGCAGGACAATTTTCACCTAAGGCTTTGTAGGAAATTGGTGAGAGCATTTCTAATGTGCTAATTATAATCTTCTATAGTTCTCTTGATTCAGGAGCAATTCCTTTAGGTTAGATTGTTTATGTGACTTTGATATTTAAGAAAGGTGAGAGAGGGATAAGAGGGAATTAAAGACCTATATAATTAGCCCAACAACTCAGGAAATTACAAGGATCTGTAATTAAGGCTAGAGTGACTGAATACCTTGGAAGTACAGCTGATCAGAAAGCACCAACATGGATCTGTGTTTGAACCTCAGCTATTCACCATGTTTATTAACAACTTAGTTAATGGGATGGAATGCCACATCATTCAAACTTGCTGATGGCACAAAAGTTGGAGGCACTGTAAGCAGTATAGATAGAAGCATAATATTAAAAAGAAATTATAGATTAAGCAATTGTGCAAAACTGTGGCAAATTGATTTCATTATATGCAAAGTGTGACTTAAAAGGGATTGGAAAGGGTGACAAATGAGAACTATTGATGTTTCAAAGAACTTTGAAAGTCCAGGTTCACAGACTATTAAAATGCGAGATCAGAAAAGTACATAAAATATTCAAAAAGGCTACTGGTACACTGGTCTTTATATCTAGACGACTATAATACAAAGAGTAGAAGTCATGTTTCAGCTATTAAAAGCCCTATTTAGGTCACACCTGAATTACTGTAAGCAGTACGGGGCATCAGAGTTTAAGAGAGGTGCTTGGTTTTAAAAGGAATGCAGTGCAGATTTACCAGAACAATGCCTGGACTCTAAGGATTACCAGGAGATATTACACAAACTGGAGTTATAGTCTATGGAATTTAGAAGATTCAAAGATAATTTCATAGAATCATAGAACGTTTGCAGCATAGAAAGAGGCCACTTGGCCCATCGTGCTTGAGCAGGCTGAAAAATGAGTCACCCAGCCTAATCCCACTTTCCAGCATTTGGTCTGCAGCCCTGCAGGTTACATATCTAGACGCATATCTAGATACCTTTTAAATGAATTACCCTTTCAATCAGTGAGTAGCAGAACCCCACAATCCCCTGCAGAGGGATGGAGGGAGCTTTTCCTCATCTCCCCTCTAATATTTCCATCAATCATTGCCTCCTAGTCACGGACTTCTCTGTTAAAATATAGTACAGGTTTGGAACTCTCTTCAGCAAACAATAGTTGATAATAAATCAATTGTTAATTTTAAAATTGAGATTGATACTAAAGAAATTAAGGGATATGGAGAAAAGGTGTTTATAAGGAGTTAGATCTCAGATCAGCCATTAAATGGTGCAGCAGATTGAGGCCTAAAGATCCTTCTCCTGTCATTGGGCAAGCCAAATTTGCTATAATGAAAGAAGAGTACAAGATCATTTTCTAAATCAGTATTTTGAAGACCCAACTAGATAATAGACTATTTCAATGAAATGAAAAATAGTTAATCCATAACTGTTTAGTAGAAGGGCCTTTATGGGAAAGAGTGATCATAACATAATAAAATTTTGTATTGAGTTTGAGAATGATTGATTTAGTTAACTACAAATCTAAAATTGAAAAATCTGATCAAAAACAAAATAAGTCAGTATAAAGGACATGTTAACTAAGGTGAATTGGGAAACTAGATTTAAAAAGATAATAAAAAATAAGCAACAAACTGAAATCATTGTGAATTCTATTCACAATGAGTATACAATCCTTTTAGGTCCTTTGAATTGAAAGATAGCAAATGTCACCTTCTGTTCAAGAAAGAAGGAATGTTAAAAATACAGAATTATAGACTCCTTAGTCTGGCATCAGTAAGGAAAATGTTTGGATCTGTTATTGAGACGTGGTAACAGTGTACTTAGAAAATCATAATATGATCTGATAAAGTCAGCACAGATTTAAGAAAAGGAAATAATGCTTCTCAAATCTGTTAAGACTTGTTTTTTGAGGTTGTAAATGGCAGTGTCGAGAAGGAAGAATCAGCGTATGTAGTGTGTTTGTACTTTCAAAACACGTTCTGTAAGATTCCGAACATAAGCTTGTTGCACAAACTTAGAACTCATGGAATTGGGAGTAACGTATTAGCATGGATCAAGAATTGGTTGATGGACCGGGAACAAAGGAGAAATGAATGGGTCATTTTCAGGTTGACAGGCTGTAGCTAGTGTGTTACTTTGAGAATAAGTGTTTGGGTTCAGCTATTTACAATCCATATCAGTGACTTAGATTAAATGAAGGAATTGTGTTTAATGCATCCAAGTTTACTGGTGATACAAAGTTAGGAGAGAAAGTGAGATGTCAGGAGGTGCAAAGAGACGGTAGAGAGATATAAAGTGGTTAAATGATTGGGTATGAAATAGTAGATGCAATATAATGGGGTTAAGTTGTTCACTTTAATCAGAAAGTAGAAAAGCAGGATCTTTTTAAAAGGTGAGAAACTGGGAACTGTAGATATTCAGAGGGACCTAGCTGTCCTTTTACTTAAGTCACAAAGCTAATATGCAGATGCAGCAAGCAATTTGGAAAGTGGATGATAAATGTGTATTCATTACAAAGGTTTGGAGTACAAGAGTAGAGAAATCTTTACTGCACTTATGTGCCTTGGTGAGATCACTCTAGGAGTACTATGTGCAGTTTGGTCTCCTTACATAGAGAAGGATATTCTTGCCTTAGATAGAGTGCAATGAAAGTTCAATACAATGATTTCTGGAATGAGTGGATTGTGCTATGGAAAAAGTTTAAACTAACATGACCTGTGTTCTTAGAATTTAGATAAAAGTAGAGCTGATCTCATTGAAACACATAAAGCTGTTAAGGGGCTTTATTAGGTAGATGAGAGAATGTGGTCTTGGTTGAGGAGTCAAGAACTAGAGATCATAGTCTCAGAATATGGGGTTGGTCATTTAAGACTGAGATGAGAAATTTTTTCACTCAAAGGATGTGTGAATCTTTGGAATTCTGTACCCTAGAACATTTTGGATGCTCAGTTATTAATTATATTCAAGGCAGAGACCAATTATTTTTGGATATTAAAGGAATCAAGAAATATGAGTATATTTCAGGAAGGTGGAGTTAAGGTAGAGAATCAGCCATGACCTTAGTGAAGACTCAAATGATCTATTTCTTATGTTATGGTTTTATGTTAATTTTAGCAGAGCCGAGTGACTTCTAGTCATGACGGAATCTGATAAATTGCAGTAGAATCCAATGAACTTCAGAATACAGTGAACTTCAACAGAATCCAGAGAATTTCAACAGAATACAGTAAACATTTTAACACAATCCAGTACATTTTAGCAAAATCCTGTTAATTCCGGACAATCCAGAGAGTTTCAGAAGAAACCAGTGAATTTCAGAAGATTTGTAGCATTTCAGTAGGATCTGATGAACTTCAGGAAAATCGATTAAATTTAGTGAAATCAAGTAAATTCCAACAGAATTTGGTGAATTGAAGCAGACTCGTTTTCCTAATCGGCAAGACAAGATCCAATTGGAATTTGCCTTTTAGTTTTACATGAGTGCAACTGTCACTGTGACCAGTAACTGCTTCAATCAGAGAGAGAAGTGCATCCTAAAGTGGGGGATAAGGGTCCCTTTTCATGTTAACTGGTGGCACTGGTGGATGGGGGGAAGTGGATAATGAGGATAACAAGTTGAGAGCCAAATATCCTATTGGAGGGCAGTGCTATATCTTCCAACATTTTAACTCAGTTATGAGGAACCCTTGGTTTGGATTTGAAATGGTTCTGACCAGTTCTGATCCATCTAATGGTACTTTAATTTGTTGCTGGATATAGTGTTCTGGCTAGTTAAACAATGCCGTCTACACAAGGCCAGTTTATTTTTTTCCCAGTTACGATATTATTGTCCTCTGCCCTCCTGCAGGGACCTGCTCGAAACTCTGTGGTCAATGGGAGGTCTTACCCAGCCAGTGTCAGAGCTCCACGAGCAGGCTTGGTGCCACCAGTGAAGCGTACGCGGCTAAACTGGATCGATGCCCCTGGCGACGTCTTTTTCATGGCAACTGATGAAACCAGGTAAGACTGCTAAAGGTTCCCAGCCCTAAGCAGATCAACATCGACTCTTGATGCCTTAAGTTACACGAGAGTCTCAGTGTCATGTCTTCAATGCCATCCTACCATCTCCCCTAAAAGGCCACAGTAAAGCCTGTTCATTAAAAACCAAGGTGAAGACACCATTAAGGTTGAACAGAGTAGGAGAGAATGTGAGATAAATCAGGAAGTGCAGTGAAAATCAATAAGTACCTGGCCTATATACCCAGTATCCTCACTACATCGCTAGCAATCCTGTGATCGCCAAATTGAAACTGTTACAATTATGATTGAATTGTTTGAGGATAGCTGTGTTGGTGTCATTTCTTATTTGAATACTGTCATAATGTGATACTTCTGGTGCAGTTAAGGGGGCCAGTACCCTCTTCGTATTGTTATCACTTCACAAGATAACACAAGTGGGGTTCTGATGCCTCAATGGAGTTTATTCCTGGGTGAAGTTGTTACATACACGGAGGTCTCTGCTGATGTAATGTTGTGATGTGATCCACATGATACCTGCGTCACAAAAACCTCACTACATTACTCGTTAGTCATAAGCCAAGTACCTCAAGGAGTTTGACCACTGTAATGTATTGTCTGTGCTGATAACAATCAAGTCAATTTACACTAAAGTTTACATTGGAATTGATGTGAGATCAACCCTGGAGAAAAGTGGTATAAAGCTGACTCTGGGAGTTGGAGTAGAAGGCTAATATTGGAGATGAGAAAGGTCTGCGCTGCTTCTGAATTGTGGTGACTGTGAAACCAGCTTCTAATTTTTCCAGGTTAAAAAGGGCTCAAGTGTTGCCTTTTTTCCCTCACATTAAAACATTTTAAACAGGAATGAAACAGCGGTAATTGGATCTGTCTAAGAGTGCTTAGGAACAGAATCCAACAATGTATAAGTTAGGCGGATTGGTCATGCTAAATTGCCCCCTATGTCCCAAAATGTGTGAGTTGTTGGTACATATGCATGCATAGAGTGGGGCAGCATGTATGAGCAGTATGAATGGGATTGTGTGCAAGTGCGTGCACTGAGGAGGGCTGCATGTAAATTTATTTAAGTAAGAGGGCCAGCAAGTGGGGGATGCCGGGAGTGGGTTTGGGAGGTCTGGTGTTTAAAGAGTAGTGTGCTCCAGGAACTAGACTAAAGTACAGATGGCACTATTCAGTTAAGTTCCTAAATGACAGACTCTGCTAAACTAAACAGATATTAAATTTGCTTTAAACAGGGAATATCTGGACAGGAATGATTTTTCACTTAATATGCTGAAATTTTGCCACCTTTGAGTTTTTGTGGGCTCTTTGAAGCTTTGGAGGGCAAATTTGTCTGTCATCCCATTTTGAGCTCTAACATGAGGTAGAAAGAAATAAAGTTGCTACTATGATATAAAGAAAGGTGGGAGGTGGCTATTGTGGAGCATAGTACACAGGCATGAACCTGTTATGCCACATGGCCTGTTTCTGCACTGGAAATTCTAATTCAATGGGTGGGATCTTCTGGTCCCACTGAAGGCGACACCCCATGGTGGGTTCCCTGATGGCATGTGGCTGGTGAGCAAAGCAAATGGCCACTGACTTCGGCAGGACTAGAAGATCCCATTTGTGGCTAATGGCGGGCTGCCTTCACTGCTGGAAAATCCAACAGGATGAGCTGGAAAATCCAGCTGATGTAAAACCAAGATACCTTCTACCCTCTCAGGCAGGCGTAAAAGATCCTATGGAAGAATTCCAAAAATAGCAGGGGAGTTCTTGCAATGTCTTGGCCAATATTCATCGCCAGTTGAATGTCACTGAAACAGACTGTATCATAACACATGCATTACTATACTGGCTACATTTCAAACAGTACTTCACAAGGTGTAAAGCACTTTGAGATGCCTGAGGTCACGAAAGGTACTACAGAAATACAAGTTCTTTTTGTTCATCTCTTTTGCTGTTTACTTACACTTGCTATGTGAAAAATGGTTGCCATGTTTGCCCACATTACAGCAGTGACTGCATTTCAAACTATCAGTGAAGACTTTTCTCTAGAAAAGAGAAAATTGTGGGCATAACTTAATAAAGGTCTTGAAAATTATAAAGGGTTTGATAAATTAGATGAAGTATAATGGGGGGAGCTTGTATGGAGCATAAGCCACAGCGTAACCAAGGTGGGGGAATAGTGTCTTTCTGTGTTATAAATTCTGGCCATAATTTTCCAGCCTTCCCCATGCGGGGCCAGCAACCAATTGAAATCTCTGTTCAATTAAAACCAAAAGAGAAAATGCTGGAAAATCTCAGCAGGTCTGGCAGCATCTGTAAGGAGAGAAAAGAGCTGATGTTTTGACTCCAGACAACCCTTTGTCAAAGCTGGAAATCTCTGTCCACATTGACGAAAGTGGAAGATCTCGCCATTGTGAAGTGCTGGAAAGTTCTGCCCCTGTGTAAGTCAATGGTAGTGAAGCACCTAGGAATTTAGCTGAGGATGTGCAAAGTGTTATGTAAATGCAACTTCCTTTTGTCGTCGAGTTTACATGGCAGTTCAAAAAATATGGGAAGCATTCACACTCAGACGTTAAGTTTGAGCACTATTTGGTCAGAATATAAAAGGCGTATTGAATTAACACCCATTTATTGTTTTGCAGGAAGATCCGCAAGTTACTTACTTCCTTTGAGAGGAGACGGAGTGGGAGGCGTCCCCAAGCACAGATCGCTATTGAACAATGTCCCCCAGACCCTGCAAAAGGTCCAAAGCCTCCCCCCAATGACGAGCCCATTGTGATTGAAGATTAACTGAAAAAAGTCAACATCAGTCGTCTGCCTGCACTCCACGCTGACAGTGTTGGCATCGCCTAGAGGAATGGGAACTGAATTTTCTTTTTTTAAAATATTTAAAACGATCTTTAACTTTGTAACTTTGCCCTCATCTAAATCTGAGGCCAGATGGTACTTGTTAGTGATCTGCCCTTTCCATCATTTGTTTTTTGTCATTGGATTTCAATAAGAAAGCCTTACATTTATAAAGCTTTTGCAACCTCAGGATGTCTCAAGTGTTTTACAGCCAATAAATTACTAGTCATTGTTGTACGTGGAGAAATGTGGCGACCAAATTGCACACAGGAAATTCCTGCAAAGAGAAATTAATTAAGTGACCAGATAAACTTCTTTTGAGGATGTTGGTTGAGGGATAAATATTGGCCAGACCACCAGGGTGAATTCCCAGTAGCTGTTTACCAGCTATAAAGTCAATTTAAAATATCAAGGCACAACAGAGAAAGCAAAAAGTCACTTTCAGTTTTCACCTCAGATTGATGAAGGTGAGAACTCAATCTGAATGGAGAGGTCTATGGTTCTGGGAGGAGCCCTCTGAACCCCACCACACTGTGTTTTGGTACTCCCGACAAAGCTTTGTATCTTGGAAATGCCAGCCTCTCAATACTTCCTGCTCAATTTAAGAGGGGAAGCCAAGAATTGTTATTTCCTTATTTCCTCCCCACTGGTGCTATCTCACAATTTCAGGGAGCACTGGCCAAAATCGGCAGACAAGCACCACACCCCCCTCCCCCCCCCCCGACTTTGCATCCTAACCGAGATACAGTGCAGGGTCCCACCTGAGACATTAACGTGCTTTCCTGTTCCACACTGAGTTGGTTATTCCCAACATTAGTGATGGCAGTGGGGGGATTTAATATTCCCACTTTATCCCCTCTTCTCCTGAAGGTGCTAACTTTTTCCTGGGGCGTAGCTCTGGAAAAACCAGCGGCTCTCCAGTGTCTCACACAGATAGCCTGTGCACTTGATCAATGTGTGGTGGCGGTTCATTCATGGGAGGAATCATAGCCAAGCCTGATCCTGTCCTCACCTGATAACCCAAGCACCAGCCCTTTCCAACCGGATAATGACCAAGAACAGGAAAACAGGCTGATTATTTTCCAAGTCTTGGATGGAGATCCTAAGCATTCTGTGATTAGAGTAGATCAGAAATTTAAACCTTTATCAAAAAAGCTAATTTTTCCCAGAGGTGTTTATAGAGCTCTCAAAACAAAGGGAAGTGGAGGGAGGGAGTTGCAACAAAAAGGAACATTTTCTCTCTGTCAAATTTAGTTCTTTCCCAAGTACCTGGACCATGTCTGTCCACCTACCTGCTGCATCTGCAAACCAACTTTTTGTGATTCATGCACAAGGACGTACAGGTCCCTCTGCACAGCAACATGCTGCAGTTTTTTACCATTTAAATAATAGTCCATTTTGCTGTTATTCCTACCAAAATAGATAACCTCACATTTACCAACATTGCACTCCATCTGCAAGACCTTTGCCCACTCACTTATCTATCTATATAGCTTTGTAGACTTTCAGCATCCTCTGCACACTTTGCTCTGCCACTCATCTTGTGTCATCTGTGAATTTTGACACCCTACACTGTGTAATTCAGGTGTTCTAGGAATGGTTCCCAGATCAGGATCAACGAGGTTTTGATGTGACAGTGAAACAGGGAGATGTAGGATAATTTTATTGTGTAATTGTGAATTGGCTTCTTACCCTGTTCAAAAAGCTTCACAGTCACCTGTGGCTCATTTTAACTTCCCTCTTCCCTTCTCAGTCAGTGGGTGGGATTTTTTGGTTGCGCTCACGCCAAAACCAGAGAATCCTGCCCGAGGTCAATGGACCTTTGCGTGGTCTGCCCCCCACCTGCTCAATTCCCGTGGCAGGGAGGACAGGAAAATTTCCCCCCAGTGAGTTTACGATCTCTCTTTAACTTTTTAATCCTATATCTCATCTGTGACCTTGCCCTGAATCATTGTCTCCACTCTCCGTCTCTAACAACATGGCTGCTTGTAAAACAACCCTGAAGGTTTGACAGAGCTCAGCACATCACAGTGACCCCCAACCAGTCGAGTGTCTTTATCCTTTGAGGATGCAGTTTGTTTTTGAAATGTATGTTTGTCTCTTTTTTTTAAAATGGTTTTAGTTTGACCACAACAAAATGAAAACTGCGTAACTTCCTGTTTGTGAATAAAGATGGAATTTATGTTAAGTATGAGCTCCTTCAATTACTGTGTAGTACCATTTGCAGGAACTAGCACTATAACTGGTAATTTTTTTAAAGAGGAGGTGTCATGTTAACAATGGACAAGTTGGTGCCTGAATCATGTGTGCCACCAGCAGCTGTTGTGGTGGGGTAGGGTCATTCCTGTGCCACTTAGCCTCTCACAAAGGAACTGACTCTTTTCTGGGATGTTTGGTTAAAAGGAGCGTGAGCTATAAGCTAGCATTGCAGCCTATTTTATGTGGGAATTAAAGGACAGTCCTGAAATTTCTAGGTTGAGAGAAGTAACTCATTATTAACTGGAAATGCCAGGATACTGTCCGGTTTGTGCCAGTCATTTAAATTCTGACTAGGGAGTTGTGGGTGGCTCTTTCGCCTGTTTTTCCCAATGTCCATTGGAAAGAGTTCCCAAGTTTTGGAAAGGAATTTCTGCCCATTTTCCTTTGAAAGGTGTTAGCAGGAGTCATCTGAATTGAGACCTTGAAACACACCCTAAGGCTTCAAAATCTCATTAGCGTAAGCTACTTGACTTTGGAGATGGAATTATCTTCTGTAAGCAGAGTAGCTTCAGTGGGAGTTGAAGACTGACAAGGAAGATATTTTCCCTGGCCTGCTTGAACCTTGTGGGAGAGTCAAGAAGTGGGCCATTCTGCTTGTCGTATTGAACAGTCTCCTCTTTTGATTCCTAAAGCTGTCACTTATATGTGGTACCAAGACGAAAGGCTGGGTATTCTCGGTCATAACTGAAGATTGGGTATCTGGACAAGGCATCAGAGGGCTGTCAGTAGCCATTCTCTCCCTGTGGAAATAAGAGTTTTCAGAAGGGGAATGATCTTGCAGAGGCACATAACTAGATTTATAGGAATGGATCTCCAGAGAACACTGCTGGACCCTAAGGTGGAACTGGAAACATGTCCCTTTACCCATCAATGAGGTTATCAAACATATGCTGAAAAGGAATGCAAGATATTCACCATCATAGGTCATCGGGCACAGCCCACTTTCTAGAACCAAAGCAAAATGCTGCAGATGCTGGAATCTGAAAGAAAACAGAAAATGCTGGAAAAATCTCAGCAGGTCTGACAGCATCTGTGGGGAGAGAATACAGCCAATGTTTCAAATCTAGATGACCCTTTGTCAGAACTGTTCTAGACTCAAAACGTTGACTCTAGTCTCTCCTTACCGATGTTGTCAGACCTGAGATTTTCCAGCATTTTCCGCTTTTGTTGTTAATGCTATGGTTTATTATTGAGTATTTTTGTGTTGCTGCTGCCATAAAATCCCCTCCAAAAATTCAAGCAATTGAGAAGCTGATGCTTAACCAGAAGGACCTGACTTCTATGGTAGACATTTACTCTAACCCACTTCTCTGGCCTATTTAAATTTTGCTGGATCCTTCCCCTGGGGTTTAGGTGTTTCTCCAATCCATTTGCCTGGACTGTGATAAGGAAAGCAGCCTTCAGCTGCTCCAGTCCCTACATGCTTACTACATAGCTTCCAAATATATGCTGCCCTAGAGAGCACTTCACCCTCTAGGGTGAACACATGCTTTTGGCTCCCATTAGTCCATCAAGCCAGGTGACCCTCTTCTGCTTTGTTGTCTTAAAGAGATAGACACCACACATACAACATCCCTCTAACTTTCTTATGCAATCTTTAAAATTAATCTACTCAAACCCACATTCTAAATAAACATTATACACACAAGTTAGACATTTGTAAACTGATGTAGCAATTGTTCAATGATGAGATCTTGACATAATACTTTTTACTAGTCAACTTCAACTATGCATTATTCCAAATGTGGTTTTGGATGGGACTCTCCAATGCAGGCATGTTGCTTTTCAAATTCTATCCTAGACTGTGAGCTGACCATAGACAAGACAGTGTCACTCTCCAATCCTTCATTGATCCTTTTCTCTATCAAGCACCTTACTGTACAATGCCTGCATGTATCATCTTATGTCTTGACAGTTGATTCACAAACTTGGTCATGTCACCACTGGCGAGATACTGTCATACGATAAAGTTCCTTCTCTTCCTAGCATTTCTGTTAGTGTGACCATTTCAGCAATTTTGTTCTGGTGTGCAATCTCATTTTCCTTCTCTGCCTGAATTGCTGCTTTGTCTAGTTCTCTCTGGCACAACTTACACAGTTTCATTTTCCAATCTTGTCTTCTGCATCAACTAATCTTCTGCTTGGGCCTGAATAGTTTTTTATTCCACACATCCGCTTCCTCCTCAGCCTCTGAGTTTTCTTTTGCAGTCTGTCTCCGCCAGTTGCAGTTTGGTCTGAGCCCGTTCCAGCTCCTGCATTTTTTTTTAATAACTCTTTTCCTTTATCTCGATATTCATCTGAAGTACCCTTACATAAACTTATAATTTTAAGTGGTTTCTCCTTGGTAAAAAAGTTTTCTGCAGGAATCGCAGCCTTCAACCTATTTCTGAATTTGTTCCAACTCACTTCCCAATCTCTCACTCAATTGAGAGCTGATTGTTTGTATTCGATAATTAAACTGTTCTGGTTTCTGATTCTCCTTCTTGGTATGTGCAAGTTTTACTCTTAGTCTGTTTGTTTCATGTAAATGTTGTTCCATCAGCATTCTAACCTCGACTTCCAACTCTTTGTGAGAAATTCCCAATCCACTGACATTTTTCACCAGCTTAGCACCCTGTTACTGAACACATTTCAGTTATTCCTCAATCACTGTAGATTTTTCTGCATAATAACTTCATCTTGCCGAAAGGAATCACAACCATTCTTTAGTCCATTGCTCTGCTTTTGCAATTCATTCATTGTATCCATTTGAGTTTCTTCCAAGGTAAATCCAACATTCTCTTCCAACAACATTTGATAACAATCTCTCCCTTCTCACTCTTTGCATTTCAAACAACTGCCACATTACTTTTGTTGTATTTGCATCAAACTCTACTTCTATGTTCAACATTTCTTCCTTCTTCTTACATTTATTACACAATTCTGAATTGCTAACTTGTTTCAATGGTTGTATTTCTCTCTTTGGGTTTGTTCATTGTTAAGTCCTCTTCAGCACTCTCAAACAGTGGACGGCGTCTGCCTCCCTGCAGAATGTTCATTTGCATTTTCCACATGGCTGGTAGTTTAATCATTCAATTTGATCTCTAAAGAATTCCCATTCTAGTAAATGATAGCTCTGCTCTAATTTCTGCTTCAAAGCATGATTACCCTTGTAGATGATACAGGATGTCCTACATGTGAGCCATGGATCAAGTCTTTAACGCATTTCACTTTGAGACTAGCAGTTCTCTCACCCATCACAAAGCTGATAGCACACATCACAGGATTTCTTTGGCTCCTCTAGAGTTCCCTTCTATGACTTCTGTTGCTGAGTTCCGCCTGTGCTTTGTCTCTCATCCCTTTTTACTCTTTATCCATATCTTCGTGTTCCAATTCCAGTTTCTTAACTGCTGGTGAATTTTGTACTATTACTGGCCCGAATAGATTATCAAGCTACTTCCACCCTTTTCATGGTGAGTGTTTTTTTTTCTTAGTTCTGAAAGGCCGCTTCTTATTTTGATTCGGATCACAAACTTTTATCTCATTTTCTATTTGCTGTAGTTCTCGGTTACGTTTATCCAGCTTTTTTCACTCTTGCTTCTTTTGCTGTAGTTTGTCTTACTTTCTGACTGATTGCAGCTTTGTCGTTTGCTTGTAGTTCATTGCTAAAACTTTCAGGGAACTTCTCATAACAGTACAAAAGGGTGGGATGCAACTGAATCTTGTTTTCTTTCAGCTCTTCATTTAAGGTTTTCTGTTGCCCTCTTTCAGGGTCTTTTATTGTTGCCCTCCCTTCCAGGGTTTTTCAGTGTCCTCCTTCAGGGGTTCACAATGCACCCCCTCTCCAGAGTTTTCCAGTCTTCTTCCACTTCTGGGTTTTTCCAGTACTCCCTCCTGGGTCTTTCAGTGCTTCCCTCCTCTCTGAGGTTTTTACTGCACCCCTCTCCAGTATCTTTTACTGCCTATTCTGAGTCTGGCATTGCATCTGCCTTGAAGGCTTATTATCTCCACTGAGCTCCCGCGTTGCCTCTTGCTTGAGGTCTTAATTTCCTCCACTGAGGTCTTGTGTTGCTTATGAGAGTTGCCTCTGTCTAGGATCTTCTCTGACTTTCCCGTCCCTTGTTGTTTGTTCTCTCGTTGTTGTTGTATTAAATGTTGTACAACTTTAAAATTCATTACCGGTTTAAGACTGCCAACCTTTTTTTAACTGCCCACAGTTCCTGTTTTTCTCTGTCTTCTAGTGCTTCTGGAGTTTGGGTGGGAGCCTGCAGCTCCTTGTTTTGGACCTTTTCTAAAATTGTTTAACTTTTTTAGCTGTGGAAGACATCCTCAACATTTTCTGCAACTTTACCACGTTTCTTAGCTGCCTAAATAATTCTCTTTTTATCTCTTGATTTGGCACTCTTTTCGTTAATTTCAACTGTCAACTTCAGGGCAATGAGCTTCAAAGTTTTCATTTCTTTTTACAGGGAGAAGACTTCTCCTTATCTAAAAGCTTTAAAACTTCACTGCCTGTAGTCCCTCAATGCTGGGATTGCTCCCCCTCCCCTCAAGCTCTGTTCAAATCAGGAACCCTCCAATCCCAGCTTCTCATTTTCCCGCACTTCTGGGACAAGCCCTGCAGCTTCCTTTTTCCCATTTTTCTAATTTAGATTCTAAACTTATTTTAACTGCATCAAATCTCTTCTTCTTACTTCAAAGATTGCTCTAATCCGTTTGAACATAGAACATAGAACATTACAGCGCAGAACAGGCCCTTCAGCCCACGATGTTGCGCCGACCAGCTTTTTAAAAAAAAACACTAACCCATTAATCTAAACCAATCCCATTTCGTCCATAAACCTATCCACAGATCTCTTAAACGCCCCCAAACTAGGCGCATTTACAACTGCAGCTGGCAGGGCATTCCAGTCCCTCACCACCCTCTGGGTAAAGAACCTACCCCTGACATCAGTCCTATAACTACCCCCCCTTAATTTAAAGTCGTGCCCCCTCGTGCTAGCTTTCTCCATCCTAGGAAAAAGGCTATCACTATCCACCCTGTCTAAACCTCTAATCATCTTATATGTTTCAATAAGGTCCCCTCTTAGCCGCCTTCTTTCCAGCGAAAACAACCCCAAATCTCTCAGTCTCTCCTCATAGGATCTGCCCTCCATACCAGGCAACATCCTGGTAAACCTCCTCTGCACCCTCTCCAAAGCCTCTACATCCTTCCTGTAATGTGGGGACCAGAACTGCACACAATACTCCAAGTGCGGCCGCACCAGAGTTGTGTACAGTTGCATCATGACGCTGCGACTCCTAAATTCAATCCCCCTACCAATAAACGCCAAGACACCGTATGCCTTCTTAACAACCTTATCTACTTGATTCCCAACTTTCAGGGATCTATGTACACATACACCTAGATCCCTCTGCTCCTCCACACTATTCAAAGTCCTCCCGTTAGCCCTATACTCAACACATCTGTTATTCCTACCGAAATGAATTACCTCACACTTCTCCACATTAAACTCCATCCGCCACCTCGCGGCCCAGCTCTGCAACCTTTCTAAGTCACCCTGCAAACTATGACACCCTTCCTCACAATCTACCACACCTCCGACTTTGGTGTCATCAGCAAACTTACTAATCCACGCAACTATACCCTCATCCAGATCATTAATAAAAATTACAAACAGCAGTGGCCCCAAAACAGATCCCTGAGGCACACCACTCGTAATCGAACTCCATGATGAATATTTACCATCAACCACCACCCTCTGTCTCCTATCTGCTAGCCAATTCCTGATCCAATTACCTAGATCACCCCCAATCCCATACATCTGCATTTTCTGCAGAAGCCTACCATGGTGAACCTTATCAAACGTCTTCTTCTTCTCTTCCTGAAACAAAACAGCAGCAACTCCTGTCCTTTTCTCTTCTCTCAACTTTGATTCCTCTTGCTTCAGAAGGCTAATTTCTTTCATTTTAATTTCCTATAACTTTCCATACCTCTTGACTCGCTGGTCACACAGCATTTGATACTTCTTTCTTCTTTCCCAACAGCACAGGAGGAGGCCATTCAGCCCTTCGAGCCTGCATTGACAACTGTCCCATCCAGGCCCTATCCTCTTAACCCCACATATTTATCTTGCTAGCCCCTCAGATACTAAGGAACAATTGAGCATGGCCCATCAACCTAACCCACACATCTTAGCACATCTGTCCCTTAGGTTCTGACACTACCTTGGCAACTCTCTTTGAGTCTATTTGCCCAGAAGCAGGCACTGTGGTGAATATACCTCTTTTCCAAACTTCAATTAAATCAGATAATCACAGGTAGGCTGTGCCACCATAGTTTATACACCTCGTCACCAGTATGTTATGTAGCGGCACTTCAGGTGTCGTCAAGACATTTAAGGCTTGGTTAGGAACAAAAGGTATTTATTAATAAGAAAAAACTACATACAGGGTGTTTGCAACTCCAATCCTTACATTATTATTACATGGCTTCATAGTGTATTCTGCCTGATTGACGACTCCACCCTCTGGGGTAATCACTCACTCTCAGTCCCCATTGGTCCCTCAAATCAGGTGACCCTCTTCTGCTGTGCTCCTTAAAGAAACAGACACCACAATCGCTACAAAAACAATATCGTCAAACTGGCTGGCAAGGTCATCCTGGAGGACTGATGTGTTCCTGCAGAATTGTTTGGGTAAGATTTGATGTAAGTTACCAGCAAATGTGTGAGTTTCTATTATCACTCCTGTTACAAGTGTTGGAGCGAAATGTTTTTTCAGTAATAGTAGTGTGCCATCTGATTATCTGGCACTTAGGGACACCCCTCTATCTATCTTTACAACCAGGTAAATCCTGCCCTCTGTCTCCTTCCACTCAACCAATTTCCTAACCAGGTCAATAATTTGCCTTCAATTTCATGAACTTCAGCTTTAGCTAACAGTCTCTTATAAGGAACCTCATGAAATGCCATCTGGAAGTTCACATGAATAACATCTATAGACAATACCCTGTCTGCTGGTCACTTCCGGCCTGGCCTGTGGTTAGTCACCCTAAGTTATAGTCTCCAGCAATTTGCTGACAAGAGGTATAAAATTAGCTGCTCTATAATTTCCTGGCTTCCTAATGCCATCTTAAGTAGCGAGCTGACATGTGCACTTTTCCAATTTAAAGGAATGCTACCGAATCAAGCAAACTTTGGAAGATTAAAATTCAGGGCCTTCTGCAATGTTTCCAGCCACTCACTTTAAAACCCCAGATTTAAAACCATTTCGCTCTGGGATTTGTCACTTTTTAACTGCCATTGTATTAATTTGCTTACATTACTTTGGTGAGTTCCTGTCCCTGAATCAATTTTAGTTTCCTTGGGATGTCCGGCAGGCTGAGTTGGAAGCCTTGCCTCCATGTCAACCCCAACAATGCTGGCAGCACTTGTTTCTCAGGAGTCTACTCAAAGCGCATGTTTGTTTCAGGCAGCAAGGTACCTTTTAATAATCCCTTCTGAAAGTCAGGGAATAAGTAATAAACCATGGCCCCTTTTGTAGGATGACTTACTTGTTTCTGCTGTTGCATTTCATTCACAATACTTTTCACTGCAAAACCTGACCTGAATTTATTCCAGCTCCAGGTGCCTTTTTGAAATGTGAAACTTTTGTCTATCTTTATCTCAGCAGGGGGTTGACTGAGACAGAGACTTGCTCTCCATAGTGATTCATTAGTGAACTTGTCTTAAAAACAGCTACCTTTTTTTGTCCCCACAGCAAATCCTCCCAATTGCCCTGCACATATCTTCTTGTGCACATTTAAGGGAGCTACTTTCTGTTCAAGGTGTAGAGTGGTGGGTTGGGATGGGGTGGGGAGGCTGTGTTGATATTCAGCCTCACACATCTATGATAAGATTACATAAGGTTGCATTGAATATAGGGGACACAAATAGGTCATTCAGCCCAACTAGTACATGTTGGTGTTTATATTCATATTTGCGTTCTCTCTAACCACTTGATCAAAAACTTTCATAATTTTAAAGATGTCTATTAAAATAAACCCAGCCTTTATTTCAAGAAAAACGGACTCAATCTGTCAATCTTTTCATAGAATCATAGAATTCCACAGTGCAGAAGGAGACCATTTGGTCCATTGAGTCTGCGCTGATTCTCTGACAACAATCCCATCCAGGCCCTAACAACAAAACCACAATTATTTACCCTGCATGTCCCCCAACATTAGGGGTCAATTTAGCATAGTCAATCAACCTAACCCACACATCTTTTGACTGTGGGAGGAAACCGGAGCACCCAGAAGAAACGCAAATCTTTGTCTCTTCTTTGGACACAGGTGAGGTCCCAGAGGACTGGAGGATAGTGAACGTGGTACCGCTGTTTAAAAAGGGTAGGAGGGATAGCCCGGGTAACTATAGGCCGGTGAGTTTAATGTCAGTGGTAGGCAAGTTGATGGAGAGGATTCTTAGGGATAGGATGTATGAGCACTTAGAGTGTTGCGATCTGATTAAGGATACGCAGCATGGCTTTGTAAAGGGGTAGTCTTGCCTTACGAATCTGGTAGAATTCTTTGAGGAGGTGACAAAAACGGTCGACAAAGGACGAGCCGTTGATGTCGTCTATATGGATTTCAGTAAGGCATTTGACAAAGTCCCTCATGGTAGGTTGGTAGAGAAGATTAAAGCTCATGGGATACGGGGCCAGGTATCTAGATGGGTAGAGAACTGGCTTGCAAAGAGGAGTCAGAGAGTAGTAGTGGAGGGGTCCTTTTCTAGCTGGAGGTCTGTCACTAGTGGTGTGCCGCAGGGCTCAGTACTGGGACCTCTTCTCTTTGTAGTGTATATAAATGATTTGGAAGAGGGAGTAAGTGGTGTGATCAGCAAATTTGCTGATGACACCAAGATGGCTGGATTGGCGGGCAGTGAGGAACAGTGTCTGGCAATACAGTGGGATATTGATAGGCTGGTTGATTGGGCAGAAACATGGCAAATGGAGTTTAATCCGGATAAATGTGAGGTGATGCATTTTGGCTGGAATAATGTAGGGTGGAGACTCTGGAGAGAGTGCAGAGGAGGTTTACCAGGATGTTGCCTGGTATGGAAGAACTGGGGTATGAGGAAAGATTGAATAAATTGGGGCTCTTTTCCCTTGAAAGGCGCCGACTGAGGGGGGATCTAATAGAGGTATATAAGATTATGAAGGGTATAGATAGAGTAAACAGAGGTAAGCTATTTCCTATGATAGAGACACATAGGACAAGGGGCCATGGACTTAAGGTGAGGGGGAAGAGGTATAATGCAGATATTAGAGGGAGGTTTTTCACACAGAGGATAGTGGGGGTATGGAATGCTCTGCCAAGTAAGGTGGTGGAGGCAAACACGCTAGAGTCATTTAAGAGTAACTTAGACAGGCACATGAGTGGGTTGGAAATGGGTGGATATAGGAGATTGTTTTAAATAAGGGTCATTAGCATTGGGGCGTCTCTGGTAAGGCAAATGGATATGGTATGATAATAATGTTTTTTTTTCTTTTCATTCACAGGTTTTAAGTCGGTCCGCCTTGTGTCCAACAAGGGGCATACACGCGATGGGTCGTACTTGGGCTGCTCTTGGTTGTTCGAGATTGGCCTAGTGCTTCATGTTGTTAGTGTGTGCTTAAGCTGGACCAGATACTGGGCAACACGACAGCTCAGTGACTATCACTGTTTGCTGTGCAGACACATGAATTTGGGCCAGTGTCTGTGGGAGTTTGCGCATTCTCCCCGTGCTTGCGTGGGTTTTCTCCAGGTGCTCCGGTTTCCTCCCACACCCCAAAGATGTGCTATTAGGCTGATTGGCAGTAATAAATTGTCCCTAAATTAGTTTCCCTCAATGTGGATGGCCATGAAACAATAGATAAGGGTCATGGATGGAGGGGGGGACTGGTAGTGTTAAAATGGCGGCGTGGGCTCGTTGGGCCGAAGGGCCTGTTTCCCGTGCTGTTTTGTTCTTTGTTCTTTAACCCATGCAGACATGAGGAGAAAATGCAAACTCCACATAGACAGTCGCCCGAGGCTGGAATTGAACCCAGGTCCCTGGCGCTGTGAGGAAATAGTGCAAACCACTGTGCCACCATGCCTCCCCTGATTTCCTGATATGTATACCCACATATTTTTTCTGGTATCTTTGTAAATTTTCTTTGTGCCCTGTTTAGTAGTACCTTGATCCTTTTTATATTGGTGACTATATATATTCAGTTCTCAAGATTTAACAGAGGTTTGATACAGACTTAACATAATGACTTTATTTTTCAATTCTATCCCTCTAGAAAGAAAGCCAGTGCTTGAATTAATTTTTAATGGGCGTGCTAACCTGTGGCACAATTTTTGTTTAAAGATGTATATTCATTCATGGGATGTGGGCATTGCTGGTTAGGCCAGTATGTATTGCCCATCCATAATTGCCCTCCAGAAGGTGGTGGTGTGCTGCCTTCTTGAACAGTTGCAGTCCACGTGGTATCAGTACAATGCTGTTAGGAAGGGAGTTCCAGGATTTTGACCCAGCAACTGTAAAGGAACAGTGATATAATCCCATGTCAGGATAGTATGACTTGGAGGAGAACTTGCAAATGATAGTGTTCCCATACACCTGATCTACCACTTCTAGATGGTAGAAGTCAAGGGTTTCTGACCGTGCTGTCAAAGGAGCCTTGGTAAGTTGCTGCATTGCAACGAATAGATTGGACATACTTCTGCCACTGTGCATCAGTTGAATGTTTAAGGTGGTAGTAGATGGGTGCCAATCAAGTGGGGCAGCTTTGTCCTGGATAGTATCGATCCTCCTGACTGTTGTTCGAGTTGCATTCATCTAGTCAAATGGAGAGTACATTATCATTCACCTAATTGTACCTTGTAGATAATGAAGAAGCTTTAGGGAGTCAGGAGGTGAGCTACAATTCACAGAATTCCCAATTTCCGACATAGCCACCTCTTGTAGCTCTTGTAGTATGAACCCCTGTTCTGTTTCTGGTCAATGGTGATCCCCAGGATGTTGATTTTAATGGTTTTAATGATTGGTATATTTTTTTCTCCAGATGTATGGGAACACCATCATCTGCAAGTTTATCTCCAAGTCACGCCGTCCAATGCCTCGAGTAGCATAGTGGGCCAGGAAATCTCAGTGTGTGGCCAAAAACGGGAACTGTCTAGCTGGTCACGATCTTTCCAGGCCATTTATTCCAAAGTAATCAGCCTCATGCTGGCGAACAGCATGATTCCAATTTGCAAATCATGATTTGCATCTATTTAGTGAACCCAGGGCGCAGTCAATATTTCTGACCCCGCTACTGGAGGTTCATACCAGTGGGGATCACATGTGGTCCTCAGCAACAGGGACCAGGCATGATGGCCTCACTGGTGGGACCAGAGGTTACTGATGCCCCCCGGGATGTTGGGGGCAGGCAGTGGTACCCCTTGGGCCAACCTGGAACTCAGGTAATGTGAGTCTGGCATACTGGCACTGCCCACTGGGCACCTTGTCATTGCCAACCTGGCACACTGGCAGTGCCCAGCAGACACAGGGCAATGCCAAGGGGGTGGGTACTGATGGGGGTAAGTATGGAGGTAGAGCTGGACCATGGGGGATGGGGGAGGTAAGGGGGGGGCGGAAGTCTATATGAGAGGTGGAGGCTGTAAGTAGGGTTGACACTCAGAGGCCAGGACTGGCCATCAGGAGGCCAGCCATTGATGGATTGAGGTGGGCAAACCGTAGGTGGATTGGGGCATGCCAAGGTGTGGGGTTGGCCGGGGTGGGGGGGGTTGGTGGGGGGTGGTGCGGTGGTGCGATCAGGGCTGGGGATCTGGGGTGGGTTGAGGCCAGCAATCGATAGGGGGGATGCACATGTACTGGGAGATCAGCACATACGCAGTGGCCCCCTTCAGCATCTCGGGCGGGATTACCCCTCCCTCTACCCCCTAGAGGCGTAAATCTCCCCACAGCTTCTGTACTGCACAGAATGCTACAAATTCATTATGCTAAACTTGCTCAAAAATTGGGCAGGAAAAGCTCCCGTTCCCACCCACAGGGCACTTAGTTTTTTGGGGGGGGTGAAATCATGCCCCATAGTTCCCCCTTTATGATTGAATGGGGAAACTGATGTCGTGCTGAGTCTTACAAATCCAAAATGTCCGAAGCTCAGTCCCCAGCCCGAATTTAGGAGCTGCTTTCAAGCAAGGAGTGCTTTGGTATCCTCCTTGCCCCAGGCTAGTTTCAGGAAATTGTGTCCAGTGTGCCCATTCCCCATCACTTTATTTTTCCAAAATTATACTGTAAATTTGTAAATGTGCGCCACACAATTCAAATTTGCCATTTCACACAATCCAAATTTGCCATTTCATTTCAGTATGTGGCTCTCTAGTGAAGCACCACAAATGCATATTTTTACTAATGTATAATAGTCACCTCACGTCAAAAGTACAACACAAGGGGTTTTACAAAAAGTACCAAACCCTCATGTACTACAATAGCTGCCCCAGTCTTTATTGTGTGCCTGAGCATGTGGGTTTTGGACATTGGAGTATGCTGGTCTGTAACACTTGGCCATTCTTTGTACTGGAATCCACTAAGTTTCAGGCAGACCAAAGAGCATCTTTCACTGAGTTGATTGTTCTTCAGCAGCAGTTGATGTGTGCTTGTGAGCAATAGGTAAAGGTGCTGTTAACACATATATCTGTACAGCATGGAGAAATAGCTTAGAGTTAAGTAGACTGGATATAGTCAGGCACATTGATAACCCACATTATGGAAACAACTGTGAGTTTAGTCACAAACATAGGACATAAGGTTCGATGCTGCTAACACAGCAATAATTAGGGATAATAAAAAGACTGCCTGTAATGTAGAGATAACATCAGAGATGTGATGTGCAGTGAAGCATACACCACATCCTGCAGGAATGTAAGAGGCCCACGTTATAAAAAGCAAATGGTCTGCAAGATGTGTTGTTTTTACAACTAAGCATAAAAGGGGGGAAAGGTCACTGAGATGGTTGGGACAGCAGTGATTAGGTTGGCAAAGGATTGATTACTGCCAATCTGAACTGGACATGTAACAGTGTTGGATAAGATGGATGAGTTTGCTAATGCACTCTTGTGATAACAGGAGACATTGTTAGATGGGGAATAGAGAGGATGACACCTCGAGCCAATAGGGGAATGACAACACATAGATGGGACAGGGACCACCAATTAGGGGAGAACATCACATTGCAAAGCCATTACAATGCTTGTAAAAAAAGTATAAAATGTGCTGCAAATTTATGTGAGGTGTGCCTATTTCGCTAGACACCCGGTCTTGCAAGAACATCAAATAAAATCTTGCTCCTTCAGAACTTGACTTGACTAAATTGTTTAACTGTGAGCTGTGTTTCTCACATGCTGACCTGGGAACAGCCCATACAGCACAGAATCCTATATTGCAGAACAATTTGGGACGATTCTCGTCAAAACCATTGCATATCTTTCTGACCTTCTTTTGAAAACTAAGGCATCAATCCACTCCTGATTACTTTTGAGTGACCCTTTGGTAAAATGGGCCAAGATGGCTTATAATCATATCATTTGTTCATACCTGCTGATTGGACACATATTGCCTGTTAAGTTACTGTTAACTTGTGGAATTCTGCGCTGACAAGACTTAGCACCTTTAGGTGAGGATTAGGGAACATGTTGCGCTCTGCAAATTACAAAAAAGAAACTTACATTCAAAAACTTTATTCTTCATTCCAGCACTTTGATTATGAAGTGAATTATTCATGGATAAAACAGATGGTGTTTCTGCAGAACACAGTTCCTCTTATTTACACTTCAGCTGAAATCCAACTCTTTGATGGCCTTCGGGAACAGCAACGCAGGAAACTGCAAATATCATCGCTCAGCATATTTGATTTATGAATAATCCAATGGGATTTAGTTTGCACCATTTCCTGCTCACCATCCCAAAGGTGCTGAAATAATTGCTGTTCGTGCTGAGATGATGGTTGAGGTTTGACAGGTTGCTTCAGAATCCTGGGGAGAGAGGGTAAAACCAACTCGAATTCTTGCCCCGGTCACTATCCTGTGAACTTTGCTGGAAAATACGCACGTTGAAATCAGGTAAGGGCGGGATCAAGCTTCACTGTGAAACCTGAAGTGCCTAGCATCACTCACAGTCCAAATTCACACATGCTGAATAGTTAGCAGGCAACATACCAATGAATGGAGCCAACTTATGACACCTGCCAAATTGAAAGCAGCTAAATTTTGGGTAACCAGCCCTACTGCAATTCATCTTTCTCTTTCAACACTTCGAACTTGTGTTCACAACAGAAAGACTCTAATAAGCTTGAGTATTCCTATCATGACCTTCCATTTAAAAAGGTGGTGGATATACTATCAAACCATTGAATTTGAGCTCAAAATAATAGTCACCTATATTTACAAATTAGGGAAACTAACAATGCAGCAAAAGTGATGGCACGATACCTGACCTGTGCAATTCTTAGTGTTTTGAAAATAATACAACGTAATTACAGAATAGTTACGGTGTAGAAGGAGATCATTTGGCCCATTGGATCTGCATGAGCATTGTAGTTTAACGGCAGTCTCCTACTTTTTCCCCATACCCTTACACATTGTTTCTATTCAAGTAATCGTCCAATGCCCTCTTGAATGTCTCAACTGAACCTGCCTCCACCACACTTCCAGGCGCTGCATTCCAGATCCAAACTGCTCACTGTATGAAAATTATTTTCTCACATCGCATTTGTATTTTTTTTGCAAACCTCATTAATAATGTGCCCTCTAATTCTCAATCTTTTATGAGATACGATCTGGCAGTCTTTGGAACAGATGACTTACATACTAAGCATTACACTGACGCTGAAATACACGTATGCTACACTACTCATTTGTGTTAGGCAGAACATCTTTTTGGCTTGATGGCTACATCCATTTAGTGGCGAATACCACTCATTATGCTACTGCACAGTAGCAACGTGAGACAGCTAGCTTCACATGGTGCTCATGTTTTGGAGATACTTGTCCTTCCAGAGTAATCTGAACTAGACTGGGCACTTTTCAGGGCCAAATGTGACAGCTTTAGGCCTGTTCATGAGTTTGTGTGACATGCAGCATGAAATGATGTGATCAGGTAGCCATTATCCTGCAGGATATCTTTGATACACCCTATTACGGCATCAAACTGGTATGGTGAGCAAATGGCTCGGGCCCTAGTTACAAGGTTGCCAATAAGACCAATGTTGTAGCATATAGATCTGTAAGAATCCCAAATTGTACACTGACAAGAGATGGTAGTCATGTTGTAGACCAGGTAGAGAACCCCCGTGGCAGATTTCTCAAACAACCCATCAAGGAAAGGGAGTTCATTTGACTGCTCCATTCCAAAGGTGAATCTGAGCACAGGTTAGAGCACATTAAGACATGGAAGGAAATTATTACATGTGGATTTGAATATAGCAAATGTGTCATCCACATATCAGAAATATGTGAGGGGTAGAAGATTAGATATCATTCCATCGGAGACGTGTTTCATATGGAATTGAACAAAAATGTTTGTGAAAGCTGAGCCTCGAGGGGATCATAAGAACATAAGAAATAGGAGCAGGAGTAGGCCATCTAGCCCTTCAAGCCTGCCCCGCCATTCAATAAGATCATGGCTGATCTGTCGTGACTCAGTTCCACTTTCCCGCCTTCTCCCCATAACCCTTAATCCCCTTGCCTATCAAAAACCTATCTACCCGCGTCTTAAATATATTTAATGAGGCAGCCTCCACCACTTCAATGGGCAGAGAATTCCAGAGATTCACCACCCTTTGAGTGAAGAAGTTCCTCCTCAACTCCGTTCTAAACCGCCCCCCCTTTATTTTGAGGCTGTGCCCTCTAGTCCTACTGTCCTTTCTGAGCGGGAAGAGCCTCTCCACCTCCACCGTATCCATCCCATTCATCATCTTATATGTCTCAATGAGATCTCCCCTCATTCTTCTAAACTCTAACGAGTACAAGCCTAGTTTATTCAGCCTCTCCTCATAGTTCAACCCCCTCAACTCCAGTATCAGCCTAGTAAACCTCCTTTGCACTCCCTCCAAGGCCAAAATATCCTTGCGTAAGTGCAGCGACCAAAACTGCACACAGTACTCCAGCTGCGGCCTCACCAGTGCCCTGTACAGTTGCAGCAAGATCTCCCTACTTTTATATTCAATCCCCCTCGCTCTGAAGGCCAGCATCCCATTCGCCTTCCTGACCACCTGCTGCACCAGCAGGCTGGGTTTTTGCGACTCATGCACAAGGACCCCGAGGTCCCTCTGCACCATAGCATGCTGCAGTTTTTCGCCATGTAAGTAATAGTCCTTCCTACCATTATTCCTACCAAAGTGGACAACTTTGGCAAAATCATCAGTGCATACACAATGTTGCTAAAACTGAACTCAACTGTAAGTTGCTGAGTTCATTAGTTGAATAAATACTGATTCATGCAATGGTGGCGGATCAAGTCACTATGATATAATGCTCCAGTGCAAGTATCTATGACTTCCTTTAGTGGAACATTGGTGAATAGGCCATCAGTTTCATGTCAGCACACGATACAGCATTGCTAGTGATGTACAAGTCTTGTATGGCCTTTGCAAATCGTATATGTGGAAAACTAGCTTAAAACTGATTGTCCAATTTCGCACAACATGACTCCAAAACACAGTGTCCAACATTAGATGTGATTCCACAATTGGACAATGTTTGTTAAATAATCCTCATAGTGCTAAGAATTACTCTGAAAATCAATTTACATTTGTCACTCGCCTTGCAGTGTGATGTATTTACATGTACTAAAGCTAGGAATATTAATATACAGGGCCCTGTTCTTTGCAGACAGAATGAACACGTACACACATTGTGGCTGTTTCAGCTAAACAAAGTAGCATTTGCTGATTTGTTCCTTAGAGCAATGCTTTGACCAATTGGGGCAAGATGCCTGGTTTAAATTTCAAACAATGTTTGGCAGTTAACTGTCAGTCACCATCAACTGGTGCATTGTCTATGCCAAATCCGCTAGCTATCAAAGTCCACTTGCCAATCACTCTCTTCCCATACAGTATGAATTATTGTTTTCCTCTTATGTTGGTATTCTTGCAAAGTGTTCTGATAAATGTAGGACAAAAAGCTTCAATGTGTCTCTTTTTTAGCAAGACTAAAAAGTTAAATCTTGCCCATCCATTCCTTCTGGTGTAATTTGTGGATTCTTTTTTTTTCAACCTCTGTGGGGATCGTAAAACGTACACACACCCATGTTAAGCAATCTTCTATGGCATTGTCTGTAGTGAATCAAGATCAAGGATGAGATTCTCCAGCCTCCCAGCTGTGTGTTTCCCAGTGGTGGAAGGCGGTTTCCTGCTCACTTGTGGCAGGATTCTCCAGTCCCACCACTGTCAATGGGGTTTCCCACTGAGATCACCCTGCCCTGCTGATAGGACTGGGGAATTCCACTGGCGTAACGGTTGGAGAATTCCAGCCCAACTGTTCAAGTTAAATTGTGTTCCTCTACAGTCTGAACTGAAGAGCAGTGAGGCCTATAACTGAAGCACTGCCATGGCATCACTGCCACAAATGTGTAATTGCAACATGATATGTTTACATCGACCTTTCTATATTGTAGAATAGTAGAATGGTTAAACACAAAAGGAGAGCACTTGACCTGTCATATCTATGCTGGGTGTCTGCAAAAGAAAATAAGGTACACTTCTTCAGGTGTTTATCCAATTCACTTTTGAAAGCCAGGATTTAATCTTTATCCACCCATTTTCAGGCAGTGCATCCCGAAACCTAACCACTTGCTGCTTGTCCTCATGATGTTGTTTGTTCTTTTGTTAATTACCTTAAGTTTGTGCTGTGTTTCTTGACCCTTTTGCCAATTGGGAACAGTTTCTCTCTACGTAATGTCTTAGTTCCTCATGATATCAAATCTCCTCTCTTACTTTTGTTCTCTCAGCTTCTCCAACCTATCCACATTCTGAAATCCCTCATGTCATTTATATCAATGATTTGGATGAGAATTCAGGAGGCATGGTTAGTAAGTTTGCAGATAACACTAAGATTGGTGGCATATGGACAGTGAAGAAAATTATCTCCAATTGCAATGGGATCTTGAACAATTGGGCCAGTGGGCTGACGAATAGCAGATGGAGTTTAATTTAGACAAATGCAATGTGATGCATTTTGGTAGACTGAACCAGGGCAGGACTTACTCAGTTAATGGTAGGGCACTGGGGAGGGTTACAGAACAAAGTGATCTAGAGATACATGTTTATAGCTCCTTGAAAGTGGACTCATGGTTGGACAGAGTGGTGAAGAAGTTTTCGGCATGCTTTGTTTCATCAGTCAGAACACTGAATACAGAAATTGGAATGTCTTGTTGAAGTTGTGCAAGACATTGGTAAGGCCACACTTAGAATCCTGTGTGCAATTCTGGTCACCCTATTATAGAAAGGATATTATTAAACTAGAAAGAGTGCAGAAAAGATTTACTAGGATTTGATGGATTGAGTTATAAGGAGAGGCTAGATAGACTGGGACTTTTTTTCCTAGAGCATAGGAAGCTGAGGGGTGATCTTATAGAGGTCTATAAAATAAATGAGGGACATAGTCAATATCTTTTCCCAAAGGTAGGGGAGTCTAAAACTAGAGGGCATAGGTTTAAGGTGAGAGGGGAGGGACACAAAAGTGTCTAGAGGGGCAATTTTGTCACACAGAGGGTGGTGAGGTCTGGAACAAGCTGCCAGATATAGTAGTAGAGCGGTTATAATTTTGTCTTTTAAAAAGCATTTAGATAGTTACATGGGTACGATGGGTATAGAGGGATATGGGCCAAATGCGGGCAATTGGGATTAGCTCAGGGGTTTTAAAACAAAGGGCGGCATGGACAAGTTGGGTCGAAGGGCCTGTTTCCATGCTGTAAACCTCTATGACTCTATGCCTTTACCCATTGTTGTAAATCTTTTCTGATCTTTCTAAAACTTTTACGTCCTTCTTAAATTGTGGTGCTCAGAATTGAATGCAATATACTCCAGTTGAGACTGCACCAATGTTTTTTAAAAGTTTTTCATAACATTCCTGCTTTTATACTCTATGCCTCTGAATATAAAGACCAGATTCCGCTTTTCTTTTGAACTATTTCTCAACCTGCCAGCATCAATGTGGACAAAGAAATTTAAAACACTGACACAAAAATGTGACAAAATTGTGACAGTGAGAAGTAATGTTTTCAGACAAGACGTGTACAGAAATACAGTATTTTTACATAGATGTGTGATATATGATGAACATATGTCTCTGTACATTTGTATAACAACTTGCATGTATATAGTATCCTTTAACATAGTAAGTGTCCACAGGAGTGTATAAACAAAACCTTCGACAAGGAAAATCATAGAAACCCTACAGTGCAGAGAGAGACCGTTTGGTCCATCAAGTCTGGACTGACCACAATTCTATTCAGGCCCTATTCCCGTAACCTCACATATTGACTCTGCTAATCCCTCAACACTAGGGTCAATTTAGCATGGACAATCAACCTAACCCGCACATCTTTGGACTGTTGGAGGAAACTGGAGCACTGGAGGAAATCCACACAGACACAGGAGAACGTGCAAACTCCACACAGAAAGTGATCCAAGGCCGGAATTGAACCTGGGTCCCTGGTGTTGTGAGGCAGCAGTGTTAACCTCTGTGCCGTCCTAAAAAAATTAAGAAGTTAGGACAGGTGACCAAAACTTTGGCCAAAGATAGGTTTTAAGGAGTGCCTTGAAGGAGAGAGAGGGGAAGAGATTTAGAGAGGGAATTTGAGAGCTTAGGAACTTGATAACTGAAGATATACCCTTGGAGAAATGGAACAGATGGTACACACAAGGCCAGAATTGTAGAAACACAGATCTCTGAAGGTTGTAAGACTGGAGGAAATTAGAAATAGTGAGGATGAGGACTTTAAAAGTGTGATGTGAACTGATACTGTGCTGTTTTAAAATATTTTATGCGTAAGGTGGGGTTGTTTTAAGAGCCAATGTTTTGTTAAATAGTCGATTTGTCTGGTAAACAAGCAGCAGATACTAAGAATGTAGATTAATAACTGATATTAATTTGGAATGTGTTACTTTGTAGTGTTAATGAACCTTTTTTTTTAGGTTCTCTACTAATTTTAGGCTAGATATGCAGAGTCATGTGAGTTTTGATCAGGTTGATTCACAGGGCAGAGTCATGTGATTAACGAGAGAAGCTAAGCTTGCAGGAAACCCAGTTTCATCTTCATTTGAAAATACAAACATGGGTCTGCTAGAAAAAGTGGCTCTCTAGAAGTTTTCAGAAAGATCCAGGACCGTCAATCTAAGTCAAGCAAGTATGCCCCTGTTTTGTTATAAAGAGGGGTTCAAGTCCATAAGATAAATTTTGCTTGATTGGAACTCATAGTCATAGGTTAGCAGTTGAGAATTGTATGTTGCCATGTTTAAGTATTGTTAAATTGTTAAAAGGTAAGCTAATTTATTATAGTTAAACTGTATTGTTAATTGAAGTATGTTTCAATAAAAACTTCCTGGCTTGTCAATAGATTTGTGCCTGGAGTGAAACATCATATCCTCACATTAATGCCAATAGAAAAATTGTTGGGGTCTAATCTAATATACCTTGGGGTTTCTGATCTGGCACCCTAACAGATGTTGTTGGCTAGGAGCCAATGTAGGTCAGCAAGAACATAAGAACATAAGAAATAGGAGCAGGAAGTAGGCCACCTAGCCCTTCGAGCCTGCCCTGCCATTCAACAAGATCATGGCTGATCTTAAGTGGATCAGTTCCACTTTCCTGCTTTCTCCCCATAACCCTTAATTCCCTTGTCTATCAGAAACCTATCTACCTGTGACTTAAATATGTTCAGCAAGGTAGCCTCCACCACTTCAATGGGCAGAGAATTCCAGAGATTCACCACCCTTTGAGTGAAGAAGTTCCTCAACTCTGATCCAAACTGCTCCCCCCTCTTATTTTGAGGCTGTGCCCTCGAGTTCTGCTATCCTTTCTAAGCGGGAAGAATCTCTCTACCTCTACCCTATCCATCCCTTTCATTATCTTATATGTCTCTATAAGATCCCCCCTCAGCCTTCCAAACTCCAACGAGTACAGACTCAGTCTATTTAATCTCTCCTCATAGGGTAACCCCCTCATCTCCGGTATCAGCCTAGTGAAACTTCTCTGCACTCCCTCCAAGGCCAACACATCCTTCTGCAAATGCGGCGACCAAAACTGCACACAGTACTCCAGCTGCAGCCTCACCAATACCCTGTACAGTTGCAGCAAGACCTCCCTGCTTTTATATTCTATCCCCCAAACACGGGATAATGAGCGAATGAAACTTGCTACAAGTTAGTATTGGTGCAGACTCGGTGGAGTTCAATGAATTCCAACTGGGAAAGAATGGAAACCATACAGTTTTTGAGGTGAGAGCTTCTCTTGTCAACAGCTGGCTACACAGTGGCAGCCATGTTGTTTTACTGCTAGCAACACTTTTCCCAGAGATGGGGAAGATGTTCCCATCTGTCCAAAGGTTTTGTAGTGTCTTGTTTTATTTAGTCTAAAATGCTGGCAGCTTTCTCAGACAGCAGCGTAAACTCAGCCACTGCAATTATCTGTGTAATATTTCTACATGCGTGTACAAGCCTGTCAGTATTTTAAATAAATGTGCATGGGGTCTGAGGCAGAGGTGAATGTCAGATGTGAAATCTGGCCTCTATCCAACCCTTGTCCTGTGCAATGAATTAGCTCCGATGCCTCACGATGTTAGAAGAGTGTTGTGCTTTTAATATCCTCTGTCTCCTCAGTCGGTGTCTGCCCTGGCAGCCCAGAGGTTAAAATGCATGTCAATGGATTTGCGCTGCTTGCTGAACTTCTTTTCACGACCCCCTGTTCTCAGCTGCCTTCTCTAAGAGCACTGAATTGCAGGGATGCTCCATTGATGTCAGAAACTGTTCCCCATTCAGCTCTGAGCTGTGGTACTTCCCGCATTCTGCTTCTGCTAAGTGCTTCCCCATTATTTCTCTCGTCCGGTGCAGAGCCATTGTCTGCGCGACTGCTGATTAATGAGGGGGGAAGGAGGTTCTGCAGGTTAGTATCTGTTTAAAAATTAATCCTCTGTTTCCAAGGAGTGGTGAAGATGTTTTATCCACATCGGCTGGTTTGCTGTAACTGGATATGTTGGTTTTATCTCTGCAGCTTTCTCTCTCTCTCTCCCTTTGCTTTTACTCCTTCCCTCCATTGAGTCAGGATGGCTGCGGCAGAGCCTTTGAGTGCCCTCTCTCGCTGGTATCTCTATGCCATCCATGGCTACTTCTGCGAGGTGATGTTCACGGCAGCGTGGGATTTTGTGGTCCACTTCAACTGGAAGTTCCCTGGGGTCACCAGCGTCTGGGCGCTTTTCATCTATGGGACATCCATGCTGATTGTGGAGAGGATGTACCTCTACCTCAAGGACAAGTGCTGCATCGCTACCCGCTGCCTCATCTACACCGTCTGGACGTACATCTGGGAGTTCTCCACTGGCTACATCTTGCGGCAGTTCAACGCCTGCCCTTGGGATTACTCTCAGTTCGAGTTTGACTACATGGGTTTGATCACCCTGGAGTACGCCATCCCCTGGCTCTGCGCCTCCTTCATCATGGAGAAACTGGTGATCAGAAACACACTGCGCTTGCGCTTTGACCGCCAGCATGACGCTCCGCTCCCGGGCACAGCCTGGTGCCCCAGTGCCCTGTCAAATGGGCACATCAAAACCAACTGAAACCCTGACCATGTGCGTGTGTTTGTGTGTGTGTAGTGGGAGAGGGTAGAGAGAGAAGAGACTGCTACAAATGTTTAAAAAAAAACTTTTAACACTGCAACCCAAACCCATCACAGACCCCATTGCCACCCAGCAGTTCGCACACCCGGCCCAACGGCACTGTGACGTCAGGCAGCCAGGACTGGGTTGTGATTGGTCGAGATGGCTGTCACTCAGGACTTTTGAAGGTGGCGTGAGCCCCAACAGTTACCTCCAGCCGCTCGAGCACAATCCCCCCAACCCTGCCCCCACCCCCACCCCACACATCCCCACACCTCCACTCCCAAGCCCAACCCATACACTCACACACACCCCCACTCCCACCTCACACACCTCGCCCCACACACCCTGACTACCAACCCAATCCCACTCCATACACACACTCCCACACCTCCACCCCCAACCCATACACTCACACACACACCCCCACTTCCACCCCACACACCCCCACTCCCACTCCCAACCCCAACCCATACACGCACACACACACCCCCACTTCCACCCCACACACCCTCACCAACACCCCCTACCCCACCCCATACACACACACCCCCACATCTCCACTCCCACCCCACACACCCCAACCCATACAACCTCACTCCCACCCCCAAGCCCACCCCATACATTCACACACACACATCACCACACCCTCATTCCCATCCCACACACCCCACCCCACACACCCTCACTACCACCGCCAACCCCACCCCATACACTCACACACACCCCTCCCACACCCCCACTCATACATACACCCACCCCACCTCCACATCCCAACCCACCACCTTCATTCCCACCCCAACCCCACCCCATACTCACACACACACCCCCACACCCACCCCACACACCTAACTCCACACACTCACACACACACACCCCACCCCACACACCCTCACTCCCACCCCTAACCCCACGCCATACACACACACACACACACAACCCCCCCAACCGCAGTCCATATACCCCCTCACACCCACCCCCAACACTCTCACACACTCCCCAGTCACCACCACCCCCCCATCCCACACCCACACTCCCCCACCCCACCCCAAACATTCACCCCCACCCCACACACTCACCCGCGCATACTCACACACACACCCCCACATCCCCAACACAGACTCTCATGCAAACACACACACACCCCACACAGTCACACACACACACACACACATCTCTCTCACACACACTCACAGACACACATACACACTCACACTCTCAGAACGGCACTGCAACGGCCTGTGCCGGCCACTCCATAACAGTAGACCACGGCTTTGCAGCTTTCTTTTATTTGTTAGTGTCATAAGTAGGTTTACAATAACACTGCAATGAAGTTACTGTGAAAATCCCTTAGTCGCCACAGTCCGACACCTGTTCGGTTACACTGAGGGAGAATTTAGCATGGCCAATTCACCTAACCAGCACGTCTTCCCAATGAACCTGGAGCACCTGGAGAAAACCCATGCAGACAGGAGAACGTACAAATTCTGCACAGACAGTGACCCAGCTGGGTCCCTGGCGCTATGAGGCAACAGTACTGACTACTGTGTCACTGTGTTGCCGACATTTTTATTATTCGAAAGATGCCCACACTTTCAGTTCCCCAAAGTTGAAAGGATCATTGCTATAAAAAAGGTCTTGTTAATGGCATTCTTCTTATGTCTGTGAGATGTTATTTTTTTCAGTGAAAGCTTTAACCATTTCAAACCTGCCTTTAGAATTAGCTTGAAATTGTGGACAAAAAAAAAGTGGGACCCAAACACTTGAATATTTATCTGCCAACATCAAAAGCCTGCGTATCAATAGACTTCTATTACAGTGACTGCAAAAGAAGCAAAGGTGACATGACTAAATTAACCCTGCCAGTTTCCTCAAGTTTGGTGGAGGCTGATTCAATCGTGGTTTTCATGAAAAAAAGGAATTGGATAAACATCTGAAGGGAAACAACTTTCAGAGCTACTAGAAAAGACAAAGTATGCCTAGGTTAGCTCTGCTGGCAGAGAGCTGGCATGGATGGACATGATGGATTGAATGGTTTTCTGGGCTGTAAACATCCAACATTGGAGTGCATCAGTTTAAACATAACAACTTCCTCTCCACCTGAGTTCTTTTGCAACAGTCATTAATGAAACCTTTTAAATTGATGCTTTTTTTTAACTGTGCCATTTCAGGTTATTAGTACTCCAGCATTTTCATTGCTTTGCCAATATCTTCTGCATATCAAACCAAAAAGAGTAAAAGCTTCATCAGAGTTTTCTCCTGGTCAGATTGGGTCTCTGCTGCTGATCAACTGGACCTCAATCCCAAAGACAGCAACTTTAGCATGTCTACTTTGCGAAAATTTGCCAGTGTGATGACCCTACAACTGGAAATCCCGAACAATTAGTTGCCTCTTGCTCGTATTACTTCCTGATTTTGATCCAAGATGATATGGAATGTTACATGTATCCTATCCAGTTGTGTTCCCAAGTGCACCACCATCCCACCTTTAGTGGGGTGGGAAAGGTTTTGAACTCATGCTTCATCTGCCTTCTCCCAACACCAGAAATGTGCATTCCCAGAATGGGCAAAACAGGTGCTTCTTTGTCAACTCCCTGGCCAGAGCTAACTTAGATCAACAGGAGCACATTTATTGCTGCCCTTAAGGTGAGATCAGATAACTCAGCACAAATCTGAATCAGAGCTGTGACCTGGTCTATAGTTTGGTCTGATAACGGACTTATTTTAACAACCAGGCTACTATTAATCCCTTTGAAAAAGGAATGTTACGTTTTTATCCATACTTCCGCAATCAGGAGATCAAATGGACAGAAATGACTCATTCTCATCTTTGCGGCCTTCTCCATTTTGGCCAATTTATATTGAACAACTGTGGTGGGACTCGCCAAAGGCTTCAGCGCCCATTGGCTAAAGAGGGAGAATGTTCCTAAGTTGTTACCCAGTGACCTCCTGCCAGTAAATGTACATCAGGATATTGGGTGAGGCCAGTATCAAGCCCAACTGACTGAGGAAATGAGAGGGGGGGAACTGGGTGGTTCAAAGATATGTGTCTTTGGGGAGAAAAACGGTGTGAAGGGAGCATCTTCAGGGAAGGGGAAATCTTGTTTCAAAGAACACTGAGTCTGAAATGAAAAGAGAACTGAATTAAACAGGCTCTTCTAAAGGAATAGTGTGTTTAAAAAAAGCTGCTCATGACCTCCGATGTCATGGGTAGTCTCCAATTGGACAAAGATATAACAACAAAAGCTGAAATGGCCAATGAAAACCACTGGTGTTAATTAATTATTTGTAACTGTTCCTAACAGGATTTTTATTTCAGTCAGGTATAATTTTCAGTACATGGAGGACCACACTTGACTGGGAGTTCATGAGCAGTGTGAAAGTCCTGACTCAGGCAAATCCAGCCCTTCTTCCTACTTTACAATACTTTACAATTTTAAATTTAATGAAAATTATTAACCATTTCATTCAGCCTGACATTGCATACCTTCAAAGAGTGGAGAACAATTACAAGAATGCTGAACACAGAAATAAATGCTGGAAACATTTAGCAGCTGTGTGTGTGGTGCCTGAGTACAAGAAACTACTTGCATTTTAGATGGAACTGTTACTGTTATTGTTATTATCAGCCAATGAAAGGTGAACTGGGCTCAAAGGGCAAGTGGCCTCCTCCTGCTCCTATCTTTTATGTTTCTATGTTCACTCACCTTCTTATTGTGACAAAAATGGCAATTGCCTGCAGGACACTGAATGAAAGTAATGAGCAGCAGAAGCCAGAACTTTGAGGAAAATGGGTGGAATTTTACCGCCGCTTTACATCCATTTTGTAGCCAGAAGATGCCTTAAAATCGGGCGCAAAACAACAAGCATGATTGTCGCCGGTTTTTGCGACCAGCGTGATTTTACGATACCTGAATTTCTGGCACATGGGCCAGAAAATGGGCGAGGGCTGGTTAATTCATTTAAATTTCTTAAAATAGGGTTTTGAATGTGTTTAGTGAGCCCGGCTCTCAATCGTCCGGACTTGCACCCCACGCCTTAGGGCCTTGTCAGGAGAGCTTCTCTCTGGTGAGGAAAACACTTGCTCCCCATGAATGGGGAACTGTCGTGTTGGCCTTGCTGGTGGAACCAGAGGCCACTGAGGCTCCCCCCAGGAAGGCCGAGGTCAAGGCAGTGCTAGATTGGCAATGCCAGCCTGGCACGTTGGCAGTACCAACCTGACACCTGGGCAATGCCCACTAGGAAGTGCCAGGGATGAGGGCTGTGGGTGGGTGGGTGGAGCGTGTGGGTGGTGGAGCGTGTGGGTGGGAGAGGCCACTGGGTGGGCAGAGCCTGTGGTGGGCTGGGTCAATGGGGTTAGGGTATGTTGGGGAGGGGCCAATGGGGGCGAGGCCTGTGGGGGAAGGGGACCCCACTGCCACTCTGCATGCAATTGGTCGGGGAGGACCGTAGGGCCACAGTCAGTGGGGCCATGATTGGTGGGGATGGGGGAGGGAGGGGATCTGAATCTCGGGTGATTGCGAGGTTGGGGGCCGGTGCTACTTGAGGCTACCTACAGTAGCAGGGACCTGACAGCTCTCTCTTTGTCTGTCAGACTCTTACTACTGTTAATGCATTTGTGTAGCATTCGTGGTCTACACGTGCACAGTAACTCCCTCTGGTGAGTTAAGGCCCACCCACTGCCTTCTGTAGCAAGAAATGGAGTTGCCCAAAATTTTAAAGACAGAGCGCATAAGATTGGGCCTGAAAACACGCTCAAAAAACAGATCTGGAACTCTCCCATTTTCATGCCTGCCCAAAATCTCATAACATTCTGCCTATTTGTCCAAAGCTGTTTCTGAAGTGAATCCATTCTAGACTGAACATTGTAGCAAAGAAACACAAAGGAGCTGTCCTCAGTCCTTTTCCTCTGTTCTAAGCTCTAACTCTTGCTGGTGGTGTTAAGTTGCTCCCAGACATTGAGGTGCCTCATTCATCACATGTTGGGCAACTATCTGATCATGTTGGGCTGGTGGGGGACTAGTTGCTCCATTAAATCCTTTATTCAAAGCCAAATTTCAAAGCAGGTTCCATTAGTCAGTGATCAGAACCTGCCCTAGGGTGTCGAGGCCAATTGTGGGGTCATCTGAGAGCAGAGGAACACAGACCCATCAGTGATTGAACATTTTTTAAAAATTTATTTATTAGTCACAAGTAAGGCTTACATTAACACTGCAATGAAATCACTGTGAAATTCTCCTAGATACCTGATACCTTTCTGGTCTTTGCTACTTACAGGCACCAATATAAAATCAAAATATTGGAATGCTGGCAATCTAGTTCAAAAGCACACATTAATAAGCCACCAAGATAGTGCTTTTCACATTTTGGCAGAATGAGGTTTAAAGGGGGTGAGAAATAATAAGAATAAGATTGGATCAGTGTGACTGCCCCTTTAATTTACCTTTTGAGAATTCCAATTTTGGAGCCTGAGGCATTGGACGGTGGGATATTAGGAGGCTGGGCAGCCAACTGTATTCTACTGGGTTCTTGAAGAGTTCTTTCCTCCTTTGGGTGCTGCGCCCATGATTCTGCCATGGTCTCCTGACAAATCCTCATGGTAATCATCCCATAATGGTGGCTACAACACTCACAATGTTCTCTGCTCCAGAAATATCCATTTATTGGCCAGAATGTGCATGTGCCAGGGTTCCTGCTGTTAAGTCTTTTGTTGAGTCTGACTGAGTGGCTGCACTTTACTGATGTTTCCATCTTCTATATGGAGTTCACTTCTGTATTGAGTTCATAGTCAGTGCTGCAGTTGATTTAATTAAGCTTGGGTTAGGGAGAGTGCAAAATATGACTGACATTCTGCTCTTAAATATTGTCCAGTCATTGCATGTGACCATGAGGTGAGGACAAACATGTGTTCCATTGAGATATCCCCAATAGTTGAAGAGCCTGGCGCTGCAAACAAATTACAGATTTGCAGATTGTCTTGCTGCACTGAATCATTAATTCTGACTATGTTAAATGTTTTCTTTGGGAAATATATTTAAGTAGCTTGTGTAAATTATGTAAATTAAATGCTGCCCTTTATAGCAAAAGGATTTGAGTATCGGAATAAGGATGTCTTGCTGCAGTTATACAGGGCCTTGGTGAGGCCATACCTTGAGTATTGTGTGCAGTTTTGGCCTCCTAGTCTAAGGAAGGACATTCTTGCTATTGAGGGAGTCCAACAAAGGTTCACCAGATTGATTCCTGGAATTGCAGGACTAACATATAAAGAGAGACTAGCTTGTACTCACTGGAATTCAGAAGAATGAAAGGGGATCTTATAGAAACACGTAAAATCCTGATGGGACTGGACTGGCTAGATGTGAAAAGAATGTTCCCAATGTTGGGAAGTTCAGAACTAGAGATCACAGTCTAAGAATGAGGGGTAAGCCATTCAGGACTGAGACAAGGAAGAACTTCTTCACTCAGAGAGTTGTAAACCTGTCGAATTCTCTACCCTGAAAGCTGTTGGGGCCAGTTCATTAGAAATGTTCAAGAGGGAGCTGGACATGGCCATTGCGGCAAAAGGGATCAAGCAGTGTGGAGAGAAGTGGGAGTGGGATACCAAGAGTACATGATCAACCATAATCTTATTGAATGGTGATGCAAGCTCGAAGGGCTGAACGGCCTATACATGCACTCATTTTCTATGTTTCTAAACCCATTACATGATGCTACAACACACCACTTCCACTGGGATATGATTTGTTTTGCAAAGGTCCAAGAAATAATTACCAGCAAAAGGAGAAATCCAGTGTGAAAAGAATTTTGTTTAGATTTTTTAAACTTCATTCTCTGAACATGGACATCATTAATGAAGCCAGCATTTGTTGTCCATTCCTAACTGCCCCTGAGAAGATGGTAGTGCACTATCTTGGGGTGCTATTAGGTAAGATGTTCCAGGATTTTGTGATGAAGAAGGAATGTTAAAGTCAGGGTGGTATGTGACCTGAAGGGGGTCCTGGAGCTAATATTCCCATGGACTTGCTCTCTTTGTCCTTCCAGATGGTGGAAATGAATTTTTAAAAGAAGGGAGAGGAGGTTTGAATGACGGCGTGGTTAGTGCATGAGTCTTTCTTCAATTCAACACTGTGCAAATATTTACTTTGAGCGAAAGGACTAAATTAGATGGGACACCTGCCTGAACAAGAATATTCAATAGGTATGAATGCTGGCCAAAAACCATGAGATGTTTTCCACTGAACTTAAAAAGATTAGATTGAATGCATTTCAACTGCAATGGGCAGTGAGTTTCCTTCTGGGAATGTATCTCAAAGGATGTTACTTATTTCTGCCTGAAGTATGGATCACATTGTGGCGCTTTGTTAAACTCAAATTGCAGTGAGTACTTTCCAGTTTAGTCAGCAAGTTTAGGTCCCACTCTGATATAGGCAATGCAGCTGCTGTCAGCTTGTGGAAGAATTTATTTTGCCTCCTTACCTTGTACCCCTTTTCCTGATGCTTGTTAATCTCAAGCCCTTGTGAAAAAATTCATAGCGGTGTCTTCACTTTTTCATGACGGTTTTATCCAGGAGAAAAGAGATTCTGCTCATTTCTCTTGTTTGATATTATGAGTTGAACGCTGGGAAGTGTTTGGGGAAGAATTACTTTCGCAGTGATCACTGAACAAATTAAACAGCAACTCCATTGCCATTATCTTAAGTGCTCTTCCATTTAATGTCTCCTGTATTGACAAGCCTCGCATGCTAATTCAATTATGACTTTTTGTTTTCTCCTCTCCATGGAATACAGTTTCTACCTCCAGTCTGTGACCGAGAAAATTCTCAATGTTCGAAAACTGACGGTGAAATAGTGGCATTCACCCATGGAAGCATGACAGTCAGACACAATTCTGTCCTCATTTTCCAGCAAGTCATCTACATTACCTACAGAACAAGAGCAATGCTTCTCAAATGGAGGTTGATGGTGCTCTAGGGAGGCCTGAAAAAAAATTCCTGGGAGTCCACAAAAAAATGTCAGGAGTAAGCAAGTGAGTGGGAACCAACTTCAACTAACTTTGTTCTCTTGTTTTCTCCATGCTCCCTTAGTGTTTCCTCCATGCTCGTGCTCTCTGTGCTCTGCTTACTTCACATTCCTGTGCTGTCCATACTCCTGCCAAGTTTAGAAAGTCTCTTCAGTGGGAAATACTGATAACTGTATGTAAAACATTATTAAAAGATTCTTTATACAATCATACAATGGTTACAACACAGAAGGAAGCCATTCAACTTCTTAGTTTCATTTCTGCAAGAGCAATTCACCTCGTGCCACTCCCTTGACTTTTCCCAAGGTCCTGCAAAGACTTTCTTTATTAGATAATTATCCAATTCCCTTCCGACTGATAAGCTTCAATCTACCTTGGCCACATTCAGGTAGTACATTCCAGATCCTCACCACTGACTGAGTAAAACATGTTTTCTTCTTGTTATCATTGCTTCTTTTGCCTTAAATCTTTTCCCTCTGCTTCTTGATCCTTCCACCAATGGGAATAGTTTCTCTTTATCTACTCTGTCCAGTTCCCTCATAATTTTGAATACCTCTATCAAACCTCTCGTGGAACTGTTATGGCGCAGAAGGAGGCCATTTGGCCCACTGCATCTGTGTAGGCCCTCTGAATCAGCAACTGAGCCAGTTCCGATTCCTCTGCCTTCTCCCTGCAACCCTACACCTTCATTCTTTATAGGTAATTGTCCTTTCCCTTTGAATGCTTCAGTTGAACTGCCTTCAACACACTCAGCAAAGCATTTTAGACCCTTAACACTTGCTACATGATAAAGTTTTTCCTGATATCACATTGCTGGCACAGTGTTTATCACTGCTGCCTCAGTGTCAGATACCTGGGTTCAATTCCGGCTTCGGGTAACTGCTATGTGGAGCTTAACCTTCTTCCCATGTTTGCGTGAGTTTCCTCTGGGTGCTGTGGTTTTCTCCCATAGTCCAAAGATGTACCGACTAGGTTGATTGCCATTCTAAATTGCATAGCATCAGCAAGACTAGCAGGATAAATACATGGGGTCACAGGGATAGGGCTTGGGTGGGATTGTTGTCGGTGCAGACTTGATGGGCCAAATGGTCCCGTTCTGCATCGTAGAGGTTCAGTGATTCTTTCCTAATTACTTTAAAACTGCCCTCTTGTTCTTAATCCTTTCACAAGTGGGAAGGTTTTTTTTAATTCATTCATGGGACACGGGCGTTGCTGGCTGGCCAGCATTTATTGCTCACCTCTAGCTGCTCGTGGGCAGTTGAGAGTCAACCACATTGTTGTGGCTCTGGAGTCACATGTAGACCAGACCGGATAAGGACAGTAGATTTCCGTCCCTAAAGGACATTAGCGACCAGATGGATTTTTCCGACAATTGACAATGGTTTCACGGTCCTCAGTAGATTGTTAATTCCAGATATTCTCCTCTAACTATTCTGTTCAGACCCCCATGATTTTGAATACCTCTATCAAATCTGCCTTCAGAACCGAAATTCCTCATCCCAAACTCTCCTCTCAGCTTTCTCTTCTCCATGGAGAACATTCTCAGCTTCTCCAAGCTATTTGTATAACTGATGATCCCCATGGAGATAGTCATTGCAGGGCATGAATGTTGCCTCCACCTATCAGCCCAAGCCCAGAGGTCATCAACCAATACAAAAGCAAAATGCTGCGGTTGCTGAAAATTTGAAATAAAATCAAAAAAATGCTGGAAATATTCAACAGATCATGCAGAATGTGAAAAGAGGGTTGGAGGCCATGTGAAAAGAAAAACTGTTAATATTTCAGGATGATGACCTTCCATCTGTTGAAATGTTAATGCTGTTTCCCTCTCCATAGACGCTGCCTGACCTAATTACTATTTCCAGCATTTTCTATTTTTAATATTGGAAGTTTTCAGGTCCTGCTGCAAAGACTGCTTCATTGTCTGAGGATTTGTGAGTAAAACAGAATACTGGGCAATTGTCAGCGAAAATTCTTACTACTGAACCAATGGAGGGAAGACCATTGACCAAGCAGCTAATATTCTTCAATCTAGGACATTGTCTCTGCAGTGATGTCTGTGAGTGAGATGACAGACCTCCAACAACCTTAACAATCTGACAGAGGCATGGCTACAGGATAGCACAGATTCGGGCCTGAATATTGAGGTGTGTGCGACATTTAGGAAGGGCAAGAAATTAAGAAAAGGTGGATGGATGTCTCTGTTAATTAGTAGTGGTATTAGCACAGTAGAGATGGATGACCCTAAATTTAGTAAACCAGGATGTAGAAGCAGTTTGGCTTGGGATGAGAAATGATTAAAGGCAATAAGTCACTAATGGGAATGATGTATAGGCCCTCCCTAATTGTAACTACATGGTAGGACAGAATACGAAAGAGATAATGGGAGCTTGTCAGAAAGGTTAGGTTGATTGGCCACACTCAATTGACTCTAGAGTCAGGGGAGTGGCAGGGTAAATATGTGGGGTTACAGGAGTAAGGCCTGTATGGGATTGTGATCAGTATGGACTTGATGGGCTGATTGGCCTCCTTCTGTACTGTAAGAATTCTATAATCATTCTACCTTCCAATGTACAGTGCCTAAAACTTAATGTAGTGTTCCAGAAGGTCTTACCTAGACTCTGTACACTAGACTCTTGGTGTTGACTATTTGAAGCATGAGGTATGGTTAATGGTTGGTTTCCCTTGGATGATTCAGAGAAAATTTTCCTTCAGTGAGTAATAAGCATGTGGATGGGCACCAAAATGAATAGATGAGGTAATTCAATAGGAATTTGAATTTTTTTCTGTAGAAAGTGAACATTGAAAAATATGAAGAGAAAAGGCTCATCTTTCAAAAAGGGATGTGCTTGTTGGGATACTTAGGTTCTCTCTATTCTAAAAAAATCTAAAGTGAAAAAGCATCCATAAAAGTTGGGAACATTTGGCAAAATTGATTGTGGTGACCAAACTTTGAAAGAAACTTAAAGGTGCAATCAATACTCATTCACCATGCAGTAACAACAGGTTTGAAAACATTTCAGTTGTAGGAATACCTGCAGTAAGAGAGATGAAAGAAAAAATTGGACTTATATAGTGTCTTTCATAATGTTAGATCATCTCAGAGCACTTTACAGCCAATTACTGCATTCACCCAGCAGCAAAAGATTAATAACCTAATCATTCACCATTTGGTAACATCATTTTGCATGTATTGAGGTAAATAATAAATGCACAGCTACCCTGAAGCACTTGAAAGTCAACAATCATTTACCATAGAGTATGAGAACAGCCATAAAGTTATACTGAATGAGTAAATACTGCACTATTGGATACTAAATAGCCCTTTGTCCAGTAGTAACACTGGTCCAGTATATATACAGTTCCCCTTGAGTACAACAATGTTGTAGCAATAGCAAGTGTGTCCAGTAAATTGATATGATGCATGTAGTGTGTAGGTGAAGGGGGTTACTATGCTTCTTAATGCTGACCAGCAGCAATGCAAAAAGCAGAGCTGAATGCATAAGTCTCTTCCTGCCATTACACAACTCCGTCATAAGCAAATCCTCTAGTGTAGTTCCTGATGGTGACACATAGGCACTGTTCCCAGGCTTCAGAGCAAATGAGAGGAGGCTTGGCCTCCAAAAAATCAAGCATTGGCGCACACCATTGGCACACACCAAGCCCATTGGCACATGAACACATCTCGGCATTCATGAATCAAATCCCAGCTCTGAGAAAGTACACCACTGCCATGTGCTTATCTCAAGGGAGAGAAAACTTGGGTGGAGCCCAACTCTCACTTCTCCAGCAAAAAATAGCAACCCTTACATATTTAAAAGCATTGCATGATTGCTTTAAGAGCTGATCACATGATTTGATGGTGATGTCATTCAGCTGTTTCAGAGGCTGCTGTTTTACTTGCAATTTGTACTCTGTACAGGCAAGATCTTAGAGAATAAATCTGCTGCTGTTAGCTTGAATCTACGTGTGCAAACCATGTCTTTTCCTTTTTGTCAGAACATTACAGAAAGAAAATTGGCGATGAGTCGGAATTTTATTTAATCGAGAACATAGAGAATCCTGAGTAGAGGGAAGAAGACATTGTGGGTCCTCACACTTCGAATATGGTGGCATGATGGTTAGCACTCTTACCTCACAGTGCCAGGGACCCTGGTTTGGTTCCAGCCTTGGGTGACTGTCTGCGTGTGTTTCCTCTGGGTGCTTCAGTTTCCTCCTAAAGTACAAAGATGTGCAGGTTAGGTGGATTGCCTCTTCGTGTCCAAAGATATGCAGATTAGGTGGATTGGCCATGCTAAGTTGCCTTTAGTGTCCAAAGATGTATAGGTTAGGTGGATTAACCACGGTAAATGCATGGATTACAGGGTTAGGCTGGGAGGGGGGAGTGGGCCTGGGTGGAATCCTCTTTCGGAGAGTCGGTACAGCCTTGATAGGCTGAATGGCCTCCTTCTACATTGTAGGGATTCTATCGATTCGATGGAATATTAGAAGGCTGGGGAGAAGCAACAACAGGATTAAAAATTGAAGTGTCAGCTCAGGAAAACAAGTAAGAAAAAATTCTCTCTCTGTGTGGTTTTAAAAGAAAGGCTTTTTCCCATCAGAGAAGAGCGAAATTTCAGAGAGTGTGTGTCATATTTGAAACGAAGGGATGTGAATAAAATTGCAAATTAGTTGCTTTTACTATTTTTTCCTCAGTGCAATAGGAAGTAAAACCTTCAATTTGCTCCAGTGCTTGGTTCATTCAGCAAAGGCAGGAACCAAAACTTATGATGACTTGACAAGGATCATTGAAGATCATTACTCTCCAAAGCCACTGATCATTGCGGAATGGTTCCTGATACCACTGAAGGCATCAAGTGGAAGGCGAAAGCATTGCTCAGTTTACAGCAACCTTAAAAAGGCTGGCACAACATTGTGAGTTTGGTGAGTCATTCAAAGAGACTCTTCAAAATCATCCAGTTTGTGGTCTTCAAAATGAGGCTATCCAAAGAAGATAGCTCACTGAACTTGTTTTGACTTTAAAGACAACAGTAGAAATCACTGAGTTGATGGACCTGGCTACTGAAGAGGCTTCACAATTTGGTGCAGGAATGAAGATCCACAAATTGGGAACTGCTCATAAGAAGTCAAAATAGCAACAAGCATATCACAGATGTGCCAAAATGGGCCATTCAATGAGTGAATGCTGGTGCAAGGGTAATCAGATATGGCAAAAGGGGTGACATGGCAAAAGCTTGTTGGACTAGACCAACTTTCCCTGAGAAGAATATTCAGAAGAAGAATCTGGGCATCTTCAACCAGAAGAGCAAGTTGCATTCTATAAAAGTAATTTACAATGATGATTAAAAGAGTTATGACTGAAGAAGTGAATGTCCAGAAATATGATGGACCTCTAATTGAATGTCTTATCCACACAGGATGAATCATGGATTCTGAATGATTTTGAAGTTAGGGAGACAACATATTAGGATGGAGGTGAATACAGGTGCTGCTGTAACTTTGAAGTTCCTGAAACTACATACTAACAAAACCTGAAGCACATTCCTTTAAAATCAGCTAATGTGATTTTAAGGGTGTGCATGGAAGAGATTGTGCCGTTAAGATGTTACATCATCTTACTCAGGCTCTCTACCCTGCCCAATTCTGGCAACCCCACACATATTTACCGTGACTAATCCAGCTAACCTACAAATATCTGACTAAGGGGCAATTTAGCATGGCCAATCCACCTAACCTGCACATCTTTGGACTGTGGGAGGAAAACCCATGCAGACACGGGGGAACGTGCAAACTCCACACATTCACCCAAGGCTGGAATTGAATCCAGGTCCCTGGAGCTGTGAGGCAGCAGTCTACCCACTGTGCCACTATGCTGTCCACAGTGTGTGAATACCCACTTGTATTTCAATAAACCTCAATGGATGAACCTTCCACCTTGATTAAAAGCAAATTATTGCGGGGGCTGGAATACAAGAAAATTACAGCACAGGAACAGGCCCTTTGGTCCTCGAAGCCTGCACTGACCATGCTGCCCAACTTAACTAAAACTCCCTATCCTTCCGAGGACCATATCCCTCTATTCCCATCCTATTCATGTACTTATCAAGACACCCCTTAAAAGTCACTACTGTATCCGCTCCACTACCTCCCCTGGCAACGAGTTCCAGGCACTCTCTGAGTAAAAAATCTGCCTTGTACATCTCTTTTAAACCTATGCCCCCTAGAAATTGACTCTTCCACCCTGGGAAAAAGCTTCTGACTACCCACCCTGTCCACACCTCTCACAATCTTGCAGACTTCTATCAGGACTCCCCTCAACCTCTGTCGCTCCAGTGAGAACAAACCAAGTTTCTCCACCCTCTCCTCAGAGCAAATGCCCTCCAGACCAGGCAACATCCTGGTAAATCCTTTCTGTACCCTCTCCAAAGCCTCCACATCCTTCTGGTAATGTGGCGACCAGAATTGAACACTATATTCCAAATGCGGCCTTACTAAGGTTCTACAAAACTGCAACATGACTTGCCAATCTTTAAACTCAATACCCTGGCTGATGAAGGCAAGCATGCCGTATGTCTTCTTGACTACCTTCTCCACTTGCATTGCTACTTTGTGACCTGTGTACCTGTACACCCAGATCCCTTTACCTATCAATACTCTTAAGGGTTCTGCCATTTACTATATATTTCCTATCTATATTAGACCTTCCAAAATGCATTACCTCACATTTGTCCAGATTAACCTCCATTTGCCATCTTTCTGCCCAAGTCTCCAACTGATCTGTCTTGCTGTATCCTCTGATGGTCCTCATCACTATCTGCAAATCCACCAACCTTTGTGTCGTCTGCATACTAATCAATTCAGTTAAATTTTCCTCCAAATCATTTATATATATTACAAGCAGCAAAGATCCCAACACTGATCCCTGAGGAACACCACTTGTCACAGTGCTCCATTCAGAAATGCACCCTTCCACTATTACCCTCTGACTTCTTTGACCGAGCCAGTTTTGTATCCACCTTACCAGCTCACCTCCGATCCCATGCGACTTCACCTTCTGTACCAGTCTGCCATAAGGGACCTTGTCAAAGGCTTTACTGAAGTCCATGTAGACAACATCCACTATCCTAACATCATCAATCACCTTCGGCACTTCCTCGAAAAACTCAATGAAGTTCGTGAGACACAACCTCCCGTTCAAAAACCATGTTGCCTCTCATTAATACGACCACTTATTTCCAAGTGGGAATAAACCCTGTCTTAAAGAATCCTCTCCAATAACTTCCCTACCACTGATGTGTGGCTCACTGGCCTGTAATTACCTGGATTATTCTTGCTACCCTTCTTAAACAAAGGAACAACATTGGCTATTCTCCAGTTCTCTGGGACCTCCCCTGTAAAAAGTCTCACAATACCAGGTTAAAGTCCAACAGGTTTATTTGGTAGCAGAAGTGGGGAGTTCACCTAATGAAGGGGCAAAGCCCCAAAAGCTAGTGGTTTTTGCTACCAAATAAACCTGTTGGATTTTAACCTGGTGTTGTGAGACTTCTTACTGTGCTTACCCCAGTCCAACGCCGGCGTCTCCACATTATGACCTCCCCTGTAGCCAGTGAGATATAAAGATTTCTCTCAAGGCCCCAACAATTTCCTCCCTGAACCTGAAACCAAAAAAGAAAATGCTGGAAAATCTCAGCAGGTCTGGTGGCATCTGTAAGGAGAGAAAAGAGCTGACGTTTCGAGTCCAGATGACCCTTTGTCAAAACTTCCATCTTGTTCTTTAATTGAGAATCCTTGGTCTCAATCACCCCTCCTCCCAATCCTCAGTTCACCCAGAACTGGAAATAAACATCACTATTTATCCACCATATAGGGGATCAGGGAGTACAGTACATAATTGGGGGTGTCTGGGTGGATTCCTTCCTCTAGTGGGACATACAAAGCGAAGATCCATCAGAATGTTGGATGCTGATGGGAGCTGGAATTGCCATTTGGCCAAATTGGGTCAAAGAGATGGGTTTTAAAGCGGATTTTTAAATAGAGAGATTGTGAACAGAATAGACTCCAGGCGCCATTACCATCAAGAAGATTGCAGAGGCCGAATGAAGGCGCCTCTGTTTCCATGGTAATCATCGGGGCGGTGCTCATGCGCAGGAACGTCTACCCTTGGCGGAGGCGCTGAAGTGCCGGGTCTCGACCTCCTGCATGGTGATTGGCTGCGGCTGCGCCTGAGAGCCAATGGAAGAGCGGCTCGCTCCGCGCTCGCTCCGTATTCTGCACTGGGATTGGCTGCAGCGGCTGAGGGCGGAGACACGCCCCCGTATCCTGCACTAGGATTGGCTGCAATCGCTGAGGGCGGAGAACACCACCGCACCCTGCACTGCGATTGGCGGTAGCGCTGAGGGCGGAGACCAATAGGAGCGCAAATGTTTGAGCGGGTGGAGAAGGAGCATGCGTGGTCGGGGCTGAGGGAAGTGGGCCCAGGGGGAAAGTTGGGTGAGACAGGGACAATTTATCTCTTCTCGCTCTGGTCGTTGCTGCTGAGCTTTTCCAGCATCTTTTGCTTTTATTTATTTCAGATTTCCAGCATCCGCAGTATTTTGCTTTTATTTTGGTGGCCCTTTCGTTTTTCTGCTCATGGTACTTACAAGCCGAATAAATGGTACATAACCTCAGTTTAATAGCGCTGATGTTCTCCACATCTTGAACGTATCTCATCTAATGTATTCAGTGTGTGGCATAATTTCACCAGGGATGCATTGAAATCAAGAGTGTGAGATGTCTGGTCTTTCTGCAAACAGTGGATGTTGGACTTAGGAAGATCCCAAGTTTATCCCCTGCCCCTTGCCTGTGTCAGTGCAGCAGATCTCAGATGCACATTACCTGGTGTATGCGAAGGCACAAATCGGCCAGAGTTGATACTCAACAACTTGACTTCATACAACACCTTTACGGTGGTGAAAATGTTCCAAGGCAGTTGACGTGTCTGGTTTGCTGAATTGTATACATGTGCAAATTCAGAACAGATAGTTCAGCTCCTTGAACCTGCTCTGACATTCAATAAGATTAGCTGATCTGATTGTAACCTCTTACCTATGCCGATAATGTTCACCCCTTTGTTCATCAGGAATCTACCTACTTCTGCCTTAGAAATGTTCAAAATTCTGTTTTGCACTGCCTTTTGGGGAAGATGGTTCCAAAGACTCACTGCCCTTTGATAGAAAAATATTCTTATCTGTCTGAAATGGGTGACTTTTATTTTTAAACTGACCCCAAGTTGTGGCTCCTGTGGGAAGCATATGTGTGTGGTTATTGGATGACTATGTGGGATAAAAACAATTTGTACATTCATTGATGTTTGCATCTGGTTCAATATCATTTCATTTTCCTAAACTAGGTTGCAAAACATGGCAAACAGAAAGCTGAAGAGGACTGGCTTACCTTCAGATTTGTGTGAGAGACTTAGCAAATACCAGATTATAAACTGTCAGGTAAGGCAGTGACTGGACTGGAATGGTGCTGAATGATGCTGTAATCAACTTAAAGTGCTTATAGTAAACTGCTATACACTACAGAAAACTTAATTCATGGCCTGATAGACTAATGTCCTCTTGGGTGTGGCATCATGAAGACAACTCCCACAAAAAAGTCCTAAGGGCAACAACTCATTGAACAGAATAGCAGAACTGGAAAGAGAAACGCTTAATGAGAGTGAACAGTGCTAAAACTCACACCCGAGAGGACGCTCTTGATTCCAATCCTTGAGGATTGGCTTCTCGAACTGCAAGTCAATGTCAAAATCCTTGACCTGGTTTATAAATTTCCTGTCTGGCCTCACTCTGTTTTGTCTCTGGAACGTTGTTCAGTCCTATCTTCCATCTTCTCTCTCCTGAGTTTGAATTCTAGCCTTTCTGTGCTTCCTCAGCATCTGTGACTAAGGCTTCTCTCGGGATGGGCCTGCATTCAAATTTTCACATCTGGCTCAGTTGATTACGCACTCCCCTCTGGGTCAGATGGTCATGGGCTGAAGTCTTACTCCAAGGACTTGAACACATAATCTAGACTGACTTTCCAAGGAGTGTGACTGCTGCACTGTCAGAAGTGCCATTTTTGTATGACACATTAAAATGAAGCTGCATCTGATCTCTGATGGACCTAAAACATCCTGTAGCATTACTTGGAGAAGAACTGGAAATTTTTTCTCTAGAATTGTATGAGTATTTATCCCTCAAACAACATCACCAAAGAAGATAGGTCATTATCACTTTCCAGTGTATGGAATCTCCACTATGCATGTATTTGTGGCCATGTTTCTTATATTACAACAGTGGCAGTGTTCTCTCATTTTTTCCAATGACTGGGAAAGTGGGAAGTGTGAAGTTCCTCTTTAGTCCAATCCATCTCAACTCCCATTTCATTCAGATTCAACCCATTTCTATTCAACTGGACTGAAACTCAACCCTTAGTTGAGTTGATCTGAATGAGGGGAAAATCAAACTGAAAAATCCTCAAAGTGTTCTCTCATTTTTGACTGCAAGCCAATATTTCAAAGCGTGCTACCCTTCTAATTTTTTTTGTGCTGCTACACAAGTTCAGTAATTTAAAGGGATCACCTTGTGCTCAGCCAGCTCAGCTTTTGGGTTGCCATGCAGCCAGCTTAATGGGAACGTTAAGAGCCTGTGCTTCTAAAAATGACTTAATTGCCTTTAAAACACCTTGTTTAGAGGTTGTGAAAGGTACAGTATAAATCTGAGTCTTCATTAGAAACCAATTAGCTTAACATCATCTCTGTCCAGATTCTAGGCCTTCCCCTGTGATCATCTCCTTTAGCTTTCTCTGAATTTTTGTTCATAGTTTAGTGGATGTGTTTTGGAAATGTGGTTTTGCTAAAGGCACTATTTACATACAACTGATGGTTGTCTCTGTCCCAATTTTTTAACCAACCTTTCACTTATAGATTTGTAATCACTTGGTTTTGAAACTCTGTCATTGATTTTTAACAGGACTTTCTATCACTTTCTCCTCTGGAGTTAATGAAGTTCACAGGTCAGAGTATGCAGAAGGTTTCTGCACTAGCAAAAACTGTCAGCAGGGCTTGTGCTCCTAAAATGGTCACCGTAAGTAAAGATTATTAATTAATAATTTGGTATTGACTTCCGGTTTTGTAATTTGTTCCTTGATTGTGTTCCCTTCTGTCCTCCTCTGCTGTGCACGTTCTTGCTCAGTTTTTTGAGGATGGAAATCTTCGCATGAGACAGATTGCTCTTTGATACATCAAGGCACTGTTGGAGAATATGTGCTATACTAAAGAGCCGTACAGCACAGAGGAGGCCATTTGATCTATTGTACCTGTATAGGGTCTTTCCACATCTCTGCAGTCAATGCTGTTTTTTAAAAAGAAATAAGTTTTATCTCTCTCAAGCTCCTTCCTTTCACTGTCTAATTTCAGCATGACTGAGGTGGGAAGATGTGGGCATAAATTGCTCGTTATTCCAACTTCTGCCTGAATGCTGAATTTGTACATCAGTGACTCAATTGCTATGTTGATCCCAGGACACACACACCAATTCTAATAGGAACTGAAAGTGTAACATCAATTTTAAGATGGGTAGATATGACCTTTGTTCCAGAAATGTCTTTTGAGTCACAGGCGTTCTTTTAACACGTGATCTCTCTTCTTTTGGCGATGACCCTTAATGGATTAGCAGCTGTTGATGATTTTTTTAAATTGATCCTTGGAAAATGGCATTGCAGAAAAGTCTGGAAAGATGGGGTTGGCCGCGTTCTTGAGCCGCTGCTGTCAGTGTATGAAGGTGCTCTGCAGTGCTGCTATGGAGAGAGTTTCAGGATTTTGACTCAATGTTGAAAACAAAGCAATATATTTCATAGTCAAGATTTTGTATGAAAGGATCTTGGTGTTAATGTTATCTCCATACACCAGATGTCCTTGTCCTTCTCAGAGGTGGAGTTTGCCAGTTTGAGAGGTGTTGCTAAAGTAGCCTTGCTAATTAAGTGGACTGCTTTGTCCTGGACAGTGTTAACTTTAATTAGTGTTGTTGTGACTGCAGTCATCCAGGTAAGTGGGGAGTTTTCCAGTAGATGTGTGGCAATGCCATCAACTCCAAAATCCTAGTTGCCTACTATCCTGAACCAGACATGTGGAACCATTCCTTCCATCTTTCATTGATGTGTTAAAATTTTGGAAATAAATGATGATCGGGGGATGGGGAAATGAGATGTAGTCCAAAAGCCCGTGTTGAGGGTCATGAGGTACTGAGGAAGGTGGGTTGAAGTGTATCTACTTCAATGCAAGGAGCATCAGGAATAAGGTAGGTGAACTTGGAGCGTGGTTTGGTACTTGGGACGATGATGTTGTGGCCATTACGGAGACATGGTTAGAAAAGGTACAGGAATGGTTGTTGGCAATTTTAGAGTATAGGTGTTTCAGTAAAAGTAGGGAAGGTGGTAAAAGAGGTGGAGGAGTAGCATTGTTAATCAAGTATAGTTTTAATGGCTGCTGAAAGGCATTTTGGGGTGGGGATCTGCCTACTGAGGTAATATGGGCTGAAGTTAGAAATAGGAAATGATCGGTCACGTTGTTAGGAGTTTTCTATAGGCCCCCAAATAGTAATAGGGATGTGGAGGAGGAAATGGCAAAGCAGATTATGGATTGGTGTGAAGGTCACAGGGTAGTTATCATGTTTCCAAATATTGATTGGAACCTTTATAGGTCGAATAGTTTGGATGGGATACTTTTTGTACAGTGTGTGCAGGAGAGTTTCCTGACACACTATGCGGATGAACCGACAAGAGGTGGGGTCACATTGGACTTGGTACTGGTTAATGAACCAGGCCAAGTGTTAGATTGTGGGAGAGCACTTTGGAGATAGTGACCACAATTTGCTGTCCTTCATTATTGCAATGGAAAGGGATAGGGTCGCATGACAGGGCAAGTTTTATAATTGGGGCAGGGGTAATTATGATGTGATTAGGCAAGAATTAGGGAGCATAAGATAGGAACAGAAATTGTCAGGTATGGGCACAAACGAAAAGTGGAGCTTTCTCAAGGAACAAATACTGCGTGTCCTTGATACTTATGTCCCTGGCAGGCAGGGAGGAAATGGCCGAGTGAGGGAACCATGGTTCACAAAGGAGGTTTAATGTCTTGTTAAGAGGAAAAAGGAAGCGTATGTAAGGATGAAAAAACAAGGTTCAGTTGGGTCACTTGAAGGTTACAAGGGAGCTAGGAATGATTTAAAGAAGGGGCTTAGGAGAGCTAGGAGGGGGCATGAGAAGTCCTTGGTGAGTTGGATAAAAGAAAGCCTCAAGGCTTTTTACTCTTATGTGAGAAATAAAAGAATGACCAGGGTGACGTTAGGGCCAGTCAAGGATAGTAGTGGGAACTTGTGTATGGAGTCAGAAGAGATAGGAGAGGCATTGAATGAATACCTTTCTTCAGTGTTCACTAAGGAGTGGGGCCATGTTTTTGAGGAAGAGTATGCGATACAGGCTGATAGGATGGAGGAGGTAGATGTTCTGAGGGAAGATGTATTAGCAATTTTGAAAAACCTGAGGGTGGATAAAATGGGATACATCTGAGGATACTTTGGGAGGCAAAGGGATGAGATTGCAGAGCCTTTAGCTTTGATCTTTGGGTCCTCACTGTCCACAGGGATTGTGCCAGAGGACTGGAGAGTGGCAAATGTTGTTCCTCTCTTCAAGAAAGGAAATAGGAATTACCCTGGTAATTATAGGCCAGTTAGTTTTACTTTGGTGCTCGGTAAGTTAATGGAAAGGGTCCTGAGAGATAGGATTTATGACCATTTGGAAAGATGCAATTTAGTCCTGGATAGTCAGCACGGTTTTGTGGGGGGTAAGTCCTGCCTCACAAATTTGATTGAATTCTTTGAGGAGGTAACTAAGTGTGTGTGGATGAAGGTAGCGCAGTTGATGTCGTATACATGGATTTTAGTAAGGCGTTTGATCAGGTTCCCCATGGTAGGCTCATGAAGAAGATAAGGATGCGTGGGATAGAAGGAAATTTGGCTGACTGGATAAGTAACTGGCTATCTTATAGAAGACACAGGGTGGTGGTGGAAGGAAAATTTTTAGACTGGAGGCCAGTTACCAGTGGTGTACCACAGGGGTCAGTGCTGAGTCCTCTGCCATTTGTGATTTTTATCAATGACTTGGAAGAGGGGGCTGAAGGGTGGATTAGTAAATTTGCTGATGACACCAAGATTGGTGGAGTAGTGGATGAGGTGGAGGGCTCTTACAAGCTGCAAAGAGACATTGATAGGATGCAGAGCTGGGCCGAAAAATGGCAGATGGAGTTTAACCCTGATAAGTGTGGGGTGATTCATTTTGGTAGGACAAACTGAATGCAGATTGCAGGGTTCTGAGGAATGTGGAGGAACAGAGAGATCTTGGGGTTCATATCCACAGATTTCTGAAGGTTGCCACTCAAGTGGATAGAGCCGTGAAGAAGGCTTATAGTGTGTAAGCGTTTATTAATAGTGGGTTTGAGTCATGGGGCTGTGCTGCAATTATACCAGATGTTGGTGAGACCACATTTGGAATATTGTATCCCATTCTGGTCTCCTCACTATAAGAAGGATGTGGAAGCATTGGAGTGAGTGTAGAGGAGATTTGGAGGGTAGGTCTTATGAGGAAAGGTTGAGCGAGCTGGGGCTTTTCTCTTTAGAGTGGAGGAGGATGAGAGGCGACTTAAGGTTTGTAAGATGATGAGGGGGATTGATAGAGTGGATGTGCAGAGATTATTTCCTGGGGTGGATATAGCTGTTATAGGGGGCATAACTATAAGGTTCATGGTGGGAGATATAGGAGGGATGTCCAAGGTGGATTCTTCACTCAGAGTGGTTAGGGTGTGGAATAGACTGCCTATTGTGATAATGAAGTCAGACACTTTAGGAACTTTCAAGCGGTTATTGGATCGGCACATGGAGCGCAACAGAACTGTAGGGAGTGGATTAGCTTGATCTTGGGATTGGACATAGCTTGGCACAACATTAAGGGCCGAAGGGTGTGTACTGTGCTGTAATATTCTGTGACTTGCTGTTGTTGACAGTGTCTCATGAATGAATATTTTTTAAAAACTCAGTTGAATGTTGCCTCTGCAATTCAGCTCTTTTGTCAATGTTTGGACCGTTTGGACCAAGGCTGTAATGAGGTCTGGAGCAAGTGGTCCTGGCGAACTCGAATTGAGCATGGGTAAGCTGATTATTGGTTAGTGAGGGAAGGAGGCTGTGGTGGAATGGCATATGGAATATTTGTGAGCAGTTTTGGGCCCCATACTGAAGGAAGGATGTGCTGGCTTTGGAGAGAGTCCAGAGGAGGTTTACAAGAATAATCCCTGGAATGAAGGGTTTGTCAGATGACAAGGAGTCTGGGTCTATACTTGATGGAATTTAGAAGGATGAGGGGGGATCTAATTGAAACTTACAGAATACTGAGAAGCCTGGATAGAATGGACGAAGAGATGATGTTTCCACTAATGGCAGAGGCTACAACTTCAAAGTGAAGGGACGCTCCTTCAAAACTGAGATGAGGAGGAATTTCTTCAGCTACCGAGGGCTGTGGCGGCCAGGTCATTGAGTGTTTTAAGACAAAGATAGATTTTTGATCAATAAGGGGATCAAGGCTTACGGGGAGTAGGCAGGAGAATGGGGATAAGAGTCATGTCAGCCATGATTGAATGATGGAGCAGATTCAATAGGTCAGATGGCCTTATTCTACCCCCAAATCTTATGGTCAGTGGACTAGTAATTCAGAGTAATCCTCTTGGGGCCTGGGTCTAAATCCCATCCGGGCAGGTGGTGGAATTTGAATTCAATAAAAATCTGGAATTAAGTATCTACTGATAACAATGAAACCATTGTCAATTGTCATCAAAACCCACCTGTTTCCGTAAAAGGAAATCTGCTGTCCTTACCTGATCTGGCCTACGTGTGACTCCAGAACCACAGAATGTAGTTGATTCTTAGCTGTGCTCTGAAATGGACTAGCAGGCCACTCATTTTGAGAGCAATTAGGGATGGGCAGTATATGCTGGTGCTTGCCAGTGATGCCCGCATCCCATGGAAGAATAAAAAAAATGAGTATTATAAAGCAAAGTATGGTACCAAGCCACCTAAAGAGATATTAGATCAGATGACCAAAAGCTTGGTCAAAGTGTTAAGTTTTAAGGACTGTCTTGTAGATGGAAAGAAAGGTGGTGAGGCTTTGTCTTCCACACCTAGGGGCCTAGGCAATGGAAGGGGCAATTAAATGGTGGAGCAAATAAAGGTAGGGATGAACAGAAGGACTGTAGCTATCTCGGAGGGTCGTGGAGATTACAGTGATGGGGAGGGATGAGCCCATGGAGGTCTGAAAAACATGGATGAGAATTTAAAAAATTCACTGGGAGTCAACTCAAATCAATGAAAGACACTTGGGTCAGCAGTGCCAACATATATTAGTTGTGATATGCTCCACAGCCTGGATTTCTTCATGGACAGTGCATTGTGTGAGGACAATCAGGACTGGCAGAACTATATCTTGGTAGGAATTGGCATCTTCAGAAGATGGGAGAATATTGAGACAACAAAACAAATAACTGAATTAAATGATCAATTTGCTGTCCAGGTCCTAAAACAGGCCGATTGCACACCTGGGTACAGAATTCATCTGGTTTATCTGCAAATTGCCAGTTGTTCTTCCACACAACAGTTTAAAATCTGATCCTGATTATTGTTCAACTTTCTAACTGCTAACATTTGAAGTTACTGGGAGTCTGCTTTTGATCTAAACATTTGTCTTTGTTATTAGGCACTTGAAATGAAAGTCGAAAGATGTTCCCAACCCTCCACTGCTTTCTTCCCTACCTCTCTGACTGAACTGGACGAGGTCCTTCACGGTGGACTAGCCTGTGGAACGCTGACTGAGGTATCGTTCAAGAAACCTCTCCTCTGAAAAGCACTCTGACCCTGACCGTATTTTAATACCTAGGACAGAATTGGGGGAGTTGGAGGTGGAGTGGAGAGATGATTGGAGGGTGGGGATGTTGGGGTGGGAAGGCTTGAGAAGCTGACTGCTGAGCTCGAGGGGTGCCATTGCGCAGGCGCTCCAAATCTCCCAGTACACCTTGTACACGTATATTGGGAGATCTGTCGATCTGCCACCCCCCTCGACTCAATCGTCTCCCTGGCCAATTGTTCCCCCAGCTGATCACCACCCCTCGCAATTCTCACCCTGCCCCCCTGATTTTCACAGTATTTCACAGTAAACTTCATTGCAGTGTTAATGTAAGCCTTACTTGTGATTAATAAATAAACTTTATTTTACTTAAGTTCTCCGTCCCTCCTATGGACCTTAACCCCCGGTCAGGCTCCCACCCATCAGGCCCTGCCCTCTTGGTACTGCCAGGGTGCCAGGCTAGCACTGCCCTGTCCAGCCGTGGATAGTCCGAGGGACTTCAGTGGCCTCCAGTCCCACCCAATGACATGTTAAACGTGTTATTCATATTTAAATCAGCCTCACACCCTTCCTGTGCACGAGGATGGTTTCACTGGCAAAATGGGGCCAGCAAGATTGCGAGAGGTAAGAAACCAGGCATGAACCCAATTTTTTCAGCTCTCGCCCTATCTTACCGGCTTGCCATGCTGATGGATTGGTGTGGTGAGCTGGTAAGATCACGCCTCTAGTGTTTTCACAGCACAATATGTGCTGCATTGGAATAACTCCAGATATGTGTGATTGCTTTCGGTTTTTACTCTGCATGAATGCAATGCTGTGCAAAATTGCTCATTGGCTGAGCAGCAAAAATTTGCCCTCAATGTAGATCAAGTCAAGACTGAATTAGGTAGGGCCCTGAAACATCCTAATTCCCAGTATTGGATGTTTGGATTCACGAACTGTGATACAAGTTAGATGACCTAATCAGGCTACCTGGACATTTTTATGACTTGATACTGCTCACTTAGTTTGGTGTCAGGAACAGCCATTTTGTGTTGATCTGATCAATCAAATGGACGCTAAGCTTTGTTGCTCCTAAATTGGCCACTCCTTAGTATGGAGACTAGGACAGGTCTCGATCCCTCTCTTGCTATGACAAATGATCCATGTTCATGAAGCAGGGGTTAGAGAGTAATAGGAGTGAACCACATCTGTCAGTTGATCCAAGATGGGTCCACAGCTGTGGTGGCTCCAAGACAGCCTGCATCTCGAAGAGTGATCTTGAACTCATTGATATTGATGTTCCTGTGTAGCAAATTGTCAATTACTGCCGCGCCTTTGGGTAATTACAGAGAAGCTTTAATATGATGGAGGATGACAGGAATGTTTAATGCTGGGCTCAGCATTCCCAACTTCAGTAGAAACCTAAATTGTGGCTGAAAGCAGCATTCACGCTCCACCCCTTGAATTGTTGACAACTTGAAAACTGTCAATTGAGAGAACAAGGAGGTCAGTACTGAAATCAGAATTCTTGGACCTGGTGTGCTAGCTTTTCATGATGTGGGTATGCCGGCGTTGGACTGGCGTAAACACAGTAAAAAGTCTGACAACACCAGGTTTTAGTCCAACCTATTTATTTGATAATAGACTCACTAGCTTTTGAGGTTAGCCCCTTCGTCAGGTGAATGGAGAGTTCTGGCCTCAGACAGAGCATATAAAGCACAGACAGTTTAGAGATTACTGATTAGAATTAGATCTGAGTTCATGTCGCACTATCTGTAACCCCCGTGACTTGCCTGGGTTTGCAAAACCTCACTTACTGTACTGTCTGGAGACAATACACATCTCTTTAACTTGTGATCAGTGCTCCTTTCGCTCACATTGTCAGCCACTTCAGGTCTTGAACAGCAGGTTAGGTGTAAGGATTCGCATTCTAATCAGTAATCTCTAAACTGTCTGTGCTTTATATGCTCTGTCTGAGGCCAGAACTCTCCATTCACCTGACAAAGGGGCTAACCCCGAAAGCTTGTGAGTCTATTATCAAATAAATAGGTTGGACTAAAACCTGGTGTTGTCAGACTTTTTACTGTGCTAGCTTTTCCCCACAATCTGCATTATTTTTGAACTGTGAGGATTAACAGAAGCAAAATATGGCCACGGGAATTCTGATGATCATTTGTAGCGGTGTACCTTGGCGTGTTGGCTGTTCTCTCAATCTACCTGAAAACAACAGAAACACAGCATGCTGGGACAATCCAGGAGACTCAGCCATGGTCTGAGATGGGGCCTTTACTCCCGAGAGTTTAGAAGAATGGAAGATGATCTCATTGAAACATATAAAATTTAAGTGGGGCTTGACAGGGAGGATGCGTTGAGGATATTTCTCTTGGTGGCAGGGTCTCAAACTTAATGGGTCGTAGACTCAGAATAAAGAATCAACCATTTAGGACTGAGATGAGGAGAAATATCTTCACTCAAAATGTTGTGAATTTTTATCTCAAAGGTGTGGGCTCAGTTGTTAAGTATATTCAAGACCAAAATTCTTAGACTTTTGCAGTCTGGCGTTGTGCAGGAAGACAGATTTAAGGTAAAAGATGAGCCGTGATTTTTTTAAGAAGGTGGCGCGGACCATGGCTGAGTCTCCTGGATTGTCCCAGCATGTTGTGTTTCTGGGCTACAGCCCCTTCTGTTCCACTTCCTGAAGCATGCAACTTCTGATGTGATGTGGTGCTCAGTGATATCTCTGCACACCCATCACAGACGAGCATCTGTGGCAGCCACAACCAACTGATTTTCTTCTCCTTCACAGGCATGGGAATGTAGTATAGAGGAGGCAACTCGATCCAGAGCAGGAAATCAAACCTGGGAACATTCTGATCTGTACCACAATTCTTGGTGCACTTACCACTGAGGGGGTTTTTATTTCATTCTGGTGAGGTTGAGGTGAAGGGAATGTTGCAGAGCATTCAGTTGTATGAGGCCCTGATGAGCTGGGACAGTGAGTAAATTTAAGGTGGAGTAAGACAGATTTTTAATTGGTAATAAGTTGAAGGGATATGGGGAGAAAGCAGGAAAATGGGGATGAGTAGCATACCAGCCATGATTGAATGGTGTAGCAGACTCAGTGGGTCGAATGGCCTAATTCTGCTCCTATATCTTATGAACTTATGAAGTTTGCCTTTTGTATTCCAACTGTATGAATCAATTTGTGGAACAAAGTTTGTTTTAAGGATGTGGTATGTGTTACTTAAAGTTGTTGGTCTGGTGTTGTTCATAGAATGTTATTGGGAACTGTTCTGTTTTAGGTGACTGGACCTTCGGGCTGTGGCAAGACACAATTCTGTATGATGCTGAGTGTGTTGGCCACCTTGCCTGTCAGTATGGGCGGCCTGGATGGAGCTGTCATTTACATCGACACTGAGTCTGCTTTTAGTGCTGAAAGGTGAGAGGAGCAGTTACAATATTTAATACTAGAACCAGTATGGTAGTCCTGTGATTGAGTGTTTAAATCCTTCTGTGTATATTGGGAAATTAAATTTAATAAATCTAGTGTGTTATTGGCAAGCACAGAAAATGACAACATGTTAGTGAAATCACAACCACTTCATCCATGCCCTTGAGGGAAGAAAGCCTTTCACCCCCCTACCTGGTCTCGGCTAAATATGACTGCCGTCCACACCAGGTGGCTGACTCTTGGGTGGGATGTGCCCTAGTAAGTGAACCTGCTGAATAAGAAAATCAGACAGATCTATCAGCGTCTTATTGGAATGAAGGAAGACAATTTCAAGCCATTTAATCTGTGCAAGGCTCTCCTCAACAACATTTTTAGCTGTTAGCAAAGCTAGGAGAACTGACCCATAGACAAATCAAGCAACAGCCTGACTGTAGTTATAGCCATGATGTGGTGACACTGGCATAGGACTAGGGTGGGCATGGTAAGAAGTCTCTTAACACCAGGTTAAATAGGATTATTTCGAATCATGATCTTTTGGAGCGCTGCTTCTTCCTCGGGTGAGTCTGCTTGAAGGTGTAGTCCAACAAGTTGATAATGGACTTCCCTATCGTGGTAATGGGGGCTCACCTGAGAAAGGAGCAGTGCTTCAAAAGTTCGTGATTCCAAATAAACCTGTTGGACTTTAATCTGGTGTTGTGAGACTTCTTATTGTAGTTATTAACAGAATCATATCTTTCAGCCAATATCTGTGCCTCCTGCAGCACCATCCTTGGGTATGTCCCGTCATATTGCCATTATAAACCCATGGAAGGTACAGGGGGACCATATTGTACAGTTAGGGTTAACATTGACTGCAATAAAATCTCATGTTGATCACTGCGTAATAACTTCAACCTGCTGATCATTACTTCTCCATCACTTGAGGAAGTGAGAGCAGTGAATATACTCTGCACAACAGATTTCAAGTCACTCACCAGCACCATTTCTGGCTGATTCCTGAAGGTCGCAGCTGTCAGAGTGGGTCTGATTCAAATGGTGAGGGAACCAACATTCTGAAGTAACTTTCTTGACTCTTCTCTCACCCTGTTGCCAAATCATCTGAATACAGCAGCATTAGTAAAAGGGACCACTGCCCAATGTTATGAAGAAAATGTAGAATTTCCGCCACTGTTGTCGTCTTCATTTATTAAGTGGAACAAAACTAAGGATATGTTAACACCCCTTCCATGAGACCACCAGCAGCAATAGTATTGTATGTCACCACAAAATGTAACCTGGTGTCTTGTTCACCATCAAGCAAGGCAAGCAACTTGGGTTCAATGCAGGGGACGGAAAGTGACAGGAACAAACCAGACATGCTCTAGAATGAGATATGGACCTAATAAAGCTACTGCAAGGAGCCACTTTCATGCTAAGCACAGAGGGACAGCTAAGCAGTCCCAGAATCAATGAAAAATCAATGATTTACTTCTTCATTTTACTGCCCTCTGTTGACCAACATCAGGGTCCAAATTTATATTAGTTGTGGAACTGGAACATGAGCTGAGCAGAGTTCCATATTTGCAGGTTAAGTTACACAAGAGCTATACTGACAATGTATCTGTGAGATTTGTTTTCAAGTCATTATTCTAGAGCCTCCAGCAGCATTAGTAACGTGCTCAGTGCTGACTCAGAATGCTGCTGGCACAGAGGCAAGGCCAACACATCATGGTGGTGTTCAAGGAGTTCTTCGGTGGTGCTATCTTTCAGATAAAATGTTAAACAACTTTCTTTCTGTCTATTCCAGCCCATTTCAGTGGATAGTAAAGACCCATAACTGTTTGGAGAATTGGGGAAGTTTTCCTGAACCAACGTGCCTCCCTCAAACAGCACCAGTAAATGCAAATGAATGAACGTTTTGAGGGATGTTGCTATCTGTTTTGAGTTTTTTATTCAGATTTATGTAAATACTTAGGGGACTGTGACTCCAATAATAGTGCCCACAAGCCTGCGTGTGCGGCACTTCTCCTTTTTAAAAGATGTTAATTGCTCTTGTGTGTTGTAATGGAGTGTGCTTGACCCTTTTATGCTGTGAAATCTCTTGATGGCATTGAACTTTCTGTATTTTCTGCCATTGTTTCGTTGGCTTTCAGGTTGATAGAGATAGCGAGATGCCGATTTCCTAATTACTTTTGTGCAGACCAGAAATTGATTGCAATGACCAACAGAATTCACCTGTATCGTGAACTCACTTGTTCGGATGTACTGAAAAGGTATCTGTTGTTTTCTTTCGTCTGACTTTAACTTGATTCTCAGACCATCCCCCAACTCTCTTCTGGACAAAGAGAAAGAAAGGCATTGAATTTGTGCTTCACAACCTCTGCTTATTCCAAAACTCATTCCGTTGGTTAAAAACCTTTTGAAATTAGTCCTTTCTTTCTCTCTTTCTCCTGTTCTCCTTTCTTTACAGCAACAACGTGTAATTATATAGCACCTTTAACATAGTAAAATGTTATTTCACAAGAGCATTATCAAACAACATTTGACATAGTCACATAAGAGGATATTTAGGACAGCTGAGCAAAAGCGTGATGCAAGAGATAGATTTTAAGGAACGTGGTTATAGTAATTCTAGTTCACCAGTGAAGGGGAAAACAACAACATGGTTATTTACTGGTGAAGGCTATACAGAGGCTTTCAGCCTCATGGCTGCAGCCAACTCCTGTGACGTTCTGGAACAAAATCCCCCACTTACCAAGGTGAACCCCCAACCTGGTTTATGATTGGTTTCCTGGGTCATGTGGCTCTTAAAGGAACAATCACCACATCTGTCTGCTTCAAAGTTCTTTTATACAATTGACAACTCATTTACGTAGTCCCTAATAATTGAAAATTTAACGCATGAATCCAGTCCATTAGAAATCAAGTCTTTCAGGTGGTTTCCAATTCCTGGTGGAGTGGTGTAACTTCTCAGTGTGGGGTGCTTCCATTGGGATACTGTCACATATGTGTCTCTTCAGGCACAGGCATTTCAGTTCCATTTGTTTCCATGGGGATGTCAATTGTGCCTGTAACAGGATGACCTGGTACTTTATTGCTTGCATAGGTGACAGATGTTCCCAGATGGCAATATAGCTCCCGATGGCAGCACTGACTGCTTGTTAACTCTTGCTGTCTCAAATAATCTAGGTGTTTGTGGATGATCCTTTCTTCTATGTCCACTTGATAAGATGGGGTCTACTTTTGGATACAATGACTCCCGGGACCCAACTTGACCCACTTCCAAAATTCTGCACGTACATGGCTTCATGCATTGAGAACAGTTGTGTTGACTTACACGAATCATGGTTTATCTCCTGACTGATTTGATTGGTCTCCAGTAGCAGATGCCTTGGTGTCTACTTCCATCTTAAGAGGTTTTCCATTTATCAAGAGTATTACAGTAATATGTTGGAAAATCTACAGTGGGAGGCATTCAGAAAGGAATTGGGGAGAGTACAGGTCCAACATGCCCCCTATAGGGGGAATTGTAGGAGCAGTAGGTTCAGGGAACCCTGGATGTTTAGGACAATTCAGGACTAGAGATGGAAAACCTCTTAAGATGAAAGTAGACACCAGGGCATCTGCTACATAGGTCAACATGTGTTTCAGAACTTGAGAGAAGGAGCCCAGATATTGAATCGAAAGATTACTACAGCGAGGTTAACGACATACACAGGATCTTCATGGGTTGGGCTAATAAACCAGTTTATGAAGAGACGAAACCATATTTTATATCAGAAAGATGAGTTGCGTTACCAAGCTGGCATCATACTTTAGGGGGCAAGAGTAGTTGTCCTGTACACGAAGGGAATTGCAAGACCAGTCAAGAGAGCATTGTAATAGTTGAGTCTAGAGTTAACGGAAGCTCTGATAAAGATCTTAGCAGCTGATAGGGTCGGGGAGGGGCAGCGATAGGAGGTGTTACGGAGGTAGACGTAGGTGAATTTGAAGTTCAGCGCAGGTTTAAATGTGATGCTACGATTCAGACAAGTCAGGTTAAGCCTCAGGCATTGGTCATGTGGAGTTTATTGTGGGGGCTGTAAAACAACGGCTGATATTTAGTTGAAGGAAATTTTACTCATCAGCACTGGCTTTGGCACAAGCAGTCTGATAAATCAGAAGCAAGAAAGGAGTTGAGAGAATAACATAGCTTCATAGAATCCCTACCGTGCTGGAGGTGGCCATTTGGCCCATTGAGCCTGCACCAACAGCAATCCCACCCCAGTCCTATCCCCGTAGCCCCATGTATTTACTCTAGCTGTCCTGCTAATACTAAAGAGCAATAGCATGGCCAATCCACCTAACTTGCACATCTTTGGATTGTGGAAGGAAACAGGAGCATCTGGAGGAAACCCACGCAGGCATGGGGAGAACGTGCAAACTCCACACAGTGACGCAAGACTGGAATTGAACCCGGGTCCCTGGCGCTGTGAGGCAGCAGCGCTAACCACTGTGCCACCACTCACTGTAATGGTGGAACCAATTTTTTTTAAGCTTATGTTGTTGAGGGGCAGCATGTAGATGAGAATTAGGGGGGCTGGGGGAGCTCAAGGATAGATTCTATGGGGCTCCAAGTGTAATAGAGTGAAATATGAGCCATTGCAGGTTTATATGATATTACTGAATGTCATTTTGAGTACAGAATGTTCTTGTATGCCTTTTCTCCAAGATAACTGTTTTTTTTCTGGTTGAGGGTTCTGAGTGTGGAGGAGTTTTCCGTCTGCAAGGAAAACCTGTGTTAGTTGCTGCTGTTTCCACAGTCATTGCTGTTTTAATCCTGTTCTGCTGTTGTTAAACATTGTTATTTAAGTGTATATTATATATACACATATAAATCATTCTTTAAACAAATATTTGACTATCTTACTTGTGGTCTCAAGTTAAATGTGAATGTAGGATTGTGTAATAGGTAAATAGTTGAATAGAAATTTTTTGCAGTTGTAATATTGATAAAGGAACAGGAGATGAGAAAAGCCCATTCTACGGCATATTTAGTACAATTTGACACGCCAGTCACAGGTACACATATTTTAAAAAGAAAGGTATTTACTGGCTTTTTTCATGGCTTCCCAGTACTTCTTCATGGCTTCCCTACTATTCCCAGTATGGGTTAACTGGTCTTTGCTGGAATGCTTATAGTGACAGCACTAAGTACCAGTTCCCTAACCTGCTGGAGAGAGCAGGATAAAGGAGGGAAACATCCCAAAATTCTAGCTCCTGCCTGATATTCTGTAACCTTGTGCGTGGACTCTGCTTGGTGTTCAGCCTGTTGATGCTTTGGCATCAGGGATGGACTTTGATATTCCCCCAGAAATCATGACTGACAAGAGGGCACATTTTCACACTTCAGATTCATGTGTCAATGATGGTGGCAATGGTAGCACTCCCGCTGCCCAGAAATGTGAGCATAAAAATCCAGGATGACAATCTAGGGCAGTACAGTAGCACAGTGGTTAACACTGCTGCTTCACAACTCCAGGGTCCTGGGTTTGATTCCTGGCTCGGGTCACTGTCTGTGTGGAGTTTGCACATTCTCCTCGTGTCTGTGTGGGTTTCCTCTGGGTGCTCTGGTTTCCTCCCACAGTCCAAAGATGTGCGGGTTAGGTTGATTGGCCACACTAAGAAATTGCCCCTTAGTGTTCAGGGGTGCGTAGATTAGAGGGATTAGTGGGTATAATATGTAGGGATATGGGGGTAGGGCCTGGGTGGGATTGTGTTCGGTGCAGACTCGATGGGCCGAAGGGCCTCTTTCTGCACTGTAGGGTTCTATGATTCTTGATTCAATGAAGGAGTGCGGCACTGTTGGAGGTTCTGTCTTTTGTTTAACTGAGGCTTAGCAGTGCACACATTCTCCCCAGTGTCCTGGCCAATAATGATTGCTCAACCAACCTCTTTTTACAATAGATTATCTGGTTATTAACAAATTAACTCCCAATAGTGGGAATTTGCTGTGCTAAAACTTAGTCATATTTCCTCATTTCAACTAGACTAGACTTTGTGAAGTCCTTCACTGAAACATTGTGGCCTTGTTTATATGTATACAATTACAGACTGTTCCTAGTTTTCCTACTGAGCTTTGAGTATAGCTTGGGGGTGGGGATAGGAAAGTGCTCTGCCTGCTCCTTCTCCATCTGTGTTCTTCATGGTCCTTCAAGAGCCAATGTAATTTTATCCCCCTTTAATGGCAGGCTTGAATCTTTGGAGGAAGACATTATCTTGAAGGGAGTTAAGCTGATTGTGGTGGACTCGATTGCCTCAGTAGTTCGAAAGGAATTTGACACGAGACTCCAGGGAAACCTGTCTGAGCGCAGTAACTTGCTATCAAGTGAAGCTGCCACACTGAAGTTTTTGGCTGAAGAGTTCTCCATTCCGGTAAGATCCCTGGGTTTTTTCTTCCTGCTGAACAAAATGATTGTGTTTGGTTTGGTGGAGTTTGCTGCACCTTCTGATGAAATGAGTCTGTTGTGTATTAGTGGCAATAATGATATTAGAGAGAAAAGCGTTACTTACATGTGCTGTGTTAGTATAGCATCTTAGTAATGCATTGCGAGTGATATTATTTGTGAATTGAAGCAGAAATCAGGTTATCCATGATCGTATTAAATGGCGGAGGAGGTTTGAGGGGCTGAATTGCTGACTCCTGCTCCTAGTTTTAGTAATCACGTTTCTTATGATATTACTAATCAAAGCTTATAATCATTCTGTTCCGCTTCCCCGTTGGTGGAAAGAGGGGAGAAACTGGCTGCAGGGCCTGGGGGAAGAAAAATCTCTTTATAAAAAAATTTAAAAAGGGTGGCATGGTGGCACAGTGGTTAGCACTGCTGCCTCACAGCACCAGGGACTTGGGTTAAATCCTGGCCTAGGGTCACTATTTGTGTGGAGTTTGCAAGTTCTCCCTGTGTCTGTGTGGCTTTCCTCTGAGTGCTCCAGTTTCCTCCCATGCTGCAAAGATGTGCAGATTGGGGGATTGGCCATACTAAGTTGCCCTTGGGGTCAGGGAGATTAGCAGGGTAATAGGTAAGGTTAAGGGGTAGGATGTTGGTGGGATTGTTGTTGGTGCAGACTGAATGGCCTCCTTCTGCACTTAGGGATTCTATGCTCATCACGTCCCTAATGGTTCATATAGAACATTTGACATGTTGCAGTTAGAGCTGTTTTATTGAGGCAGCAACTAGCACCAGATCTAATGCACACTTAGACTGTTAGGATTAACCCTCTATATGTTTAGTTGTCACAATCAGCTTAATGCTGACTACCTTCCCTGAAAGGAAAGATGTACCACGCTGTGAAGATTTAGCGGTAGGCCAGATGATTGGGACAATTTTAGAAATCCGCAAATAATGTGTTTACAAAAAAGGGAGAAATTAAAGTAGGAGAGAAAACTAGCAAGAAATGTAAAACATATGTAATATCTGCAATATATAAAAGGGAAAAGAGAAACTAAAGTGAGTGCTGTTCCCTTAAGACGGTAACACTGGTAAACAAGGAAATGACTTTGAACCAGTATTTGTAGTTGTTTTGACACCAGAGGGAGAACACAATCTCCCAAGAGACAAATCAAGAGATAAAACAAAGGGAGGAACCCAAAAAACAATTGCGATCACTAGGGAAAAAGTACTGGGAAAACTAATGGAACTAAAGGTTGACAAGTCTCCTGGACCTGATAGCCTATGCCCTCGGGTCTTGAAAGAAGTGGCTGTAGAGATAGTGGATGCATTGGCTGTGATTTTCCAAAATTTGCTAGATTTTGGAAAGGTACCAGTGGATTGGAAAGCTGCAAGTACAACACCTCTTGTTCAAGAAAGGATGGAGCCAGAAAGCAGGAAATTTTCGGCCAGTTAGAATAACATCTGTCATTTGCAATCCATTATTAAGGAGGCATCTGCAAGACATATCGCAAATCATAATACAATCAGGCAAAGGCAGTATTGTTTTGTGAAAGGGAAACTGTGTTTGACAAATTTACTAAAATTCTTTGAAGATGTAAGAAGTGGTGTGGATAAGGGGGAGCCAGTAGATGTAGTGTATCAGCATTTCCAAAAAATACCCAATAAGGTGCTAAATCCAAGGTTACTATACAAGATAACTCATGGGGTGGGATTTTCTGGCTGTGCTCACCCCCAGGACTGCAAAATCCTGCCAGAGGTCAACAAACATGTGGCCAGTGTCCCGCCCATGTTGCTGGGGGTGATGCACCTAAGGGAATGGGCAAAAATTTGGCAGATGGATTATAAATTGAGGTTGCCTATTTTGGCTTCAGGAATAGAAAAACATACTGTGATTTAAATGGAATGACTGCAGAATGTAGCGTATAGATGGATCTTGGTGCCTGTATACGAATCATAAAAAGTTAGCATGCAAGTACAGCAATTTATTAGGAAGGCAAGTTGGCCTTTATTGCAAGGGGACTGGGCTATGAAAGTAGGGAAGTCTTGCAATATTCATACAGGGCATTGGTGAGAGCACATCTAATGTACTGTATAGAGATTAGTGTCCTTACTTTAAAATGGGTTATATTTGCATTGGAAGCAGTTCAGAGAAGGTTCATTAGGCTGATTCCTGGAATGAAGGGGTTGTCTTATGAGGAAAGCTTGAGCAGGTTGGGCCTAAAGTCATTGGAGTTAGCAAAATAAGAAGTGATATTAGTGAAACGTGTAGGATTCTGAGCGAGCTTGACATGGTGGATGCTGAGAGGAACTAGTGGACACTGTTTAAAAATAAGGGTTAGGATTTTCTGGCTATGTTCGCCCCAAAACCAGAAAATACTGCATCCTGCCAGAGGTCAGCAGACCTTTGTGTAAAATCTCTCTCCCTCCACCCTCCTCCTCTCCTCTCTCCCTCCTCTTTCCACCCCCACCCCCCCGCCCCCCAAGGATTCCTGTGGTGGGCGGGACTGGGAAGTTCCCCTCAAAGTGTCTTCCATCTAAGACCGAGACGAGGAGGAATTGCCTCACAGAATCATTAGTCTTTGGATTTCTCTACCCTCAGAGCCGTGGAACTTGGGCCATTGAATATATTTAAGGCCAAGTTGGTTAAATCTTTGACCTACACTGGAGTCGGGCATTATGAAGGACAGGGCAGGGAAGTGGTTATGATCTTATTGATTGATGGAAGGGCTGAGTGGCTGATTCCTGCTCCAGGTTCCTTCAATCCTATCTGTACCCAAAGGATTAAAAGTCGGCTGCTCTTTGAGAAATTGTGTTCAGTACAATTCTTGAGATTGACAGAGAACAAAAACCAACAGGAAACAATGGGGCCAAATTCTGTTGCATTACAAGTATTTGTGATTTGTTCAAATGTAGTTGACTGGCAGCTTTTTTTTATTATTGACTGGACCGTAATTAAAAGTTGTTTGATCTTGAGCACATGTCCTTGTTCAGATGGAAGAAGCCGTCCTCAGCTTTCCTGGAGTGCAAGAGCTGAATTTATACAAGACACAAGTTAGACCTCAGCTGGAATATTGTCTACAGGTGCCATACTATCGGAAGGATGTGAATTCATTGGAGAATGCAGAAGAGGTTTACAAGAATGTGCCAGGGATGAGAAACTTCAGTTATGAAGATAGACTGGAGAGGTTGGAACTGTTCTCCTTGGACAGAAGAAGGCTAAGAGGAGATTTGATAGAGATGTTCAAAATCATGATGGGATTGGGTGGAATGGATAGGGAGAAATTGTTTCCGTTCATAAAAGGATCAAGAACAAAAGGGCACAGATTTAAGGTGATTTGCAAAAGAAGCAAATGTGATGTGAGAAAAAACTTTTCATAAAACGAGTGCTCCAGGTCTGGAATGTTCTGCCTGGAAGTGTGGTGGCAGTAGGTTCAATCGAGGCATTCAAGAGAAACAATGTGCAGGGGTATGTGGAAAAGACAGGATGTAGGTCAGAATGCTCATTTGGAGAGCAGACATGATGGGCCAAATGGCCTCCTTCTGTGCCTTAACACCTCTGTGGTTCTGTGATGCATTCAGGCCAAAGAGTGTCTTTAGGCAGTGAGGAAAAATGAGGGGCCTGCTAAGGAATAATGGTATTTATATTTACTGCAGTTTACTACTGTTTATTGCATTCTGTACTTTATAGTGCTTCCAGTATATGTTCTGTTCCTGCTCCTGTACATTGCTTCTGTTAGAGTGAAATTAATATGTTGGGCAGATAAAGTCTAAAACAAATGTAGTGCGGTTCTTCTGCCTGCCAGACCCAACAAGATTGTTTACTGCTATCTGGGCAAGTAAAAAACATTCCCTGGATCATGAGGTTTAACTCTCGACTGGTGCCGGAAACCGATGTTAAGAAGTGTCCACAATAAAAATAAGCAAGAAACCATTTACAAAAACATAATACTGTTGGTATTGGAAATTTGAAACATAAATAGATAATACTGGAAAACACAGCAGGTCAGGAAGCAGCTGTGGATAAGGAATAACTATGGTTATAATACCCTGCCTACTGCTTCCTCCTCCGTCTCCTAACTTCTTCACATTTCATAGCCTTTCCGAAGGAGCACCCGGCCAGACTCCATCCCCATAACCCCATATACTCATTCGCTAATCCCTCTAACCTACACATCTTGCGACACCAAGGGGCAAGTTAGCATGGCCAAGCCACCATCTAACCTGCACGTCTTTGGACTGTGGCAGGAAACCAGAGCACCTGGAGGAAACCCAAACAAACACAGGGAGAACATGCAAATTTTACACAGTTACCTGAGGCCGGAATTGCAGCTGGGTCCCTGGTGCTGTGAGGCAGCCGTGCCAACCACTGTGTCACCCTGCTGCCCACAGTTGAATGGGAATAAGTTAGCGGGTAGTGGGCCTACCTGCAAAATGAGCTCAGAGGGGGCATGAGAGGAGAGAGAGGGAGAAGGTCTGTGTGAAAGTCTGCAAAGGGATAGTCTAAGTGAGTGGGTGTGGCTCTGGCAGATGGAATACAGTGGTAAATGAGGTCATCCATTTTGATAGGAATAACAGCAAAATGGACTATTGTTCAAATAGTTAAAAAATTGCTGCAGAGGGACCTGGGTGTCCTTGTGCAAGATTCACAAGGAGTTGGTTTGCAGTTGCAGCAGATAATTAAGGAGGCAAATGGAATTTTGTCCTTCATTGCTAGCAGGATAGAGTTTACAAACAGTAAGGTTATGTTGCAGCTGTATAAGGTGCTGGTGAGGTCACACCTAGAGTACTGTGTACCGTTTTGGTCTCCTTACTTGAGAAAGAATGTACTGGCACTGGAGGGGGTGTAGAGGAGATTGTTGCCTGCCGCACAGTCTGTTTTAGCCCTTTATATGGTGGACAAATAACTACAAGTAGACGTCTTGTCAGTACAGCCAATATTTATTTAAACCCACACAATCAATAATCACCCACCCAACCAACAATAAGTTATCTTACAGGAAAATACTAAAGTTGAAGTCCAGTACAAGATCTTGACTAAACTTTGTGTGACTGGCAAGTACCCAAGCAGATATTGGCTTTTATCTGTGCGCTGGTCTCGGTCGTCCCCTGCATAGTCTGGCCCATAGTCTGGTCTGGTACTTTGACTCTGGTCTCCCTTCCTTCCTTCTCAGGTGTGATGGCTCTCCTCGTGCTGGTCATCTCTGGCAATGTTCACCGTTGTTTTAGGTCAGAGAGAGAGAGAGAGATTCCTGGTTGCGCAGCACCCTTTGTCCCGTTGGGTTTCGCGTCCCTTTTGGCCATTGCTAATCAATCGATCAGAACTTGATCCCCCTGATCGATAAGAGTCCAATCAGGTGCTGCCACACTGATCTCTGGGTGTGTCCCCAGTGGCCATGTCTGCAGGTGCTGGAGGCACATAGGTCACATACCTCTCTTTTAAATAAGGGGTCACGGTGCCCTTATGTCTGGTACATAACCCAGTTTGACCAGAAAGTCCCTTTCATCCTAGAGATGACCCATATCCTGTTTATTCACTCGTTGGGGTTGCAGCCTGTTTGTCTCTGCCTTTAAACTGCAGCCTGTCAGTTTAGTTCTTGCCTAATTGTCCCAGAGTGCTTTATAAATCACCATTTTAGATGGTCCGTTTGGCTACAAGATTCACTAGGTTGATTCCTGAGTTGAGAGGGTTGGCTTCTGAGGAGAGACTGAGTCGACTGGGGCCAGACTCATTGGAATGCAGAAGAATGTGGGGAAATCTTATAGAAACATAAGATTATGAGAGGAATATATAAGATAGAAACAGGGAAGATATTTCCACTGGTGGGAGAAACTAGAGCTAAGGGGAAGCAGATTTAGGACTGAATTGAGGAGGAACTTCTTCACACAAAAGGTTGTGAATCTGTGGAATTCCCTGTCCAGTGAAGCAGTTGAGGCTACCTCACTGAATGTTTTTAAGGCAAGGATAGATAAATTTTTGAACAGTAAAGCGGTTAAGTGGAGCTGAGTTCACAAAAAGGTCAGCCATGATCTTATTGAATGGCGGAGCAGCCTCGAGGGGCCAGTTGGCCTACTCCTGCTCCTAGTTCTTATGTTCTCTGGCTAGATGGAGGTTAGAGTAAGTTTGATCCTGTGGGCTAGGGGAAGGGAGAGTAGCAACAAAGACAGCTGAATGGGTGACCTCAATCCTGTGACATAAAAATAGTTCCTCAGTTTGTGGAGAGTGGATTGTTGGTGGAAATGATCACAGCTGAAATGTGCTGATTTATTATCTTTTTTTTGGAGGAAGGTGAGGGGATAACTCTGCTGTGTGGTGGGGTGCTGGGGAACCGGCTGGAGTCAGGCAGCAACTGATATTACAGTGGGCCGTGTGGTTCACGTGAGAACTGATTTAATGAGTTCACATGTTGACACTGGAAGTTTTGGCTAGAATGATAGTGGGAGCCTGAGAATGGAGTCCATCCTCCCAGTATTTCCATGGCTCTGTCTGTGCGTGAGGTTCTCTTGTTACGTTTACTCGTTCTCATTGAACTTCTTCACCCATCAAAGAACTAAGGACAGGATAGGCATCTGTACCAGGGGTACGTCAGCACCAGTTGTGCCTCAGTCTCTTGAAGTGGGGTGGGTGGTTGGGAGAGGGATAGTGTTGATGCCTTAAGGAAATCAATCTGGATCCCAGCGCTGGAGGGATATTTGTATTAAATCGGTTCATCCTGTAGCCATTGTGATGAGACGTGCTTGGTCACAAGGAATGCGGTGGCCTAATGGTATTGTCACTGGACTAGAAATCCAGAGAGCCAGGGTAATGTTATGCAGACCCAGGTTCAAATCCCAGGTAGTGGAATTTGAATTTCTGGAATTAAAAGTCTATTGATGACCTTGAAACCAATGTCGATTGTTATAAAAACTCATCTGGTTCGTTAATGCCCTTCAGGGAAGGAAATCTGCTGTTCTTACCCAGTCTGGTCTGTATGTGACTCCAGATCCACAGCAATGTGGTTGACCCTTAAAAACCCTCTGGACAAGGGCATCTAGGGATGGGCAATAAATGTTGATCTAGCCAGCAATGCTCACATCCCGTAAATGAATATAAAAAAAACCTCGTCAGCTATATTATTGGAAGCCTCTCATTAATGGCGTTACTGAGGCTTCAACATGCTATCCACTGGCCAGTCATGTTGGATACCAGGTAACTTAGGTCACTTAAGGCCATGTAAATCCATGTACCAGCAGGAGGAGTGTGCAGAGCCATGTAGGAACTGTTGCTTTGGGTATTGGTGGTTGAATGCCCTTTTGGCACTTATTGTCATGCTTCGTGCACAAATACAGTCAGCTACAAACTGATGAAAGGGGCTATGGAATTATTCTGTGGCAATAACTCAATGCCTTCATGAGAGGATGAAAGGTATGTTGGTGAATACAGAAACATTCATTAACAATGTATTGGTATTGTATGGATGGAACCAATGATGGCCATGGTAAAGAAATGGCAAGGGACAAAATGAAGGTGCTCTGTGTCTGCTGTTTCCTGGCGGCATTGCTGCCAATGTCACTGTGTACTGTCCCTTCCTCCACCCTAAACAACAACAACTTAGATTTCCACACCACCTTTAGCATACTAATAAGACCCTAGGCCCTATGTTAAACAATTTGTTGCTGAGACACAGCCTATATTAGGGTAACTTTTTATACACTTCTTAGAACTGGTGACCAAAGGTTTGGTCAGAGGAGGATGTTTGAAAGAAGGTTTGAAAGGAGAGAGAGGTGGCGAGGTTTGGATTGTTGAGTTCAGGTTTCCAGGCTGTTGCCAAGACACAGTAAGTTGTGAGATTTCTGTTTCTTGACTCCAGTGTTGGAATAATCCTTCAAAGTCATGTTCCCTCTCTGTTACATAATTGATTTTGGGAAGAACGGTAAATCACGTCACTTCATGAAACTTAATCTGGAACAAACATCTGCTCGGAAATCTTAACGAGCTTCTCACATTTATGGTTGAGTGCAATAAACTTGAGTGGTGTATGTTGGTAAAAGACCAGTCCCTCAGCAGTCCCCTCCAACCTTCTCCCTTTTTTGTACTTTGAAGTTTTAAGCATGAGGATGTGAAGATGGTGTGTGACTGGGTATAGATGTTGACCTTGTGCAACGACAAATGGTCATAATGAATTAGTGGCCCTTCATATTTGTCGGTTAAAATATATGCCACAGAAACAGGCTATTAAACTCAATCGGCCCATGCTGGTCTTTAAGCTCCACTTGCGCCTTTCCCTATCTTTCCTCATCTAAATCTATGGCCAAAACCGTCTAGCTCCTTTCGCCTCATGTGCTTCCTTAGCTTCTTCTTGCATTATCTGTATTACCCCACTTCCAGTGGTAGTTACTTCCACATTCTCACCATTCTCAATTGCTTAAGAAGGTTTTTTCTGAATTCCCTTTGGATTTCTTGGTGACTCTTATATTGATGGCCTCTAGTTATGCTCTTCCCCTGAAAAGGGAGCACCTTTCTGGCTCAACTCTTATCAAAACCTTCCATGATTTTAAAGACCTCCCTTAGGTTACCTCTTAGCCTTTGTTTTTAGGAGGGTGCAGAGACTCAACCCATCAACCTTTTTCTGATATGTATACCAAATGTTTCTGGTTTAATCCTTGTGAATCTTCTTTGTGCCATTTTCAGTGCCTCTATATCTGATTAAGGACCTTTTGAGTCTGTAGCTGCAGGGTATGAAACCAGGCTGAGACTGTCCCAGTGAGTGGAAACCAGCATTGTGCCTCAGTTAGGGGTTGTTGCTGCTGCTGGTAGCTATGTCTTCCAGGAGATATGCTGTCATGATGTGTCATCCTCACACATCCATTGTAGCTTGTCTCCAACTGCTCCGTCATCCAACAATGCCTAGGCCAACCCTTTCTGCCTCTTCCACTTTGCTCTCTCTCGAAGAAGGGTGGGATTCTCCCATTAAAATTCTAAGTGCTGAATTTGAGTAAAAACTGGAGTAAATCCTGCAGTTATTTTTCAGAGGGATTTTTCAAAATGAATCTCCTACACTCTGGCACATCACAAAGTGCCCTAGCGTGAATCGCACTGAAAAGCTGTGGGTGGGGTCTATTCCCGCTGGGAGATCCAGCAGCATAATGCTGAGTGGAACATTGACTGGCACATGCGCAATGAGATTGATACACGCACAGTAGCCTCGCACTGCTAGCCTCCCTATCGTTAACAAGCTCCACAACCCCGCATTATTGGCTGTGCGACCCCACCCCCCGGACGTGTCTGGGCTAGCCCACAACCCCACACCCTCGGGCCTGGGAAAAGTCTCCGGAGCTTTTCAACTCTGACCAACAGCTGAAACACTTGACTTTCTTTTCTCGATGGCGGTACTCAGAATACAGCCAACTTGTTTATTGATGCCAAAATTAGAAGAAGGGTGGAGATAGCCAAGAGTAATTTGTGAAGCTGAAGGATGTTAACAAAAAGAATTCTCAAGCTTGTAAGAAAGGAAGAACTCTGGATGTGACATCCCCTGTCTGACTCAGACACCTGGATAATAAACAAAAGAAAAAATAAGAGGGTTGGTGGTTTTGGGAGTGTTTAATATCCTCCCAGGGTATTGTGCTAACCACCTTTTATTGGCTGTATGAAAGATGGTTACATCTATAAGATGGGAGATGTTCACATCCCAGGCTGTTCATTAGCCTGTGAATCCTTCCAGTACTATTCACTGTTCTCCATGGAAACTGCGTGAAAAAACCCAAACAATCAAAGCCAATTTTGGATGGGGATCAAAAGCAGCAATTCTGGCATTAAAAAACGTTATTTTAAATATTCTCAGAGGGACTGAGGCACACTGCAGCATCCTTTAGCAGTGTACCAAGATCAGCTAGCTCAGCACAAGCCTGGCATTACATCTGGGACACAGTCAGACATAAATAGCACCTTTGTTCACTGCCATCTTCTCCAGATACACAGCACAATTAACATTCATTGAGGAGTGTGTTATAAAGTCATAATAACTGGGGGCTCAGAATATTCAGTCCTTTGTTTTCAGTTTGTATGGATATCCACTGATCTTGTGTTCACTACTTTGCCTGCTATCCCAATCTCGGGTACATTAATCCCCATTATCTTGCATGAAAATAAAACCAGGCATCAACAAACTCCTCTTGTTTATTGCCAACTCTTCTTATGCTTGTAGATGAACTCACTCACTTTGTTACACCACTGACTCTCTTTTGCTTGCTCTTTAGTTGCCTGTGTCTTTTTTGCCCTCAGGTCTCTCCAAGAGTTTACCTCTACTTGCCTGTGTCTGTGTTTAGTTCGTCCTCACTGTGTTTCCCTTCCCCATGCCTCACCACGCGTCTATAAAGTTAAAATTTATTAGTCACAAGTAAGGCTCACAAATAACACTGCAATGAAGTTACTGTGAAATTTGCCTAGTCGCCTTACACCAACGCCTGTTCTTCAGAATGTGGGAGGAAACCGGAGCACCAGGAGGAAAACCATGCAGACATGGGGAGAATGTGCAAACTCCACACAGACAGTGACCCAAGCCGGGAATCAAACTCAGATCCCTGGTGCTGTGAGGCAGCAGTGCTAACCACTGTGCTACCATGCCACCCCATCTTGATTATCTTGACTGTCTCACTTTTGGGAAAAGGGAGCTCTGTAGGGTGGAAAAAATGTAGAAGAAAATTGAGTGTTACAGGATATTCTGATTTGAAATCGCTCTTTTGCACACTGTTGGATGGATCACAGCCACACCCTCAGATTTTTGATTTTAATTAGTTGCAGTATGAACCTTCAGCCAGCAGATGGTAATGTTGAGCTGCAGTTGTACACTCTCAGCTGTGTTTTCAGGAGCCTGTGGGAGGGAGGGAGAGTATTGGACAATGTTGATTCAGAAGGTATCACCTCAGCCAGGATGCAATTTTGCGCCACTACTTTACCCAGATTCCTTAATTACAGAGAGTGCTCATGACATCAGACCCCATCAAAAAGCAGATTCTCATGCACTTTCAACATCCTTGAAGTTTGTTCTGTATTTGTTGTTTTTACCGGGTTGATGGAGTTGGGGTTGCAGTTTAAACATTAAGTGCAGCTGAGATTTTGTACAGTGATGTGGGCAGGAGCAAACCCATTGGTCCATCTGTCCAAATTTAGTGAATTATCTTTTATACCACTAATAAAATTGAATAATGGGGCACTTTTTCAAACAGCTTGTTTCCGTTGATTCAAAGCTGCTCCCCATTCATTGAAGCCTCACTTTGTATGTGTAATTTGGGTTGGTGCACTAGTGTGGCTCTCCTCTGTTTAATGATTAAAAAAAGCCCTTTGGTACGACAGTTGTGGATGAGCTTGGGTTCTTGATATGCTGGTTAATATTCCTGCTAAGCTGAAGATAAGTTTGAATTATCTGTTAATTTATCACACTGCTATGAATGGAATTTGCTACGTACGGAATGGCTGCCATATTCGAGTACATAGAATAAAGAATAAGGAAAAGTTCAGCAGAGGAACAGGCCCTTCAGCCCTCCAAGCCTGTGCCGATCGTGATGCCCTAATTAAACTTAAAAAAAAAGTTATTCGGTCTGTATCTTTCTATTCCCACCCTATTCCTGTAACCATCCAGATGCCTCTTAAATGTTGCTAATGTGCCTGCTTCTACCACCACCTCTGGCAGCACATTCCAGGCACCCACCACTCTGTGAAAAACTTCCCCTGCACATCTCCCTTAAACTTTTCCCCTCGCACCTTTAACCTGTGTCCCCTTGTAATTCACACCCCCACCCTGCGAGAAAGATCTCTAACTATCCACCCCCTCTATGCCTCTCATGATTTTGAAGACCTCTATCAGGTCTCCCCTCAGCCTTCCTCTTTATGGTTTATTTAACCTCTCCTTTATAGCCAAATGATGTGGGATGCTGGTGTTGTGGTAATGAGACTAGACTAGCAATCCAACGGTGAGGACACACATTCAATTTAAGCCTTGACAGTGTGTGGAATTTAAATTGAACAAATGAGCCTGGGATTAAAAGACAATCCCAGTAAATAGTGTCTGTAAAATTATCAGCTTGTCCTTTTTATTTTCAAAATAAATCTGGTTCACACATGTTCTTCAGGGGAGGGAATCTGCCATCCTTCCTGACCAGCCCCAGATGTGACTCCTGGTCCATAGCAATGTGCTTGGCTCTGAGCTGTCCTTTGAAATCTTAGCACGTGTCAACAGCACGGAGACGGGCCCTTCAACCCAAAATGGTCCGTGCCGACCAAAGTGGCCATCTAAGCTAACCCCATTTGCCTGCATTTGGCCCATATCCCGCTAAACCTTTCCTATCCATGTATCAGTCCAAATGCTTTTTAAATGTTGTCAATGTCAGTGTCAATGTCCCTGCCTCAACCACTTCCTCCGACAGCTCATTCCATATACGTACCACCCTCTGTGTAAAAAGGTTGCTCCTCAGATTCCCGTTAATTTTTTTCCCTCTTACCTTAAACATATGAACACTTGTTCTCAATTCCCCAACCCTAGGAAAAAGACTGAGTGCATTCACTCTTTCCATGCCCCTCATAACCTTATACACTCTATAAGATTACTGCTCAGTATCCTATGCTCCAAAGAGAAAAGTCCGAGCCTGTCCAATCTCTCCCTATAACTCAGTCCCTTGAGTCCTGGCAACATCCTTGTAAATCCCTTCTGCATGCTTTCCAGTTTAATAACATCTTTCGGAGAGCAAAGCAACCAAAACTGAATACAATACTCCAGGTGCAGCCTCACCAATGTCCTGTTCAACTGCAAGATAACTTCCCAACTTCTATACTCAATGCCCTGACTGCTGAAGGCCAGCATGTCAAAAACCTTTGTCACTTCCCTATCTATCTGTGACTTCACTTTTAGAGAACTGTGCACATGAACTCCAAGGTTCCTCTGTTCCACGATACTCCCTAAGGGCCTACCAGTCACCATGATAGTCCTATCTGGATTTGACTTTCCAAAATCCAGCCCCTCACACTTATCTGTGTTGAATTCCATTTGCCATTTCTCGGTCCAATTCCCCAGGTGATCAAGATCCTGCTGAAATTTTTGATAAGCTTCCTCACTGTCTACAATACCACCTATTTTAGTGTCCCAGCAAACCACTCGCTTATACCAAACCGCAACAAAAACATTGAAAAGGAGTAAAATTAGACAGACCACCTGGCATCAACCTAGGTGGCAGAAACAACAAAGGCACGCCATGCCTGTATGGTCCTCTAATGTCCTCCTGACTCAAATCTGGGGGCCTGTGCCACAGATTAGCCGAGCAGCATGTAACATGGTCATACTCAATGAGTCACAACTTAAATACAATGTCCCAGACACCTCTGTCATAGTTTCTGGGTATGTACTGTCACAGTATTAGAACAGACCTATCAGAGTTGACGGTACAGTGAGGGAGTTGGCCTGGGGCAGGTCAATACTGATTTCAGACCCCATGAAGTCCTGTTGCATCAGGTCAAACATGGGCAGGGAAAGCTCTTATGAATGATCATATACTGTCCCCCGTCCCCCTCAGTTGATGTGTCAGCACTCTTCCATGTTGAACATCACTTGGAAGAAGTCCTGAGAGCAGCAAGGGCACAGAGCATATTCTGGATGTGGGAAGTCTATGTCCATCGCCAAGAGTAACTCAGTAACACCACCGCTGATTGAGCTAGCAAAGTCCTGGAGGATATATCCTAAGGCATGGTGAGGAAACCAACAAGAGAGGAAGACTTATTTGATCTTATTGTCATCAATCTGCCACAGATATTGCTGACAGTTTTGGTAAGAGTGGCCAGCACACGGTCCTAGTGGAGCCAAAGTCCTGTCTTTGCACTGAAGGTACCTGCCATAGTGCTGTGTGGCACTGCTGTTGCACTGAATGGGAGAGATTCAGAACAGATCCAGCAGCTCCAACAAGGCACCCATAAGGCATTTTGTGACATCAACAGCAGAATTGTATTCAGCCACAGTCTGGTCCAATCATTGACAAAAGAGCTGAACTCAAGATGCGTGAGTGAATGCCTTTGACATCAAGGCAACGTTTTCCTGAGTGTGACATCAAGGAGCTCTAGCAAAACTGAAGTCAATGAAAATCGAGAAAAACTCTGCACTGGTTGGAGTCATAAGATGCACAAAGAAGATGGTTGTGGTTGTTGGAGGTCAATCCCAGGATTTCCTCAGGGCAGTGTCCTAGGCCCAACCATCTTTATTTGCTTCATCAATAATCTTCCATCATAGTGGATAATGCACAATGTTCAACACCATTTACAACTCCTCAGATACTGAAGCAGTTCACACCCACAAGTAGAAAGACATGGACAATCTTCAGGCTTGGGCTGATGAGTGGCAACATAGGCACCAGGCAATACCATCCCCAACAAGAGAATCTAACCATCTTCTCTTGACGTTCAATGACATTACCATGGCTGAATTCCCCCATTATCAACATTCTGGGGGTTACTACTGACCAGAAATCGAACTGGACCAACAATATAAATATTGTGGCTTCAGGGGCAGGCCAGAGGCTGTATATTTTCTGGTAGATAACTACTGTGCTGACTCCCTACCATTTACAGGGTAAGGAGTGTGATGGAATACTTTCCACTTGCCTGGATGTGCGCAACTCCAATATCATTCAAGATCTCAGCACTATCCAGGACAAAGCACCATGTTTGATTGGCACCACATCCACCACCATAAACATTCACTCCCTCTATCATTGATGCACAACAAAGCAGCAGAGTGTGCCGTCTACAAGATGTACTGCAGCGACTCGCCAAGACTCCTTCAATAGCTCATTCCAAACATCGACCTGTACCACCTTAAAGGACAAGGGCAGCAGATGTCCAGGAACGTTACCTACAAGTCCCCTATGAAGTCACGTACCATTCCGACTTGGAAATACATCTCCGTTCCTTCACTGTTACTGGATCAAAATCCTGGAAATTTCCCCCTTGCGGATTGACTGCAGCGAACGGTTGAGGAAGGCAGTCACCACCATCTTCTCGAGGGCAATTAGGGAAAGCCAAAAATGCTGATCTTTCCAGCAACACATGCACCATGCAAGAACAACAAAAATGCAGTTGTATGTGAAACCTTTTGAAAAGAGCAGATGATGTGTTTTTGTAAATTAAGTGGAGGCCGTTAGATAATGCCACGCCTGCATGCATGGATGTGTTATAATAATCTGGACCTGGCAGAACCCTTGACTTTCCAGCAAGTCCCCGAGTACAAATTCCTTACGTTGGATGGTGTTGCAACCATAATCGGAGTCTGCTTTATGTGGGGATGTTTCAGGGGATTTGTTCTGGCAATAGCTGGGAACTTAGTCACTGAGTGGCAGATTGCCTTATGTCTGTTCCAGTAACTAGAACTCAATGAACAGTTGGTAACTTCTTCATTGAAATTTAAAACACATGGAAGAAGAGAGTTTCAGCTGATGATACAATTTGTGAGAGATTGTACGTTGCTATTAGACCAGATTACTAATGGAGACATTATACTGTAATTGCCTGTGGGTGCACCTTGAATTTTAGACCTAACATTTTAAATTAGATTTACTTCATGCTACTTGACTCGGAGACATTGCTCACTTTTCATAAAGCGTTGGCTTAGGTCACAGAAAAGTGCCCTCAGCCCTGGCTTGTGCCAATGTCATTCAAGAGTCAGTGGCTCAGACATACCCCTCCAGTGAAGTTTTTGCCAGGTCAGTTCTTGCAAATTTAAAAAGGATTTCCAATGCAATAGTCTCTTTAAAAAAAACTTTTAATTTTTCTCTTACAGCCTCAGTTTAAAGTAACACTACATATGGGGGGTGGGAGGGGAGCAGTGGCATAGTGGTATTGTCACTGGACTCGTAGTCAAGATCCAGGGTTCAAATCCCACCATGACAGTGAAATTTGAGTTCACTAAAAATCTGGAATTCAAAGTCCCATGGAAAGATTACGAAACCGTTGACAAATGTTGTAAGAACCCATCAGGTTCACTAATGCCATTTAGGGAAGGAAATCTGTTGTCCTTACCCGGTCTGACCTGCACAGCAATGTGGCACTAAATACTGGCTGAGCCAGCGACGCGCACAAATTTAAAATGATTAAAGAAAGAAACATAACTGTGTGCAGTTTATAATTAGTTTCAAGCAGGAGCCTAAATGTGCATTGCTGCTGTGTTAAATTGGGCTCCTACGACATGAAAAGAAATCCAGTCTATGTTCAAAACTTTTGTTTTATCTTAAAATGGATTTTCTGCAAAAAAAGATGGCTGCTGCATGTCACATGACAACAGGTTTAGCTCTTTGCTCTGGAAGCTACCATTAGGAGTTACAAGAACAAAATAATTTCAGTCTGTGGAATCTCACACGTCATTGTATAGGACCCATGTAATCACCAAAAGGAGAGGCGTGCAGATGAACTGGCTCCCCCAATCCAAAGGAGACAGATCGAAACTCGTTATATTGGAAGTGATGCTAATAATCACCTGCCTCGCTCCTAAGGATGAACAATGGAATTCTGGCCAGAATTAAGCTGCAATTAGCCATTAATGTGACATTTCACATTACCCTAGCCTCTGGTCTTTTTGGAGAGATATAACATTACAATTTTAGACTCTCAATTTGTGTGTACAGATGTACATACATGTATGTGTGCATGCGCATGTGTATGTGTGTGCATTCGCATGTATAAATGAGAGTTTGGGACCATGGACTTCTTTGTCAATTCAACATGTTCAGGTTCCATGTTTAAAGCTTCCTGCATGAAACATATTGTCCATTCTCCAACCCATGAAACGCCTTTGTAGCTTCAGGGTATAAGGGGAAGATTGCTCCTATTGCTTGCAATTTTCCACAGCCTGCCACAGTGACTTTGGAGAGGGATCATAGTGTCTGCTGGGCACGACAGGCCACCAACACCATCATCAGTGAAGGGAGCCCAATTACAGGTTACTTATAACTATATTGGTTTGATTGAATGAATTGTATTAGGAGCCCCTCATTTTACCCTACTCTCTGCTGTAGCTGTACTTTTCACTGTCTCCCTTTCCCAAGCCACCAGGATTACTGTTGACTCTTGTTACCAGTGCACACCTTGTTTTTTTTCCTAATCTTCTGATACTGTGTCCCCTTTCAAGTACCTGGTCTTCTTCCAGCTGCACCTTTAGAATTCCCATCCCAATTCCACCCCCCTAGTCTGTCAACAACTTATCCTCCCTTCTCTCTTTCCTTGACCAAGTGACTTGTTATCTTTGTTGATTTCAATCTCCATCTCATCTCACCTTGTCCTCCGATTTCACTGCCATCATTTCCTTCCTAAAGCATCCCCTAACAATATAAACTCCCCCAACCCTACCAACAGCTAACCCCTTGGCCTTGTCATTACCTCTAGCCCCTCTACTTCCATGGACTCAATTACCAATACCACTGTTATGATATCACTTTTAAGGGAATAGACAATTGAGCAAATGGCCAGGACATAGATCAGCATGTGACCAGAAGCCAGTAATGTGTGAGATGTGTCTGTTGTAGGATAGCAATTGTGCTAGCCTTGTGAATGAGAGTTGCTGAATCCACAAAGTAGATCTGTCTGCTGAACCATTCTGTAGGACTGTCTCACCTGTGAAGTTTCTGATGGTGGTGAATCTGTCTGGGTATATCTGCTGTAGATCACGGACTGACTCAGTGCAATTATTCTTGTTGATGTCATAACAAAGACCATATCTGACCACTTCTTTGTATTCTCCAGCACACACATTGCTCTGTGCACCACCAATACCACTTCCTCTTAACTCCACTCCTGGGAAAAATAAACTTTTCTTCCCAGTCATATGTAAGTGAATCTCCAAAGTTCCAGCTGTCTAGCTTTAACCTTCTACTAACCACGTTATGTTTACAGTGTCTCCTCAGCCTCCTTCTCCCGTCGCTGAATCTATCTCTTATTCGGCTTATAAACTGAATGTCTCCCATGTTCCGTCAATGTCAGCCTTGGCTTAGCTGGTAGCCTCTCGCTTCCAAGTCAGAAGGTTTGGGTTTCAGGTCCAACTGCAGGACTGGGCACAAAATTAAGGGTAACACTTCAGTGTAATACTTAAGGACCATCCTACAAACAAGATTTTATACCAAGACCCCAACTGCTGTCTAAAGAACCGTGGCAATATTCTTAAGAATTCTGTGTATTCCTTGACCTCTCTGCCGCCTTTTGATTTGGTCAACCACACCGTCCTCTATTTTTGCCCCTTTGATACCCAGCTTGTTTGGATTGCCCTTTCTTGGTACAATTTTTACCTATTTGGTTGTAGCCAGAGTATTTATACCAGTGGCTTACCTTTCCAGTCCTACATCTTAATCTGATGAGTCCTGCAAGGATGTGGTCCTGGCCTCCTCTCTTTGATCTTTGACAACATCATTAGAAGGTCAGCTTTCACTGTATCGTAAACCTCTCCCCCGTGGAGCTACCTCTGTTTTCAAACTACTTGTTCGACTTCCAGTCTTGGATTAGCTGAATTTCTTCCAGTTAAACACTGAATAGGCTGAAACCGTTATTGTCTGCCCTTGTCACAAACTCTTTGTCATCTCTCTCTGTGGCCACTTTTCATCTGAATTAGTTTTTGTAATCTCAATTTGATCCAGACTCTTCCACAGACACTCTCTAGTTTCATTGCCTTAGCCCACCATATTTTTGTCAACTCCATTTTGAATGAGTCAGTACTCTTGGCTGGCCTCTCATCCTCCCTGCACTATAAACTTCAACTCATCTGAATCTTTGCTGCTTTCGTTCGATCCCAAACCAGGCCCCACTCAGCCATGTGCACCTGTCCTTACTGAGCTACCTTCATCTTTCTGATGTGTGCTTACATGCCTCTATGACCTTGCCCTATCTCTTTAACCTCCCACAGCCCCACCATCTCAACCAAATTTTCCACTATCCTGCCTTTGATGTACACATCAACACTCCTGACCTTGTGCTGACTGCCTTTAGATGTTGTCTCTGGAATTCCCTCACTGAACCTCAACTAATCTGTAATGGTCAAGTCTCCCCTACAAGCTGGTGATCACCCCATCTAACATCTCCTTCTTTGGGATGGCTTTCTTATTTGTCTGAGCGTACCTCTCGTGAAGTTCCTTGAAATGCTTTTTGAAACAAGGCTGCTGTGTACATGTAAGTCCTTGTTAAGAATAATGTGTTTCTATTACATATAAATAAAATACTTTATAATGATCACTAATTTTCTCTTGCTTTAGTGTATATTTTACTTTAATATAAATTTAAGCTTTAGCCCGAATAATACACGGTGACATGATGGTCAGCATGGCTGCCTCACAGTGCCAGGGACCCGGATTTGATTCTCGGCTCGGGTCACTGTCTGTGCAGAGTCTGCACATTCTCCCTGTGTCTGCATGGGTTTCCTCCCACAGTACGAAAGATGTGCTGGTTAGGTGCATTGGCCATGGTAAATTCTCCTTCAGTTTACCCGAACTGGCACTGGAGTGTGGCGATCAGGGATTTTCACTTACTTCATTTCAATGTTACTGTAAGCCTACTTGTGACACTAATAAATAAACTTAAACTTAATACAATCTGACAGTGGTGTTTTTCCATGAACAGGAGTTCACTTTGGGCAACCTTACTTGTCCTAATGAAAAGGTCATAATTTTCTGGCATGTTACTGTTGATTAGTGCCAGTGCTTATTATAAGTGATCTGGGTTATAGATCTGCCCATGGAAACTGCAGTTCACTCTCAACCCTGCAAGCTGGGAGAAAACCTGAACAGCACCTCCTTGTTTTCCTTCCTCAGAGCCATTTTTGTGGCACAGGCCATGAAACCCTTTGTGCAAGAAGGATTGCTGAAAGCCTCAACTACTGCTGAAACTCTGGTCTGTTGTCCCAGTATAGCAAAGGCAGCCAACTATTTACTCAGGGTAAATGCAGCAAATTTGAATCCAAAACCTAGTTAATGTAGGTCTGTGAGGATAGAGGTGATGGTTAACGTAGATTTGGAAAGTGGATTTTGGATGAGCTGAAGTTTATGGAAGATGGAAAATGTTAAGGAGAGCTTTGGAGTAATCAAGTCTTGAGTGATAAAAATGCGAACGAGTGTTTCAACAGCAGTTGAGCTAAGGCTGGGGTAAAATTTGAGGTTGTTATGAATTGGAACAGGTGGTCTTTCTAATGGAGCATATATGGCTCAGGAGCTCAGCTTGTGAAATAAGGTTTGGCGGTTACGAGCTGTCCGGTTCAATCTGAAACAATTTCTGGGGAAATGAATGGAGTTAATGGTGTCCGTTGGAGATGCTGTTGGTCTAGTCAAAATTTATGAATGAACATTTAGCTCAAACAAGAGCTGGATATCAGCAACGTATAGTGGGGGCTGACTGTGTCAGTCTGTGGCTAGCAGTGGCAAAGAATAGCATTTAGATAAGGAAGAAGAGTAGTCCAGCAAGGAATCCTTGGAGTTTCTAAGGAAAGGTGTAGGATTGAGCTGAGAAGCTGTTGTTGGAGAAGATGCACAGTGGCAAGTGTGGTATCAAATAAGAGAAGTCCCACCAAGCTGGACAATAGGCAGAGACTGAAGAAGAGAAAAACGACGTGATTAACTGTCAGCACTATACATGTATTGAGGACACAGGGACAATGCACAAGGGAGATGATTGCAGAGATGGTCAGCTCTGACTTTGCCTAGGGCTATGTGCTCGATAGATACCTCATAAAGGGTTCTGCAGGCTGCTCAGTTTAACTTCAGTGGTGGTAAAGTTGCGAGAAACAGGAATATGGGGCAAAATTAATAGTCACTTTTGAAAGTGTAGGGTTAATTAAGGAAGTCCAGCATGGATTTGTTAAGAGCAGACTGTTTAACTAACCAGATTTTGGGGTAACAGTTGAGGGAGGAGTGTTGATGAGGATGATGCTAGTGATGTGGTGTACATGGACTTCCTAAAGGCATTTGAAACAGTATAGCACAACAGACCTGTGAGTGGAGTTAGAGTTCATAGAATAGAAGAGTCAGTCGCTGAGTGACAGGAAGCGGAGAGTAGTGGTTTGTGGATTCTTTTTGGAGTGGAGTAGTGGAGTTCTCAAGGGGTTGGACCCTTACTCTTCCTGATGTACATTGATGAGCTAGACCTTGGTGTACGGGGCATGTTTTCAACATTTGCAGATGAAAGGCATTCAAAAGCATTGTGAACCCCAGGGAGGATATTGTAGAACCTCAGTAGGACACGGATAGGACAATGGAATGGGCAGACAAGTGGCTGATAAAATTCAATACAAAGACGTGTGAAATGATTCATCTTGGTAAAAAGAACATAGACTGTATAAAATAAAGGGTACAATTCTAAAGGGATTGCAGGAGCTGAGGGATCTGGTTGTAAATATGTATAATTCATTGAAGGTGACAGGACCTGTTGAGAGAGAGCGGTTAATAAAGCATACACTATCCCGGGCTTTATTAATGAAGACTGAGAGTACAAGAGCAGGAGGATATGTCAGACTTGTATAAAACTGGCCCTGCTGCAACTGGAGTATTGAGTCCAGTTCTGGGTGCAGCACTTTAAGAAGGATGTGCAGGCACTGGAGAGGATGCAGAAAAGATTCATAAGAAAGGTCCCAGGCATGAGGAACTTAAATTATAGAAACATAGAAAAACTACAGCACAAACAGGCCCTTCAGCCCACAAGTTGCACCGAACGTGTCCCTACCTACTAGGCTTACCTATAACCCTATATCTTACTAAGCTACATGTACTTATCCAAAAGTCTCTTAAAAGACCCTATCAAATCTGCCTCCACCACCACTGCTGGCAGCCGATTCCACGCATCCACCACCCTCTAAGTGAAAAACTTACCCCTGACATCTCCTCTGTACCTACTCCCCAGCATCCTAAACCTGTGTCCTCTTGTGGCAACCATTTCAGCCCTGGGAAAAAGCCTCTGAGAATCCATTCAATCAGTACCTCTCAACATCAGATCACCCCTCATCCTTCGTCTCTCCAAGGAGAAAAGACCGAGCTCTCTCAATCTATCCTCATAAGGCATGCCACCCAGTCCAGACAACATCCTTGTAATTCTCCTCTGCACTGTTTCTATGGCTTCCACATCCTTTCTGTAATGAGGCAACCAGAACTGAGCACAGTACTCCAAGTGGGGTCTGACGAGGGTCTTTTGCAGCTGCAGCATTATGTCCCGACTCCTAAGCTCAATTCCTCCATTGATGAAGGCCAGTACACCATACGCCTTCTTAACCACAACCTCTACCTGCAAAGCTGCTTTGAGCATCCTATGAACCCGGACCCCAAGATCCTTCTGATCTTCCACACTGCCAAGAGTCTTACCCTTAATATTATATTCTATCCTTCTATTTGACCTGCCAAAATGAATCACCACGAACTTATCTGGGTTGAAGTCCATCTGCCACTTCTCCACCCAGTCTTGCATCCTATCAGTGTCTCGTTGCAACTTCTGACATCCCTCCACACTATCCACAATGCCTCCAACCTTTGTGTCATCGGCAAACTTACCAGCCCGTCCCTCTACTTCCTCATCCAGGTCATTTATAAAAATCACAAAGAGTAAGGGTGCCAGAGCAGATCCCTGGGGCACTCCACTGGTGACCGACCTCCATGCAGAAAAAGACCCATCTACAATCACTTTTTGTCTTCTATGGGCAAGCCAGTTCTGAAACCACAAAGCAATGTCCCCTTGGATCCTATGCCCCCTCATTTTCTCAATAAACCTTGCATGGGGCATCTTATCAAATGCCTTGAAGTCCATATAAACTATATCTACTGCTCTTCCTTCGTCAATGTGTTTAGACGCATTGTCAAAAAATTCAGTCAGGCTCATAAGGCATGATCTGCCTTTGACAAAGCCGTGCTGACTTCTTGATCATGCTATACCTCTCCAAATGTTCATAAATCCTGCCTCTCAGGATCTTCTCCATCAACTTACCAACCACTGAGGTTAGACTCACTGGTCTTTAATTTCCTGGGCTATCTCTTCTCCCTTTCTTGAATAAAGGAACCACATCCGCAATCTTCTGGAACCTCTCCCGTCTCCATTGGTGACGCAAAGATCATCGCCAAGGGCTTATCAATCTCTTCCCTCGCCTCCCACAGCAACCTGGGGTACAACCCATCCGGTCCCGGTGACTTATCTAACTTGATGCTTTTCAAAAGCTCCAACACATCCTCTTTTTTAATGTCTACGTGCTCAAGCTTTTCAATTCGCTGCAAGTCTGCACTACAACCACTAAGACCCTTTTCCACTGTGAATACTGAAGTAAAGTATTCATTGAGTACCTCTGCTATTTCTACCGGCTCCATACAAACTTTCCCACCGTCACACTTGATAGGTCCTATTCCTTCACGTCTTATCCTCTTGCTTTTCACATACTTGTAGACATAATCTCATGATGAGGAGTAGAGCAGTGAAAACTGATATGAGGAGGATTTACTTCACTTAGTGAGTGTTGAATGTTTGGGATTTTCTCCCCGAGAGGGCTGCGCAAACTCAATCACTGACAATCAAGACAGACCTCTGTAGATCCCCGGAGACAAATGATATGAAGGGATATGGAGATAGCGTGGTAAAGTGTCATTGAGGTGGTTAATCAGCCATGATCTCTTAAATGTAGGGCAGGCTGAATGGGCCAAATGGCTACTCCTGTTTCTATGTTCCCACCACCAAGCAGCATGAAGACCAGGAAGCCATTTAGTGGGAATGTAGTTGAGGGAGTAGAGGGCACAGCTTGGACTAGATGAACTCAAGGAAGGATGAATGCTGGAGTAGGAGGGAGGCTGAAGGGGATGAGTGGTTTGGTGGGCAAAGAGAGCAGCAGAAGCTGTTGATGGGATGGCCTCAACCTTGGCGACAAAGAAGCCCATTTTATATGATTGCAGTTAAGGGCAGCAGGGCAGAAGAGTGGTGTTAGATGGTGGCAGTGGAGAAAATAATTTGGGCTGTGATCTTTATTCTCTAGCCAGTTCCAGGTGGAGGTTGTAGCAGTGGGCGATTTTAGTAGCTGAGGTACAGGCTTCATATTGCTCCATATAATCCAACCAGATCTGGTGGATGGTGAATGTGACTGAGTTTGTTCCTTATCCCAGTGTGAGTATGTTCAGGCAGCTCCTTTGTTTGCTAAGAACCTAGAGGACTTGAAGACTTGTGTAAACTTGAAACGTTCTTTTCACGAGACTGTTAACATCAGCCAAGTACACTCCATTCATGAGGGGAGTGACATGCTGTGGAAATAAAAAAAATTGTTTACGGTATGGGTTGGTGCTGAAACCAGCCCTGACAAGATTTCCTTCCTGTTAGATGCTTTGAAATGTAACCACAGGCATGAATACAGCATGCATAATAAACATAATGGGCTGCACTGATTTATATTTTAATCAAGTGAAGATGCTCGTTACGTTTGAACTAAAAACCCTTGTGCCTTGTGCAGTAAACCTCATGGGTGCCAGTCAGTTTGAGATTGGGATATTTTTAGTGTATACGTCAATGTAGGACTATGTTTCATGTGGACAGATGCATTGAAGATTTATATACAAGGGTTGAAGGGTCCTGGTACCCAGAGATGGTACAGATTCCTTTCTGGTGAGAATGTGACTCTTTTAGGTTTATACAGCTTGCGCTAATCAATACTCTTTCATTGCATTATGTAGAATATTCAGTACAGGAACAGGCCGTAGAGGCCAGCCAGTCCATGCTCGCATTGATGCTCCACTGGAGCCTCTTTTTATTCGTTCATGAAATGTCAGTATTGCTGGCAAGGTCAACATTTATTTCCCGTCCTTTATTGCCGTTGCAAAGGTGTTGGTGAGCTGCTGCCTTGAACTGCTACAGTCCATGTAATGTAGATACACCCACAATGCTGTTAGGTAGAGCATTCCAGGAATTTGACCCAGGGACGATGAAGGAATGATACGTTCCCAAGTCAGAATGGTGTGTGCGACTGGAGGGGATCTTGCCAGTTGTGCTGCTCACATAAGAGGCTGCAGAACTTAAGAGATGCTGACAAAATATTGTTGACGAGTTACTGCTGCACATCTTGCAGATAGTGCTCACTGCAGCCATGTTGCACCAGTGTGGAGGGAGTGAATGTTTAAGGTGGTCAAAGGGGTGTAGATCAAGCTGGTTGCTTTGTCCTGGTGATATTGAGCTTCTTGAATATTGATGGACTGACACTTCTCTAGGCAAATGGAGGGCATTCTAACTCAACTGACTTGCCTTTGCGGAGTCGGGAAGTAAGTCGCTTGCTGCAGAGTTCTCGGCCTCTGATCTGTTCCTGTAGCATTTATGTGGCTCATCCAGTTCAGTTTCTGGTCAATGGGTTTATGATGGCGAGGGATTTAAGGATGTTAATACTGGTGAATGCCAAGAGGGATGTTGTCAAAGGTATTTGTATCATGTGCATGTTACTTGCCACTCATCAATCCAAGCAAGGAATGCAGGTTATTGTTGAAGTAGCTGTAGTTGTTTTGACTGGAGATACTTTCCCGAGGAACTCCTGCAGAGATGTCCTCATTGTCCTCCAACAATTGCAGCCTTTTTGTTCAGTATGACTTTTTGTTCAGTTGGATGTTTGCCCTCAACTCTCATTGACTTCAGTTTTGTTCAGGCTCCTTGATGCCACACTTAGTAAGATTCTGCCTTGATATCAAGGGCACTCACTCTCACCTCAGCTCTGCAATTCAACACTTTTCTCCATGTTGCGGGAAAATCACCACTCGGAGTCAGATTTAAAGTTTCAACATGCAGTTTATCGGACAGAGCTTTGGGAGAAGTGCTGGGCTCTCCGCAGTGCTCGCAGTCACCTTCTCAACTTTAAAATGGCAGTTGAGTTTCTTTTATACATTTTCAAATAGTGGACAAATACGGACATTAGCAGTTAGCACATTGTTATACATAGAGTAGACAAGTACGGACAATGGCAATTAGCACATTGTTATACGTTTATGCCCTTTTTTCAACAACTGATCTTGTTAACAAAACTCATTGTTTTAGTTCTGCATTATCTCAAGCTAAGGTGATCATCAGGGCCTCAAAGTCTGATTTATTTCCTGTTGTAATTAGACACTAACAGGATTTAACTCGTGCGATGTTTGTGCCTAAGTCAGCACATCTTAATGTTTTCACAGAGTCCATTTTGTGCCAGGTAACCATCTTGTATCTTTTAATTTCGGGTTTACTCCAATACTCCATGTTTGCACAAGACTGTAATGAGGTCAAGAGCCAAGCTGCTGTGGCGGAACTCAAACTGGCTTGGCCAGTGTTAAGTTTGTTTTTGGGAGACTCTTCCGTCCCCGATACAAAGGCAAACACCAACCGTTGTCCGATTTAAAGCCCCTGCACCTTGATGCTCAGTGCAGTGTGATTGGGCAGTCATTGATCAGATTGAAGAAAGGATAAAGTTGGGTAATTTTCCTCATTGTCAAGTTGATGCCAGTGTTGTATGTGTGCTGGAATAGCTCGTCTAGGTGCATGGCTGGTTCAGGAATACAAGTCTTCAGCATGACAGCCAGGATGTTGTCAGGACCCCAGCCTTTGCTGTATCTTGTTTCTCAACCATTTCTGGATCCCATGTGGAGTGAATCAGATTGTCTTCTGTGATGATGGGGAGGCAGTGTTGGAGCATTCTCGCGGCAGTTGTGACTGTGTGATGGTGGTTATAACTAGTTCAACTTTGTCTTTTGCACCCATGCACTGTGTTCTAGCATCATTGTGGCTGAAAATGTTGATGGAGCTACCTTCTAGGTTAATTGATAAATTGTCAACCACCATTCGTGCCTGGATGTCCCAGGGCTGCAGAGCTTGGATCTACTCTTTGGTTGTGGGGTTGCTTAACTCTGTCAGAAGTATGTTGACGGCCCTACTTAACATGCATGTAGTCCTGTGTTGTAGCTTCACCAGCTTGACAGCTCATTTTTAGCTATGCCTGATGCTGCTCTGCTCACTTAACTCTCTGATGGTAATGGTAGAGTGAGGGACATGTTGGGCGTAAGGTTACAGATCATGTTGAGGTACAAGTTTGCTGCTGCTGATGGCCCACAGTGCCTCATTGCCCAGTTTTGAGCTGCAAGAACGGTTCTGGATCTCTCCCATATAGGATGGTGGTATTTTTTAAGATTCATTCGTGGGACACAGGCGTCACTGGCTGGCCAGCATTTATTGCCCATCCCTGGTTGCCCTTGGAGTGCAACCACATTGCTGTGTCTCTGGAATCAGATGTAGGCCAGACCAGATAAGGACGACAGATTTCCTTCCCCAAAGGACATTAGCGAACCAACGGGTTTTTCCAACAACGGTTTCATCGTCAACAGTAGATTCTTAATTCCAGATATTTTTTATTTAATTCGTATTCCACTGTCTGCCGTGGCGGGATTTGAACCTGGGCCTTGAGAACATTAACTGAGTTTCTGCATTAATAGTCTAGTGATAATACCACTCAGACATCGCCTCTCCTTGCCAGGCGGAGGGGATTCTCACTGTGAAGGCAGGACTTCACTCTCAGCCTTATCTAATTTACCAGCCCAATCCTCTATTCTGTTCTCCCTCGTGCGTGTGCATTTTCCCTTAATTGCGTCTAAACTGTTCTCTTCAGTTATTCCCTGTGCAGCTACATGTTATAAATATGATACACACTCTGTAACAGTGAGCGTTGTCTGCTGGTGCTCTTTCTCAACTTGGGCAAAAGTTCCAACAGGCAGACCTTTGTTTGAACTGTAGTCTGGATTATTCTTTAAATTCATCTGAATTTGTTCAACAACTTTGGCTCGGAATTTTCAAGTTGACTGTGCTACAGTGTGTTGAAAACAAATGCACGCCACAGATATGGCCATAAAACTTGTATAGGGTTTTTTTTGCCAGGCTGTACTGATGCGTAAAATCGGTCTGAGGCATCGAAGAATTGTCTTCATTTGAATTGATACATCTGGGAAGTGTATCACAAATCATTAACTAAAGTGGTGGTTAGACTTCACTTGAACAAATGCGAGTAGAGAAGCTGAATAAGAGGCTGGAGTGATGGTATACAAAGTATCAGGAGAGGTAGTATGGGTATAAAAAATAGTAAGATATTGGATGCTGTCAGACCAACAGGTCTAAATTAGGTTTACTGTGCATTATGTCAAAACAGAGTATGAAAAATAAGGTTATTCAGCTTCAGGTGCGGGATAGCTATCTGGAAATAGGGTGTTGTGACAATAACAGAAACCTGGCTCAAAAAGGACTGGTCTTAAATACTCCTGGATTCAAGGTGTTCAGGAAAGATGTGGTCAGGGAGGGGTGTTGAGAAGAGGGATTTTGTGTTTGTTGCGAACCATTGAGCAGTACTGAGTTGCCAGAGGGGCAGTGCCAGGTTGGGGGCGGGGGGATCGGGTTCAGTTAGGGGGGCACTTCTGGGACCTCAGCCTTGTGGTGGTGGGGAGGATTTATTTTATTCTTTTAAGATCATTAAAAATTATGCCCTGATCTCTGGAACGTTGATATTGCCTGCATTATCAGGCCTCGCCCCTCCAGCATGATGGTGTGAGAATTGCTTCCAGCATTTCCTTCACTAAGTGCTGGAGAGTAAAGCCTGCTGTACAGCTGGCGAGCTGCATATTGGTTTACTTGCCTGGTACAGCACTTAAAAAAAAAAATGGTGAGAGTGACTGCCCTTGATACCAAGGCCACATTTGACTGAATATGGCATCAAGGAGCAATAGCAAAACTGGAGTCAATGGGAATCAGGAGGAAAATTCTCCACTGCTTGGAGTCATACCAAGCACAGAGGAAGATGGTTGTAGTTGTTGGAGGCCAATCATTTCAGGTCCAGGTCGTCATAGCAGGAGTTCCAAGAGCAAAAAAAAATTACTACACAGGAACAGGCTCTTCTGCCCTCCAAGCCTGTGCCGATCGTGATACCCTAACTAAACAAAAAAAACTTCTGCCTTTACTCAGTCCATATCCCTCTATTCCCTCCCTATTCATGTACCCGTCCAGATGCCTGTTAAATGTTGCTAATGTGCCTGTTTCCACCACCTCCTCTGGCAGCATGTTCCAGGCCCCCACGATTCTTTGCGTGAAAATCTTCCCCCGTACATCTCCCTTAAACTTTCCCCCTCTCACCTTGAACCTGTGCCCCCTTGTAACTGATACTTCCTTACTTGGAAAAAGCCTTTGACCATCCACCCTGTCTGTGCCTCTCATAAATTTGTAGACCTCTATCAGATCTCCCCTCAGCCTCTGTGTTTTTAGTGAAAACAATCCAAGTTTATTCAACCTGTCCTCATAGCCAACACCCTCGAGACCAGGCAACATCCTGGTGAACCTTCTTTGCATTCTCTCCAAAGCTTCCATATCCTCTGGTAGTGTGGTGACCAGAACTGCACACAATACTCAAATGCAGCCTAACCAAAGTTTTATATAGCTGTAACATGATTTCCCAGCTCTTGTACTCAGTGCGCCAGCTGATGAAGGTAATCATGTCATATGCCTTCTTAATCATCTTGGGCACCTGTGTTGCCACTGCCAGGGAACTGTGGACCTGCATGTCAAGATCCCTCAGTATGTTAATGTTCTTAATGGTTCTGCCATTTACAGTATAATTCACACCTAAATTTGACCCTCCAAAACGCATCACCTCACATTTGTCTGGATTAAACGCCAGCTGCCATTTCTGTGGCCAAATCTCCAATCTATTTATACCCTGATGTATCCTCTAACAATCCTCAGCACTATCAGCAACTCCACCAATCTTTGTGTCATCCGCAAACTTACTAACCAGACCACCCACATTTTCCTCCAGATCATTTATATATACTTAAGCAACAGAGGTCCCAGCACTGATCCCTGCAGAACACCACTATCTCCATTCTGTAAAACACCCTTCCACTGCTATTCTCTGGCTTCTATAACCAAGCCAGTTCTGTATCCATCTAGCCAGCCCATCCCGAATCCCATGTGATTTTAGTTTATGGACAGGTCTGTCATGTGGGGCCTTGTCAAAGCCTTACTAAAGTCTATATAAATTACATCCTTCCCTCATCAATTTTCTTTGTCACCTCTTCAAAAAACTCAATCAAGTTGGTGAGACATGACCATCCTGTACAAAACCATGCTGCCTGTCATTACCTAGTCAATTTTCTTCCAGTATGTGCATATATTCTGTCCCTCAGTGTCTTCTCCAATAGCTTCCCCACCATTGATATCAGGCTTCTGGCCTATAATTTCCTGAATTATCCCTGCCTCCTTTCTTAATCAAGAGAACAAGATTAGCTATTCTCCAGTCCTCTGGAACTTTGCCTGTGGTCAAACAGGATGTGCCGATATCTGTTAAGGCCCCAGCTATTTCTCCCCTTGCCTCCCGTTGTAATCTGGGATAGATTCCATCCAGCCCCAGGCATTTGTCTACCTTAATGCAATTTAGGATACTCAATACTTCCTCCTTCAACATATTGACATTCCCACACCTATCCCTGACCTCAACATCCGTCATGTCCTTCTCTTTGGTGAATACCGATACAAAGTTCTGATTAAGGATCTTACCCACTTCCTGTAACTCCATGCACAGCTTCCCTCCATTGTCCTTGAATGAATCATATAATCCTACAGTGTAGAAGGAGGCCATTCAGTCCATCATGTCTGCACCAACCACAATCCCACCCAGGCCATATCCCCCTAACTTCACGTATTAACCCTGCTAGTGCCCCTTACACTAAGGGACAATTTTAGCATGGCCAATCCATCTAACCTGCACATCTTTGGACTGTGGGAGAAAACCGGAGCTCCCGGAGGAAACCCAAGCAGACAAGGGGAGAATGTGCAGACTCCATACAGACAGTGACCCAAGGCCGGAACTGAACCCGGGTCCCTGGCGCTGTAAGGCAGCAGTACTGTGGAGTACTGTGTGCAGTTTTGGGCGCCGCACCTGCGCAAGGATATTTTGGCCCTGGAGGGAGTGCAGAGGAGGTTTACTAGGCTGATACCGGAGTTGAGGGGATTGAGCTATGAGGAGAGGCTGAATAAACTAGGCTTGTACTCGTTAGAGTTTAGAAGAATGAGGGGAGATCTCATTGAGACGTATAAGATGATGAATGGGATGGATAGGATAGAGGTGGAGAGACTCTTCCCGCTCAAAAAAGACAGTAGGACTAGGGGGCACAGCCTCAAGATAAAGGGGAGGCGGTTTAGAACGGAGTTGAGGAGGAACTTCTTCACTCAAAGGGTGGTGAATCTCTGGAATTCTCTGCCCGTTGAAGTGGTGGAGGCTGCCTCGCTAAATATTTTTAAGAAGCGGGTTGATGGGTTCTTGATAAGAGAGGGGATTAAGGGTTATGGGGAGAGGGCGGGAAAGTGGAACTGAGCCACAACAGATCAGCCATGATCTTATTGAATGGCGGGGCAGGCTCGAAGGGCTAGATGGCCTACTCCTGCTCCTATTTCTTATGTTCTTATGTTCAGTGTGAACCACTGTGCCACTGGGCTGATTCTTTCTCTTGCTCCTAATATATGCGTAAAAAGCCTTGGGATTCTCCTTGAGCCTGTTTGCTAAAGACATTTCATGACCCCTTTTAGCCCTCCCAATTCCTGTCTGTAGTGTCCTCGGCCCAACCATCTTCAGCTGCTGTCATGGACAGAAGCATCTATGAAAGGTTGGTGAGGTTGAGGTCAAGTATGTTATTCCCTCTTGTTGGTTCCCTCACCACCTGCCACAGTCCCAGTCTAGCAGTTATTTCCTTTAGGACCTGGCCGGCTCGATTTGTGGTGTTCCCCCGAGTCACACTAGGTGACGGGCAATGAAGTCTCCTACCCAGAGTACATTCTGTGCCCTTGTCACCTTCAGTGCTTCCCCCAAGAGGTGTTCAACATGGAAGAGTACTGATTCATCAGCTGAGGTGGGAGGGGGGATGGTATGTGGTAATTAGCAGGAAGTTTTCTTGCCCATGTTTGACATGGTGCTGTGAGACTTCATGGGATCTAGAGTCGATGTTGAAGACTCTCAAGGCAACTCCCTCCTGACTGTATATCACTGCATACCACCTCTGCTGGGTCTGCCTGCCGGTGAGACAGGACAATCACAGGAATGGTGGTGGTGATGTCTGGGACATTATCTGTAAGCAAGACTATGTCAGGCTGTTCCTTGACTAGTCTGTGAGGCAGCTCTCTCAATTTTGGCGCAAGTCCCCAGATGTTAGTGAGGAGGACTTTGCAGGGTCGACAGTGCTGGGTTTATTATTGTCAATTCCAGTTCCTAGTCTGACGTTTTCATTCTTTTTTGTTTCCTCTCGTAGCAATTGAATACAACTGAGTGGCTTGCTCAGATTCAACCACATGCTGTGGGTCAGCAATCACATGTAGGCCAGACAGATAAGGGTGATAGATTTCCTTCACAGTCATGAATCAGTTGGGGTTTTACGATAATAAATAATGGCTTCATGGTCATCATTAGATTTTTAATTCCAGATTTTTACTGAGCTCAAATTTCACTGTCCGCCTTAGTGTGATTTGAACCCAGGCCCCCAGATCATTACCTGGATCTCTGGTGTATCACTACATCACTACCTCCAAAAGGATGGACATCCTTGGTGAATTCCCGGGACCATCAGAGTCTTCGCTGTCCCAGCACAGCCCACCTCATCCCCCAAGGTTGTACTTCTCCCTATAACCCCCACCCTTGGGTCATATTTCCTCTTTTAACCCTTTCCCCTAGCCTCTTGAACCAAGCCACTCACCTCATCATTTTTGGCAGGACCTGTCAGCCCCTGGTCCCAGTGATGCTTTGCACTTAAAAGTAAAGTTTGTTTATTAGTCGCAAGTAGGCTTACATTAACACTGCAATGAAGTTACTGTGAAAATCCACTTACCCTGAGTCCGGACTCCACTTTGTTGGGACTACCTGTAGCCCCAGCTCGCGCTGACCCGGTGTTGCTGGAACTACAGAGCTGCCAGCCATTCAAAGTCTCACATTAAAACAATAAACCCTGCCCCTCAGTTGATGGTACTGGTCAGAGGGGTGCGGGAGGCCAGGAACTGTGGTACCCTATAAAATTCAGCCCAATGGTTCTGTTACTTTGGCAGATCCTGTTTGCTACTTGATGCCAAAGCAGTAACATCAAGTTGAGCATTCCTTGCATTGAGTAGACTGTTAGCGATCTTGTGGAACTCAAGCTGCTAATCAGAGGTTAGTGAAAGAGGCTGTTGGGGTATGTGTGTATGAGGGGTTTGGTGGGGGGGGGGGGGGATGCGGTTGGTGTGGGTGTGGTGATGGAGATATGTTGGGTTCAGACCTAAGGTCCTGGGAAGAGATGAGAACTTAATTTGCTTTCACTCAACTCCATTTGAACTCGAGGAATTCTGTGACTGACCTGTTCATTCTCCTGAAAAAAAAAGTATACCTTTGTCTGATACAAACTGATGCAGGAAAAACCGATCAATAAAAATGCTGACATGAAATGATGGAAATGCGGTATTTTGTAGCTGTGGAAGTGAGCTCTAACATTACAACAGCATATTTCTAATGGCAAGAGTTTAAAAGCTGGAATCCTCAAAGTTGTATTTGCTCCAAATTGAAGTTTCCTTGACAGCTTTGGCAAGCGAGTGGAAAAATGTTGCTGTGTGTGCCTAAAAGGAGAGAAACTTGATAGAAGCCATTATTTGTAGCTGATGTTTGTTCAGTCAATATACTAAAATGTAGCATCATGTTGAACACATGCTGAATTGTCAGAGTTTGGGACAGCTTCAAACTTTCCTCTGTTTCTCAGGTGGTTGCTCCAGAAACTCTTTCAAGTAAAATAGAGGCAATGGTTGTGTTACCATGAGAATTCCCTGTGCTACAGTTATTGGGGTAGTCTGCCAAAACACCTAATGCGGTCAAACTTTTTGTAAAGGCCAAAGGAGGAAAGAGGGAAATGCCAGACCCTCTCTTGGAGAGGTGCATGTTGACTCATTGGTACTCCTCCTCCATTGGTCAACAAGCCTGATTTACAGCACTCTGGAAAGAGCACTGGGTCAGACCCCAGATTGTACAGATTTATAAAGGTCTGTTTTTTCCCACTTAATCCTAGAAATGTTTAAATTGAGTTCAAACTCTAAAAATCCACGAATGGTTAACTGTACTCTCTACAAATCTAGAGGGATTGGCAATAAACCTTGAATTTATGGAATGTCCCAGCGACTAAGCCGTAACGGGCTTGATCACGTGGGCCTTGTTTTGCTTTGTTTGCACAGAGCACCAGCTGTAAGTTCTTTTTGACTTGATAGCTGCCCCACTTGTCTTAAACTTGATCCTTGTCTTTGGAAAGCATTGTGATAACCTCAGTATTCCAAAGTATGGGCATGTACACTGACTGATGATCTTGTAAGAATGATTTCTGTTATTACCTACACTAAAGGTAAAGTTGCCATAGTCCCAGGTGGCGATAGGCTGTTCTCCACTTTGAGGGGAGAGTAGAGGTGGCGATTTTAACCTGAGAATCACCACGTCTCAGATGAGGGGAAAGGTTGAAAAGGTGGGCCTTCGTGTATAACCTCAGCTATATGGGAATTGAACCCACACTATTGGTGTTGCTCTGCATCATGAACAAGCCGTCCAGCCAACTGAGCTAACCTATTTTCTATTGTGCCCAACTTCCAACTCTAAAGGGGATTGTTGTAGCTCATTTAGAGTTGGAGGTTGGACGTAGTACAAAATTCTTACCCTGGAAAGAGTCCAAGATTCACATAATGGGTATAGCCTGTGGCTATTGGATCCTCTTCATTAGACATGATTAAAGCTGAAATACCCCTTTTGGTGCTATCTGTAATTTCTTTAAATTTCTTACTACAAATTTGAATTCCAAAGCTCAACTTACTCTTCCGGGCCAAATGGCCTCCTTCTGCATTGTAAGGATTCAATGATTCCAATGCCTGTTTTCCCATTGAATAGTTGATGCTGATAGTGCCACAACAGGCACGTGAGCCCATCCTGTCTATGCTGGCTGTGTGCTTGGACAATCCGAAACTAATCTCACGAGTCTGAAGTCTTCCATAGACCTCAATGTCAATTGTTGACCTGGTCTTTCCTTAAATGATTAATGATGTCTGTTTCTACTACATAGCTTATTCTAGACACTTCACATTCTAACAACTTTCTCTGTTAAAACAGTTTTCCTAATCCTCTTTCATTGAAAACAGAATGCATCTGAAAAACTCAGCAAGCCTGGTAGCATCTCTGTAGAGAGAAACAGAGTTAATGTTCCACATCAACCATGATGGTTGATGTGGAACAACCAGGTGGTCAGGAAGGCGAATGGGATGCTGGCCTTCATAGCGAGGGGGATTGAATATAAAAGTAGGGAGGTCTTGCTGCAGCTGTATAGGGCATTGGTGAGGCCGCAGCTGGAGTACTGTGTGCAGTTTTGGGCGCCGCACCTGCGCAAGGATATTTTGGCCTTGGAGGGAGTGCAGAGGAGGTTTACTAGGCTGATACCGGAGTTGAGGGGGTTGAGCTATGAGGAGAGGCTGAATAAACTAGGCTTGTACTCGTTAGAGTTTAGAAGAATGAGGGGAGATCTCATTGAGACGTATAAGATGATGAATGGGATGGATAGGATAGAGGTGGAAAGACTCTTCCCGCTCAAAAAAGACAGTAGGACTAGGGGGCACAGCCTCAAGATAAAGGGGGGGCGGTTCAGAACGGAGTTGAGGAGGAACTTCTTCACTCAAAGGGTGGTGAATCTCTGGAATTCTCTGCCCGTTGAAGTGGTGGAGGCTGCCTCGCTAAATATTTTTAAGAAGCGGGTTGATGGGTTTTTGATAAGAGAAGGGATTAAGGGTTATGGGGAGAGGGCGGGAAAGTGGAACTGAGCCACGACAGATCAGCCATGATCTTATTGAATGGCGGGGCAGGCTCGAAGGGCCAGATGGCCTACTCCTGCTCCTATTTCTTATGTTCTTATGTTCTTATGATTCTGTGGAACTGAAGGGAGCTAGAATTGTGATGGGTTTTATACTGTTAAATTACTAAACACCTGAATCAGAGGAAATAATCTTTATTGATTCATCCTCTCAAAGATCTTAATAGTTCTAAAAACAGCTCTAATAAATCTTCTCTTGGCCATCTCTGTTTCAGTGGAAAGTGACCCATGTATCTTAAGATACATGGAACAATAGTTTTCTATCCCTGGTGTCAGCTTGGAAGCCTATGTTGAACACTATGATTTTAATCGTCTTTTTATACTGGGACACTGTGGGACATGGGTGTCGCTGGCTGGCCAGCATTTATTGTCCATTCTGAGTTGCCCTCGAGAAGGTGGTAATGAGCTGTTGCCTTGTATTACTGCAGTCCATGCACTGTGGGTTGACCCACAATACCATTAGGGAGGGAATTCCAGGATTTTGACCCAGCGACTGCAGAGGAATGATATATTTCCAAGTCAGGATGGTGACTGGCTTCGAGGGGAACTTGCAGGTTGTGGTGTTCCCATGTATCTGTTGCCCTTGTCCTTTGAGATGGAAGTGGTTGTGGGACTGGAATTATGGCTTAAACATTGCCTCAAATAGATTTACTGTAGCCTTTGCTCTTGTGTTCTCTGCACCTATTTATAAAATTCAAATTGCAGTGGACTTTAGATATTCAGTTTCTCATTGTGAAGGAATTCTGTGTTTGCTTTCTTGTGTCTCTCTATTCCTTTCATCATCTTGTTTGTTCTTCCTTTCAAAAAGCACCACCCCTGTACAAGGTTGCACCTGTCACTGGCCAGCTTAACCTGCTAACCTTTCCATGTTCTGAGTCTTTTTAAGACTCTCTTGCTATTTGCTAAACCTCTACTTTTTGTCAGCACCAAATTCTGTTTTGAGCTGTCAGTGCTCAAGTCCAAATCATTACGTAACCTGAAATCAATTCCAGATTTTTTCCCAATTCAAGAGATACTAGTTCACTTTAATCTTTAGTGTCCTGGCCATCAACCAACTTTTTACCCACATTTCTTCTTGTGCCGCATACACATGTATGACAAGCCTGTTGTGAGACATCCAATCAAATTAATTCTGAAAACACAATTATGCTGCTTCTGTTGCACCATTTCTGTCTTTACAAATATAAATCTTCCTTTTTGTTTTAATTGAAGCAGATACTTACGCTGGGTAATGTTTACCTTGTATGTAGATATTCTCACGTGGGTAAAGTTGCAGACATTTTTGGCTTCAGCACTCAGTTCTGCAGCCAGGTATCCTTTGGTGGTTTCTGGATCCAGATATGGGAAAACAGCTTGAAAGATATGGGAAAACAGTTTGAAGAGCAAGTTCAGTCCATTATAAAGGACGTAAGAGCAGAATATTTAGAAATGCATAATATAATCAAGCAGTGTCAGCGTGGCTTCATAAAGAGGAAATCATGCCTGACAAATTTACTAGAATTCCTTGAGGTGATATTGAATAGAATAGATAAAGACATTATACTCTGTCTGCCAGATCCTCGCCCACCCACTTAGACTATCTATATCCCTTTGCAGACTTTCAGCATCCTCTGCACACTTTGCTCTGCCACCCATCTTAGTGTCATCTGCAAATTTTGACACACTACACTTGGTCCCCAACTCCAAATCATGTATGTAAATCGTAAGCAATTGCATTCTCAACACTGATCCCTGAGGCACACCATTATTCATTGATGACCAATTAGACAAACACCCATTTATCCCCTACCATTTGCTTTTTGTTAGTTAACCAATCCTTTATCCATGCTAATACATTACCCGTAACACCATGCACTTTTACCTTATGTAGCAGTCTTTGGTGTGGCACCTTGTCAAATGCCTTCTGGAAATCTGGAAATCCAGATACACCACATCCACAGGTTCCCCATTGCCCACTGCACATGTAATGTTCTCAAAGAATTCCATCAAATTAATGAACATGACCTGTCCTTCATGAACTCATGCTGCGTCTTACCAGAGGGACAATTTATATCCAGATGTCTCACTATTTCTTTCTTGACGATAGATTCAAGCATTTTCCCTATGACAGAAGTTAAGCTAACCGGCCTATAGTTACCCGTCTTTTGTCTATCTCCTTTTTTAAACAGTGGCGTCACATTTGCTGTTTTCCAATCTGCGGGAACCTCCCCAGAGTCCAGCGAATTTTGGTAAATTACCATTAGTGCATTTGCTATTTCTCCCACCATCTCTTTCAGTACCCTGGAATGCATTCCATCAGGACCAGAAGACTAGTCTACCCTTAGCCCTGTTAACTTGCCCGGCACTAATTCTTTCATGATTATGATAGTTTCTAGGTTCACACCTGCCATAGCCTTCCTGTCATCAATTTTGTTATTTCTGTCTGTGAAGACTGACGCAAAATACCTGTTCAATGCCTCAGTCATTTTCTCATTTCCAGTTATTACACCCCCTTTCTCATCCTCTAAAGGACCAATGTTTACTTTACTGCTCTTTTTTTGTATTATATATTTGTAATAACTTTTGCTATTTTTATATATTCTGAGTGAGTTTACTATCATAATCCATCTTACTTTATAGCTTTTTTGTGGCTTTCTGCTGACCTTTAAAGATTTCCCAATCCTTTAGGTTCCCAGTAATCTTTGCCATTTTATTTGCATTTTCTTTCAATTTGATACCTTCTTTCATTTCCACAGATATTCATGGCTAATTATCTCTTTTTCTACAGTCCTTATCACTGTTATATACTTTTGCTGAGCACTGTGAAAGATCGCTTTGAAAGTCCTCTAGTGTTCCTCAATTGCCCCACCATAAAGTTTTTGCTCCCAATCTACCTTAGCCAACTCCTCCCTCATCCCTTTGTCGTCTCCTTCGTTTAAGCACAAGACACTGGCATTGGATTTTACCTTCTCACGCTCCATCTGTATTTTAAATTCAACCTTACTGTACTCACTTCTTCAGGGAGGATCCCTAACTGCAAGATCATTAATTATTCCCGCCTCATTGCTCAGGACCAGATCTAGGCTAGCTTGCTCCCTTGTCACTTCCATTACATACTGTTCAAGGAAGTTATCGCGGATACATTCTATGAACTCCTCCTCAAGGACCGACCTGGTTTGACCAATTGATATGTAGATTGAAATCCCTCATGATAATTGCTGTACCATTTTTATATGCATCAGTTATTTCTTTGTTTATTTCTCACCCCACCATAATGTTAATATTTGGTGGCCCACAGACTACTTCTACCAGTGACTTTTTATTCTTACTATTCCTAATTTCCACCCAAATGGATTCAACCTTTTCTCCATAGAATGTATATCATCTCTCACTACTATCCTGATGTCATCCTTAAATATCAGAGCTACACCACCTCCCTTACCTTCCTATTGGTCCCTCTGAACAGTTTGATACCTCTGGATATTCAACTCCCAGTTGTGACCATCCTGCAACCTAACCTGTCTCTGTAATGACCACCAAACCATACCCATTTGCAATGATTTGTGCTGTCAACTTATTTACCTTATTTCAAATGCTACGAGCATTCAGATAAAATGCCCTTATGCGAGTTTTTGTATTTTTTTTGAATTCTAATTTCATTAATAACATCTCCTGAGTCCTCCTTCCTTTAACTTTTTCCCTGATTTTCTATGTAGTTGGAACATTCCACATTTTGTCCTTGCTCCCTCCTTCGTGGACTCCTTACATGGGTTCCCAGCCCCCTGGCATATTAATTTAAACCCTCTCCAGCCAGTCTAGCAAACACTCCCCCTAGGACATCAGTCCCAGTCCTGCCCAGATGTAACCAATTTGTTCAGGTCCCACCTCCTCCAGAACCGGTCCCAATGCCCCAGGAATCTGAAACCCTCCCCCTGACACCATTTCTTCAGCCACGTATTTATCTGATATATCCTCTCATTTCTACTCTGACTAGCACATGGCATTGGTAGTGATCCTGAGATCATTACCTTTGAGGTCTGATTTCTTAATTTTTTTTCCTAGCTCCCTGTATTCTGCTTTTAGGACTTCATCCCTTTTTTACCTATGTCATTTGTACCAATGTGTACTACAACCACTTGCTGCTCGCCCTCTCCCTTCAGAATGTCCTGCAGCCGCTCCGAGACATTCTTGACCCTAGCACCAGGGGGGGTAACGTACCACAGAAATTCCTGTCTATTTTCCTTACAATTGAATCCTCTATAACTATTACACTGGCACACTTTTTATTCCTTCCCTCTGCAGCTGAACCAACTATGGTGCAATGAGTTTGGCTGCTGCTGCTTTCCCCAGAGAGGTTATTCCCTTCAACAGTATCCAAAGCGGTATATCTGTTTTGCAGGTGAATGACCACAGGAGATTCCTGCACTACCTGCCTATCTCTCTTGCTGTGTCTGGTGGTCCCTTCTTTCCTGCGGAGTCTGAGCCTGCGGTGTGACCACCTCTCCGTGCGTGCTATCCATGATGCTCGCTGACTCGTGGATGCTCCATAGTGTCTCTGACTGCCGCTCCAGCTCTGAAACTCGAGTTTCCAGGAGCTGTAGCTGGAGACCCTTCCTGCACACATGTTGACCCAGGGGACTGGAACTGTCCCCAGCCTGCCACATGGAGCAAGAGGAGCAAACCGTGGCTTGGAGCTCTCCTGTCATGTCTTACCCCTTTAAATTAAACTTTTGAAAGATATTTTGTTTCAGACATATACAATTTTCTAGGGCCTTTCTTTCTTGCTCCTTGTTACTATCGAGTATAACCTTTTCAAACTATAAACCACAGAAGTTACACAAAAACACTGTAGTAGTGTGCAACAACATATACTTGCATTAGGGGTGTTGCAGCAAAGGTTGAATAGAGTCACTTCTGAGCTAAAGAGTTAGCCCCCAATGAGAGGCAAAGTAAATTGGCTTATGTTCTCTGGAGTTTAGAAGAATGAGAGATATCTCATTGAAGCCTACAAAATTCTGAAGAGGTTTGATGGGGTGGATGCTGAGAGGTTGTTTCTTCTGGTTGGAGAATATGAGGGCACACTCTCAGGATAAGGGGCTGATCATTTAGGACTGAAATGAGAAGAAATCACTTCACTTAGAGTTGTGACTCTTTGGAATTTGCCCCAGAAGATGGTGGATGCCTCATTATTGAATACATTTGAGACTGGGATAAACAGATATTTGATGTCTCAGGGAATTCAGGGATATGGGGAGCAGACAGGAAAGTGGAGTTAAGATCAGCAATGATCATGCATGGCAGAGCAGGTTTGACAGGGCATGTGGTCTATTTTTGCTCCTATTTCTTGTGTTACCTTTGAACTATAATTAACTCAGGCTTGTTCAATTTACATTCGCTTAGGTTATTTGCTGTGTTTTCTTCAGCTTTTCTACTTATCTTACGTTTGCACTTTAATCTTCAACCTAAAAGTTATGTTCCTAAAAATAAATATTATACTCTGAAACACATGAATTATGGAATCAGATATTTTCAGTGCTCTGCACAACAGAAAAATACAAAGCAGGTTGGTCTGCACAGTTTGGTCAGCGCTGCTGGAACTCCTTTTAATCCATCTTTGGTAGATGTCTCTGAGTATCCTCTGGAAGTCTTCTATTGTCTCATGCTCATATCAGTTGGTGTCTATGCTTCACACAAACATCTTTCCACTTTATTTTGCCTAATTCACGCCCTCCTGATTCAGCTACTTCTAATTGTTGGCCCTACCATCATCTTCCATAGACCCCAATTCCATCATAATTGGAAGAGTGACACAGTAGTTAGCAGTGCTGCCTCACAGCGCCAGGGACCCGGTTCGATTCTGGCCTTGGGTCACTGTCTGCGTGGAATTTCCTCCGAGTGCTCCAGTTTCTTTCCACGCTCCAAAGATGTCCGGGTTAGGTTGATTGGCCATATAAAATTGTCCCTTAGTGTCAGGGGAACTAGCAGGGTAGGTATGTGGTATTATGGGAATAAGGTCTGGGTGGTGATTATTGTTGTTGCAGACTTGATGGGATGAATGCCCTTCTTCTGCACTGTAGGGATTCTATAAAACTATGCTGATCGCTTTCTAGCCCTTAAAAAAAAAACCTCACCAACCCTATACCTGTGTACTTTACTAATTTACATCACTTCCAGTTCCCCAGAGTTCAAATCCCTTCTTGGCCATCTCTCTGTCTCTTGAATGTTTTCCATCCCCAGCTCTCCACTGACAACCCCCCAGAAAATCTCCAATTCTAGTGTCTTTATTACCCCCATACTTTCTCCCACCATATACAGCCTTGCTTTTAGTTATCTAAGAGAAGCTCAATAAATGTATGAGGGAGAAAGGAATAGCAAGGTGATGGTGTGAGATGAAATGAGGAGGGAGGACGCTTGAGAATAGATCGGTTGACCAAAAGGTCCATTCTTATGGTATTAAATATTATATAATTCTACGTGACTCTACCTTTTATTCCTTTCTCATTTTCGTTGCTTTAAATGAATTTGGAGTTCACATCCAACTATCCCTCGTGGCTGGAAGTTCCACATGATAGTCAATTTCTTGGTAAAGAGCTTTCTGCAGAATTTGTTATTTGATTTATTAGTGACTATTTTATTTTTATGGTTCTTAGTTTTGGACTCCTTACAAATGGAAATGTATTCTCTGCATCAGCCCTATCAAACCCTTTTATTATCTTAAAGATCTCTCCTATTTAATCATCTCCTGTTTTCCACTCATGCACGTAGGAGATCATTTAATACCTTTTCTTCTATTTTCTTTTCCTCCCTCTGCCCCTCGCCACAGCCTGTTCATTTGTAAGAGTATTTGTTTGTAATATCTTTCAGTTTTGATGAAAAATTTCCACATTTGAGCCAATTGTTATCTTGTTTGTTCATCCCACAGGTTCAGGCGTTTATTTGTTGAGAAGTTCCTGGCTTGGTTTCAGACTTCCAACATTGCAGTTGCTTTTGGTCACTGAGTTTCATGTTTGTGCAGAGGAAGCTATACAAGAAGCTTCTATAAGCTGAATAGCATGCACAATATGCTGCCATGTCCATTGATCCCTGGGTCCACCTTTGTAAACCTGAATACGTCCAAATCTCTGCTGCTTGTGTCGTAGCTCACACCAAATTCTGTTCACTGCGACGCTCATTGAGTTGACATCGGCTGCCATTCCACCAACACCTCAGTCCTTAAAATTTTCATCCGTGTTTTCAGTTCCCTCCTCCAGAGGCTACAGGGGATATAAATAGATGAAGTGAGTGGGCAAAAATTTGGCAAATGGAATACAATATGGACAAATATGAAATTCTCCATTTTGGCAAGAAGAATGAAGAAGAAGCTTATTAACTAAATTGTGAGATGATGCAGAGGTCTGAAATTCAGAGGGATCTGGTGCATGAATCTCAAAATGCTAGTATAGAAATACAGCAAGTAATTAGGAAAGCTAATATAATATTTATTATATGGGGAATTGATTACAAAAGTAGAGAGATTATGCTTCAGTTGTACAGGGCATTGGTGAGACTGCATCTGGAGTACTGTGTACAGTATTAGTCTCCTCATTTAAGGAAGTATATAAATATGATAGAAGCAGTACAGAGAAATTTACTAGACTAATACTAGGAACGGGCAAGTTGTCTTATGAGGAAAGATTGGACAGTTTAGGCCTGTATCCATTGGAGTTTAGAAGAGTAAGAGGTGACTTGATGGAAGCCTTTCAGATCCTGATGGTTCTTGGCTGGGTGAATATGGAGAGGATGTTTCCTCTTGTGGAAGAGTCTAGAATTAGCAGTTACTGTTTAAAAATATGGGGCAACCCATTTAAAATGATGATGAGAAATTCTTTCTCTGAGGATTGTGTGTCTCTGAAACCCTCAAAAGGCAGTGGAAGCAAGGACTTTGAATATTTTTTAAGGCAGAGCTGAATAGCTTCTTTAACTTTTCAGTCCATTGTTAGTCGTCAGGGCTAGGTTGGAATGTGGGGCTAACGTTGTAATCAGATCAGCCATGATTGAATTGAATGGTGGAGCAGGCTCGAGGAGCTGAGTGATCTACCTCTGCTTCTAATTTGTATTTTGTATGTAACTCCAGCCTTCTAACTGTCCAAGATCTTGGTGCTCCTCCAATTCTGATGTATCCCTAATTTTAATCACTCTGATGTGGAGATGCCTGCATTGGACTGGGGTAAACACAGGAAGAAGTCTCACAATACCAGGTTAAAGTCCAACAGACTTATTTTGTAACACAAGCCACAAGCTTTCAGAGTGCTGCCTCTTTGGCTTGTGCTACCAAATAAACCTGTTGAACTTTAACTTGGTGTTGTGAGATTTCTTACTGTGTTTAATCACTCTTAACACTGGCAGATGAACCATTAACTGTCCAGCTCAAAGCTCTGGAATTCTTTCCTTAAATCCCTCCACTTCTTTCTTCTCCTTTTAAGATGCTTGGCATAGTGGTTAGCATTGCCTCATAGCGCCCGGGACCCAGGTTCGATTCCCTTGGGCCATTGTCTGTGTGGAGTTTGCACATTCTCCCCATGTCTGCATGAGTTTCCTCCCACAATCCAGAGATGTGCAGGTTAGGTGGATTGGTCATACTAAATTGTCCCTTAGTGTTGGGGAGATTAGCTAGGGTAAATGCATGAGGTTATAGGGATAGGGATTGTAGTCAATACAGATTCAATGAGCCAGATGGCCCTCTTCTGCACTGTAGGATTCTATGATTCCATAAAACCCACCTTCTTGACAAACATTTGGTCACCTATCCTAATATTTCCTTAGGCGACTGCATTCAAATTTTGTCAGAAGCTACTCCTTTGGATGTCACGATGACATTAAAGGTCCTATGTAAATGCAAGTTGTTTCCAAAATGCCATTTTAAAGGCATTCCCTTATGCATATTTGCTTAGGTGTCAGCCCATCAGCTTAGCTATTAGACAGCTCGACAACTTCCTTTGTAAGAGGCAGTCAGACAGACTGGCAGGAAAGATGTCTTTGAACTCGTGTGAAGTGGCATTTATAGAGTTATAGAGACTCTTTGGCCCAACTTGTCCATGCCGCCCTTTTTTTTAAAACCTCTAAACTAATCCCATTTGCCTGCATTTGGCCCCATATCCCTCTACGTATCCATGTAACTATCTAAATGCTTTTTAAAAGATAAAATTGTAGTTGCCTCTACTACTATCTCTGGCAGCTTGTTGCAGTAATTGCAGTAATTTGCAGTAATTGTGTGCCAGATAACATTTTGGTTCTCTTTTGTCCTGGCAATTATGGAAGATTTGTTTCAGTGATGTGAAGCATGATTCTTTGTGGTCCATTTGATGGGCAGCTCTTGTCAGGATCTGTCTGATATTATTTATATTTGGCTGCCTTTGCCCAGCTGAACCCACAGTGGTACTGAAGCCACGGGGTGAACACTGCTGAGAGTGAAACTCCAATGTATTCCTATGGTCAGGGACCTTGCATCCTGTCCAATTTTATCAGAAGTTTTAGTGGAGGAGACAGCACAAATGTTTTTAATATTTTAATATATGTTAATATGTGTTTTTAATATTTTGAAAAATGCTACTGCATATTACTGTCAACCTGTAGTTTCCTTTGCTACTGTTTAATTAATTTACTGTTAATAAATGCATAGAAACAGGTTAGAAGTAGGGAGTAGGCCATTCAGCCCCCCGAGCTTGCCTAGTAATTTATAGTAAGACAGTGTTGTAAAGGTGTTCATTCAAGGCGATCACATGGCATGTCTCGCGATATATCCGGTAAGCTGAATATGATGATAGAGATTTTGGTACAACCTTTGGACAAGCTATGCTTACCCAGATACTGAATCAGCCTTTGGTGCCAGCCCCAAGCAAAGTGTCCTGGGTAAAGTTTAACAGAATGTCACCGCCAAACCTTTTCCTTTTGTCTAATGTGAATATGTAGACACTGTTCTGCATGGTGTCATTAGACAGCAGGGACCTATTTTCTTTATCCTTCCTCACTGTCCATTTCTGAAACTAATCTTGGGTTTCTACAAAGTTGTTAAATGAATTGTTAATTTGTTAGTGTTGGTGGTGTTGACTGCTCTTTGCTTTTACTTTTGGTGAAACTGGGCCATTGGTTCTATTTCGTCAAAGTAAATTAATGTGATGAAAAGAAAGAACCCACAATTAAATAGCATTGTTCATGACCTCAGGACACCTCAAAGAAACGTGTTTGCAGTGTAAGGCTGTAAGAAACATGACAGCTGATTTGTACATGGCAACATCCCATAAACAACAATGTAATAATGATCAGGTGTTAGTCCAGAGATAAATGTTGGCTAGAATGCTGGGGAAACCTGCCCTGCTCCTCTTTGATTTGGCCAGGGTATCTCTTTTGCCCATTAAAAGGGTAAGTATGGCTTCAATCTTAACATCCCTTCAAAAGAAAAGCACCTCTCATGGTGCAACACTCCCTCACTATTGCACTGGAGTGTCCACCTGGATTTTGCACTCAGGCGTCTTGAATACAATGTGAATCCCCTTACAGACTCTGAGGCAATGAGTGTGACCACTGAGCCACTGCTAACAAATTCAGTTTTAAGTACAAGATTCTCAGACTTTAATGTGTGTTTTGGGTGTTGCATTCCACAATTCCATTAGGTTGCCACCTTTTCAAGGACGATTGGGGATGGATCTTAAGTGCCAAACTTGCCAGCGATATTCTCATCCTGTGAGGGAATAAAGCGTTTACATGGTAACCAAATTCTGTCTTTATTATGGAATTTTCCAGAATGCCTTTCGGACATTTGGGAAACTATCTACTAAGTCTGTTGTGTAAAACTTTAAATCAGCTGGATTGGCCATAAGAAGGAAGGAACTGACTGCCTTGCAATCTGAAAGCTGCACGTAACATAGCTTGTGCATGTAAGACTACCACATTTTCCATGATGTTTTTCTCATGTTGGATGCTGAACCAATTCATTGCTCAGGTAAAGAGTAGATTGCATCCAAAGAATGGGAAGGAACATGTAATGTAACATTTTCGGTCTGAATAAAACGACAAAGTGACGTTCGAACATTGAAAAGGTGCTTTAACCTGATGTGACAGTGTTGGTGTTTACCTTGGGTGTGAGCATTTAGTCCTGATCATGTTTACCTGCTCTGTTTCCTTATCCTTTTATCTTCTTTTCCTTCTCCTATCTATCCCATCTTACCTTGAATGTTGACACAGTTGCTGTCTCAATTGTTGACCTTGAAAATGAACTCCACAGACTCAGAATTGAACTAAAGTTTCTTTTGCTCTCTGTTCTAAAACTCTTAACATTTATTCCTCTATCTGTATGGTCCCTTGTTTTGGATCCCTCACTTACTTCAAACAGTCAACCTCGACCTATCCTGTCATGTCCTTTCATCATTTTGAACATTTCTTGAAAATTGCACAGTAATTTGCCTTGTTCTAATGAAAAGGTCCCCATTTTTCATGTCTTTCTTCAGATTTCTGTTTCCTTATATCGGGCAGCTTCTTAGTGAACTTGCATGGTATTCTCTCTAAAGCTTCAATGTCCTTTCTATATTGTGGAGCCTAATACTGCACACAGTACTGTAAATGAAATGTTATTAAGGTTTGGTATAGACAGATTGTTAGTCTCTATTTTCTGTACTACTTGTGATAAAACCACAAATTTTATTAGTTTGTTTTTATGACTGTATCAACCTGAGGTGCTGTGTTCTGATGTTTTGTGAACTTGTATCCCTCAATCTCTCTGCTGTTTCATAACACTTGGCTTCCTTCTGTTCCGAGTTATGAGTTTTGTCGAATGTATCATCCCACACTTGTGCACATTGAATTCCATTTGCCATTTTTTGGCCCATCCCTCATTTTATCAATCTCCCTTTGCAGCTTCTTGTAATATTTTAAAGAGTAGACAGTTCCTCCTTTTTGGTGCCATTTGCAAATTTCACTGCCACTCTTTCTTAGCCAATGTCCAAGCCACTCATCGATCCAATTAACAGAAGTGGCCCCAGAGTTGAACCCTTGGTTCCCTAAGAACTCCTTACAACCACACTGGAAAACCTACCTTTAACTCCTCTTTGCTCCCCTCCAATAGATTCTTAACTCAGTTTGATGCGTTACCCAGCCACCTTTCCCTCCCTGCCAAATCTGTCATTGTCAATTACCTTCTCAGTGAATTCTGAGACTTATCAATCTTTGTCTCTTTTGAAATGATCTATTATTTCATCTATAATTAAAGACTTTTATATAAAATATGAAATAATGCTCCATACTATAGGTAACAATTTAACCAGCCTGTAATTACAAGTTACAGATAGATGCACAAGTCACAAAACAATTTACTGTGACTTTGATAATTCAAGTTGTTAACTGATAAGTGACCTTCAGTTAAGACAAGGTGCCTAGTTATTGAACATGTCTCTGCTGGTGAGTTGCTACCCTAATCGGTCAACTGAAAAATGACTTGTCTTGTCTCGCACAATGTGTTATTGTATTTTTGGGTTCATTGCAGTGGAGATGGGGCGGCAGTTCCTTCTCAAGGCCATTTGGTTTGAGTCAACATTTAATGGGGCTATAAAAATTCCTTGTGATGATAACTGATTTATAGCAAATTAAATAGTGGCTTGTGGGATGAACTTTGTTTAATTAAGTACATGGTTATGTTGATGAAATAATTTTCCACTGGACTGAGACCAAGATCCACGTTATAGATCTTTTTCTGCATCAGCGATCATAAAACTTTTTATTAATATCCCATGAAAGGAAGGAGAAAGTTTATTTTCATGGGGTTGTAAATCTCAGGTTTTCCCACTGAATCAGGCGATTATTGTTTCCATTTAGGTGCTCTGTTTTTTTCCCTCATTAGATATCCAATTAGTTGAGAGATGTTGCCCAGAATTTATTTGCTTGTTCCTTTGCCTTACCCTGTTGGATAAACAGGAATTATGCACAGTTACAGTGCAAGTAAGTCTTTCTCTGCTGAGTAAACAGGATACCTGTTCAGTTACAGTGAATAACCCTTGTTCTGTTGGATAAACAGGAACACAGTTAAACCTTAAATCCTTCACCTTCTGAACAGGGTTCAGAACTAGAAGTTGCCAAGACCAAAGATTTTCAAAGCTTGCCAGTTGGACAGCTGGGGTTCCACCATTCTGAGCTAAAAAAGAATGTTTGTTACTTGGAACTTTCCCAACTGAGACCATCCATATGCATTGGCCTTAGCTTGCAAGATCATCTGATCGTCAGTGACCGGTCTATTCACTTCAGCGCCATATTGGCCTGGTTCAGGAATGTGGTTAACAGGTTTCCCATGGAGGATCAACCCCATTCTGGTTGCCCATCAGATGCGCTGTTTTGGAGCCACCTTGATCCAAACGACTGTTAACTCTCATTTTCAATAGTACCACACATCCCTACCTCCACACTTCTCATAACAGGATTGTTACTAGCTGATCATTAGATGGTGGCACAGTGTTTAGTACTGCTGCCTCACAGTGCTAGGGACCCGGGTTCGATTCCACCCTCAGGTGACTGTCTGTCTGCAGTTTGCATGTTCTCCCTCTGCCTGGGTTTCCTCCAGCTACTCTGGTTTCCTCCCATGGTCCAAAGTTGTTCAGCTTATGTGAATTGGCCATGATAAATTACCCCCTAATGTCCAAAGATTAGTAGGTTATGTGGATTAGCCATGGCACATGTGCAGGGTTATGGGGATAGAGCGGGGAGGGTGGGTCCAGATAAGATGCTCTTTCGAAGAGTCGGTGCAGACTTGATGAGCCGAATGGCCGTTTTCTACACCGTAGGCAGTGCCCAGGCATGTCCCTCTCCCCTCAGGGGTTGTACTTACCTTTGTGCTCCCGAACAGGTTCCCCTCGACTGCTTCAAGTTTTAAAAAAACCTGTTGTAAACCTCACTGACAGGACGTCATATGGCGACATATGAATATTCAATGTATGGGGGGGAACATATTGTGGGGAAGCCCTTTAATTATATTTAAATGTATGAAAATTAATTGAAATGAAGTTCCTGCCCTTTCTGGGCAGAACCTCATTATGTGAGGGGTTTGCAAGATCTCATCAGCGGGATTCTCCTTTTCCAACTGTTGTGAACTTTTGGCTTGTGTTGTCATTTACGGTGATGGTTAACGCAGGCTCAGAATAGCCCATATGTTTCAATTTCGGAAGAAGATGTGGGGTTGAGCGTTTTATCCCAAGTGACTAGGAGATGAAGCAGAGATGGGGAAAAGATCGTGTTCAGACTCTGAATAGGACTATAGCTCCATGGAACAGCCGAAAGTCAAGGAATGGTTCATTACCTTTGCGCAGGAGGGCATCCTTCATGTTTGAGGCAAGACGATAAATGCTAGAAAGCACTTAGACAGGAAATGATGCAACTGACTTTGTCCTTTACAACATAAGTGCCCAAACTCGATGCAGAGTTATTGCTTTTAATTTTAATTTCCATTAAACTGCTGATACGGCAAAGTTGACAATGGATGGACTGGACTGAACTGGACTTTGGCTTAGCAATTCTAGTAGGACCTTGTTATGAGATGATTCATCACATGACCTCCAACATTCCTGTCTCTACATTCTGCCAAAGAGAATTGTCCAGTGATGGTGACCACAATGATCACAATCATACGCACTCCAGAAATTTATTTATCCATAGTGAGGCTTTACACAGTGCACAGTGCAAGGGATACGTTGTGACCCTACAACTGAGAGTCTGGCCAGAGTGAAATGGTGGAATAAAAATGTTTCCGTGATTTCGCTCGCGCCCCCCCCGTGGGAGATTGTCCTTCTGTTTCCTGGGGTATAAGACTAATCAGGGAGACTTGCGAACTCTAACTCGACACCAAGTGAAAGTGCATGGTGTTGTAAATACCTAGATCATAATTCCTGTGTGTTCGGATGTAATTTTTAGTTTTAGGAATTGAAGTTTTCACTGTAAGTAAATTGGAGCATTTGATTGAGAAACTGATTAGCAAATCTGAAGTAAATGCAATTTTAAACAAGAATGGAGCTAATCGCAGTTAAAAGCAAACCTATGTTTATCTTACAAGGTTATAAGTAAAGTGTGAAACAAATAAACAGTAGGGATCTTCTATCTGAGCGTAAGAGATATGGAAGGGTTTCTCCTTTTTTAATTAAAGATTTAAGTTCCTAGAACACAAAAAGGCAAAGTCAGGTTGAAAACAAGCTTTTCTTAATAATGACAGCAATTCTGGGAAAGGGTGTTGTGAAACTCTGTCAGAGGTAGGGTTATTCATATAGATTACAGAATCAAAGTTGTGTTGAAGATAATATAATTGGTTTGCGTTTCTGTTTGGGATGTCCCAGAGTATGTCATGTTGCCACAGAGATGATGATTCAGAATGGAGCCTTGATTAGAAGGTTATTTTGTTTAATTTATCTGTGCGTGTTGCTGACAGAAGCAAACAGTTCAGTTTGGGAACAGACAGCGGCAATTGCAGCTTTGGTCTAGGCGTAGACGGCAACTCAGAGTGAAGAGAGCCAACAGAAATGAATGTTATTCAGGCCTGTCCTTAAGCAGAGAAAATACTAATGTTATTGTTCACTGTGCGGAATACAGGCGGAGACTCGGGGTGATCTTACCAGCTTGTCACGCCAGTCAATTGGCGTGGCAATCCGATAAGATTAGGCAAGAGGTGAGAAACTGGGTTTGCACCCTTGTGGTGTTACCGGTCCTGTTGTGCTGGTGTAATCAGTCTTGTGCCCAGAAAGGGCAAGAGGCTGAATTAAATGTTTATAAGCTTATTTTGATATCATTTGTGAGTCCCGGATGCAATTGTCTGAGCTCATTTGCCTTAACTACCTCCCCGCTGGAAGTTGTCACCGGTGAGAAACACGTATGGTCCCCTCATTGGGAACCTAATGTGATGGTCTTGCCAGTGGGATCGGAGGCTATTGAAGCCCCCACTGCTCCCCTCCAACCCCTGATGTCCCTTGGGCAGTGCCAGCCTGGGACCCTGGCAGCCTAGCACTCTGGCAGTGCCCATCAGACACTGGCTGCACGCAGATGACTAACCCAGCTAAATACTAGATGACACAATTATGTATCTTGTAAATTTTTGAGTGATTCATAAACACGTTAAAAGGAAAGTAGATTTTTTAATATCAAATGGTCATCCTTGTTTTCCATCATCTTGTCCCTCCTTATCACTAATCTCTAGCTCCACAACCATCCCATGATATCTGCATTCCTCCAGTTCTGTGCTCTGGCTCATTCTGATTTTAATTGCTCTACCATTGATGGTTGTACTTTTAGTTGCCAATTCTGAAATTCTTCTCCCCCTCCACCGTGCCCACCAAAACCCGAAACCTCTTCAACACTCTGACCTCTTTTAAGACTCTCTTGAAAATCTACTGTTTTGATCTAATTTATTCTAACATCTCCTGCATGGCTCAGTGTCACACATTGTTTGATGACACTCCTGTGAAGTTCCTTGGGATATTTCACTATGTTAAATGTGCTATGTAAATGCAAGGGAGCTTGACTCCAATTCATCAGTTCTTCATCCACCAGGCTGGGAGATGGAGACCCGTGGTTCATCAATGTCAAATATTGATTATATTACAGAGCCTGGTCCTGGTATGGAATCACTAGAAGAATTTGCATTAAGGAAAGAAGATAAAGTTTAATAACTTATTTCAGTGTCATGTTGCCTGTCGCTACTGCATATGTGTTATTTTTAATAATGCCATTCTGCAGCTTATTCTGCATTCAAAACCACATGAAATTGTTTGTTCTACCAAGGTCACATTAGGGCCCTTCACACACCGGTGGGTTGAAAATAGTGGAAAGATTTCTGTTCAATCCCTGAGCTGCTATGTTATAAAGCATGGTGTCAGTTGTGGCTCAGTTAATAGCACGCTCATTTCTGGGTCAGAAGTTCATAGATTTAAGTTCCATTTCAGAGACTTGAGCTCAAGATATAGACTGACATTCCAGTGAAATAACTAAGGGAGTGCTATCTTTCAGATATTCAATCTAGTCTGCTCTTTCAGAAGAACATAACTCAGATTGTGGAATCGTTTAATGAAGAAAAGGAGAATTCTTCCCCCAGTATTTATCCCTCAACCAACTTCACTTTAAAAATGACTTTCTGCTCTATATCTTATTGCTGTTTGTGGCATCTTGCTGTGCAAAAATGGGCTGCCATGTTTCAAAGTACAAAGAACAATACAACACAGGAACAGGCCCTTCAGCCCTCCAAGCCTGCACCGGTCATGTGTTCCTAACTAGACCATCCGTTTGTATCCCTCTACTCCCAGTCTGTTGATGTGGCTATCTAAATAAGTTTAAATGATCCTAGTGTGTCTGCCTCAACCATCTTGCTTGGTAGTGCATTCCAGACCCCCACCACCCTCTGTGTAAAATACGTCCCCTGTATATCTGTATTGAACCTTGCCCCCCTTACCTTGAACTTGTGACCCCTTGTGTTTGTCATTTCTGACCTGGGAAAAAGCTCCCAACTGTTCACCCTAGCTATGCCCTTCATAATTTTATAAACTTCTATTTGGTCGCCCCTCAACCTCCGTCTTTTCAGGAAGAACAACCCTGGTTTACTCAATCTCACTTTGTAGCTAATACCTTTTCTGCACTCTTTCCAAAGCCTCCATGTCCTTCTGGTAGTGTGGCGACCAGAACTGGATGCAGTTTTCCAGATGTGGTCTAACCAACGTTCTATATAACTGCAACATTACATGCCAACTTTTATACTCTATGCCCCATCCAGTAAAGGCAAGCATGCCATATGCTGCCTTCACCATCTTTTCCACCTGTGCTGCCACCTTTAAGGATCTGTGGACTTGCACACCTAGATTCCTCTGTGTGTCTATACTCCTGATGGTTCTGTTTTTTATTGTGTAGCTCCCCGCTGCATTAGATCTAGGAAAACGCATCACTTTGCATTTATCTGGATTAAATTCTATCTGCATTTCTCCACCCAATTTTCCAGCCTGCCTATATCCTGCTGTATTCTCTGACAATGTTCATCACTATCTGCAACTCCAGCAATCTTTGTGTCATCTGTAAACTTACCAATCAGACAAATCATTTATATATATCACAAACAGCAAAGGCCCCAGTACAGAGCCCTGCGGAACACCACTAGTCACAGACCTTCAATCAGTAAAAGACCCTTCCACTGCCACCCTCTTTCTTCTATGGCTAAGCCAGTTCTGTAGCCATCTAGCTAGTTCACCTTTGATCCTGTGAGATTTAACTTTTTGTACCAGTCTGCCATGAGGGACCTTGTCAAATGCCTTACTAAATCCATGTAGACGACATTCACGGCCCTTCCCTAATCGTTTTTGTCACCTCATTTCCTGTATTGCAACAGTGACTACACATCAAAAGCACTTTATTGGATTTGAAGCATTTTGAGATGTTGTAGAAATACAAGTCTTTTTATTGTGCTTGTACATTTGCCCCTTTGCTTTGAAGGGTGTAAGGGAATAGCATGACCAGCTAGGAAAAGGTGACAAAGAATGGGAAGGAGTGTGGGATGTGCACAGGGTAATGAAGAATTCTTTTAATCCCCAAAAGTTTTCTAAACACTTGAGAGGTTTCTTTTTATAGCTGAACAAAAAAATAACTATGGGCTAGATGTGGTGATGCAACCTTCTGACCTCACTGATTTGCCCTTCCTGATAGTATATGATGCTGTTGACGTAACCAGAACAGATAACACATTCATAATATATTGTCAGGTAATTTATTTCACTACTATCGGTAATAAGCAAATTGGCTGAAATGTTTCCCTTGTGTGTTTGCAACCATTTATCCTGTAAATTGAGTTTGTGTCTGTATATACCCTGTTTGTGAACACAACTCCTCACTCACCTAATGAAGGAGCAATACTCCGAAAGCTTGTGCTGCAAAATAAACCTGTTGGACTTTTAACCTGGTGTTGTGAGACTTCTTACTGTGCTTACCCCAGTCCAATGCCAGCATCTCCACATCATGTTTCCCATGTCACAGCAGTGGCTACAATTCTGAAGTGCTTCATTGTCTGTAAAATACTTGGAATAACCCGAGGTGAAATATGTTGTCGAAATGCAAACATTACTCTTTTATTTTTTGTTCTTTAGTATAATGATGATGGAATCAAACTAAGTGGTCACTTGTAACCATGCTATCAAGAAAATTCTTCCCTCATGTTGGTTCCTTCACCAGATGTTTCAAGGTTTAGGTGCTGTACTGTAGAATGCACTGATAAATTGCATTGCAGAGATTTAACTGCAAAACTGTTGAGATCTCATGATTTCCTTATTTGAACTTTGTTATTAGAGCAATTAGGAAGAGAGTTTTTTTAAGTTTATGTATTAGTGTCAGAAGTTGGCTTACATTAACATGGCAATGAAGTTACTGTGAAAATCCCCTAGTTGCCACACTTTGGCGCTTGTTTGGATACACTAAGGGAGAAGTTAGCACGGCCAATGCACCTACCCAACACGTCTTTTGACTGTGGGAGGAAACTGAAGCACCAGGAAGAAACCCATGCAGACAGGAGGAGAACGTGCAAACTCCACACAAACAGTGACCCAAGCCAGAAAATCAACCTTGGTCCCTGGTGCTGTGAGGCAGCAGTGCTTACCACTGTGCCACTGTGCTGCCCAGATAGGTGATAATGGTGGCCTAGCTGGTAACACCCACTTTAAAAAGTCTTGAGTGGCTTTAGTGTGAGTCTTCTCACAGAAGGGCCACTTGCCAATTGTTGAACATAGAACATAGAACATTACAGCGCGGAACAGGCCCTTCGGCCCACAATGTTGCGCCGACCAGTCTTATTTTTAAAAAAAAACATTGACCCACTAATCTAAACCAATCCCTTTTCGTCCATAAACCTATCCACCAATCTCTTAAACGCCCCCAAACTAGGCGCATTTACAACTGCAGCAGGCAGGGCATTCCAGTCCCTCACCACCCTCTGGGTAAAGAACCTGCCCCTGACATCCGTCCTATAACTACCCCCCCTTAATTTAAAGCCATGCCCCCTTGTGCTAGCTATCTCCATCCGAGGAAACAGGCTATCACCATCCACCCTATCTAAACCTCTAATCATCTTATATGTTTCTATAAGATCCCCTCTTAGCCGCTGCCTTTCTAGTGAAAACAACCCCAAATCCCTCAGTCTCTCCTCATAGGACCTCCCCTGCATACCAGGCAACATCCTGGTAAACCTCCTCTGCACCCTCTCCAAAGCCTCCACATCCTTCCTGTAATGTGGGGACCAGAACTGCACACAGTACTCCAAGTGCGGCCGCACCAGAGTTGTGTACAGTTGCAACATGACACTGCGACTCCTAAATTCAATCCCCCTACCAATAAACGCCAAGACACCATATGCCTTCTTAACGACCTTATCTACTTGATTCCCAACTTTCAGGGATCTATGTACACATACACCTAGATCCCTCTGCTCCTCCACTCTATTCAAAGTCCTCCCGTTAGCCCTATACTCAACACATCTGTTATTCCTACCGAAATGGATTACCTCACACTTCTCCGCATTAAACTCCATCCGCCACCTCGCGGCCCAGCTCTGCAACCTGTCCAAGTCACCCTGCAAACTTCGACACCCTTCCTCACAATCTACCACACCTCCAACTTTGGTGTCATCAGCAAACTTACTAATCCACCCAACTATACCCTCATCCAGATCATTAATAAAGATTACAAACAGCAGTGGCCCCAAAACAGATCCCTGAGGCACACCACTCGTAACCGAACTCCATGATGAATAATTACCATCAACTACCACCCTCTGTCTCCTATCTGCTAACCAGTTCCTGATCCAAGTACCTAAATTACCACCAATCCCATACATCTGCATTTTCTGCAGAAGCATACCATGATGAACCTTATCAAACGCCTTACTAAAATCCATATATACCACGTCTACTGCCTTACCCCTATCCACCTCTTTGGTCACCTTCTCAAAGAACTCAATAAGGTTAGTAAGGCACGACCTTCCCGCTACAAAACCATGCTGACTATCTCTAATCAATTCATTACTCTCCAAATAACTATAAATCCTATCCCTAATAATTCTTTCTAAAACCTTGCCCACTACAGAAGTAAGACTCACTGGTCTATAATTCCCAGGGAAGTCTCTGTTCCCCTTCTTAAACAATGGGACAACATTTGCTGTCCTCCAATCTTCCGGTACTATACCAGAGACCAACGACGACCTGAAGATCAGAGCCAGTGGCTCTGCAATCACCTCTCTTGCCTCCCATAGAATCCTCGGGTAAATCCCGTCTGGACCAGGGGACTTATCTATTTTCAACCCTTCTAGAATATCCAACACATCCTCTGTATCAACTGCAATACTTTCTATTTTACACCCCTTCACCCCAGTGACCTTCTCAGCTACATTCATATCGTCCTGCGTGAACACCGAAGAGAAATAATGGTTCAATGCCTCTCCAATCTCTCCCGGTTCCACACACAACTTCCCCCTACTGTCTGTAACTGGCCCTAATCTTGCCCTAACCAACCTTCTGTTCTTGACATACCTATAGAACGCCTTAGGATTCTCCTTAATCCTATCAGCCAAAGTCATCTCATGCCCTCTTCTAGCCCTTCTTAACTCCCTCTTCAACTCCCTCCTAGCCATTGTATGGCATTGGGAGAAACCTGAAGCTCATTTACCAGTTCAAACAAAACAGGGTCCCTGCTTGAAGTATGTAAAGAAAGAAAGACTTGCATTTATGATCTGGGATGTCCCAAAGTGCTTACAACCAAGTGGCACACTGTTTGAAGTGTAATGTTGTGATGTGAGAAACATGACACTCAATTAGCCCATAGAAAGCTCCCACAGACAGATCCAATCAAACTGATTTATTAGTTTTGATTGTGGGATAAATATTGGTCAGGTTACTGGAAACACCACCATAGGTTTTTGAAGTGCTTAAAAACATCAGAAACAAGAGCAGTAGTAGACCATGTGGCACGTCAAACCTACTCTGCCATTCAGAATAATCACAGCCAATCTTTGGTGTCGACTTTGATTTCCGTCCATTTTCCATATTCCTTGATTTCCCCAAGAAACCAAAAATCTGAGAAATGCAATAGTATTGTTTAAGTCCACCAGAGAGTCTTAGGAGTGAGATTTAGCTCCATGACCTTCTGACTTGGTGCCAAAATACTAAAACAGAGCTGCTGTTGACTGTGGGTTTGTGATGAAGAGGCTGGGAGATGGTTGAGTTCAGCCATGATTTCCTCCACTATCTAATGGCCAGCCAAGGCTCACTCTCTTGGCAAAATTAGAAGTGAAGAGGCAGGAACAGACCTGCTTCCAGGAGCTAGCATTCTGTTCACAGCCCCATATGGTTGTATTTCTGCTGCGCAACGTGCATGACAAATGATGTGAGGTGGGGATACGGTTGGGTGTAGGAAAATAAAATACTGTGATCACATATGGATTTAGATTCTTGAGCATGATCAGCATTGACTGTTAGATACAGAGTAAAGCTACCTGCGTGCACTGAAAGATGTACTTCTGAAATTGTGTGTACTGATTGTACAAATATTGAAACACATTTTGGCTCAGACACAACTTTTGGCACAGACTGGAGTTTGAGATTTCTATTTGGTGACACACTCTCAGGCACTGCACCTGTTTTCTTTGAACGTTCCAGATTTCCCCAGTGAATGTTCAAGGACAAAGGATACCTATGCATGTCACTAATGCATTTTACCATTTTGGCAATATTCTCGCCCTAGAGTCATTTTCCGTTTTCTCTTGTGTGGAATCAATTTTACCTTGAAACTAGATGGATCTCATTGTCTCCAATGACTTTATGAAATCTCAGGATGGTTATAGTACAGAAGAAGGCCATTTAGCCCATTGTATATATGCTAGCTCTCTGTGAGTGCAACTCAGCAAGTCCATCTTCCCGTCCTCTCACTGTAGCCCTGCAAATTTTCTCTCTTCAAACGCTTATCCAATATCTTTTTGAAAACCACAATTAAATGTTTCTCTACCACACTGTTAGGCAATGCAATGCATTCCAAATGCTAGCTGCATTAAAAAGTTTTTCTTCATCATTGGTTCTTTGTTGCCAATCCCCTTAAGTTGGTGCACCTGATCGTCAACCCTTTTGCCAATGGGAACAGTTTCTCCCTGTCTACTCTGTCCATTTCCCTCATTTTGAATACCTCTATTAAATCTACGCTGAACCTTCTCTTTTCCAAGGGAAACAACCCCAGCTTCCCCAAATGATCCTTTCTGTTAATTTATTTGTTCATGAGATATAATTATCACTGGCTTGGCTAGCATTTATTGTTTAACCCAAGTTGTCTTTAAGAATGTGGTGGTGAGCTGCCGTCTTGAACCGCTGCAGTGCTTATGGTGTTGATGTATCCACAATGATGTCAGGGAGGGAGTCCCAAGCTTCTGACCCAGCAGTAGTGAAGGACATAGTTCCAAGTCTGCATGGGTTGTGGCTTGGAGGGAAACCTCCAGTGGTGATGTTTCTATGTCTACTGCTTGTCTTTCCAGAGGTTGAGAGTTGGAAAGTGCTATCACGGAAGTTGCTGCACTGCATCTTGTAGGTGGTGGAGTGAGTTTTTTTTATGATGGTGAATGGAGCTGCTGATCATGTGGGCTGCTTTGTCCTGGAATGCACAAAACATCTTGTGTTGTTGGAACTTCAGTCATATAGGCAATAGGACACTCCTGACTCCATATGAACCTTGTAGATGGCGGACAGGCTTCAGGCAGTTGGGAAGTGAGTTACTCTCCGTTGTAGCCACAATATTTACATTGTCCGGTTAAGTTTTTGGTCAATGGTAACCCCTAAGAGATTCAATAATGGTTTATTTTACTCTTTCATGGAATGTGGGTGTTGCTGGCAACACCATCCTTAATTACCCTTGAAATGGGCCTTCTCTTCTCTAAAGAACATCAATAAACCAGACAGTTTTTATGATAATTGATGGTCATTTTACTTTTAATTCCAGATTTTGGGGCAGTAAGGTGGCACAGTGGTTAGCATTACTGCATTACAGCGCCAGGGACCCGGGCTCAATTTCTAGCTCGGGCCACTGTCTATGTGGAGTCTGCACGTCCTCCCCCTGTCTGCATGTATTTCTTCCAGGTGCTCTGGTTTCCTCCCACAGTCTGAAAGATGTGCTAAATTCTTCCTCAGTGTACCTGAACAGGTGCTGGAGTGCGATGTCTAGGGGATTTTCACAGTAATCTGAAATATTTTCTGTGCCCTCGCTGAAGCGCTTACTTGTTTCCAATAGCTTGGTGCCTGCAATTGAACATAGTACTTCTGTTGAGGCTGGACCAGAGTTCAATAAAAGTTAATGGCAACCTTTTTGCTTTTTCATAAAGCTGGGTGTCCCCTATCCCTTTTTCATGACTTTTCTTAACCTGCCTTGCCAGCTTCAATAATTTGTACACAAGGCTCTCTGTTCCTGAACCCATTTAAGAATTGTATCCTTTAATTTATAATTTCTCTTTCTTCCTCCCAAAATCTTTCAATTTGTACGTCGCTGCATTAAATTCATTTACCACTTGGACTGCCATGTCCTCTTGAATCACTATTCTTCTCACAGATCACAATATTCCCAAGTTTTGAGTTATTTGCAACTTTTTAAATTGTGCCCTGCACACCCAAGTCTAGGTTGCTGAAGGCGGGGGCAAGAATTTATCTGAATATTTTCTTGGGTCTACGAAAGGTGGCAAGGTGGCACAGTGGTTAGCACTGCTGCCTCACAGCGCCAGGGACCTGGGTTTGATTCCTGGCTTGGGTCACTATTTGTGTGGAGTTTGCATGTTCTCCCCATGTCTGTGTGAGTTTCCCTCAGACACTCCGGTTTCCTCCCACAGTCCAAAGGTGTGCAGCTTAGGTTGACTGGCCATGTTAAATTGCCCCTTTGTGTCGGGAGACTAGCTAGGGTAAATGCATGGGGCTTTGGGGATATGGCCCGGGTGGGATTGTGGTTGGTGCAGACCCACTGGGCTGAATGGCCTCCTGCTGCACTGTATGGATTCTATGATTCTGCAAGACCTGAAGGGTATAAATTTAAAAAAAACCTTTACATTTTGTTTAATGAATATATGAGAATAATTTGTGGTATGCCTTGTGAAGAGAGCTTGTCAATCCTGAGGAAGAGAAAGTGCCAGCATCAATTTGTTATGAATTGATTTACAAGTATCTTTACGATGTGAATGACACAATTACAAGTTTTTAAATTGAGTGAAGGTCTTCCCTCATCAATATTCCTTTGAGGATCTGTTATCATTTTGATTATCTTAACTAGATACCCCAGAAAATTGCCTGCAGCATTGCATGCAGTTAGTTGATGAATATAAGATTTTATAAAGTACAGGGTAATGTTGGAATTGAGTAAGAGATCACAGAAACTTACTTCACAGACCACATAGCAGCCAGAACCTGTAACTACAGTTGCCAGTATTATCACAGGATTCAATGGAAAATATTGACAGTTTAAATGTGAAAGGTAGATGTAGCAATTTAAAATGGAAAGTGTTGGTGTGGAAGTGTGACCAAAAATGGTGTCAACAGGAAGTAAGGTTTGTGCACAGGGAGTGCACGTCAAAGCAAAAGATGTGAAGCAGCATAAATAATTGATGATCTCCTCATGACTAAGTTAGCAAGTACACCACCCGGAGTCACAGAATAACGCAGTGCAGAAGAGACCTTTCAGCCCATTGAGTCTGCACCGACATGTGAGAAGCACCTATATCCTACCTACCTAATCCGTTTACCAGCACTTTGCCCTCAGCCTTGAATGTTATGATGTGCCAGGTACGTTTTAAAGGATGTGAGGCAACCTGCCTCCATCACCTTCCCAGCCTGTGCATTCCAGACCGTCACCACCCTTTGGGTAAAAAAAGTTTTTCCTCACATCCCCCTTACCTTGAACCTGTGTCCCCTCATGACTGATCCTTCAATTAGGGGGAACAACTGCTCCTTATCCACTCTGTCCAAGTCTCTCATAATTTTGTACACCTCGATCAGGTCACCCCTCAGTCTTCTATGCTCCGATGAAAACAATTCAAATCTATTCAACCCTTCTTCAAAAATTAATGTTCCATCCCAGGCAACATCCTGGTGATGCTCCTTTGTACCCACTCCAGTGCAATCACGTCCTTCCTGTAATGTAGTGAGCAGAACTACACACAGTACTATAACTGTGGTCTCACAAAGTTCTATACAACTCCAACATGACCTCCCTGCGTTTGTAATTTGTGCCTCGATTGATGAAGGCAAGTGTCCCAAATGCTTTTTTTCATCACCCTACTAACATGCCCTTCTGCTTTCAGAGATCTGTGGACAAACACACCAATGTCCCTTTGTTCCTCGGAACCTCATAGTGTCATGGTTTTCGTCAAATACATCCTTGTCAAATTATTCCTTCCAAAGTGTATCACCTCACACTTTTCAGGTTAAATTTTATCTGTCCATCTGACCATTCTGTTTATATCTTCTGGTAGCCCAAGGCACTTAGCCTCACTGTAAACCGCCCGGCTAATTTTTGTGTCATCCGCAAACTTACTAATCCTACCTTCCCCACGTTTGTCATCTATGTCGTTTACATAAATGACAAATAATAGAGGACCCAGCACAGATCCCTGTGGTACACCATTGGACACTGGCTTCTGTAGGATAGTTTCAGCCTTCAGCCAGGGAACTATAGACCAGTGAGTCTCACTCCATGGTAGGGAAACTATTGGAAAAAATTCTGAAAGAGGAGAACCTATCTCCACTTGGAGAGGCAGCTTTGACCTGGGATAGTCAGCGTGGCTTCATCAGAGGGAGGTCATGCCTAACAAATTCTGCCATCAGCCTCTGTCTTCTACAACTAAACTAATTTTGAATCCACTTTATGAAATTACTTTGTAACCTATGTGCATTTCTCTTCTTTATAAATCCCTGATGTGGGACTTTGTCAAAGGCTTTGCTGAAATCCATATAAACTATATCAACTGCACTACCCACAACTACACACCCGATCACACCCTTGAAAAATTCAGTTAAATTTGTTAGGCATGACCTCCCTCTGATGAAGCCACGCTGACTATCCCAGGTCAAAGCTGCCTCTCCAAGTGGAGATAGGTTCTCCTCTTTCAGAATTTTTTCCAATAGTTTCCCTACCGTGGAGTGAGACTCACTGGTCTATAGTTCCCTGGCTGAAGGCTGAAACTATCGTACAGAATCCATTCTGTGATCTCTGATCTACATTGCCAGCTGAATGTAAGCCGGTGCATGAGTCAGAATTTTTATGATAGCTTCACCGTTCTTACTGAGGAAGGAGAAAAGATTTGTGGATGTTCCAATTGTTGATGACAGTCAGCTCAATGAGGAAGTGTGGGTGGAAACAACCGTTCGGTCCTGCAGGCCTGTTCTTCTAATCAATTAGGTCATGGCTGATCTGTATTTTAACTCTACGCTTAAATGCCATTCTACTTCCTGTAATGACCATTTGGAAATGTCTGTAATATTCTTTTATTTGTATCAGAGCACCCCCGTATGCAACCTGATCTATGTATAATAAATTTGAACAACTTGGCACTTTGTGATGGCCATTTCGAAATGTTTGTCTTTATGAATAAAGTATATTTTTGCCCAAAAAAAGCTACCTGCCTTGGTATCTGCTAATATCTCTTGCCTAACAAAAATTGATCAGCCTCAATTTTGAAATATTAAATTAATTCCCAACCTGAACAACTCTTTGGAGGAAGAGGTTCCAGATTTCCATTAGACTTTGAGTGAAGAGGTGCTTCCTCATTGACCGAGCTCTATTTTAAGGTTGTGCCTCCTTGTTCTAGACTTTCCTCGTGTGCTAACTCCTAGCTGAGACTCAGGAAGTGAACAAGGAGCACTTGGTCAAGGAACTGGGGTATGGTCGACATTGTGAAAACCTTATCGCAACCCAAGCCAGTGGCAAAGGGTGATGGGCACGGGTTGGGAGGAGAAAAGAAGTGGATGGGAATTCCGGGAAGACTCTCAATCTATTTGTTGTCAACTTTGAAATGTTTGATGAACACAGAATCGTTACAATTTAGGAGGGGACTATTGTGTCTGTACCAGCTCTCCAGAGGAGCATTATGACTTACTGCCGGTTGCCTGCCACTTTCCTGTTCTCCTGCACATTGTTTCTATTCAAGTAATTATCTAATGCCCTCTTCAATGACTCGGTTGAACCTGACTCCACCACACTTCCCAAGCGGTGCATTCCTGAATTGCTCTTTGCACAAAAATGTTTTTCCTTTGCTTCTTTTGCAAATTACCTTAAATCTGTGCCCCCTCATTCTTGATTCTTTTATGAGTGGGAACAGGTTTTCCCTGCCTACTCTGCCCAGCTCCATCATGATTTTGAACACTTCTATCAAATCTCCTCTTAGCTCTCTTTACAAGGTGAACAGTTCCTACCTTTCTAATCTATCCCCAAAACCATTTCTCATCCCTAGAACCATTTTTGTAAACCTCTTCTGCACTCTCCAAAAGTTCACATCCTCCCTACAGTGTGGCGCACGGAACTGCATACAGCCTTCCAGCTGAGGTCTAACAAGTGCCTTGAATAAGTTGAGCCTAACCTCCTTGCTTGAGTGCTCTCTTGCCCTATTAATAAAGCACAGAAGACTGTATGTTTCATTAACTGCTCTCTCCAACTGTCCTGCCACTTTCAATGATCCATGCCTATGTACACCCAGGTCCCTTTGCTCTTGCACTACCTTAAGAATTTTACTCCTTATTATATGTTGTCTTTCCATCTTCTACCTTCCAACACGCATCACCTCATACCCACGAACTTTGAAATGGTCCCCTCCGTACCAAGATCTGGATCATTGATATTATCAGGAAAAGGAAGGGTCCCAATACCAAGCCCTGGGGAACACCACTACAGTCCTTTCTTTGAACCTGAAAAATATCCATTGTCCGTTACTCTCTGTTTCCTATTACTCAGCCAATTTTGAATCCATGTTATTTTGTCCATTTTATTCCATGAGCTGTAACTTTTGTCACAGGTTTGTTTGTGTATCAAATGCCTTGTGAAAGGCCGTGTACACCACATGAACAGCAATAGCCTCATTGACTCTTTCTGTTACCACCTCAAATAACTCTAGCAAGTTAGTGAAACACAATTTCTCCTTTAGAAATCCATGCTGGCTCTTCCTAATCAACCCTCAGTTTTTTCACGTGGCAACTAATTCTACCCTGATTGGCTATTTCTATAGTCTTGCCCACCACTGATAATGAACTGACTGGCCTGTCATTGCTGGGGCTATCCTTACAACCTTTTTTCAACAAGGGCATGACATTTGCAATTCTGCAGTCCTCTGGCACCTCCCCTTAGTCTAGAGAAGACTAGAAGCCAAATTAATTCTGTCCTTGAACCCTCTAGAACATGCTCTTTTTCCAGCACTGCAAAGCTGTTAACTAATACCATCACCCTCCTCCTTTCCTATCTTTTCTGAACACCTTGTAGCCAGGCATATTTAACACTCAGTCCTGCCCTTGAGCCAAGTCTCTGTCATTGCTGCAATATCATATTTCCACAACACAATCTGCGCCTCTAACTTCCGAAACTCATTTACTCTGTGCATTGATGTACACGCACAGTAACCCCGATTTAGATGTCGTTGCTTTCCCCCTTACTCCAACTTCGCCCGTTAACTTACTATTCTTTATGCGAGTGCTTTTTGTCCCTCGGTATTTTGTGCAACCTGGTATTCAGCCATTGGGCTAAGATCAAGCATCAGACCAAGCCCAAGATGGGATACAATGCCTCATCTTGTCAGCTTGGATCTTGTTTGTCTTTCTGTGGGGACCATTAATCGGACTCAGTTAGAATTTGAACTTAGTTTTTGGAGCAAGCAGGGAATGGATTTGTCTTTGCTGGGTCCACTCTGAGAATTGGCTTTGTAATTTTGAGAATAGAGTAAAAAAAAAGTTTTTTCTTTATATTTGTGCATCCTGGAATTCCTGTTTAATATTTCTTCTTGCTTCCCACACCCCTGCAGAGTTAGTTTAAAGCAGTCCCGACAGCAGTAGCAAAATGACCCACAAGAAGCTCGGCCCTTGTTCTGTTCGGATGCAACCTGTCAGGCATGTGCAGGTACCAATACCCCCCGCCCCGCCCCCGAATCAGTCCCATTGCCCCAGGAATTCTCCCTTTGTCTCTTCAGCCATGCATTCATTTGCTTTACTCTTCTATTTCTGTACTCACTTTCATGTGACACTCAAAAGTAATCCAGAGATCACTGCACTTGAGGCTGTGGTTGCTAATTTTCTATCTAGCTCCCTAAATTCTGACTGCACGATCTCTGAGAGATGATGAGAAGCTGCTACAGTGTTGCCCTCTCACGAGTTGGATGGTCTGCAGTGATTTCTTCTTTCTTCCTTTGATCCAAGTTTCTGAGAGAAGGAACAATTTGATTTATAAGTTGAATCTGAGCCTGTTTTTTTGAAATGCTATTTCCTGCTCAGTCTGGCAAGCGTGTCCCGGTGAGATTGCCAGATCAGTTGGCAGACATAAAATACAATTTGGTCATAAGGTTTTTCTACCCCTAATTGAAAGCATTTTTTTTTGAAGGGTGTTCATGATGTTTAAAGAACCAAATCTGTGAATAATCCAAGCTCTCCTCTGAGCATCAGAAATACTTGGCTGTGTCAAGAGGTAATTTTTCTGCAATTGAATGGTTCAGAACATATAGAGTAGCATATTGCGGTGAATGGCTTGGAAGTGGCTGAATTTTCTTTATTGATCTATTTTATTTCTTCCTTCTCCCCTGCCCCTCTCTTCTTCTCCCGTGTTATGGTTCTGTAGGGGTTGGCACCAACCCAACTGGTCTGTGTGAGTTTGGATAGTGGGTGTTGTCGTGCTGTTTGACTGTGAGAGGTATTAACACTATTTTCCTTTCCCTATTTAACCCTTTCTAACATGTTTATTCTCATTCTCTGGCTCTGATTTACTTTCTTGCGCATGTTCATTCTCTTGCACAGATGTACTCATGTACCTCCATTCGTTGTTTCTCTCTTTTTCTCTGTCTCTCATACACGGACATGGAATGGAAACGTGTATGGATGTTCTCTGACACTGGGAAGTATGCACAGAAACCATACACACACATAGCCTTTGCTGATTTTTACCTTGCTCCACCAGCCTGGGATGCTGAGGCCTTTTGCCCCATCCCACCACTGCCCCACGGATGAAGTCAGTTAACCGACAGTATGCTGGACATTGAACCTGGGACTTCTCGACTATAAAGTCTAACAATTAGCAACCTGACTTGAAACAAAGTAACCCACAGAACCAGCTTGATCAATAACATTAACATTTTCTAAGGAGAGAACCTCATTTAAACAACAAAGTCTGACTGGTTTTAATTTTACTGCTGACCACTTTTGCTTGTGTTCCTGTCACCCTGGTTTGACTTTGCAACAAAGGGAAAATGAAAAGCTGTGGCCCAGCAGAGGACAGACTGCAACACACTGCGTGTGTGGTTGGAATGGAATGCACCTAGAACATTCATGTACTCTAAGAATCAAAGGATCTCTGTCTTTTGGTGGAGGTTTCTGGCTGGTTTCAAACGCAAATGTGGATAGAAAGCTCCAACATCAGCACCTTATGTTTAAATATCACCTTTAACATGGCAAATCGTCACAAGGCTTTTCTCACAACTGTTATCAAATTAAACTTTACACCCAGCCATCTCAGGAGATGGTAGAACAGATGACCAAAAGCATGGACAAAAAGATAGATTATGAAGATTGTCCTATAGGATGAGAGAAGGGTAGATAGGTGGAGAAGTTTAGGGAGGGAATTCCCCATCTTAGCGCAGGGATGGGCAAGCTTTTCACCCGGAGGGCCACATCCAGAAATTGTGTTGGAACGGGAGGAGGGTCCTGGCCAGAAACACTCCAGAAATGAACTATTACAATAAAGATAAATTTTAATACAACTAAAAATAAAACCTTTCTTATTAGGATATATGTAATGATGCATTATGTAGAGTCATAGAGGTTTACAGCATGGAAACAGGCCCTTTGGCCCAACTTGTCCATGCCGCCTCTTTTTTTAATGACTAGGCTAGTCCCAGTTGTCGGTGTTTGGGCCATAGCCCTCTATACCCATCCCACCTGCCTAAATGCTTTTTAAAAGACAAAATTGTACCTGCCTCTATTACTACCTCTGGCAGCTTGTTCCAGACACTCACCACCCTCTGTGTGAAAAAATTGTCCCTCTGGACCCTTCTGTATCTCTCCCCTTTCACCGTAAACCTATGCCCTCTAGTTTTAGACACCCCCAACTTTGGGAAAAGTATTGATTATCTAATTGATCTATGCCACTCATTATTTTATAGACCTCTATAAGATCAAACCAAAACTCGTTTGGGTGGGATTTTTTCTTTAGGTCAGGATAGGGGGTTCTGATTGCGAATGAGGTAGTCCAAGAGACCAAGATGAGAGAGGAGGAGGAGCTTCAGCCCTTGCAATTGTCCAACTGGTTCACAGTTCTTGCAGCCTGTATGGATGAGAGCGGGGGCTGTCAGGTGGATAAGCAAACTGGCCATGGCACTGTGGTGCAAGAAGCCATTCAAATGTTGGGAAATGAATTGGAATGTAATGAAATGGGATTGGTATAGGCTAGTGGGTCATTGTTTTTGTAACTGGTCGGCGCAACATCGTGGGCCGAAGGGCCTGTTCTGCGCTGTAATGTTCTATGTTCTATGTTCTATGTTCTATGTAGCAGTAGGAATAAGAATGTAGAGATAGTATGAGGGCAGTGCAGTCAGGGGGATAGAGATGCTGCACTGCAACTGAGAGCATGGTACCAAGGTTTGCAACATCTACTTGGCGCTGGCAAGGAACTTGCAGTGGGAAGGGGATGTTCCAGTGGTAATGGTCCATCTGAGCACCTAACTAAGTGGCCTCCTCCTGTTCCTAATTCAAATGTTCATATGACTTAAATAGGACTAGGATAGAGGTTCTGTTTAGGAAATATGAATAGCTAGGAGCTAAAATATAACTCAGAACCACAAAGCCAAGAGCAAATTGGTGTAGGGTCCATAAAATTAGAGAGTTAAATCTGTGGCTTGAAGACTGGTGTGGGAGAAATGGGTTTTGACTCAGCACTGGAGGAAGTGGGAGCAGTACTATTGGGATGGTCTTTATTTGAACTGTGATGGGACAGATATTCTGATAATTCATGTAATTAGGGCAGTTGAGAGAACTTTAAACTAAATAGTGATGGGTGGGGATGGGCTGCATAGAAATGACAAGGCAGTGGTACAGGTAACAATGTGAATAATGATAGCCAGAGTGTGGTAGGAAGGAAAAGAGCATCCAAATGTAAGAGAGTGCCTGCAAATAAGACCCAAGTTTACAAAAATAAAAAAAAATACAGAACTAAAAGCTCTGTAAGTGAATATTCATATCATTTACATTAAAACAGATGAATTGGGAGCTCAAATAAAATTAAATATGTATGATCTGATGTATGATCTCTGTATGATTACAGAGATATAGTTGTTGGTGACCAAGGCTGAGACCTGAATATTCAAGGCTATTTGACCTTTTAGAAGGACAGAAAGCTAGGAAAATAAGGTGGGGTAGCTCTGTTGATTGAGGTTATAATAGTGAGAGATGACCTTCTTTCTAAAGATCAAGATATCCAATCATTTTAGGTAGAAATATAAAACGGTAAATTGGAAGTCAATTGTGGGTGTAATCTATCGGCCTCTAACAGTAGCTACACTTTAAGATGGGATATACAGGGAAGACATAATGGGGGCTTGTGAAAAGTAGATTGTATGGATTGGATGAAACAATTTGCCATTGGTAGGATTAGTTCATAGTATGATTTGCGGACAGTTTTTTTAGAGCAGCACATCCTAAAACCAACCAGACAGCAGGCTATTCTGGACCAGATATACAATGCGATAGGATTAATTAATGATCTCAAAGGAGCCTCTAGTAGCAGTGATGTAGCATAATTGAATTCCAATTTGGTTTGAGAGTGAGAAGTGTGGGTCTAAGATTAGTGTTTTAAACTCAAATATAGGCCGTTGCAAGGGTATAAAGACAAAGCTGGCTAATGTAAACTGGGAAATTAAGTTAAAGTGTAGGAGAGTAGAGATGCACTGGAAAACATTTAAGGGTAGATTCCAAAGCAGTCAGCAATGATTCATTCCAGTGAGAAAGAAAGGTTCTTGAGAAGGATGTACCATCTGTGGCTAACTAAGGAAGTTAGAGATAGTATCAAATTGAACAAAAAAACATACAGTTCTGCAAAGATTAGTGGTAGGTCTGAAAATTAGGTGGAATTTAAAAACTGGCAAAGAATGAACATAGAACACTACAGCACAAACAGGCCCTTCGGCCCACGAGTTGCACCGATCACATCAACACCTACCAATCCATAGACCTATCTATAACCCCCAATCCCACTAAATCCCATATACTCATCCAGAAGTCTTTTAAAAGACCCCAGCGAGTTCGCCTCCACCACCACTGACGGCAGCCGATTCCATGACTAAAATTAATAAGCAGAAGTTAGTGAATGAAAGAGTATGAATGGCACAGTGGTTAGCACTGTTGCCTCACAGCGCCAGGGATCCAGGTTCAGTTCCGGCCTAGGATGACTGTGGAATTTGAATGTTCTCCCTACGTCTGAATGGTTTTCCTCTAAGTGCTCCGGTTTCCTCCCACAGTCCAAAGATGTGTGGGTTAGGTGGATTGGCCATACTAAATTGCCCCTTAGTGTCTCAAGATGTGTAGGTTAGTTGGAATTGTCATGCTAAATGCACAAGATATGGGGATAGGATGGGATGTGGGATGCTGTTTCGGAGAGTTGGTGCAAACTGCATGGGCCGAATGGCCTCCTGTACTGTAGAACTATGCCAGACTCCTATTTATTGACTATTAGCTCAGCCTTCAACACTGTTATTCCCATGAAACTCATCTCCAAATTCCATGGCCTGGGCCTTGGCTCCTCCCTCTGCAACTGGATCCTGACCTTCCTAACTCACAGATCATAATCAGTAAGGATAGACAACAACACCACCTCCACGATTATCCTCAACACTGGTGCCCCACAAGGCTGAGTTCTCAGCCCCTTACTACACTCCTTGTACACCTATGACTGTGTGGCCCAGTTCCCCTCCAATTTGATTTTCAAGTTTGCTGACAATACCATCGTATTGGGTCGGATCTCAAACAATGATGAGACAGACTACAGGAATGAGATAGAGAATCTGGTGAACTGGTAAGGCATCAATAATCTCTCCCTCTCGTTTTCTTCTCTATGAATGGTATGTGTTGCCTGTACAACGTGCAAGAAACAATACTTTTCACTGTATGTTAATACATGTGACAATTGTCAATCAAATCAAATCAAGGGACTCTATGGTTCTATCTCAGAGGCAGCCACATCTTGGAGAGCAGAGTGAACTGTGACCCCTCACCGCTTCTTTTCTTAGACAGGAATTTAACAACCTTATGGCACATTTTAAAAGAGGTGTGACCAAGTGTATCTGTAATTTACTGCCCATCTGTTAGGGAACATGTTCCTAATTTTCAGTTTTCTCAAAACACAAAATCCTAACCTAAAACCCTTTAAAAATCTAAAAAGAGCTGCATCTCTTGAACAGGAGGAACAGCAGATAGTTATTTACCTTGAATATTTGCAAGTTTGTAAACAATTAATTACTGAAATGTCCATCTCAGAATTTTAAACCAAAATTGCTTGTTGAGACCTTCAGTCATACATGTTTTGGGATTTTCTGCAGGTGATGGCAGTAATATTTTGATATTTCAGTCCCTTCCTTGTCCACCAACAGAATGGTAGGTCACATATTTGCTGCTTCTCTCTGGTCCTTTTGCCAATCACCTTAAATATTGTCCTCTGGATACTTTTTGATTTGATTTATTATTGTCACATGTGTTAGAATATAATGAAAAGTATTGTTTCTTGCTCATTATACAGATAAAGCATACCATGCATAGAGAAGGAAAGGAAAGGGTGCAGAATGTAGCGTTACAGTCATAGCTAGGGTGTAGAGAAAGATCAACTTAATGCAAGGTAGGTCCATTGAAAAGTCAGAAGGCAGCAGGGAAGTTCTTGCTGTTCTTGAGTCAGTTGGTACATAAGCTTAGAGTTTTGTATCTTTTTTCCAATGGAAGAAGGTGGAAGAGAGACTGTCCGGGGTGTGTGGGATACTTAATTATGCTGGCTACATTTCCAAGGCAGTGGGAAGTATGAACAGAATCAGTGGACAGGAGGCTGGTTTGCATGATGGATTGGGCCACATTCATGACCTTTTGTAGTTTCTTGTGGTCTTGGGCAGAGCAGGGGCCACACCAAGCTGTGATACAACCAGAAAGAATGCTTTCTATGGTGCATCTGTAAAAATTAGTGAGAGTTGCAGCTGATATGCCAAATTTCCTTAGTCTTCTGAGAAAGTAGAGACTTTGTTGGGTTGGCATGGGGGGACCAGGACAGGTTGTTGGCCCTTCTGTCACCAGAAATAATTTTGCTTATTTACCTAGAGAATGCCCTTCCTAACTTTGAACATCTTTATTAAAGCTTTCCTTAACTTTCTCTGTTCTAATGAGAAGAACAACAGGTTTCCTTATCTCCCCACTTCTTTACTCAGAGAGTGGTTGGGGTGTGGAATGCGCTGCCTGCTGTGTTAGTGGAGTCGGACACTTTAGGAACTTTCAAGCGGTTATTGGATAGGCACATGGAGCACACCAGAATGATAGGGAGTGGGATAGCTTGATCTTGGGTTTGGACATAGCTCGGCATGACATTGAGGGCTGAAGGGCCTGTACTGTACTGTTCTATGTTCAATGAAGTTCCACATCCCTTTTAACATGTGGGAATTTATAATGCTACGGTTGGCAGCACTTTTTTTTATTCCTTTGACGGGATGTGGACATCACTGGCATTTGTTGCCCATTTTTAACTGAATGGTTTGCTAGGCCATTTCGGGTTAAGAGTCTGGAGTCACATGTGGCTCAGACTTGGTTGGGATTTTCTTTTCTAGAGGACATTAGTGAACAAGATGAGGGTTTTACAACAATCAATCATAATTGTCATGGTCACCGTTACTAGCCTTCGATTCCATATTTGATTAATTGAATTTAAATTCCACCAGCGGCTGTGGTGGGATTTTAACTCGTGTCCCCAGAGCATTAGCTTGGGCCTCTGGGTTACTAGTCCAGTTACTGCTAAATCACCATTGTCCCTGAAATATTTTAATTGGTCACAGATATACAACCATTCCAGTGGGTAAAGGGTGTATTGCTCTGCCAACACACCCCTGAAGGCTGCAGGTATTAATTCTGGACTGCAGCACCTGTGGCACAAAACCCTAGCAAGAATCAGCTCCTTTAGAACATAATAAGAACATAAGAAATAGGAGCAGGAGTAGGCCATCTAGCCCTTCGAGCCTGCCCCGCCATTCAATAAGATCATGGCTGATCTGTCGTGGCTCAGTTCCACTTTCCCGCCCTCTCCCCATAACCCTTAATCCCCTTGCCTGTCAAAAACCTATCAACCCGCGTCTTAAATATGTTTAGCGAGGTAGCCTCCACCACTTCAACGGGCAGAGAATTCCAGAGATTCACCACCCTTTGAGTGAAGAAGTTCCTCCTCAACTCCATTCTAAACCGCCCCCCCCCTTTATCTTGAGGCTGTGCCCTCTAGTCCTGCTGTCCTTTCTGAGCGGGAAGAGCCTCTCCACCTCTATCCTATCCATCCCATTCATCATCTTGTATGTCTCAGTGAGATCTCCCCTCATTCTTCTAAACTCTAACGAGTACAAGCCTAGTTTATTCAGCCTCTCCTCATAGTTCAACCCCCTCAACTCCGGTATCAGCCTTTAGTGAGGGAATGAGGAATCAAGACTAAACAGGAGTTGACTTCTCATAAAGAGTATTAAAAACTAAAATTAAGTTGAATTTTGAAAGTTGTAGTCACTACATTCTCCACCTCATTCGCCATTGCTTTCCCTACATGAAGAAGGCTCACGACACCAGGTTAAAATTGAACGGGTTAATGTGGAATCACGAGCTTTTGGGAGCGTTGCTCCTTCATTCAATCCACTTACCTGATGAAGGAGAGCTCATGATTCCAAATTAACCTGTTAGACTTTAACCTGGTGCTGTGTGACTTCTTACTGTGCCCACCCCAGTCCAACGCCAGCATCTCCACATCATGGCTTCTGCACGAGTTGAGTCCTTTAGCATGGTTGCTGCATTTCCCAGAATAAAAGCCTGTCTCAGTCTCTGAACATTGGCAAACTCCAAATTAGCTGAAAGTGCTTCCCATGGTTTTGGAGGATCTCCCCTGAATCTTTCTGGATCATCATTTTCTTTTCGCTGCTTCTGGCGCTGATGGGCCAGGAGCAGTTACTCACACACTCGCTGCACACTGTGTTCGCTGGCACTGATGCTGTGGGCTGGATCAGACAGTCGCCTGGACTGGCCGTGACCTGTGGGCTATAAATTTCCCATGTTTACCTTAATGTTGATGCAGCTGAAGGCACTGCCACCACTGGTGAAAGAATTAATATTGAGATGAAAGAAGCCAAGCTGGGGGAACACTGTGATCTTGGTGTGTTTTAGGCCTGAATGAGTTAAAGATGTGATGGCAAGTGAAGAAACCCAGAAAATACTGTGGAGAGGGTGCAGAGTTAACATTTTGCTTTGAGGAACTTCCTTGAATGTTAATGACCTGAAGCATTAACTCTGTTTCTCTCTCTTGATAGGATGGATAAATTTTTGAACAGTAAAGGAATTAAGGGTTACGGTGGAGCTGAGTCCATGAAAAGATCAGCCGTGATCTTATTGAATGGCGGAGCAAGCTCGAGGGGCCAGATGGCCTACTCCTGCTCCTAGTTCTTACGTTCTGTGTAGATACTGTCAGACCTACTGAGTACTTTCAGTGTTTTCTGTTTTATTTCAGATTTCCAACAAGTGTGGGTATTTTGGTTTTGTATGATGGATTTGAAAGCATGGATGAGAATTTTTGAATCAAGAAAAATTGCGCATTGGCAGCAGAATTTCAAGTCACGTAGGCCCTTCCATACTCCCTCTTTTCTTTGTAACTTGTGTCTTGCACTGGTGAGGCATTGAGGGGTTAAGGGAGTTTACTCTCTCTCGTAACTGACTGATGGCTCGACTGCCCTATGAATGTTTGATTGCGTGTTGTATGGGGAGCTTGACTCTGTAGCTAACCCACACTGTGCCTGTCCTGTGAGTGTTTGATGTTAACACCGAGTTGCCTGAAATGAAAGAGTTTCTTTTCCGGCAGTGAGAGGCTCAACTGGAATAATCAACAGTCTGCTTTTTTTCAATCAGGAGCACTGTTATCTGTTGTCACAAACTCGTGTGGCTAACATCTAAACTTCTGCCAGTTGTAGAACATTGCTGAGTTTGTTTTTTCCTTGGTGATTTGTGTGGTGGAGGTTAGGTCTCCTCTCTTGTCTTCGTTGTTTTGCCGGATATACTTGAAACAATCTGCCGTCTCTGTCTGATTTATGCTGCGATGCCATCTGCTTGTCTGTGCGCTCTAACCCAGTGTTAATAATTCAAGTGAAACTTTATCAGATAGGATCTGAGTGTTGCAATTGAGTAATGCTCTCTCAATATCTGTTCAGCACACTCGAGCTGTATGTCAGCCACTTTGTCAGTTGTTTAAGTTTGGGAGGTGCTGACGTCTGCAATATTTTAAGTCACTTGTTTCTTTTCAGCCCTTGTGGTGCTCTCATTGTTTATGGTTTTGAAACGTACATCTTATTCCAAACTATTATGTGGCTCTGTGTCAAATTTTGTTCCTTGGGATGTTGTGTTGTGTTAAAGGCATTATTATCAATACAAGTTAGAATCAGAATGTTACAGCACAGAAAGAGGCCATTCGGCCCTTTGTGCTGTTTGAAAATGCTGTCCAATTAGTGTCTCCTTCACAACCAGTCACGGTGAGAGAATCTGTTTGTTGTGTGAGGGGAGTTCTCAGATGGTCATAAAATCTATAATGCTCAAAGCTCTTCACCATTGGGGTTTTGCCCCATGTCATGCCTGGGTCTGTTGCAGACTAGTTGCTCGATATTGATTTGTCAACAATGCCATAATCATTGTATCCTATTGCTCACGCCGGGATGGTCAATGGAAGCTAGACAGATCTTGGTTTTTACGCATCCAGCAATTTCTGCGTTCTAATTGAGGTTAAATTATTATTTTCAAAAGAACTGATAGAATCCCTGCAGTACAGAAGGAGGTCATTGGGCCCATTGCATCTGTAATAACAACAATCCCACCCAGGCCCTGTTCCTGTAATCCCGCATATTTACCCTGCTATTGCCCTGACACTAAGGGGCAACTTAGCATGGCCAATCCACCTAACCTGCACATCTTTCGACTGTGGCTGGAAACTGGAGCACCGGGAGAAAACCCGTGCAGACACGGGGAGAATGTGCAAAGTCCACACAGACAGTGACTGAGGCTGGAATTGGACCTAGCACCGAGAGGCAGCAGTGCTAACCAAGCTGCAATTAATGTTGAGGATGAAATGATAAGGATTCTTGAAGTATGTATAGCTAAATAGGGATGGGTCACCAGGATAAGCTGTCCGAAACTGAATGAACTAGTCTTTGTTGCTAACACACAATTCTATGTACTGCTAATTCTTGGACGCCCATTTTACTGTCTCCTGTGTGCAGTCTGGAGGATATCTTGCTACAGATCTTGAGGTTGAATTTCTAATTGATAATTCCAATCAGTTAGGAATTTTCTCTTGTCCTCCTTCTGTTTCCTTCTCTAGATGGTAGACTGATGGTCACCCTCTTCCCTGTGCACTGTGGTTATGGGAAAATGAGACTTGGTACAAGTTAGGCTATTTCCCTCAATATTCTGCAGCAACAATTTGCAATTTGTAGTATCTTTAACATCAGAAAAAGTCCAAGACATTTCACAGGAATCTTGTAAAGCAATGATTAGAAGAGCCAAACACTTTGCCCCATTGATTAAGATCAGTGGCAAGATCCTGGAAACTGTGAACCATTTGGGAATCTTCTCTGACTGAAGGCAGACAAGATTCATCGTTGCCTCCAATGTGCCAGCTCCAGCCTTTGGCCAACTAAGAACAAATATATTTGAGGACCAGGATCTCAAACCTGAGACTAAGATTGTGATTTACCAGGCAGCAGTGATCCACATGCTCCGATGTGCTTCAAAGACTTGGACGACCAACAGCAGGCACCTTAAAGTCAATCAGCGTTGCCTTCGCAAGATTCTCCAAATCTTGTGACAAGAAGGGTGGCCCAACAGCAATGTTTTCTCCCAAGCCAACTTGCCCAGTGTCAAGTTGCTGATCACTCAAAAGTAGCTCCACTGGGTGGATCATGTAGTTTATATTCTTGATATCAGACACCTGAGGTAACTGCTCTCCTCAAACTCAGTAGCAGCAGGAGACTCCTCGGAGGACAGTGGAAACGCTTTGAGGATGTTCTCAAAGTATTCCTGAAGAAGTCAAACATCCCCACTGACTTGAGAACATGAAATGTGACCTACCAAAATGGATTAAACCTACATGGGAAGGCACTAAACACATTTGAGAGGCCTCGTCAGGAATGTGCAGAGGCCAAGTCAAGATGCCAGAGGGAGGTAGAAACCACTAAACAATCCATCTGCCTAACTCTTCAAACACCACCTGCCCCTCATGTGGCAGAGTTACAGATTGCACACTGGAAATATTAACCATTTCAGAATGGAAATGAGTCATCCTCAATCCCGACGGGCTGCCTATGAAGGTGATAAATATTTGACACTGAGCTACGTAAGATATTCAGGCAGACAGCCAAAAACTTGGCTGAAGAAATTGGTTTTAAGGAGCCTGAAAGGAGTAAAGTAGTAATGTTATTTACAACCCTCGGTATGTGGGTCTCGGTTACAATAATGTTATATACAACCCTTGGTATATGGGTCTGAGTTACAATAATGTTATATACAACCCTCAGTATATGAGTCTCAGTTACAATAAACTTGGCTGGAGAAATTGGTTTTAAGGAGCCTGAAAGGAGTAAAGTGAGATGGAGAGATGGTGGTGTTTAGGGAAAGAATTCCCAAGCTCAAGGCTAAGGCAGCAGAAGGCATAATTATCCATGGTAGAGTGGGTGGCGGGGATGGAGTGGGGGATCGGAAGGGAGGGGGGCTAGAATCAAGAGGCCAGAGTAAGAGGACTATAGCTGTCTCTGAGGGCTGTTGGACAGGATGAGATTGATGTCATAGGGAGGGCTTGAAGTTGTGGAGGGAGTTGAAAACAAGGATGAGAATGCTTGACCTGGCCAGTATAGGGCAGCGGGCACTGGGATGACGGGAAAATGGGACATGGTGCAAGTAGGACGTGGAGTTTTGGAATGATCTCCATTTTACTGACAGTAGAATTTGGGAAGCCATTATTGGAATAGTCAAGTTGAGAGGTAACAAATGCTTGAATAAGGACGCCAGCAGCAGATGAGCTGAAGCAGGGACAGTGCCAGGCAATGTTACTGAGATGGGAATAGACAGTCAGTCACTTATCTCAGTTTCCATGGTCTAAAGGAATGATTATTCTTTATTTATCTGAGCACTAAGAGGGTGAAGATTTCCATCTGTTGGAATGAGCAAATGCCAGTGTTTTTTTGACCCTTGGTCATGCTTCACTGGGATGATATTTTTGAGCTGGACGTGTAAGTAATGCCTGGTGGAGTCAAACACCCCAGATGGATTTAGAAAAAAAATCTTCCATTTATATCCCACCTTTCACGACCTAATGGCATGTATTGGAAGAGTAGACTCTGTTGCAATGTCGGAATTGCAGCAGCCACTTTACACACAACTTACTTTAATGTCAAAAGCAAAACTGATCTTGGAAATCCGAAACAAAAGCAACAAATGCTGCAAAACGCTCAGCAAGTCAGGCAGCATCTGTAGAACGAGGGAAACAGGGTCAGTTACTTTATTTTAATCTCACTTCGCTTGCCAATGATTCCTGGTAAATGCACAGTTATTCAATGTAGTAATAAGTGGATAGCTAGAACCTCTGCTACAATTTTTCAGGCTCCAGCCATCATTTACTGAAATTGCAACATTTAGGTGCCATACCACAAACTGGCCTCTAGATGGTACTAGATTCACATCAAATGGTATTGCAGTGGGCCAGGAGTACTGAATATAGAACATTAAGGCTGGAATGTTACAGCCTTTCCCGCAGGCAGGATTTTCCCATCCCGCTGCAGCGAGCAGAGATTTTGTTGGTCGCCAAATTCTTTGACTTCGCTGCAGTGGGAGTGTGGCCTGAACAGCCGGTAAGATCGCACCCCAAGGTCTCTGTTACACAATAGCGTGTTATATCTGAGTTCTGCATGCAGGTAGGATGCTCTGCCATTCACCCCATTAACTGTAGGCCATGTATTCTAAGTGCTGTACAACAAAGTACTATAACCCATATACTGAGGGTTGTATATAACATTGTAACTGAGACCCATATACTGAGAGTTGTATACAGCATTATTGTAACTGAGACCCAAATACCGAACGTTGTAATTAACATTATTGCAATTGAGACCCATATACCGAGGGTTAACAACAAAGAACAACCCAGCACGGGAAACAGGCCCTTCGGCCCAACGAGCCCGCGCCGCCGCATCGCCCTACACCTATTCTACCCTGCATGTCTATGAATGGGACCCTACTCAGTCAGATTCAGGGAAGAAATAGTGTCAATTTGGTGGAAACCAATTAGCCTAAGAGCACATCTTTGGGGTGTGGGAGGAAACCGGAGCGCCCGGAGGAAACCCACGCAACCACAGGGAGAATGCGCAAACTCCCACAGACACAGGCCCAAATCCATGTATCTGCACAGCTAGCAGTGCTAGTCACTGAGCTGTTGCGGTGCCCGTCTATCGGTCCAGGATCAAGCACACACACCGACATGAAGTACTAGGCCACTCCTGGACTTCCAAGAGCAGCCCACGCACAACCTGCCGTGTGCATGCCCCTCGCTTGACACGAGGTGGACCTCCACCTGTGGAATAAAGACAAAACATATTAGTTATACAGCCTGCCCTTCTGGTGTCTCCCGAGGTTTACCCTATTTAATAGCCCCTACCATATCCCTCCATTCCCGTTTCACTCATATGCCTATCTAACTGCATCTTAAACGAGTCCAACGTGCCTGCCTCCACCACCCTACTCGGTAGCGCATTCCAGACCCCCACAACTCTCTGTGTAAAGAACCTTCCTCTTACCTCCAAATTATACCTCCCCCCCCTCACCCTTAATTGATGACCTCTTGTGTTCGTACCCAGTCTAGGGAGCAGTCTCTCACTATTAACTCTATCTATTCCCTTCAGTATCTTATATACCTCTATCATGTCCCCTCTCAATCTCCTTCTTTCCAAGGAGAATAGCCCCAGTCTCTTCAGTCTCTCCTCGTAACCCAGTCCCCCCATGCCAGGCAACATCCTGGTAAACCTCCTCTGCACCCTTTCCAGAGACTCCACGTCCTTCCGGTAATAAGGTGACCAGAACTGGACGCAGTACTCCAAATGCGGTCTAACCAACGTTCTGTATAACTGAAGCATTAGACGGCAGCTTTTATACTCTAAGCCCCTTCCTATAAAGGCTAACATCCCATAAGCCTTCCTAACAACGTTCTCCACTTGTGACACAACCTTCATGGATTTGTGGACCTGCACTCCCAGGTCTCTCTGTACATCTATACTCCTAATCGGCCTACCTTTTATCACATAACTCCTCTCTGCATTATTCCTTCCAAAATGCATCACCTCGCATTTGTCAGGATTAAATGCCATCTGCCACCTATCTGCCCACTGCACCAACCTATCTATATCCTGTTGTATCACCTGACAATCCAGCTCTGTACCCGCCAACCCTGCCATCTTGGTGTCATCAGCAAACTTGCTGATCACACCACCTACTCCCTCTTCTAAGTCATTTATGTAGACTACAAAGAGGAGAGGTCCCAGTACCGAGCCCTGCGGCACACCACTGGTCACTGGCCTCCAGCCCGACAAGGTACCCTCCACAACTACCCTCTGTCTCCTATTTCCCAACCAGTTCTCAATCCACCTAACTACCTGGCCTCGTATCCCATGCGCCTTAACCTTTTCTACCAGCCTACCGTGAGGGACTTTGTCAAACGCCTTACTGAAATCCATGTAGATGACATCAACGGCTCTCCCATCGTCAACCGTTTTTGTCACCTCCTCAAAGAATTCCACCAGATTCGTAAGGCAAGACCTCCCTCTAACAAAGCCATGTTGCGTATCCCTAATCAGATCGCAACGCTCCAAATGCTCATACATCCTACCCCTAAGTATTTTTTCCATTAACTTCCCTACCACCGACGTCAAACTCACTGGCCTATAATTCCCAGGGTTATCCCTACTACCTTTTTTGAACAACGGGACCACATTTGCTACCCTCCAGTCTTCTGGGACCTCACCTGTGTCCAAAGAAGAGACAAAGATGTGCGCCAGAGGCCCAGCAATTTCATCTTTCGCCTCCCTAAGCAGCCTGGGATAAATACCATCAGGCCCCGGAGCTTTATCCGTCCTTACGCTACCTAAAAGCCCTAGCACTTCCTCTCTCGTAATAACTATATCCTGCAACTGAACCTCCGCTCCCTCCAAGAGACCGCACGATTCCGAACCCCTCTCCTTCGTGAATACCGACGCAAAGTATTCATTCAGGAGCTCCCCCATTCCCTCCGACTCAATACACAACTCTCCACTCTTGTCCCTAAGAGGACCAATTTTCCCTCTAACTACTCTCTTGCCTCTAATATAGGAATAAAATGCCTTAGGATTATCCTTAATCCTACCGGCCAAAGCCATCTCATGCCCTCTCTTCGCCCTTCTAATTCCCCTTTTTAGCTCCCTCCTACTCTCTCTATATTCCTCCAGCGCACACTCCGTACCCATTTGTTTTGACCTATCATACGCCTCCCTCTTCTTCCTAACCAAGTCTTCAATATCCCCCGTAATCCACGGCTCTCTAATCCTACCTTTCCCATCCTTTCGCTTAACCGGAACAAACCTCCCCTGCAACCATTTCATTTTGTCCCTAAAAGCCTCCCACTTGCCAACCGTGGACTTGCCAGCTAACAGTCCCTCCCAGTCAGTTTGCTGCAGCTCCCTCCTAATCCTGCCATAGCTCGCCTTTCCCCAGTTCAGCACACTCCCGCTTGGACGGCACTCGTCCCTTTCCATTTTTATCCTAAAGTAGACGGACTTGTGGTCACTGTTCGCCACATGTTCGCCTACCTCTACCTCACCCACCTGCCCTGGCTCGTTTCCCAACACTAAATCCAGTATAGCCCCTCCCCTAGTCGGGCAAGTTACATACTGTTCTAGCGACCCTTCCATAACACATTTCACAAACTCCTCTCCCTCCGTACCCCCAGCTCTAGGCCCCCTCCAATTCACTCCGGGAAAATTAAAATCACCCACTACAACCACTCTATTCTTTCTGCACCTGTCCAAAATGCCCCTGCAAATTCCCTCCTCCACTGACTTTGGGCTGTTGGGTGGCCTATAGTACACCCCTAGCAGTGTGATCTCTCCCTTTTTATTCCTCAACTCCACCCACAGCGACTCAATCCCTATCTCTTCCATATCGCCCTCCCTCCGCACTACTGTGATGTTTTCCTTGACTAACAGTGCCACCCCTCCACCTCTCTTCAACCCTCCTCTGTCACACCTAAAACACCTGTACCCAGGAACATTCAGCTGCCAGTCCTGCCCTCCCCGTAACCACGTCTCCGTTACAGCCACCACATCCAACTGCCTCACAAACATCAAGGCCCTAAGCTCATCCGTTTTCCCTGCCACACTCCTAGCATTGAAACAGACACAGTTCAACCCACAAATGTCCCTCGGAACCACCTTCTCCCTTATAATTTTCCTTTCACCCGTCTCTCTCCCAGCCACCTCCCCACCCCCCCTCCCTATTAGTTTAAATCATTCCTGAACACCCCAGCTAACCTCCCTGCTAAGACACTAGTCCCCCTCCCGTTCAAATCCTCCCCACCCCTCCTGTACAGTTGCCTTTCTCTCCTAAACACCTCCCAATGATCTACATAAGTAAACCCCTCTACCCTACACCAGTCCCTCAACCATGCATTCAACTGCATGATCTCGTCATTCTTAGCCCTGCTCATACTGGGCAGCAACCCAGACAGTGCCACCCTAGAGGTCCTGCCCTTTAGTTTGGCCCCCAACTCCTTAAATTGCCTACGGACGGTTGTAGATAACATTACTGTGACTTAGACCCATATACTGAGGATTGTATATAACATTATTGTAACTGAGACCCATATAGTGAGGGTTGTATATAACATTATTGTAACTGAGATCCATGTACTGAGGGTTGTAAATAACATTATTGTAACTGAGACCTTTATGCCGAGTAGGAAAGGAAGAATATGCATTCATATCGCACCCTTCATGACTTCAGCATGTCCTAAAGTGTCTTACAACCAATAAAATTCCACACTTTAGGAAGGCTATCAAAACACTGGAAGGGGATATGTATCATGATGATACCAGGGATGAGTTCAGCTATTTGGAGAGATTGGAGAAGCTGAAATTGATCTGCTAGGAAGAATAAGGAGAGATTTAATTGAGTAGTTCAAAATAATTAAGGAATTTGATGGAGGAAATAGAGGAGAAACTGTTTCTTCTAGATTGTGGATTTTGGTTATAGATTTAAAGTAACTGGCAAAAGGGAAATGAGAAATTTCTTTATACAGTGTGGTGTTAAAATCTGGAATGCGCTATTAAAAAAAGTGATGGGGATTCAGATTCCATAGGAACTTTCAAAAGGCAACTGGAAATTGCCAGGGGTTAGCACTGCTGCCTCACACTGCAGGGACCTGGTTTCGATTCCTGGCTTGGATCACAGTGTGTGCGGAGTCTGCACATTCTCCCCGTGCCTGCGTTGGTTTCCTCTGGGTGTTTCTGTTTCTTCCTACAATCCAAAAGACATGCTGGCTAAGTGCATTGGCCGTGCTAAATTCTCCCTCAGTGTACCCGAACAGGTGCCGGAGTGTGGCGACTTGAGAATTTTCACAGTAATTCCATTGCAGTGTTAATGTAAGCCTACTTGTGACACTGATAGATTAACTAAACTGAACTGAGCTTTCTTAGGAAATGCAGCATACATTTAGGCTTCTACAAACAGCACTGAGGCCATGTCCTTCTAGGGATTCATAGTTGAGGATAAAGGGGAGAGAGATAGGGGAGAATATTGCAGAGGGAAAGTGGTGATGTGAGAATAGTATAATCTGTGACTAAACTATGCATATGTGAAATCAATGGCCAGGTAAAGAACATAAGAAATAGGAGCAGGAGTAGGCCATCTAGCCCTTTGAGCCTGCCCCGCCATTCAATAAGATCTGTCGTGGCTCAGTTCCACATTCCCGCCCTCTCCCCATAACCCTTAATCCCCTCTCTTATCAAAAACCCATCAACCCGCGTCTTAAAAATATTTAGCGAGGCAGCCTCCACCACTTCAACGGGCAGAGAGTTCCAGAGATTCACCACCCTTTGAGTGAAGAAGTTCCTCCTCAACTCCGTTCTAAACCGCCCCCCCCCTTTATCTTGAGGCTGTGCCCCCTAGTCCTATTATCCTTTCTGAGCGGGAAGAGTCTCTCCACCTCTACCCTATCCATCCCATTCATCATCTTATACGTCTCAATGAGATCTCCCCTCATTCTTCTAAACTCTAACGAGTGCAAGCCTAGTTTATTCAGCCTCTCCTCATAGCTCAACCCCCTCAACTCCAGTATCAGCCTAGTAAACCTCCTCTGCACTCCCTCCAAGGCCAAAATATCCTTGAGTAAGTGCAGCGCCCAAAACTGCATGCAGTACTCCAGCTGCGGCCTCACCAATGCCCTATACAGCTGCAGCAAGACCTCCCTACTTTTATATTCAATCCCCCCTGCTATGAAGGCCAGCATCCCACTAGCCTTCCTGACCACCTGCTGCACCTGCAAGCTGGGTTTTTGCGACTCATGCACAAGGACCCCGAGGTCCCTCTGCACCGTCGCCTGCTGCAGTTTTTCTCCATGTAACTAATAGTCCTTTCTACCATTATTCCTACCAAAGTGGACCACCTCGCTCTTGCCAACATTAAATTCCATTTGCCATTTCCTGGCCCATTCGCCCAGCCTATCTAGATCCTTCTGCAGACTCTCCACACCCTCCGCGCAATTTGCCATTCCACCAATCTTGGTGTCATCAGCAAATTTCGACACCATACACTCGGTTCCCTCCTCCAGATCATCTATATAAATGGTAAAAAGCTGAGGCCCCAGCACCGACCCCTGGGGCACTCCACTAGTCACCAACCGCCAATCCGAATAGCACCCATTAACCCCCACTCTTTGCCTCCTATTTGACAACCAATCCTCTATCCACGCTAACACCCTACCCCCAACTCCATGCCCCCTTACCTTCTGCAATAACCTCGTGTGAGGTACCTTGTCAAACGCCTTCTGAAAATCAAGAAAGACCACATCCACCGGCTCTCCTCTATCCACCGCCCGAGACACATCCTCATAGAACTCCAATAAATTTGTCAGACACGACTTCCCCTTAACGAAACCGTGCTGCGTCTGCTCTATCAAGCAATTCCCCTCAAGATGCCTCACTATTTCCTCCTTGATGACGGATTCTAACATTTTACCTACAACAGACATTAAACTAACCGGCCTATAATTCCCTGCCTTTTGCCTGCCGCCCTTCTTAAACAACGGCGTAACATTAGCCGTTTTCCAATCTTCCGGCACTTCCCCGGAATCCAGCGACGTCTGGAAAATAACCACCAAGGCATCCACTATCACCTCCGCCATTTCTTTCAGAACCCTTGGATGCATTCCATCCGGTCCTGGGGACTTGTCCACAATCAGCCCCTCCAGTCTGTCGAGTACCGCCTCTCTAGTAACAATAATGTCATTGAGACTCCCCAGTCCTACCATCTTTCCATTGCTAACACCCGGCAAATTATTCACGTCCTCCTCCGTGAAGACTGAAACAAAAATGTTATTCAAGACCTCAGCCATTTCCCCATCCCCTACCACTAAGTCCCCCCTCTCATCCTCTAAGGGTCCAACGTTCACCTTAGCCAGCCTCTTCCTTTTTATATATTTATAAAAACTCTTGCTATCCTTTTTTATATTAAGCGCTAGCCCAGTTTCATAGCTTCTCCTACCCTTCTTTATCAACTTCTTTGTCAATCTTTGTTGACATTTAAACCTCTCCCAATCCTCTTCTCGCCCACTACTCTTAGCTACTCTAAACGTTTCTGCTTTTAATTTAACACTTTCCTTCACCTCCTTCGTTACCCATGGCTTGTTACCTCTCCTCCTACGGTCTTGACAAGCCAGTTATCAAGTTTGCCGTCCATTCAAGATGGCTGGAGACCCCTGCCCCCAGCATCATCATCCTGTAATGGGATAGGCATAAAAAAAAAGGGGGAACCCCTAAGACTAATAAGGAATAAAATGCTCTGGGAAATTCCACTCTTGATTCCCTCAGGAGACTGAAACTAGTCTGTGAGATCACAAGAGCCAAATGTTATCTAAAGCTCGAACCATAAGACATGCCACGATTGTTCCTATTTGGCATATCTGCTAAGTTCAATATCTTCCTAGTGTTCAGGTGGCGTGTCGCTGGATGGAGGGGGGTAGGACAGAGGAGGGAGAGCAGAGCCACAGAACTCCAGGCCCTAATGATTACATAACTAACTCAGGCAGACAAATAAATGCTGCTTATTTATCTCTTTCAGAGTGGGATTTGAGAGAAGTACCAGCTGCTTTCTGGAAGTTTAAGTAAGTTTCCTTATGTTTGACTTGAGGGCGTTCCGGCTTTCAGAGAGCTAGGAGAACTGGTTCAGAAACAATGCAAGGTTGGGAGTGCTATAAATATCACACAGATCTGTAAAGATAAGTTGAGAAAATGTTTGCTTGCCCTGTGTGTTGCAGCATTTCAAACATTGGCTTTAACATATTGTAAGCAGTGGTGGACCTATTTAGTTCTCTCCTCTTGGCCCAGGACCCATTGTTGAACAAACATTCAGTTTTTCTGACCTTCACAGGTTGCCTACATTAATGTTGCAGTTTCTGTATTCTCCCGCTTCGGGTCCTCAGTGAGGCATAGAAAGTGTTTTCGCTGGATGTTTAAGTTTTCTTCACTTTTTCTATTTCTTTGCCCTAATGGTATGAGGTCAGTCTTCCTCACTGCTTCCTCCATCTTTCTACCTTAACCTTGTCACACCACCAATTCCCTCAAGCACATCTTGTGTTGTGGAGTTTGGTAAAGTATTTCCTTCAGCTACATGGATCCTAAACCCTGGAATTCTCTCCAGAAACCTGTCTCCCCTTTAAGTTGCTCCTTAAAACCTATCTCGAGGGGCATGCCACTTGTCCTAATACCACTTTAAATTTTGTTTGATAATTGCTCCTCTTCACTGTCTCGGGATGCTTTACCTTGTTAAAGGCCTAATAAATGTAAGTTGTTGGAAAGGAAGTGGAGGATCTTAATCATGATTGTTTGATTTCAATGGAGAATCTGGGAAGTGATCATTGTCCCTCGAAATGTATGATGTGACTTGTTCTGCTTTCTGAAAACGTGTCACCCTTTCCCATCACGGAATGCTGCTTCCAGCCAGCTCTTGAGGTGGGCTATCAGGAGAAACCAGGAACGGTCTTTTTGTATCCTTCAATAATCTCTCTTCACTGCAAGGGGTGGGGTTGCGACTGCTGCAGATGTTGGGTGGGATTTTCCGACCTTGCTTGCCTTGAAACAGGAAAATTCTGTCTGAAGTCAACAGACCGTTCCATGATACGCCCTGGCCTGCTACAATTCCTGTAGTGGGCAGAACAGGAACATTTGCCCTGTTATTGCTGAGCAAGAGTCTGCCTTACTGATCACAGACCATTTTTTATTGTGAAAAGGAAGAACTACTGACCCCAAAAGCACAGAACTCCAGTGACACCTGTAGAATTTTTTAAAAACTGAAATATTTATTAAAAATAAAGACATGGGTAAGATGGGTATCAGTTACATGGGTAAGATGGGATATGGGCCAAATGTGGGCAGTTGGAACTAGTTTAGGGGTTTTAAAAAAAAGGGCAGTGTGGACAAGTTGGGCCGAAGGACCTGTTTCCATGCTGTAAACGTCTATGACTCTAAAACTTAAGCACACAAGATTACAGTTACAGCCTTACAGATCATGCTCTAAAAAACCCTGTTTGGTCAAATGTATGCAAGTAAACTGCCTTCTTGGCAATAATCCGATTATAATTTTGACCTTGAAAATCCAGTAATATTACCCAAATCAAGGAATTGCTTTCACTTTAATGAAGATATACCCCATGAATTTACAAACACTTCCTTCTGATGTGAAATTCTAAAGAGGAAGTTCAGAAACAAACTATTTCTCGAAAAGAAAATCTCTTCAAGCTTAATACTGAGTGGCTGCCTTTAAGTCAAAACTTTCACAGCTTCTTAGTACAGCACCCACCACCACCACTACAACTTGGTCAAAAGCATCCGTTTTTAAATATGTTTTCCTCCTTTGATCTCAGGTTCCATTGACCTTAAACACATCTTTGAATTTAACTTTCTCAAATATAAAAATAATTGATGTTTTCCTGTTTTAGTTTTACTGTCAGATCAATAAAATTCATTATACTCTCCCATTTTCCATGAAACCTTTGTAAGATATATGGTTCCTTATCACTTGAATTCCCTTTTGAAATTAAACAGCTGAAGAACCAAGTTTCCCACCTTATTTCACAATGCACATTTCAGATGCAACCTATATACTTGTAACCCAAACTCACCATAACCTCTTGTTAAAAATGCACAAACCTAACACCTTTAACCTTTTATCTCTTAGCCTTCACAGACAACCTGTCTCCCTAATAACCTTTCCCCTGTTTAATTAACCTTGCATGCACACACACACAAGCATGCAAAAATACAAAATAAATCTCATTGACTGATCACTTCTGCTAGATTCAGTTGGGCACTCAGTGGGATAGACATTGAGATTATCTTCTGTTGTTGCATGGGATCATGGGTGTGTTAAATAGACTTTCTCCAGGCTGCCAATCCTTGTAGGATGGCTTTTCTGACCCCTCCAACTTCTTTTCAGACCCTTGTGGTTCAGTGTTTGGTTTGATGATTGTTCAGGAAAACAAGCACACCTCACCCAACATGCCTTTTGTTCAAAAGTAAGCCTAAGCATTATGTCAGTGGGCTGGCAAATCATGGAGGGCCTCACAGCTTTGGTCTTAGCTGTGTGTTCTTCAGTATAAGCCATTGATGAGGCAAGAACCCTGGAGTTTATTTTCTGCCAAGCATGTTGAGATAATGTGAAAGGTGCTCTTAAAACTCATGTTCTTTTTTTGCTAAGAATTGTACTTGTTCACTCAGCTGAAAGATGTTGACTAAGCACAGACCATGTGGTTGAACCTAGATTTTTCTGGTGCAGTTGGCTTTGTACAACTCTTGTTTCTTGACTGGTCTCTCAGTCCGGCCGTCACGTCACAACCATGCGTGACACTGTATCATGTCCTGTTGCACAGAAGGACCCTGAATATGGTGGGTTTATTTTCTGTTTACATCTCTGTGAATTTTTTTTTGCATTAAAAGTGCAGTGCACTTTGACAGAATAAATGGAGAGAGGCTGTTTCCAACAGGCAGGACGGTCAGTAACCAGAGGACACAGATTTAAGAGCATTGATAAAAGAATCCATGGGCAGAGGTGGAGGTTTTTGTTTTGAACATTGACCAATTGTCATGCATTGCCAATGGAGAATTGGATATGTACTTGGAAAAGGGAAAAAAAAAGCAGGGCAATTGGAAAAGAGCAGGGAAGTGAGACTAATTGCAGGACTGGTTCAAAGAGCTGACTGGCAGAATGTGCCAAAGTTCATCCTTTGTACTGTTTGATTCAGGTTTATGGGTGTTGTTTTTGAAGGGACTGTTTGCTTTGCAAAATCTGACTTGTGATAAACCTTTGGGCATTTTTTTTTTCAATTTTGTTTTGCAATCCTCTCGTACTGAAACCGAAAGGCATTTGTTCACCTGGTCGCATTACCGATTATCTGCCCACCAACATCATTGGTTTCCTAATCAAGACTGTGGGTTTATTCATGTTTACGTTGGTTTTATTTTTCTGTTAACGTTTTTGGCACTAAGTTTTGGACTTGGATAAAATCAGAAAACAACCACCAACCTCTCCCAGTATGCGTTAGCATCCTTTTACAATGCCCCATAAAACTCTTACAGTACAATGCTGGTCACAGATAAAACTCCCTGTACATTGCTACATCTAACACTTGCTGGTTAGTACAGAATGAATTCGATACAGAAAACCCCTCTGCACTGGCCCAGCAATCTGATGATTGCACTGTTTCGACACAGAGTAAAGCTCCTCCACCCTGTCACATCAAACACTTCTGGGCACTCCCTTTTGTTTTACAATAACCTTACTTTTAAATGGTATTTCAATTATAGCATGTAGTGTAGAATAAACTAATGGGGAATGAGTTAGTAAAAATAACAAACTGAGTGATAACAGGTAGAAATGTTAGGCTTAACTCTGAGATAATTTCTTAACCAGTAGTGTGTGCTGTTTACATTGAAACTTTGTCATCTCCAGACTTGGCCTCATTCCTTTATTAATTTCCTTTGTGCACGCTCCAGTTTGTATAGCACCTGAATCCTCATGTATTAGCATGCAGTTGTCCAGCACTCCCTGTCCTTGCTGACTTCCATTGGCTGCCTGTTCTCTGCATTAAATTCAAAATCCTCATTCTCATTGACAAATCAGTACAGGTTTCCACCCGACTGTACCACTGTCATCCTATCCCAGCTTTATGTATTCGTCTATGTCTATGTAACGTCCTGTAAATCTATGTAACCACCATCCACACTGCTGCTTTAGTCTGAGTCTCTGGAATCCGCTGCCTTAAATCATTTCACTCTGCTCTTTCACATATCACCTTTAAAGCAGCCTCAAGTCCAGGTTTTTGACTCTGGCCTTTGCCAGTATGTGTCACCCTTTTTTTTAACCTATATATTAAGTGGCAGCAGTACCTTCAACTGAGGGGAGCATGACAAATGTGTTGGATTTGTACTCCGTCTAAACTGGCATGCTCCAGTAAGGAGTCCCAAGTGGAGATCAGGGTTTGGGACGTTAACTAAGGACAAGGAGTGGCCCCTTCTCTGCCTTGGGGGTGGGAGCAGCTCGCTCATTCCAGATCAGGGTTGGAATGTGGCACTTTCCTTCATGACAGCAAAGGGATACCTGAAAGGGAAAATATAATGGCTTGGAGACTGGAAACCAGTAATAAGGGAAAGTGGGTAGGTGAGTTCAGAAAAGGAACAATGTAACTTTCTATCTTCAGTTCTTTTGTGGGCAACAGGGTGGCACAGTGGTTAGCACTGCAGCCTCACAGCGCCGGTGACCCAGGTTCGATTCCCAGCTTGGGACGCTGTCTGTGCGATGTTTGCATGTTCTCCCCTTGTCAGTGTGGGTTTCCACGGGTGCTTCGATTTCCTGTCTGTCTGAAAGACGTGCAGGTTAGGTGCAGTGGCTACACTTAATTCTCCCAAACAGGCACTGGAGTGTGGCAACCAGGGGATTTTCACAGAAACTTCATTACAGTGTTAATATAATCCTAGACGTGACACTGATACATAAACTTTAAAAAACCCTTTAGTCATCTCCATCATTCATCAACCGCTCAGCAGTGCAGTCACAGAATTACTCCTTGTCAGCAGCCTCGTAGGCATGTGTGCACAGCACGTGCATACACACTCACCCACTCATAGCATTTATTTGCTCGCTCAAGCACACATTCTGAGGCTCATGCTTGCTTGCTCACACTCTCACTTAGTTGCATGTTCACTCACGTTTGTACTCGCTCACTTGCAGAACTAAATAGTGAGTGACTCTGAACTCTGAACATAAAATGGAGTTATATTCGTAATCCACCAAGAGTGATTATCATGCTGGGAGTGGTTTAGCCCCGGGCTGCACTGACGACGTAGGCTTAGATTTTACATTGTATTAAAGACTAAGAGAAGCAGATGTTACATGCTTCAGAAAAATTTTTGTGCTGCAGTGTTGTGGATGTGAGATTAAGTGGGAGGCAATACTAGAGGGGAATCTAAATATATGTTTGGGGATACGTGAGGAGTAGAAATGGTATTACTAAATCACTAGACGGTAAGTAAAAAGCTTAGAGTCAGCCTGCTGACAAAAAAAATTAAACCCTCGCTAAGAAATCGGGGACCTGGATGATAGAGGTCATTTAAAGATAATGAAAATGAACAAAGAGAAGACAGCAAACCTGAACACTGTGGAAACTATCTATGGAAGTATCTTCTCATTTACATCAAATTGTCTGTTAAACATTGCTTAGACCCTTTAAGGGAGATTTGATGCATTAAACTCGAGTTCCCGTTTGCTCTTCTGGGTAAAAGATCCCATGACGCAATTCAAAAAGAAATAGCAGTGGCCTGCCAATATTTATCTCTTAACCAACAGCACTAAAACAGATGAGCTTATTGTTATCACATTGTTGTTTATGGGAGCTTACTATTGTTATGGTTCGGGTCAAAAACACCAAAGTGTCTTTAGAAGCCCGCCTGAATCATAAGCTTTGCATTACGAATTTGGCTGGCACAAGCGTGTATGTTCCATTTCTGGTGTGATTCAAAAGATCCACTAGGGAGCTTTTATCAAATAAAGTTTATTTAAGAATATAGTTAACATTTATGGTAAGAAAACTGGCAAGAATTTTTATCAGTTGCAAACAAGAAACAAAACAACCACCATAATGTATCAGCCTTAATGAATATTATCTAATATGTTCCAATTAAAACCAAAACCCATAGACAGCACTTCTCACAGGTTTAACACAGCACAGACTACTGATCACATGATTCTGGAAATTTGAGCCCCTTGATTGAAGTCTGCAGTTCTCTGGATTCACTCCAAATAGTTTGAAGACAAGACAGCCTCCCAAAACATCAGAGAGACTGTGGTCCAGCCCCAACAGCAGCAGATTTTCACCCTTCAGGAAACCAACACAATTTTCAAAGCAACACGGAAGGAGGGAAAACACTTCTTTTTAGCTTGCTGACCCTTCTAAAACCCAACTCCAACTTGCATCTCCAAACTGACACTGAAAATTAATCCTGCCCACAATTTCCTTTTCCTCCCAACAATGACATCATGTAAGGCTGTGAGCACGTATTTCAAAAACTCTGAAAGGTTCATCACACTGCACACAACTTCGCTGCCTCATCTCCTGCATTACAGCAGCGTAAATAATACTTCATCGGCTGTAAAGCATTTTGGGACCCTTTGAGGTTGTGAAATGCACTTATATAAACGCAAATCTTCCTTTACATGTGTAAAGAAATGTCCTTTATGGGAGGCTTAAAGCTAATTTATAAGAACATAAGTAATGGGAGCAGAATAGACACTGTGACAGCAGCTTGGGCTGATTTGCAGCCCCTTCCAGTGGGAACCCCTCGGAAGCCCACTCAGTAACCCATCCCCACCCAGCTTGAAATAGGGAGCACAGTCCATAAGCACAGCCTTGTATTGTACTCTGGTACAAAGGCAGCTCCCTGTCATAGTTCATGTTTTAGAGTGAGAAGTCTCCCGACACCAGATTAAAATCCACAGGTTTATTTGGTAGCACAAGCCACAAGTTTTCAGAGCGTTGCTCCTTCATCAGGTGAGTGGGAGTTCTGTTCACAAACAGGGCATATAAAGACACAAACTCAATTTACAAAATAATGGTTGGAACGTGAGTCTTTACTGGTAACCAAGTCTTAAAGTGAGTGGAGAGAGCATTAAGCACAGGTTAAAGAGATGCGTATTGTCTCCAGACAGAATGGTTAGTGAGATTTTGCAGGCCCATGCGAGTCGCGGGGGTTACAGATAGTGCGACATGAACCTAAGATCCCAGTTGAGGCCGTCCTCATGTGCGGAACTTGGCTATCAATTTCTGCTCAGTGATTCTACGTCGTGTGTTGTGAAGGTCGCTTGAAGAATGCTTAGCTGAAGATCAGAGACTGAATGCCTGTTACTGTTGAAGTGTTCCCCAACAGAAAGAGAACACACCTGCTTGGTGATTGTTGGGCGGTGTTGTCCATTGTCGTAGCATCTGCATGGTCTCTCAAATGTACCATGCCTTGGGACATCCTTTCCTGCAGCGTATCAGGTAGACAACGTTGGCTGAGTTGCAAGGGTATGTACCATTTACTTGGTGGATGCTGATTTCATGTGAGATGATGGCATCCGTGTCGATGATCTGGCACGTCTTGCAGAGGTTGCTGTGGCAGGGTTGTGTGGTGTTGTGGTCACTGTTCTCCTGAAAGCTGGGTAGTTTGCAGCGGACAATGGTCTGTTTGAGATTGTGCGGTTGTATGAAGGCAAGAAGTGGGGGTGTGGGGATGGCCTTGGCGAGATGTTTGTTTTCATTGATGACATGTTGAAGGCCCTGGAGAAGATGTCGTAACTTTACATCATGTTTTAGAAACAATGCATTGACACTCCTCCGGGCTTGAAGATGTTAAAGGAAAACCTCTTTCTCCCCCCCGCCCCGCAAAATGAATGGGAGATTGAATAGATGTTTCCTGAGAGTCAGTGCATTATAACCAGGAAGTTTCCCAAAGCCTTCACAGAGCGACATTGTCCCTTTTGTAGGCTCCAAACAATTAGATTCACGCAGCATCCTCTCTCACTCCACTTCACCTTGTTCCTTTCTGTAAACCGGCTCAGAAATATGCTGGAACACACAAGAGCAGCTCTGTAACTTCTGTGTATTCGTAATCTGCGAGCGTTGGTTGGGAAGGATGAAAATCTGAAGTGGGCTCCAAGGTTAAAGATGTTATAACTGACAGCGCCAATATTAATCCTTTGTGTACTTGAACAAAATGGTTAATTCTTTGTGACGCTGGAGAGCATTCTGTTGCATCTATGCCAGCTCTCAGAATTATCTACGTAATTATTTTCCCTTCTCTTTCGCTTTGCCTTTTTAAATCTTTCTCCATTTATTTATCCAGATCCCCTTATCCAGCACTGTACATTGGTTTTATCTTCCCTGTCATGATAACCCTATCCTTAACAAAGCAACAATTCACCTAACCCCTCCTGACTTAACATCAACATTGTCATCTCTTAAAAATTAAATTCATATGATCAGCTTTTCCTGTGCGTCAAAACTAACATCAACTTTCTTGGTCATCAGTGGGCATAATGCCCCCTGCCCTGGCCAACATTCATCCCTTAATCAACAGCACTGGAGTGGATTTTGTGGTCATTGTCTTATTGTTACTTGTGGGAGTTTGCTGTGTGTGAATTGTTTGCACAGTTTCCTCCATTCCAGTATTGTGTTTTGGAGTGTTCAGAGGTCATGAGAGGCACTATAGAAAAGTAAGTCAGTCCAATTTGTAATGCATTACTAAGCCATGCATTGGCAAGATGATCTTGAATCTGATTGTGCTACTGTCAATTAGTTTCAGTTGGTTGGGCAGTAGAGTGAACCTCAGTATTTCCAAGTTAGCGACAGTAAAGAAAGAAACAAAACAGAAACATGGAGAGACCTACAGATACTAATTCAATGAGGTTCATTGCAGACTGTGGGGTGGCCCAAACGCGTGTTATCAGGTGTGGACCCTGTGCAGGGTGAGTCATTTAAAGACTTTTGCAACAATCAGACTGAAGTTAAGGATGACATTGGTGCAATTAAAGGGAATTTAGATAAGGATACGAGAGATCAAGGGATATACTGATAGTGTCCATGAAGTAAGCTGCAGGGAGGTTGATGTGGATCAAGTATGCCAGCCTGAATGGTCTGCTTTTGTGCAGTAAATGCTGTATAAAACTGAACACCCCAAACAATATTAAGGCACGTCATTACCCCAGACTTAGTGATTTTATGTTCCTCCTATTTAGGAGTGTTGTGTTGGTTGATTGGTCTCTGGCCTGGTAGCATAATGGCTATGTTATTGCACTAGTTAAGCTAAAGCCTAGATTAATGCTCTGAGGACATGCATTCAAATCCCAACGCAATGAAGTAAGTGTGAAATAAGTAGATAATCTCAGAAATGACGACCGTGAAATGGCCAGATTGTCATAAAAGCCCAACTGGTTTATTAATATAAAAATAGGGAGGTCTTGCTGCAACTGTACAGGGCACTGGTGAGGCCACAGCTGGAGTACTGCATGCAGTTTTGGTCACCGCACCTGCGCAAGGATATTTTGGCCTTGGAGGGAGTGCAGAGGAGGTTCACTAGGCTGATACCGGAGTTGAGGGGGTTGAGCTATGAGGAGAGGCTGAATGGACTGGGCTTGTACTCGTTAAGAGTTTAGAAGGATGAGGGGAGATCTCATTGAGACGTATAAGATGATGAAAGGGATGGATAGGATAGAGGTGGAGAGGTTCTTCCCGCTTAGAAAAGACAGCAGGACTAGAGGGCACAGCCTCAAGATAAGGGGGGTGCAGTTTAGAATGGAGTTGAGGAGGAACTTCTTCACTCAAAGGGTGGTGAATCTCAGGAATTCTCTGTCTGTTGAAGTGGTTGACGCTACCTCGCTAAATATATTTAAGACGCGGGTAGATAGGTTTTTGGTAGGCAATGGGACTAAGAGTTATGGGGAGAAAGCGGGAGAGTGGAACTGAGCCACTTCAGATCAGCCATGATCTTGTTGAATGGCGGGGCAGGCTCGAGGGGCTAGATGGCCTACTCCTGCTTCTATTTCATATGTTCTTAATGTCCTTTAATGAGGAAAGTTTACTATCCTTACCCAGTGTGGCCTCCATGAGACTCTGGATCCTCAGCAATATGAATGACATTGAATGACTCTGAAATGGCTGAACAAGCCACATATTAGAATCAAAGATGTTGGCTATTGAAATGAATAAGAATAAATTCCAGATGGCTCATCCCAGCATCAATCTAAGCCTTAGACATAACAAGCACACATAGCCTGCTTGGTCAACCCTGCAAAATCCACCTCATTAACATCAAGGGACTTATGCCAGAATTGGGAGAGCTGTCCCACAGACTGGTCAAGCAACAACCTGAGACAGTCATACTTATTGCAAAAACGTCCCAAAATCCATCATCATGATCTTTGGGTGTGCCTTGTCCCACCAGCAGAACAGACCCAGTGGAGGTGGCAGCCCTGTGATATCAGGAAGCAGTGGTCTAGAGTTTCAAATGCTGACTCTGGACCTCATGAACTCTCATGGCATCAAATCAAACCTAGCTAATGAAAACTCCTGCTGATTACTATCTACTATCCTCCCTCAGCTGATGATTCAGTGCTCCTTCATGTTGAACACCATTTGGAGGAAGCACTGAGGGCATAGAATGTATTCTTCTATCATGGGGACTTTCAGTGTCCATACTAAGTGTGGTTTGGAGGACTATTGATGAGCGAACTGGTCAGTTCTGAGGGACATATCTGCCGTGCATGACCTGCAGTAGGTGATGAAGGAATGAAAGAGAGTATAAAAACCCATTTAACTTCAATCTCACCAATCTCCCTGTCTCAAATACAGATATCCATAAAACATTGGTGTGAGTGACTATTGCACAGTCCTTGTGGAAATGAAATTACACTTTCACACTGAGGACATTCTCTAACACGTTGTCATCATTTTAAATGGGATCATTCAGAACAGATCAAAAGTGTGTGTATCATAGAATCATAGAACCCTAGAGTGCAGAAAGAGGCCCTTTGGCCCATCGAGTCTGCACCGAACACTATCCCACCCAGACCCTACCCCCATATCCCTACATATTATACCCACTAATCGCTCTAACCTACGCATCCCAGGACACTAAGGGGCAATTTTAGCATGACCAATCAACCTAACCCACACGTCATCGGACTGTGGGAGGAAACTGGAGTACCTAGACGAAACCCACGCAGACACGAGGAGAATGTGCAAATTCCACACAGACAGTGACCCGAGCCAGGAATCGAACCCAGGACAGTGGAGCTGTGAAGCAGCAGTGCTAACCACTGTGCTACCGTGAGGTGCTGTGTGTCATCAACAGCCGCAGAATTTTATTCAGCCAAAATCTGTAACCATGTAGTCTGATACATTGCTCAGTCTACCGTCGCTGTCAAATCAGTATCGACTCTGGCTCAATGAGGACTGCAGGAGAACATTCCAGGAACAGCGAGCACCAACCATACCCAAGAATGAGGTGCCAATCTGGTGAAGCACAATAAAAGAAATTACATCACGCTACACAGCCATTGACCAAAAACTGAACTGGACCAGTCATATAAAAACTGTGCCTACAAGAGCACGTCTGAAGCTGGAGGATTTTGCAGTGAGTATTTCATCTCCCAGCTGCCTCACTCCAAGCCGGGAGTGTAATGGAATATTCTTGCCTGAATAAGTCCAGTAATGTGCAAAATGCTCAACAGCATCCAGGACAAAGAATCCCGTATGATTGACACCTCATTCAGCACTTTAACATTCAGTCCTTCCACCACCAGTGCATGGTGATAGCAGTGAGCATCATCTACCAGATGCACTGCAGCAACCGCACCTTCTTTGACAGCATCTTCCAAACTCGTGACCACTACCATCGTGAAGGACAAGGGCAGTAGATGCATGGGAACACCACCACCTGCAAGTTCCTCTCCAAGTTGCACACCATTCTGACTTGGAACTGTATCATCATTCCTTCAGTGTCACTGGGTCAAAATCCTGGGACACTCTCTGTAAAGACACTGTGGGTGTACCTACACCATATGGACTGCACTGGTTCAAGAAGGCAGCTGAGCACCATACCCTGAAGAGTAATTAGACCTGGGCAACAAATGTTGGCTTGCTGATGATGCCGACTTGCTTATAATGTCACAGATTGGCTGACCTGAAGATGACTTCCTACCCCAGCATTGTGCAGAACTCCATCGACTCTGTAATGTTGTTATCCATCTTCCTCATTTCTCAGATTGACCCTCTTGAAGCACAAACATGTTGAAACACCCAGCCTGTCCACAGCAGCAGGGTAGATTAAAGTGGCATTAGGGTATCAAACGTTCAGTCCCTGCCTGGATTTCTGTCTGGCATTTTCAATTTCTCCACCAGTCTTAGACTGTCACTAGCAGCCAAATAGCCAGTGAATATCCTGTTCAGCTGCATCTTAAGGAATGCAGGACTTCAGTTATAATGACAGATTGGTTCAGCTGAGATTGTTTTCCTTATGGAAGGGAAAGTTAAAGGAAGACTTAATGGGGGTATACAAAATAAAGGTATTTTGTCCACCCAAAATGTAGAGGTCAGGTAGCTCAGTTGGCTGGACGGCTGGCTTACGATGTGGAGCAACACCAACAGCATGAGTTCAATTCCTGTAACAGCTGAGGTTATTTTTTTAGGGCAGCACAGTGGTTCACACTGCTGCCTCACAGCGCCAGCGACCAGGGGTTCAATTCCAGCCTCAGGTCACTGTCTGTGGAGTTTGCGCATTCTCTCCGTGTCTTCATGAGTTTCCTCTGGATGCTCCGGTTTCCTCCTACAGTCCAAAGATATGTGGTTTAGATTGATTGGCCATGCTAATTTGATGTGGAGATGCTGGTGTTGGACTGGGGTAAACACAGTAAGAAGTCTCACAACACCAGGTTGAAGTCCAACAGATTTATTTGGTAGCAAAAGCCACTAGCTTTTGGAGCGCTTGCTGCCCCTTCATCAGGTAGTTGGTGTGTGTAGAGATGTCGACTCACCTGATGAAGGGGCAACAAGCGCTCCGAAAGCTAGTGGCTTTTGCTACAAATGAACCTGTTGGACTTTAACCTGGTGTTGTGAGACTTCTTACCATGCTAAATTGACCATAGTGTCAGGTGGATTAGTAGGGTAAATATGAAGAGTTACAGAAAAGGCCTGGGTGGGAGTTGGTCGGTGCAGACTCGATGGGATGGATAGCCTCCTTCTGCTCTGTAGAGATTGTGTTGTATTGTATCAAATAATGAAGAGTTTTAACAGAATAAGACAGAGAGAAATGGTTACTATTCTCAGGTGGGTCAGTAACCTGAGAACACAGATTTAAGTTAATTGGCAGAAGATGGTGGAAGGTGAGTTTTTTTATTGCATGCATCCTTGTAACCTGGAGGCAGATTCAGCGCTAACGTTTCAGAAGGAAGTTGGTTATCTTCTTGAAAATATCTGCAAGGTTGTGGAGGAAGAATAAGGGAGTAGGACAAATGGGTAATTGTTTTGAGGAGCTAACATGGGTGCAGTGATTGAATAGCCTCCTGTGCTGCATTAACCTATGGACCTCTGATCAAATGTACGAGAGAGAGAGAAAGAAGTTGTACTGTTAGATCCTGTGATAATACAAGTGCTCCCTGGAAAATTATTTAAAGAGTACATAAAGCATGCAGTAACAAATCAGAGCATTGGCACCTAAGGGGATTGAGGTATAAACTGGAATTCACATGCCTGCTGGGCAGTTATCATGGCCAAGTCTTCACACCAAAAAACTTGTGCAATGTTTTATTCTCACCAGAAGCAAAAGAGGCTCCATGTCATCATCAAGATCTGCTGCAGATTTCAAACACTGTTGTGAAATGCAACTGTTTATTCACAGCCGTTCATGATTATTACTGGACTTCTTGCACGAACATTACAAAGCCGGCCCAATAAGGCAAGCTTGAACAATGTACATCAGAAATAGGTTACGCTGGATCCCTGCTTGAAAGGAAAGATTGGCAGGGCTATGTGGAATAATGAGCAGGGAGCACAGAACAAATTGAATAACTCTTGCTAAAAACTGTCACAGGAACGATGGGCTGAATGGCCTCCTCCTGCATTGTGTTATTCTGTTGATCTTATATTCTCCCTCATCACTCGGGTTCATTAGTAACAATGACCTGTACGTACATATTGCCTTTAAACCAGTAAAATGCCCCAAGATGCTTCACAGCTGTTATCAAACAAAATTTAACACTGTGTCATGTAAGGATATATAGGACAGCAGGAGCAGGTTTTAAGGAACATTTCAAAGAGGAAAGAGAGGCTCAGGGGAAGAATTCCAGAGATTAGACCTTTGCAGCTGAGAACATGACAACCAGTGGTGGAGCAATTTAAACTGGGGCGCTCAAGAATTGGAGGAGTGTGGATACCTCAGAGGCTGTGGGGCTGGAGGACATTAGGGATAGCGAGTGATGAGACTATGGAGGGATTTGAAAACAAGAAGGAGAGTCTTAAAACCAAGAATTTGCTTAAGCAGGGAGACTTGTTAGTGGTTGGAGAATCTTCACCTCTGTCCGTTGTTGGATAGTTGGTTAATGTAAAATGCTCCCTTGTATATGTCTTTGCTTGCTGTTCCTGATCATCGCCGAGTGAGCCTGAACAAGCTGAGAACAGGATCAGCTGTGATGCTCTCCGGTTGCCATTTATTTGCCAGGATGCTTTGATCACGTGGCTAAGATTGGTTTGAAGGCCAACCCTACTTTTAAAAGTAGTATAGTATTTGTACATAACAAAGATGCTGCACATCCATTTCAAATAATTAGGTCAATAGACATGTTTAATGAAAATGGATTGGGAAACCCAGGTGCCGTCTAGGGTCATAAGTTCATGGAAGAAATGCCTGGCATTTGCCCAGCTGGTTTTAGGAAGCAAATGGCGGATGCACAAAGAGCAGGAAGATCCCAACATCAGTCCCAAAACTGCACCTGGTCACCTTGATCAGGGCTGCTTGGTTCACCGCCTTTAAATTAGAGAGGGGGAAATGAATGAAACTTCTTGCTCCTGAGGGAGAAAAGACATGTGTCTGTGAGGTACCTTTCATGGCCACCGATGCCTGATAACACCTTTGGCTAATGAAGTACTTCTTGACAACGAATTGGTGCACAACAAGCTCTCACAAATGGTAATGTGATAAAGAATAAATAACCGGTTTAAAGTTATTGAGGGTTAAGCGTTGGTGGTACTTGCCAGCTTGTCTTCGAATAGTGCAATGCAACTGTTCACATACACCTAAGAGGGCAGACTAACTTATCATTTCATTGGAAAAACAGCACCTCTGACAGTGTGAGCCTGAATTTTGTAACCAAGTCTCTGGAGTGGAACTTGAACCCGTGACCTCCTGAGTGGTAAAATTGACGCTCGCATGGCAACAGAACCAGGCTTAGTAGTGATGCCCTGCTCATTTGAATAATTTCTGCTTATTTTGCAGTCCAAGCTTACACAAAAGGAATGGGCACTGAGCGGGACACTGAGGTTCTGCCTGCCCAGGCACCTATAGAAAGCACCGCGGGGTGCGGGGTGGTTGCCATAGGAGAATAGGAGCCTCGCTCAGACTTTACGGTGCTCTGACCATATCTTTATAACTAGCCCTGGCACAGTGCACGGTGGGGAATACGACACAAGTGTGCAGTCCATAAAGCATGATGGAGTTGCCAGGGTGATAAGTCTGCCTGTCTCCACATATTGGTGAACTAGAACAGTAATGCCTGTTCCTTTGTCCTGATGTAACCTCAATCTGTAAATAAGTACTTCAGTCTGCTTAAAGGACTCATAAAAAAATAAAATAATTATGTTGGAGATTTTGATATGTTTTGAAACAACACAAGAAAGGGCCAATTCCTGAAATTAATAAAACCAATGTCATTTTATCAGCAAAAACATTGAAATTGGGGTCCAGGGTCTGAGTTTTTTTATAAGTCTCTGTGTGTGGTTCTGCAATTTCCCTGATGGGTTATGGAATTTCCAATCCCTCGTGGTTTATGTTACACATCCTGCATGAAATAGACTGATCCCCAAAATAAGAGGTGTGAGGGTGGTGGAGAAAACAGCTCTGTAGAGAGTGACTGCAGTGAGAGGACAGCAGCTCTGGAGAGAGTGACTGCAATGAGAGAGAGGACAGCAGCTCTGGAGAGAGTGACTGCAGTGAGAGGACAGCAGCTCTGTAGAGAGTGACTGCAGCGAGAGGACAGCAGCTCTGGAGAGAGTGACTGCAGCGAGAGGACAGCAGCTCTGGAGAGAGTGACTGCAGTGAAAGAGAGGACAGCAGCTCTGGAGAGAGTGACTGTAGTGAAAGAGAAGACAGCAGCCCCGTGGAGAGTGACTGCAGTGACAGAGGACAGTAGCTCTGTAGAGAGTGACTGCAGTGAGAGGCCAGCAGCTCTGTAGAGTGATGCAGTGAGAGGATAGCAGCTTTCCATGGCCTGCATGCAGTGGGGAACAGCAAGGTGATTTGCATGGCCCAAGTGTAGAATGGAATGTTGGTTTGTTGACAGATGCCTTATTTGTATCATATTAATGCCCATATGTACATACCATGCTATAACAGATATCTACTAGCTGTTGTTACTATGCTAAACCTTATCACAGCTCTGTAACAATACAATGTGGATCCTAAAAGCATTTTGTACAAAGAGGAATGGAAAGTAGTGTTGGGAGGAAATCTCTGGTCCACCCTTTGCATCACCAGGATACATTTAGGATGAAATAGCTTTATCAGAGGGAGGAATTGTTCCTGGATAGATAATGTCTATCAGTGTTTTTGGATATTTTTCAGCTGCTTTTACCCAAGTAAAACCAACAGCAAACAGCTTTGCCTCTTTGATTTGCTTCTAAAACAGAGATCAGTTGTTCATCATTCCTTGAAGAAGAGATACACCTTTCGATTTTGGGTTTTACCCATGTCTTTGCTGTTTCTGGACTTGACTATTCCAACACTGTCTCAGCTTGCTGCTGACCTTGAATAAACTTGAGCTCATCTAAAACTCTACCCCCGTGTCACATTTTGTACCAAGTACCCTCACCTATCATTACCTGTGCTCCTGACGTACACTGGATTCTAGCCTGGCATTATCCCTTCCATGGTCCTATTTCTGTTACCTCCACAATCCTCTGGGATACCTGCGCTCCTCTAATTCCGATCTCTTGTGCGTAGCTGATGTATCGTTTTTCCATCCTTGGCGCTGCACATTTAACTGTCTAGGCCAGAAACTCATTCCCTAACACACCCTGTCTCTCTCTCGTCCTTTCAGACCCCCTACTTCAAACCTACTTCTTTGACCAAGCTTCTGGTCATTTGTCCTAATGTCTTCTTCGTGTGGCTCAGAGTCAAGTTTTGTTTGACGCTCCTACAAAAGACCCTGAGATATTTGATTGGCTTAAAAGTGTTATGTAAGTTCAGGTTGTTGTTGGAGGAATGTGAGGGACTGAACAAAGCAGTGACGTTTTTGTGTGCGCCCGTGGCAACAGCCAGTGGAGGATCACGGAGCAAAACTTGAACACAAGTGCTGTGTGCCCTTCCACAGCCTCTGAATCGCTGACAACTCATACTTTTCAATTTGCAGCCAATTTAAATAGTATCTTCATTTTGTTTGCTTTTGATGGTATGCTTTTAATCCTGTGGCCTGACCTCATTGCTGGTTCTGAGCGTGCATTTTCAGCCACCACCCTCCCCGCCTCCCCCGGACTTATGAAAAAGTTTTGACTGCTGATGTAGAAACTCAGTGGCAGGATCATAAAGCCTCAAAGCCCACAGTCCTTGTCAAACGACTGTTTGTCTTGGAGTGTACAGAAAGCCAGTCTGTGTGGTTTGAAGCATGATGGAAGGCTGCCCAGTCTGAGCTGCTCGTGTGCTGCCTGAGGCTGACCGTGGTGAAATTATTCATTATCTGGGTCCCCTCGCTTCCTCCCCTCTCCTTTCTGGAGTATTGAAAGAGGATATGTGGTGAGATAACTCTGCTCATGTTGTCTGTGGTCTGTCCCCCAGCTGAGTAGTCTGGACCCCACCCGCAAAATCTTGGTGATGTTGACACAACTGACACCGAACAGGCACAGAGTGAGGCAACACTACTGCCATTCCTTGGAATTGGTCCACAATCAACAAATCCCAACCTCATGGTAAAGCTTAGGAGATAAAGTTACAGGTCTGCCTTGGCTCAGTGGGGAGTGTTTTCTTACATCTCAGTATGACAGATGTGGGTTAAGCCCCATTCCAGTGTTGAGCAATATGATTCTTCCAGTTAAGCTCCACATTTTCTTGCCATTCTAGGAGAGGGCAAGTATAACAGAAGTTAGAATAGACAGCTGCATTGAAAGAGCTCTGATTTGTGCAGGCTCAAAAGACTGAAAGGCTACCCTCCATGCTATTATTTCTGAGTCTATATGCAGCATGAAGCTTCCCTTTGATTTGATTTGATTTATAATTGTCACATGTGTTGGTACGCAGTGGAAAGTATTATTTCTTGCTGAATATACAAAGCATATCGTTCATAAAGAAGGAAAGGAGAAAGTGCAGAATGTAGAGTTACAGTCATAGCTCAGGTATAGAGAAAGATCAACTTAATGCGAGATAGGTCCATTCAGAGGTCTGATGGCAGCAGGGAAGAAGCTGTTCTTGAGTCGGTTGGTATGTGACCTTAGACTTTTGTATCTTTTTTCCCGATGGAAGAAGGTGGAACAGAGTGTGTCTGGGGCGGGTGGGGTTCTTAATTATGCTGGCTGCTTTTCCAAGGCAGCAGGAAGTGTAGACAGTGTTAGTGGGTGGGAGATTGATTTGAGTGATTGGGCTTCGTTCATAACCTTTTGTGGTTTCTTGTGGTCTTGGGCAGAGCAGGAGCCATACCAAGTTGTGATACAACCAGAGAGAATGTTTTAATGCCTCCTGTCTTGAACCCTCCTTAACTTGAGCCTCACTAAAACTTTACAATCTGTATCCTAACTTGGACCAATTCCCATTTACCCATGAGCACTGTGCTTGCTGACCTGCATTGGTTCCCATATTGGTACAGCAATGCCTTGAGCTTAAATCTGCATTCTTGTGTTTGCATTCTTCCACAGCTACATCCCTCCCTTTCTCTGTAACCTCCTCCAACCTTTGAAGAACTCCCTGTTCCTCCAATTCTGACCTCCTTAGCACCTTCAATTTCTATTGCTCCACTATTGACAGCAATGCCTCCTATTAGTTAGATGCGAAGCTCTGGGATTCCCTCATTCTTAGCCTCTTTACTTTTTTCCTTTAAGATGAAAACCAACCTCTTCAATCAATGTTTTGCCCACCAATCCTGTGTCTTGTGTAAAATTTTGTTCAATATTGTTCCTTTGAGACACCTTGGGCATCTTGATAAAGGTGCTAAATAAATGCAAGTCGTTGTTTAGCTGGACCTTTCAGAGGCCCTTCAGCCTCACTATTTGCCATTATGTGCCAAAGCACTGTGGTTGAGAATTGCCAGAGCTTCGAACTGATAACACTGACTTGAAGTTAAAATATTTGAACGTTCAGTTAGCAACAGTTGCTTGCTGAATGCAAATCTGATTTATTATTTTCACACAACTACTTGTTGCTTTCCACATATGCAAATATTTTCCACATTTGCTCGGTTGCAACTTGAAAGGTTTGTATTAACATCTGGGGTTTATCTGTGAGCACCATTGCGCTGAGAGTCAGTGCAGCGTTCTTCATATTGCACATACAAGTCACTGAGGTGTTGGCCCGGGGGTTTCCAATCTATGGCTTTCACTGGTAGGTATCGGCTCAGAGCTCAGAAAGCCTTTTGATGTCTGTGTTCTTATCAATTTGCATAGATCTGAGGTTGCTGATATGAACAGATCTTTGCAACAGGGGTTACAGAAGACAGCATTGAACCTCACAAGCCTGCTCCTCCATTCAGTTGCAACATGGCTGATAGATATCGTAACCTTAATTCCGTATCACTTAATGTTGCTGGCTAACAAGAATCTCTTAACTTTAGTTTGAGATTTTCAATTGACCCCTCTACCTCACCTTTAGTACTTACTGTCTGCAAAAAGTTTTAGGATGTCCTGAGGTTGTGAAATGTGCAATATAAATGCAAGTCTTACTTTCCAATGAAAGGATTTGCAGGGCGAGTATGTGAGAAGCCTTGCCATCCTTGGCAACAATTACAGCTCTTTGTGCTGAACAAGTTATGCTTGATGGTAGTTTTCAATGGAAGTCTTTGAAGTACAAGTCTGTTTTCTGCTGGCACTGTTCACATTTTCCACTGACCATGCCAGGCCTCCCTTGCGGCTCATCACTTAGCCGGCACATTTGCTTTATGTTACAAAAAGCAGAAGAGTAGTAGGTGTTGATATTTCATTCCATTTGCACCGTTCCACTTGAAACCAGAGTGTCACAGACTTGAAATGTTGGGCCAGATCTTCAGGATCTGTGATGCATGTCAGGACCGCACAGAAGTCTTGATCCACTGACCTCCTTGGGAACTGCCCAAGAGATTTCAACTTCCAATGGGCAATTTTCCTGCTCCGTGTGACCCTCTACGAATGTCTCTGACTCCCAGTTAAAGTCGGAGACTTCAGTCTGTTTCACAGTACTTATTAGCTGGCTGATTACTCTTTAATTATTAATGTGATATGGAGATGCCCGCATTATACTGGGTGTGGGCACAGTAAGAAGTCTGACAACGCCAGGTTAAAGTCCAGCAGGTTTATTTGGAATCATGAATCAGGTGAGGAAGGAGCAGTGCTTTGAAGGCTTGTGATTCAAAATAAATCTGTTGGACTTTAACCTGGTGTTGAGACAATTATTAGATGGATTAAAAGCTAGCCTAACTCCTGGGTAACTCCAGAACTGACCACCCAATCACACACACACACACACACACACACACACACACACACACACACACACACACACACACACACACACACACACACAGCACCCCTGCCACGCCACCTTGTAGACCAGACCCTGACTGCCCCACTCAAGCTAGTGCCGTAAAAAGGGAGTTCTCCTTTGACACTATTGCGATCCGATGGAATTCTCCAGGAGACACTGCGCTTCAGGTTTCTGGTGAAGCTTGGGGAGGGGACAAAGTTTGAGTGGAGTGACAATCTCACCATAGATGCTACCTGACCTGAATGTCTGTAGCATTTTCTATTTTTATTTCAGATTTCTTGCATCTGCAGTACTTAGCTATTGTAATTACAATGTTTTTTTTCAAAACCACAGGTATTGTCAACTTCAGTGTTACTTTATGATTAGATACAATCACCTTGTGGTTTTATTATGTCTGACCTGGTACAGGGCATTAGAGTTCCAACCAACAAGGGTTTGGTATTTTTGTTAAGTAGATAGCGTAGCATCTATACAGGGGCATTGGAAGAGATGAAAAGAAACTGAACACTCAGCTGGCTAACAGACCATTGAATCCTGCACTTTCTCAGTGCCCTGTCTTTGTCTACCATGGTAAGAAGTCTGACAACACTAGGTTTAATTCCAACCAATTTGGACTTAAATCGGTTGGACTTAAACCTGGTGTTGTCAGACTTCTTACTGTGTTTACCCCAGTTCAACGCTGGTATCTCCACATTTTGTCTACCGTGTCAAAGTAGGGTCCTAAGTCACGATGTGGAGATGCCGGCATTGGACTGGGGTAAACACAGTAAGAAGTCTCATAACACCAGGTTAAAGTCCAACAGGTTTATTTGGTAGCAAAATCCACTAGCTTTCGGAGTGTTGCCCCTTCATCAGGCGAGTGAGAGTTCTGTTCACAAACAAGACATATAAAGACACAAACTCAATTTACAAAATAATAATTGGAATGCGAGTCTTTACAGGTAATCATGTCTTAAAGGTATAGACAATGTGAGTGGAGAGAGCGTTAAGCACAGGTTAAAGAAATGTGTATTGTCTCTAGACAGGACAGTTAATGAGATTTTGCAAGCCCAGGCAAGACATGGGGGTTACAGATAGCGTGACACGAACCCAAGATCCTAGTTGAAGCCGTCCTCATGTATGCGGAACTTGGCTATCACTCTTAGCAGCCTTCACGACACACGACAGCGCAGAGTCGCTGAGCAGAGACTGATAGCCAAGTTCCGCAAACATGAGGACGGCCTCAACCGGGATCTTGGGTTCATGTCACACTATCTGTAACCCCCATGTCTTGCCTGGGCTTGCAAAATCTCACTAACTGTCCTGTCTGGAGACAATACACATTTCTTTAACCTGTGCTTAACGCTCTCCCCACTCACATTGTCTGTACCTTTCAGACTTGATTACCTGTAAAGACTCGCATTCCAATCATTATTTCGTAAATTGAGTTTGTGTCTTTATGTGCCCTGTTTGTGAATAGAACTCCCACTCACCTGATGAAGAGGCAGCACTGCAAAAACTAGTGGATTTTGCTACCAAATAAAGCTGTTGTACTTTAACTTGGTGTTGTGAGACTTCTTACTCCTGAGTCACACCAGGCTATGTTTGGCAGAGTTAACCATCAAGGTGCAAACCATTGTCTCGTGATGAAAGGCTGCCAGCACGGTATTAGATATACTAGCAGAACTAATAAAATATTCATACTATAGACAGCTCCCCGGTCATGAGTATAGGAATAGATGAAGGCCATTCGGCCCATCAAGTCATGCCCTGCCATTTAGTTAGAGTACAGTGATCCGTATCTTAATTCCATCTCCCCACTTTTGTTGGGTAACCTTACCTAACAATTGTCTATCAGTCTCCATTTTGAAATCTAGCCTCAGCTAGATCAATTTAGTGAAGAGATTTCAGATTTCCACTTCACTTCGGAGTGGGATGGTGTGAAAAAAAATTGACACCCTGTTGGATAACGATGGTTTAATTTTGTTTGAGGTTGAATTGAACTGAAGTGAAATGGAGGACATCATATTTTCAAAAATATCCAAAACGGTCACCAGGCCTCCAGTTTACTACGAGTTACTGAGGAAACCGAGATAAGTGCGTTTTAAACGCTGACGATCTTTAGTAGACATTGGCAGCTGTGTTTGTTCAATGACTTCATTGTGATAATATAAAGGTGCAATGAATTTTTCAGTGAGAAATGTTATTGCCATATCTATAAGCTGAAGTCAAGGTCACAGATTAATAAAATGCTAAATGTTGCTGTTGTTTTGAAGTCTTGTTCTGTGTGATATTCAGAGTTGATATGTGTTTGGCGTTGGTATTTGGTGCGGAGGTTTCGTTGTTCTAGGTAAATTGCCCTCTTTATTTTTTTAAATGCATAACAAGAATCTGTAAATCCAAACATCAATCTGGACTCAAAATCTGCGCATTTAGCTGCTGTTATAGATAGACTTTCAGAGCTTTCAAAGGAAGGATTCTGTTATTAAGATTTGTTGGTGTTGAGCTGTGCGGAACTCAATATTTAAGACCCATCATCCAAAAATGGCTGTAATTTCATTGATAAGGATGAGAAGATAGTGGAAGGAACCTGGTAATGAACCAGAATCTGGCCATTCACATCAGCCCAATTTTCTGGCCCTGCCAACGGTGCAGCCTCACCACAGGTTTCCTGGTGGCGAGAGGTGCAATCAGTGGGAAACCCTGTTGACAATGATGGGACCAGAAGATCCCACCACCAGCCAGTGGCAGGTTTTCGTGGCAGGTACACAGAAAATCCTCCCAAAAAACAAAGAAAACTCCAGCATGGGAATAGACCCTTTGGCTCTCCAAGCTGATACTGATCATGATACCCTAACTAAACTAAAAATGCCCTTACTTGGTCCGCATCCCTGTATTCCTGCCCTATTCATGTACCAATTCAGATGCCTCTTAAATATTGCTCATGTGCCTGCTTCCATCACCTCCTTGGCGGCACATTCCAGGGACCTGCCACACTCTATGTGGAAAACTTCCTCTGCGCATCTTCCTTAAACTTTCCCCTTTTCACCTTGAACCTGTGCCTTTTTGTAATTGACACTTTCACCTGGGAAAAAGCCTCTGACTATCCACTCTGTCTATGTTTCTCATAATTTTGTACAGCTCTATCAGGTCTCCTCTCAGACTGTCTTTCTAATGAGAACAATCCTAGTTTATTCAACCTCTCCTCATAGACAACACCCTCGAGACCAGGCAACATCCTATGAACCTTCTTTGCACTCTAAACCTTCCACGCCCTTCTGGTAGTGTGGTGACCAGAACTGCATGCAATATGCCAAATGCAGCCTCACCAAGGTTTTATATAGCTGCAACATGATTTCCCAACTTTTGCACTCAATGCGCCAGCTGATGAAGGCAAGTATGCTATACGCCTTCTTAATCATTCTTGGCCATCTGCGTTGCCTCTTTTAAGGAACTGTGGACCTGCACGCTCAGATCCCTCTGTATGTTAATGTTCTTAAGGGTTCTACTGTTTACAGTATAATTTGCACCAGAATTTGATCCTCCAAAATGCATCACCTCGCCTTTGTTTGGATTAAAGTCCATCTGCCATAGTTATGCCCAAATCTCCAATCTATCTGTAGCCTGTTGTATCCTATTTATATCCTCTGACAATCCCCGGCACAATCAACAACTCCATTAATCTTTATGTCATCCGCAATCAGATCATCTACATTTTCTCCGCATCATTTATATATACTACAAACTACAGAGGCCCAGCACTGATCCCTGCGGAACATCACTAGCTACAGATCTTTATTCTGTAAAACACCCTTCCACCCTTACTCTCTGCCTTCTTTGACCAAGTCAGTTAGTTCTGTATCCATCTAGCCAGCCCACCCTGAATCCATGTTGGGATTTTGATTTTTGTACCAGTCTGCCATGTGGGACCTTATCAACTGCCTTACTGAAGTCTATATAAACTACATCCACAGCTCTTCCCATATCAATTATCTTTGTCACCTCTTCAAAAATCTCAATCAGGTTGGTGAGATATGACTTTCCCTGTACAAAACCATGCTGCCTGTCACCAACTAGTCTATTTTCTTCCAAATGTGCAAAAATCCTGTCCCTCAGTCCAGTCCCCCTGTTTTCAATAACCTTCGTCTTTTTCTTGTATGGTTTGTAGTATCCATGGTACCTTATTCCTATAATTAGAGGGATTGCCCTCTGAGGAGAAACTGGGTTAAATGGGCATATCTTCTTTCAAGTTTAGAAGAGTGAGAAATGATCTCATTGAAAGGTACAAAATTCCTGGTTTCCCTTGGCTGATAAGGCGGGGAGAAGGATCTGCAGCCTCAGGAAATGGAGTCAGCACCAATTAGGACTGAAATTAGCAGAAATTGCTTCAATTGGAGCGTTCTGTCGGTTTGAAATCTTTATGCCAGAGAGCTCTGGCCTCCCAGTTGGATATATTCAAAATAGATGGAGGTTAGTTGATTTTTGGGGACTAAGGGAATCAAAGGATAGGGTGGCAAAGAAGTTCAGCTAAAATCTTATTTAATAACGGAACAGGCACAAAGAACCAAATTACCTACTTCTGTTCCTTCAGCCATCACTTCCCCCAAGTAGCCATGTGAGTCCAAACTTCTGATGATTGTCAAGTTCATCATCTGCTGAGACTCTTTTCATTGGAATTTTCATTGGCCAGCTCTTTCTGGCAGGAGTCAGTCAATGATGGTCAGGAGTGGGAACCCTGGTGATTGTTTTTTAACCTCTTGCCTTGTGCTAATGGTATAATCATTACCCCAGTAAAGCTTCTTTTATGTTACATTCAGACACATGCTTAATGTTCCTTGCTGCTAACTTTAGTAAATTGCAGCTTGTTTACTTGTGGATTGCACCTGGCTGTGGGAGACTTTCACCAAGAGCCTGCCAGTGCTGCCATGGGTCTCCTATGGTATGACTGTAGCCTAAAAGTTATTGCCCCAAGGTTTGGGGGTGGGGGGAGGTGCGTGTATGGTTAGTTTGTTGACTTAAGTATTGGGATATCTGGCTGGAAAGTGGAAAAGTAGCAGGTGTGAGCAGGTTAAAAATAGATGGATTGTTGAATGTAATTCAAAACCTGCTGGAAAAGCAGGTTATTCAATTTTTGAACATGTTCAGCAACAAGAGTTCCTTTGTGTTTCAACAAACGGCTACTTAATGTAATGGCTGATGCCTATCAGCGTGCCCTCCTCGCAAACATGCCTGTACACCATTTGCTGAGCTGATCTTGCAGAGCGGAAAGGTGTGGCAGTATCCAGTGACGGCTGAGGAGAGAAACTTGGCTGATGCAGAGGGTAGCTGAGGGTGCCGGTTGCCTCGTCAGTTGGGAACTTTGGTTGCCTTTTGACCGCCTTGCTTCATTTGAGCTGTGGATGGGACTGTGGGCGTGTTGACTGTTGTAAAGAGATCTTTAGATTTGCTGATTAGATTGATTTGAGGTGCATTCCATTACCTTGACAGTGTCGATGGATTTTGTTTTTTTTTACTGTTGCTGACGATATTGTTTCTGTCTTAATTTGTCTCATTCAATCTGTTCAGTAGAGCAGAATAACACTGTAGGCACTGCAGTGCTCTTGAAGTAGTGCCTTTGTTTCTCCTAAGCGATAGATTTCACCCCTCCCACCTTACTTGAAATTGCAGTTCAGTCAAAGTGCGGGATTTAAATGTTTGGATATGCCCACTTCTCCTTTTATTCTGATTTCCAGCTGATCTCTGAAGCATTGATATCAGAACCATGCCAGGTGTGAGGTGAGCATGGACAGCAGTCGAGGCCTTCATAACGGAGGTCAGCAAAGTTGGGCAAAGAAGAGATAAAATCAGCCTGGCTTCTTGCATGGCATTGAAAGTTTCCACGCCGATGTTAGCCAAAGCTTGCTTGATAGCGCACTCTTGCCTGAGTCAGGACCCACTCCCAAAGTGTTCAGAGCACATGATCTGTGCTGAAACACCATAGGATCCTCACAATGCAGAGAAGGCCATTCAGCCCATTGAACTTGCACTGACAACAATCCCATCCAGGCCCTACCCCTGTAACTTCACGTTTCTACTTGGGTAATCTCCCTGACACCAAGGGCCAAGTGAGCATGACCAACCAACCAACCCAGTTTGGTTAGAGTGTGGGGGGAAACTGGAGCACTCAGAGAAAACCCACGCAGACATGAGAAGAATGCGCAAACTCCACACAGTCAACCGAGGTTGGAATTGAACCCAGGTCCCTGGAGCTGTGAGGTAGCAGTGCTAATCACTGTGTCACCGAGCTGCCCCTGTAACACAGAGAGCACTGAATAATCAGACTTGTTGTCTTTTGATGAGACATTAAACTAAGGCCTCTGCATCTTCACAGGTAGATGTAAACGGTGCCACAGACAATTTTGAATGCAGGTGAATTCTTTCCAATGTATTGGTTAAAGATAATCCCACAGCCAAAATGGGATTATCTGGTCATGATTATGTTGTTGTTGGTGGGAATGTACTTGGAAAAATTGTCAGGTTTTTCTAATCAGAACCGTGACTATATATATACAATATATGAAAAAGAATTAATAAACTAGAAAACATTTTGGGAGGTCCCAAAGTTGTGAAAGTTGCTATATAAATAAAAAAAGGTTCCTAAATGTATGTCAGGATTGGCTATAATGCTGTCCGATGCTGATCGATATGAGGAGTGAGCCCTTTGCTGAGGCGCAGGCCAAGTCACTCCATGCTTCACAGCCAGCGGAGAACATGTGAAATGTTGTCACTTGTTTTATAGGCATAATTGAGGAGCAATTTATACACAGAAAGATCCCAGAAACAGCAACTGAACGAGCAGTCTCCCTGGTTTTGGTTGAGGGAGAAATTTTGGACAGAACACCAGGTGTATTCCCTTGCTGGTCTTCCAGTCATCCCACTGAATACTATCTGAACAGGTACATGATGTTTCAGTCCATCATCATAGCTGAAGGAGATAAACAGTGCAGCACTCACTCTGTATTGTGCAGGAGAATAGACTGAGCTCAAGCCTCTGACATGGGGCTTGACGCTACGACATTCTGAGCCAGAGGTGAAACAATGCTGTTCTGATCCAGGGAAGCGTGGATGGAAGTCCAATTTTGTATCAGCTTGACAATAGGAATGGCCCAGCCATTTGATTAGGGCATGTGTCAAAAGCATTTGTCTATCGAATTGTGAGCACATTTTCCTTAGCACCTTGCCTTGATGAGGTGGCCTGAGAGCTCAATGCAGCAAAGCTGTGGTTCTCACTGCAGGGATTGGGTAAGCATTATAAATATTCGGATGTTCCATGAGCGATGAATCCCAAACAGATTGTATGGCGGGGCAGGGTGGGCAGAGGGGTGTTTGACACTTTATAATCCACTGGTTGCGAGGTGAAACACAATTTCATCAGAGCAAATGCTGCACAGGAAAACCCGCACAAAACAAAGCTCCTTTGTTGTTCAGACAGCTTGCGGAATGATCAGCCTGCTGTAAGTAAGTCCCTGTCACTATTTTGGTCTGGTTTGGCTGTGCTAATGCCTTCATGTCACATTTAGCTGGTTTCTCCACATATGGCTGACCATTCTGGGGACCTTGCTTGTCTATTTGAGCTCACTGTTCACCCTGGGGCTGGGTTTGACTATGCTGTTTGATCACATGCCTACATTGTCAGTGCTTACTTAGTCAGTTTGGGCAGAGCTCAGCAAGTTTGGGTCATTAATGGGCAATACTTCTCAGCAGTCATGACCAAGTTGGTTCAGCTGTGCTTTGCAAATGCTTTGAGTGCCACTATTCAGCAAAGACCCCTGACAAATACTGACTCAATCCTGAGACCCCTGTAAATACTGAATCAATCCTGGGGCCCCTGTAAATGCTAGCACACTCCCAGGACCCCCATAAATACTGACACACTCCCAAGATCCCTGTAAATACTGACATGCTCCCAGGAACCCTGCCAAATGCTGACTCAATCCCGGGATCTCTGTAAATACTGACACACTGATACACTATAAATGCTGACACATTCCCAGGAACCCCCTGTAAGTATTGAAACATTCCCAGGGTCCCTCTGTAAATACTGACTTCTCCCTGGAACCATCAAATGGTGGATGATGCCGGTGGTAGAGGAGGTTTCCACGGTGGCTTTGGCTCTGGTGGCCATGGGCGGGGCTGAGGCCACGGTGCTCGTGGTGGAAAGGCTGAAGATAAGGAGTGGGTGCCAGTAACTTGGGCGTTTGGTGAAGGACATGAAAATCAAAACTCTGGAGGAAATTTATCTCTTCTCCTTCCCTACCAAGGAGTCTGAAATCATTGACTTTCTGGAATTGGCATTGAAGGACGAGGTTCTGAAGATCATGCCTCTGATAATACTGACACACTCCCCGGGGACACTAAATACTGATACATTACTGGGGGTACTGAGGCACTCCCAGGGAACCATTTAAATACTGACACACCTGGGGAACACTGTAAATGCTAACACACACCTGGAGTCCATTTGTATATACTGACACACCTGGGGACCGTCAGTAAATACTTGCACACACCCAGGATCCATCTGTAAATACTGACTCACTCTGAGGGACCATCTAAGTACTGATACACTCCCTGCAAATACTGACTCAATACCAGGGTTCCATGAAATGCGGGGCACCCTGAAAATATTACCATGCACCCAGGAACTCCCTGTAAATGATGACACACTCCTGGGGACCATCTGTAAATACCGACATTTCCTAGGATCCATCTACAAATACTGAGATGGAGGGGGATTCAGCTTTCTGTTGATTGTTATGTGATTCCTCAAACAATAATTTATGTTTGGATAGAGCCTTTAATGTAGTAAAATTTCCCAAGGCGCTTAATAATTGTTATTGTTTTATTTCTATTTTTACTTAATATAAACGTAGCAATCTCACGCAGGATTAATAAACTAAACGCAGGCCCAATAAGCACATTACCAGAAGGACGTTGATGCATTGGAAAGGGTGCAGAAGAGATTTACTATAACGTTGCTTAGTTTGGAGGCTATGGACTGTGTGGAAAGGTTGAGCGAACTTGGATTGTTTTGATTTGAGTGTCGGAGAATGATGGTGGATCTGATAGAGGTTTACAAGATTATTACAAGCTTGGATAGAGTTAGAATCCTTTTCCTAGGCTTGAAGAGTCAGTTACTCAGGGGTGTAGGTTGAAAGTGAGAGGGGGAAAGAGATGTAAGGAGCAAGTTTTTCACACAGGATGCTGAATGCCTGGAACATGCTGCTGGAGGAGGGATGGAAACAGATTTTATAACAACATTCACGATGCATCTGGATAGATACATGACTAGGCAGGGAATAGAGGGATATGGACCATGTGGAGGCAAGAAAATATTAGATCAGAGAGACATCTGTGTCGACACAGACTTAATGGGCCGAAGGGCCTGCTCCAGTGCAGTACTGTTCTTTATTCTTCATTTGAAGATGTAGGACAGGATTGCTCAAGAGACAGATTTACTATAAAGATTCAACAATTGCTGTTAACTGTGCAGATGTAACTTCCTCACACCACACACGCTGCTACCTAAACTGATAGCTGCTCTGAACAATGCCTGCTGGTCACATGGTTTACATCTGGGCTGCTTACTCTTTGGCATATTCTCTCTAAAAGAGAATAAATGTAAATACTGACACACTCCAATGGACCATCTGTAAATACTGACACACTCCCCAGGGACCATCTGTAAATACTGACGTCCTCCCCGGGGACCATCTGTAAATACTGACGCCCTCCCCGGGGACACTCTGTAAATACTGACACACTCCCCAGGGACCATCTGTAAATACTGACACACTCCCCAGGGACCATCTGTAAATACTGACACACTCCACAGAGATACTCTGTAAATACTGACACACTCCCCGGGGACACTCTGTAAATGCTGACACACTCCCCGGGGACACTCTGTAAATGCTGACACACTCCCCGGGGACACTCTGTAAATACTGACACACTCCCCGGGGACATTCTGTAAATACTGACACACTCCCCGGGGACACTGTGTAAATACTGACACACTCCCCGGGGACACTCTGTAAATACTGACACACTCCCCGGGGACACTCTGTAAATACTGACACACTCCCCGGGGACCATCTGTAAATACAGACACACATAAGAACATAAGAAATAAGAGCAGGAGTAGGCCATCTAGCCCTTCGAGCCTGCCCCGCCATTCAATAAGATCATGGCTGATCTGTCGCTGCTCAGTTCCACTTTCCCGCTTTCTCCCCATAACCCTTAATCCCCTCTCTTATCAAAAACCCATCAACCCGCGTCTTAAAAATATTTAGCGAGGCAACCTCCACCACTTCAACGGGCAGAGAATTCCAGAGATTCACCACCCTTTGAGTGAAGAAGTTCCTCCTCAACTCCGTTCTAAACCGCCCCCCTTTTATCTTGAGGCTGTGCCCCCTAGTCCTACTGTCTTTTTTGAGCGGGAAGAGTCTCTCCACCTCTATCCTGTCCATCCCATTCATCATCTTATACGTCTCAATGAGATCTCCCCTCATTCTTCTAAACTCTAACGAGTTTAACACTCCACATAGATACTCTGTAAATACTGACAGACTCCTAGGGACCATCTGTAAATAGTGACACACTTTTGCAACAGTTATCAAACAAAATATCACTGAGCCACGTAAGCATTTTTTAAGACAGGTGACCAGAAGGTTGGTCAAAGTGTTAGGTTTTGAAGAGCATTTTCAGCAGGTGAGAGGGATTTAGCAAAGGAATTCCAGAGTTGAAGGCATGATTATTATTGTAGGAGTAATGTAAATCAAGGATGGGACACTTGTCCACATGAATCGCATAGAATTGAGAGATTGCCAAAAATTCCCTTAACTCTCATACAGGAACATGATGGCAAGTGGCAAAGCCAAATTACTAATTGGAGAAGATTGGACTACTTTCCCCTCGAGCCTGCTCTGATGATCAATAAGATCATGACTGATCTGATGTGGCCTTGCTCCATTTACCCGTCTGTCCCTCATAACCTTTGATGCACTTGCCAATTCAAACTCTGTCCAACTCCATAGAAGTGGGGCGGCACGGTAGCACAGTGGTTAGCACTGCTGCTTCACAGCTCCAGGGATCTGGGTTCCATTCCCGGCTTGGGTCACTGTCTGTGTGAGTTTGCACATTCTCCTTGTGTCTGCGTGGGTTTCCTCTGGGTGCTCCGGTTTCCTCCCACAGTCCAGAGATGTGTGGATTAGGTTGACTGGCCATGCTAAAATTGCCCATAGTGTCCTGAGATGCACAGGTTAGAGGGATTAGTGCGTAAAATATGTAAGGATATAGGGGTAGGGCCTGGGTGAGATTTTGGTTGGTGCAGACTCGATGGGCCGAATGGCCTCTTTCTGCACTGTAAAGTTTCTATGATTCTAAGTTTCTCAACACCAGTTAAGGTCCAACACGTTTATTTGGCAGCACAAGCTTTTGGATTACTGCCCCTTCATCAGGTGAGTGGGAGTTGTGTTCACAAACAGGGCATATCTTGACACAAACTCAATTACAAGATAATGATTGAAATACGAGTCTTTAACAGGTAATCAAGTCTTAAAGGTGTGGAGAGAGGGTTAAGCACAAGTTAAAGAGGTGTGTATTGTCTCCAGCCAGGACAGTTAGTGAGATTTTGCAAACCCAGGCAAGTTGTGGGGGTTACAGATAACATGGCATGAACCCAAGATCCCGGTTGAGGCCGTCCTCATGTGTGCAGAACTTGACTATCAGTCTCTGTTCAATGATTCTGCATTGTGTGTCATGAAAGCCGCCTTAGAGAATGCTTACCCGAAGATCAGAGGCTGAATGCCTGTGACTGCTGAAGTGTTCCCCGAATGGAAGGGAGCAAACCTGCCTGGTGATTGTCGAGTGGTATTCATTCATCCATTGTCGTAGCGTCTGAATGGCCTCCCCAATGTACCATGCCTTGGGACATCCTTTCCTGCAGCGTATCAGGTAGACAACGTTGACCGAGTTGCAAGAATATGTACCATGTACCTGGTGGATAGCGTTCTCACCTGAGATGATGGTATCCATGTCGATGGTCCAGCATGTCTTGCAGAGGTTGCTATGACTGGGTTTGTGTGTGTCGTGGTTACTGTTCTCCTGAAGGCTGGGTAGTTTGCTGTGGACAATGGTCTGTTTGAGTTTGTGCAGTTGTTTGAAGGCAAGAAGTGGGGGTGCGGGGGTGGCCTTGGCGAGATGTTCGTCTTCGTCAATGATATGAAAGCTCCAGAGAAGATATCGTAGCTTCTCCGCTCCGGGAAGTACTGGACGACGAAGGGTACTCTGTCTGCCATGTCCCGTATTTGTCTTCTGAGGAGGTTGGTACGGTTTTTCGCTGTGACACATCGGAACCGTCGATCGATGAGTCGAGCGCCATATGCTGTTCTTCTGAGGGCATCTTTCAGCATCTGTAGGTGGCTGTTGTGATCCTCCTCATCTGAGCAGATTCTGTGTATACAGCTTATCCATAGGGGATGGCTTCTTTAATGTGTTTAGGACGGAAACTGGGAAAGTGGAGCATCGTAAAGTTATCCATGGGCTTGCGGTACACTGAAGTGCTAAGGTGACTGTCCTTGATGGAGATGTGTGTGTCCAAGAATACAAACGTTTCCAGAGAATCTGATGGTGGAATGGAACTTGTTGATGTCATCATATAGTTATTTCAATGATTGTTCGCCATGAGTCCAAAGGAAGAAATTGTCATCAATGTATCTAGTGCATAGCATCAGTTGAAGGTCCTGTGCAGTGAAGAAGTCTTGTTCGAACTTGTGCATAAAGATGTAAGCATATTGAGATGTGAATTTGGTTCCCGTGGTTGTTCTGAGCTTCTGGCTGAAGAACTGGTTGTTGAAGGTGAAGACATTGTGGTCCAGGATGAAGCAGATGAGTTGTAGAATTGCATCTGGAGATTGGCAGTTGTTGGCGTTGAGCACTGAGGCAGTTGCAACAATGCTGTCATTGTGGGGGATGCTAGTGTAGAGTGCTGGGAAACCATGCAGACGCTACGACAATGGATGAATGAACACCACTCGGCAGTCACCAGGCAGCAGAACACTTCCGATCGGGGAACACTTCAGCAGTCACAGGCATTCAACCTCTGATCTTTGGGTAAGTGTTCTCCAAGGCAGCCTTCACGACACATGACAATGCAGAATCGTTGAGCAGAAACTGATAGCCAAGTTCCCACACACATGAGGACATCCTCAACCGGGATCTTGGGTTCATGTCACATTATCTGTAACCACCACAACTTGCCTGGGCTTGCAAAATCTCACTAACTGCCCTGGCTGGAGACAATACACACCACTTTAATTTGCGCTCCGTCCTCTCTACACTCGCATTATCTGTAGCTTTAAGACTTGATTACCTGTAAAGACTCGCATTCCAACCATTATCTTGTAAATTGAGTTTGTGTCTATATTTACCCTGTTTGTGAACACAATTCCCACTCACCTGATGAAGCGACAGTGTTCCCCGAAAGCTTGTGCTGCCACATAAACCTGTTGGACTTTAACCTGGTGTTGTGACCCCACTCCAACGCCAGCATCTCCACATCAACTCCATAGAACCATAGATTCCCTACAGTGCAGAAGGAGGCCATTCACCTATGCCCATGCCCCCCACCCTATTGCTATAACCTCACACATTTACCATGTCCAATCTTATGAGGCCAACACATTTTTGGACACTAAGGCATGACCAATCATCCTAACCTACACATCTTTGGACTATTGGAGGAAACCCACACAAACACGGGGAGAGCGTTCAAACTCCACACAGTCAGCCAAGTCCGGACCCAGGTCCCTGGCGCTGTGAGGCAGCAGTGCTAATCACTGTGCCACCATGCCACCACTCAGCTTTGAACATGTGATCCAGCCTAGCTGTTCGCTGGGGGAGAGAATTCCAAACAATGGCACTCAGCAGAAGAAATTCCTCTTCATAATTTTGAAACCATGCCCTTTAGTTCTAGATTCCCCTCAGCATCTATCCTGCCAACCCCAGAATCTTAATATTGAGATAGCATGAATGAAAATCAGTTTCTATGCTGCTTGTTTGTGAATTTGCAGTGTCCCAATATTATTTTTTATTAAAATGTCACTCCATTAGTAAGCAGGATATGACTGTAGGGAATATTATCTGAGGGAATATTATCTCGGTATATATCCTGGCAGTGATTATGTTGATGATCAAATTAACGCATCCAAAGTGTTCAAGAAAAATTGCAAACAGACAGCACATCTAACAGGAAGTTAAAGTTGGCTTTTTTTTTAATATCAGTACTGGGACAGTAAATAAAATGCGAACCTATTTTCATTCTGCACAGATGCTGACTGACCTGTTGTATCTTCCAACTCTTTCTGTTTTCACATTTTGCGTTAATCTCGACATAAAATCCTGAATTTCTTCTGTTTTATACCAGTTTGAGTTTGCAGCACATTCAGTAGAACACCACAGTGCAGAGGAATTTGAACACAGGGATGAAAATGTTAAATGTGAGGCATTGTTGGACCAGAACAGGGTGATGGGTGGATGGGTCTTGGTGTGAGTCTGGATATGGGCAGCAGAGTTTTGGATGTAGGACAGGCTTTTTCAAAGTGTGAGTCATGACCCACAGCTGGACTGCAGGATGTTGAAAATGGGCTGCAGGGTAAATTCTTGCTGCTCTATAAACTGATGATGTTTAAAAAAAACACAATGTTCTGCGATCATATTTTTAAGAAAGCAGGATATTCTGTTTACAGCTCAGATTTTGTAGAAGATGGTATGACAATGAGGACGTCTCGGACAATGACATGACCAGCATGAGGACTTTTATTGTGAAAGAAAATAGAGTCATTGAGATTTATTGTACAAAAACAGGCCCTTCGGCCCAACTTGCTGCCCTTTTTTTTAACCACTAAGCTAGTCCCAATTTCCCCATATCCCTATTACCGTTCTTACCCATGTAAATGTCTACATGTTTCTTAAAAGACAAAATTGTAATTGCCTCTACTACTACCTCTGGCAGTTTGTTCCAAACATTTCACATGTGAAAAAAATGCTCCTCTGGACCCTTTTGTATCTCTCCCTCTCACTTAATCCTATGCCTTCTAGTTTTAGACTCCCCTACCTTTGGGAAAAGGTGGTGACTATTTAGCTGATCTACGCCCCTCATCATTTTGTAGACCTCTAAGCCTCCTACACGCCAGGAAAAAAAATCTCAGTCTATTCAGCTTCATAACTCAAACCACCAAGTAAATCTTTTCTGCACTCTTCCTAGTTTAATAATATCTTTTCTAAACTAGGGTGACCAGAACTGTACACAGTATTCCAAGCGTAGTCTTACAATTTCAACAAGATGTCCCTTAACTTAGAAAAGCTTAGTATTGTCTGATACAATTCAAGTTACATGCAGTATATGAAAGGAAAAGGTAAAATGAAGAGAGAGGCATGTTTTTAAATGTACAGTAAATCCCGTTTAGCTTGCAACCGTGGCAGCAGTTCTGCAGCTTGCCTGGTCAGCGGACTCTTCTCGAGTCTTGAATGTCCTGCGTGAAGACAGGATATTACTTCAGAATTTGACAAATATTATCATTATCTCACAATCCAACTCATTACTCTCCCACTGTGTGCTGTTGAATCAATTTCAAAATGAGATGACGTCTGAAAACCAGAAATATCAGACATTTAATTTTTTAAAAATTATGGCTGTATGCGAGAAAGAATAATCGACACATTAGTCACAGACTTCAATAGATGCAGCATGATGTGACATATCCCACTTAGAATGGCGGCTTATTGATGGGATGGTAACAGATTGAGATAATTGGTGACTGCCCCATTAATTTTCCACCTAAAAGCAGCACCTTGATCTGGTGAACTCTGTGTTCCAAAGATGCATCTTAAATGAGAAATCTATCACAAATTGTAGTCAGCTTTTCAGTGGATGGCTGGTGCACAATAGATGAGTGTATGGTCTGATTTCGGACGTTTACTTTGAGTGTATATGTTGACGAGAGGAGTTCGCAAAATACTGACACCAATTTTGTTTGTGCCAGAATATGACCCAAATAAGTTGGAAAATGGATCAGAAGTGGATTCCCTGGCATTTAATAAACCACATAATGTTAGTACAAAGTGGAAAGATCATATTTCATTACACATCCCACATGATGTGGGTTGCGAGGGACGGCCATTTGACATCCCTGGCACCCTGCTGTCCCATACTGATCCGAAATGTGACAGAATCAATTGATGACCTCTAGGTAAAAGTGACCATACAGTGATGGAAACAGAGTAATAGATTCCTGGGCTTTCAATCAAACTTCATTATGCTTTCTTGGCTGAGAGGCCAGAAATCCATTTAAGTACTGAAACATCTGAGCTTCAAGAAAAACATTTGTTTGATTGACAGTGGGGTAACACAGTGGCATGGTGGTTGGCGCTGCTGCCGCTCAGTGCTGGGGACCCCAGTTCAGTTCTGGATTCAGATGGAATTGTCTGTGTGGAGTTTGCATGTTCTCCCTGTGTCTGCGTGGGTTTCCTCCACACTCCAGAATTGTGTAGGTTAGGTTGACTGGCCATGGAAAATTGCTGCTTGGTATCAGGGGGACCAGCAGGGTAGATATATGGGGTTACTGGGATAGGGTTTGGGTGGGATTAAAGCCAGTGCAGGCTCGAGGGCCAAATGGCTTCCTTCTGCACTGTAAGGATTCTATGAAAACTGGGTGCTGGAAAAAGGTTTGAAAAGCACTGAGGTAGGAGGTCAGTCAAGAATGCATTAGAATGAATGTAAGTTTATCTCCAGGTTCCTTAATGGGCCAGTGTGTGAAGGGCTACACCATCTGTAGCAGGGGGCCTAGGTCCAGCTCTAATGGTTGCTCAATGCAGTTGGTATTTAGGATATTCTAACTGACTTCAGAAACATCAGTGAATGAGGAGAAAAAGCAGCCTTGGACCTCATCCATATACAATTATTGTGGAGAGTTAGAAAATCTAAGTTTAAGCACATGACCTCCCACCTCCAAAGCCGCTCTGCCCTTGCTGTCCTACCATTGGTCACCTGACATATCCATCCTCATAGTGCCTCACTTGCCCAAACCGATCAGAAAGCAAACAGACTTTTTTTTATCATTTAGCTGCAATATTTTATCGTTAGCAGAAGTAAACAGTGGCACGGTGCCACAGTGGTTAGAACTGCTGCCTCACAGTGCCAGGGACCCAGGTTCAATTCCAGCATTGTGTTATTGTCTGTGTGGAGTTGCACATTTCCCCCTATGTTCGATTGGGTTTCCTCCGAGTTCTTGCCACGGTCCAGAGATGTGCAGTTAGGTTGATTTGGCTATGACAAATTACCCCTTACATAAGAACATAAGAAATAGGAGCAGGAGTAGGCCATCTAGCCCTTCGAGCCTGCCCCGCCATTCAATAATTCATGGCTGATCTGTCGTGGCTCAGTTCCACATTCCCGCCCTCTCCCCATAACCCTTAATCCCCTCTCTTATCAAAAACCCATCAACCCGCGTCTTAAAAATATTTAGCGAGGTAGCCTCCACCACTTCAACGGGCAGAGAATTCCAGAGATTCACCACCCTTTGAGTGAAGAAGTTCCTCCTCAACTCCGTTCTAAACTGCCCCCCCTTTATCTTGAGGCTGTGCCCCCTAGTCCTGCTGTTCTTCCTGAGCGGGAAGAGTCTCTCCACCTCTATGCTATCCATCCCATTCATCATCTTATACGTCTCAATGAGATCTCCCCTCATTCTTCTAAATTCTAACGAGTACAAGCCTAGTTTATTCATGTGTAGGTTAGGGGGATTGGTGGGGTTTTGGGGATAGGGCCTCAGTGGGATGCCATGTCAGAGAGTTGTTGTAGACCTGATGGGCCAAATGGCCTCCTTCTGCACTGTAGGGATTTTGTGATTCAATGAAATGCCAGTCTTTCTTTCTTGCTGCAATCTACAAGTACTATTGATAGTGGTCTATTGGGAGAGTAACAGAAATTTATTCTTCGCCCTGCCTCCCCCATCAGAGATATATTTCTCCCCTATGACATGATCTGAAGCCAGCTTTGGGGTTGGGAGATCTAACTCATTGCTCCAACTAAGTTGCAGATTATTCAATAAATGTTTCATTTGTGCCTTACCATGTGGAACTACATTGCTTTGATTGTATGGAACTTCCAATAATTCCAAATGTCATCAACAAAGAACTGGGTTGGAGCAGAGGACAGCTGGTAACTTTACACTCGGTCATTCTACAATTTAACAGAAATTCATGTCGTTGAACTCACCCATGAACCCATTCTGAGTGGGAACCCTGGCTTTTTCCATCCCTAACTTTGGGCACACTGCTCTGGTTGAGAGCACGGACCAAAAACCAGGCTTGGGATCTTTGGTCCAGAACCAATGCAATTACTGAATCATAAAAAGGGGACACATGCGGAACTGCTTTGAAAATTCAGTGGATCTGATCCAAAAGCAACGCAGCCATTCAAGATTCGCAGCAATTGTAATTTGAAGTACTTAGTGATGGAATAATGAGTTTATGAATTAGTACACAACTCCAAAGCATGTGTTGCGATGCCAATGAAATATCAGTGGATTTAATTTGTTTCAGTGGCTATCCCCTACTGGGTAAGTGAATGAATGGGAAGAGCCAGCACGTCTGCAGGATCTCACAGCTTTTACCATTGTGTGCCCAAGATGTTGAAGTGGCCAAGCACTCCTATCATGACCATCAGCAGAGCTTTTACTGATTCTAGGAGAGGCCAGGCCATGCAGCAGAAACATCAATAAAGCCATTCTACTGCCACTTCCCCCAGACTCAGAAAAAGCATTTATTGAGCAGTGCAGTAAACAATCGACAGTAAGGGTTAATGAGGGCTGACCTCTTTAGGTGGCTGCAGTTCCTGAAGCCTGTAGGGTTGCTTGTTAATGATGTGTCCTTGAATGGAGGTCATGGCCAGGCCTGGGCCAGTCCCTCAGCACTGCCTTTATTGGCTATGTTTGAGTCTCAGTTCATTTTCTGTGAGGCTTTGATGGTGTCAGTAATTTTCAGCACTCAGGTGAAAGGCTCCCTGTTCACAAACCTGCACTCCATCAAACTGTCTGCTTATTATTTGTGTATGAGGAGAACTTGTTCAGGCTCAGTGGTGAATGAATAACACAAAAGATTAGTCCGGCAAAAGGGACTGCCTTGATTATGGTTTCATTTTCACAAAGATGCTCTTCTGACGGCTTTCCCAGTTTATTATTTATATCTTTCTTTTAAAATAAAATTGATAATCCCTCCCTTCCCCACTCTGTCTGAGGTACTTTGTCTATCTCTTTCCAACTCTCTTTACATCTGCTTTAGAAAAGGCTGTTTGGAGCTGTGTGAAACTGCTCTGGATGCAAGAACGGCTGTTCTGATTTCCTCTCTACAACTTGGGGACTTTGGTATGACTTGTAAAAGGTTTTGCTTTAATTTACTGTCAAATTGATTAGAAGTTTAGATTTAACTTGCAAGGGCATTAAACTGTAGAAAGCTGCAGGATTGTTTGACTTGATACTAAAGCATTTGCTGGTGAGGGGCTGGTTTGGTCATTGGAATTTTGAATGAAGTACCTAAAAAGAGATGGGACAGCCATGCAACTTCATTTATGCATCTTACCATAGCAATATACCAACCGACTCAAGAATGGCTTCTTCCCTGCTGCCATCAGACTTTTGAATGGGCCGACCTTGCATTAAATTGATCTTTCTCTACACTCTAGCTATCACTGTAATACTATTGGCGTGATTCTCCCATCTGCTGTGCTGCTTTTATAGCGCAGCAGGCTGGGAGACTCTAGCAGCGGTCAATTTGCGCTGGATGTTCAGGGCCCTGCACATGTCCAAGCGTCGGATTCCCGGCACCACCAGCTCCGTGCTGGAAATCGTCATAGAGCTGCCTAATATATACAGTAGGTAATTTGAATATGATTTAAATCCTATTAGCAGCCTGGGCCCCTGGCACTGCCCAAGGAGAAAAGTGCCAATGCCCAGTGGACATCTTGGCACTGCCCATCGGCATGGGGCAGTGCCAAGGGGTTGGGGCCTGATAGTGGCGGGGCCTCTTTGTGGGGTGGGGCGGGGGCGATCGGTTGGGATGAGGGGTCCTGCTGCCACTGTGCAGTCAGGATAGGTGGGGGAAGGGAGGGAGACCAGCCATTGGGGCTGGACATCGAGTGGGGGGAGTGAGGGGTATTCGGTGCTGTGTTGGGGGGGAGGTTAGGGCTGGACCTGGACATGTTTGGGGGCCAGCGATCGGGCCATGGTGGGGTTGGTAGGGCAGCGATGTAAGGATTGCGAAGCTGCCCAGCAATCGGGAGGCCAGCAGACAGGGGCCACAGCGTCATTTACTCCAGCTTTTGCACAAATTCGACGCTTAGAATTTTTTTGGGAGAATCCCACCCTATATTCTCACCCTTTCCTTTCCTTCTCCTCATGTACTGTATGAATGATATGCTTTGTCTGTATAGTGCGCAAGAAACATTGCTTTTCACTGTATACTAATAATGTGACAATAATAAATTAAATCAAATAAAAACAATGGGAAGATCCCTGGAGACTGTGAACTCAAATATTCATATGGTTGAGGAGCATTGCTGGCTAGCAAACAGAGAGGAATTTCTATGATTTTAATCTATGCCAATGAAAGATTTATTTGGAGTTAATTAAATCAGAATTCACACAGCTTTGGGCAGGAGAGTTTGTCTTTCTCCAAATGAGGCCATGGACCAGCACAGTGACAGTTTTAGCACTACACTCTCATAACGCCAGGGACGCAGGTTCAATTCCAACTTGGGTGATGTCTGTGTGGAGTTTGCATGTTCTCCCTGCGTCTGTGTGGGTTTCCTTCAGGTGTTCTAGTTTCCTCCCACAGTCCAAAGATGTGCGTGTTAGGTTGATTGGCCGTGTTAAATTGCCCCTTAGTATCAGGGGAATTAGCATGGGTAAATACGTGGAGCTGCAGGATAGAGCCTGAGTGGAATTGTTGTCAGCGCAGACTCAATGGCCTGAATGGCTTCCTTCTGCACTGTAGGGATTCTGTGATCAGCCTGGATATGCAAACAGCATATCCAGGCTCTTCACAGCTTTAGGACAGCAAAACGTCTGAGCTAGCTGGCTTAAGAACAGCTGGTTTAAAATGGAATTTTGAGAATAGTGGCAGAGGTGGAATATTATAATTTTACAAGGAGCATGTGGAGATAGGAATTTATTGATTCATGTTTTTTATGTAAAGTAATCCAGTTTATTGCATGAAGGATGTAATACCATGTATAAGACAACAGTAGCTGGTATCGACAATGACGTTGCATTTTTGGGTCTTGCTAATGCTTGTCGAGATATTGGGTGATGTAAAAATGCACTCGGGAACATAAAGGATATGAGGTGCACTTCTGAGAGTGACACTGATCAAAAGAAAGTATCTGGTGTCAAACCCACACGATTTTAACATTTTACTCTGTCTGAAGAAATGATTAGCAAGTTTTTGGAATGATAAATAGTTTCATTGTGTGGTACACTAAGCTGTACACAACAAGGAGACCTTGGGGTGGGATTTTACTGCTTCGCTTGTCCTGAAAATGTAAAATTTCACCCAAGGTCAAGAGACCTTTCCATGGTCAGTCCCTCACCTGCTCCGATTCCCATGGCAGGCAGACCAGTAAAATTCCAGCCCTAGTCCGTTCTGAGTTAGATGGTCTCACTTTCGTGGTGATTAGAATAGTACAGTTGACCTTAGTGTCTGCGGACTGGATCCCTGGTGGGAGGTGCATGTTATGTGGATGTTGGGTTCCAACAATGTGAAGCTCCTCTACATGTGTGGCAGTTGAACCACGCTGTTATTAATGTCCATATTTGAGGAATGGCTACTTGAGCAAGGTATAGGAAGGCGAGAGGTCACCCTTTCAGATGAGGACAGGGGGTTCTGGAAGCTTCACACCTGCACTCAGTGCCTCCCTCACATGGCAGTGAAGCTGAGGTTAGTCCGAGAACATGATATGTTAGTTGTCGAGGACAATACTTTGAAGCAGCAAGATGCCATCTTTTGGTCTCTTTTCTGTTTTATTTTTCTTTTCCATTATCCTTTTGCCACTGAGTGACCAGCTAGTTCCTAGATCATCAGCATACATAGATTGCCTTTTGTCAAACATCTACTAGTGCGTCTCTGTTGCTGACAACCCAGGATTCTGGAGACCGTGCTCCATAGGTGCTGGTTTAAGGGCAGATGTTCACCACAAGCAAACAACTCCATTCAGTAGCACAGGTTATTATTTTTCATTTCTCACTTTTACTGTTAGCTTTTTGTTTATTTTGCCCTATTATGCTCTTGCGTCTCAGTCTGTGCAGTATACCCCCTCAAAGGGCCCCACTCCATGCTGCTCTACCTGACCCAGCCATGTCTCCATTTGGAGGTCAGGTCTACTGCTGGGAAATGTCATGAATGATCCCATGCAGGCTTCAAAGTTCCAGTTGTGTTACAGAGACCAAGAGCTTTCAAAGGAAACTTTGAGTTGCTGCGACCTGTCTCACTGCATAGCTTACAGCCAGGCAGTTTTTCAAAATCCCAGTTCTGACCCAGCTTGGATCTCTGCGATAGCTAAATGTTTCTTTAACAGAGCAGGCCTGATACTAAGTGGATAGAATCCAGAGACGGAGAGAGTGTCCCAGGGGCATTGTTTCTGACTCCAATTTCTAAATCCATGTCATTAGCTGTTCCCTTTGACTTCAAATCCAATAAAGTCTCGATTTTTAAATTTTCAACTTTGTTTTCAAATTCCTCCATGATCCCACTCCCCCCATATCTATGACCTCTTTTCACCCTCCGACGTGTTTCTCCACATCCTGCTTCTTGTGTATCCACTTGCCTGGATAAGTGCAGCTCCAACAACACTCAAGCAATTTGACACCATCCAGGAAGGTCAGCTTGTTTGATTGGCACCCCAATCACCACCTTCTACCTTCACTCCTTCCACCATTGAATAGTGACAGCAGTGTGTACCATCTACAAAATGCACAGCAGGAACTAAAGCTCCTTAGGTAGCACCTTCCAAACAAAGAACCGCTCATAATTAGAAAGATAAGGGCAGCAGACATAAATAAGTACGTTTCTCTCCAAGTCACACCCTGCTTTGGAACTATGTTGCCTTTCCTGCATTGTCGCTGGGTCACAATCCTGGAACTCCCTCTCCCACAGCCTCATGGGTGTACTACCACCACAGGGACTGCAGTGGTTTAAATAGGCAGCTCAACACTACCTTCTCGAGGGAAATTAGGGATGGACAATAAATACTGGCCTAGTCAGCAAAAGAGGAAATTAAAAACATCTTCATTCAGTGGCCTTGTAGAATTGGGAACCAACATGTGGGATATTGTGGAGACAACAAGGGATTTACCACAATGAATAGTTGAGGCCAGTAGTATGCAATGCTTTTGAGAAGAAACTGGGTAGGCTCCAAAAGGACTAAAGAATGGAAGGTTAAATGGGATGATATGGGAGGAAGCTCAGAAACGCTAACAGAGATCAGTGACTGCATGGCCTGTTTCAGTGCTCTGCATTTTATAGTCATAGAGGTTTACAGCATGGGATGTAACTATTTTTTGTTGCCTTGATCTGTTTGATGCATTGCTTTCCACTAATGTCCATCCATACTCCATATTAATCTCTATGCTCCTGAGGAGCTGCCCTATAATTAATTCAGTCCCTACTGTACAATGTTCTCTTTATCGCCATTCCTGCTAATCTTCGCTTATGTAAGCCCATCTGAGTTTATGAATTAAATGAAGGTTGCAAATGGAAGCTCATTGTCACAATAACTGTTTACATTTCACGTGGATAATGCGTGTGCCTCATGGTAATCAATGCAAACTTCTAGAAGGGGGCTTGGTATTTGAAGAACCAGGTTGCAAACTTTGCTGAAATGCTCACTGTCAAAATCAAAAGCTAATTAATTCTCTCTACTTGCTTGGTTTGGTTCTATGATTGCGATTCTGTGGTCAATCTATCTTGAGGCTGTGTGCATAATTGAACTGATTAAATTCTCCATGATGCAGAACTATCACTCATTTTTTATCCTCCCTGGGCTACAAGGCAGAAGAAGTTTTAATTTTGGAAGTTAAAGTGGAAATACCATCAAAGCTCAGAGCGAAGTATGTCGCACTCATTGTTTTGCTTGTCCAAGTTACTACTGGTGCCTGTATAATTTGTTTGTCCATTATGTCAGACAAAACCCAAGTGTGACATTCCTTGTTACATCTCCATTACAGCACATAACAATTTTCACTGTATGCAACAACAGCGCTTACCATGAGTATCTCTGCTTCATCGAGAATGAAAAGATTTGCATTTGTAAAGCACTTTCCATGACCTCAGTACACCTCAAAGCACTTTACAATCAGTGAAGTACTTTTAAAGTGGAGTTAAAGTTGTAAGTTTGGAAACACGACAGTCATTTTACTTATCACAATATTCATGGACATCAATATGATAATGGCCAGATAATTTGTTCTTCCTGGTACTGATTGAAAGATAAATATTATCGAGGGTAGAGTTCCACACCTCACCCTCCTTTTGCAAGCAGGCTTAGGACTAGTTTCAGCAGAGTTTCTTGATTTCATCATGAGGCAAGCAGTGATGGGAGCAGACTTTGGTCAATAGACACCAGGTGGCAATACCACTTAGTGACAGAATGGGCTTTGCAAAGCACATCTCCTTGCTTTCCAAGACGTACGACCACCAGTCTTGTGAGTAGTGGTGCATCAGTGTGAGAAGAAGGAGACAACGATGACTGTACAGCAACAAGGCTCCTCCCATTATCATTGGACAACCGAGCATCGAGGACATCAACACTTTCCTTATCTAGGAAGCAACATCTCCAGGGAGGGTGACATGGAGATCAATGCGCACACAAGAGTCGGCAAAGCAGCATTCGCCTTCCAATGGCTCCACATGGTCTGAGTAACCAACACCATCAATGTAGCCATGAAGATACGTCTCCACATGTCCATAGGATTACTAACTACAGGCTATGCCACCGATACATGGAGGAGAACTGCAAAGGTGTCATGAAAATTGGAAGTCTTTCATTAGCGCTGCCTACGAAAGATCCTGGGCACCACATGGAGCAACAGCATCACCAAAAAGAAGTGTTGCAGAGGAGTGGTCAAAGACATTGGCTGGAATTTTACCACCCCACCCACCACAGAATTGGAGCAAACAAGGAGCAGACAATTGAAATGTCCGTTGACTCGGGCGGGATTTTACCATTTTGGGACGAGCAAGGCCATAAAATCTCACCCATTGTGTCGGAGAGGTGACTGAGGCTGGCAGTGCACATAGTTTGCCTCCTGACAGTATGGCAGTAGAACGGACAAAGGAGAAGATGGAGTAGGTCAAAAATCCTGGTGAAATACATTCGTAGAAGACTTCCAAGAGCGGAGACCACCTTGGCTGGAGATTGAGATGTACGTGGACTGGTGGAGAAGTGTTGCTGCCCATTGATCAGCACATGACTAAGTCTAAGTAAGTGGGTCTGATGGCGAGTGGCTTTGTTGGTCTCACTCTGCTCACCACTCAAAGGCCTGAGCTTTGGTGGGAAATTGAGGAATAAAACTTATACCTGCTGTAGTTACACTATATATGATACATTACAGTCGTAGGATGCAGTGAATAAGATGTAATGTACATGATGTGGCGTGATGGTGAATGAATCTTCTTGGATGAAGTCTGGGAGTGGTGATATGTATAACTCTAAGTTGTGTTGATGTCTGGTATCTTTTTGGTGCTCTGCCATAATTTCTTAAATGTCACACGCAGATTGTGTTCATTTGTTCCTATTTTTCCCCTTTCTCTGCTCTCTTTCCCTATCCCCTTCCTGAAGGAATTGTTTCCTTGCGAGATTATGTGTGATCCCATGGCTGCAGTCTGATCCCTGCTGCATGAGCCAGGTTGATGTGATTACTACTGGCATTCCTGAGCTTGATTGTCCACAGATGATAGCAGAGATCAGATAACCATGAGGAGCACAGATTCCCAGCAGTTTCTCTCTTCAGCCAAAGGGCAGTGAGACTGATTGCAGCAACCCTCCCAGTCCCATTTAACAGCCTTAGCTGTTAAATTAGTAGTTCGCTCGTCTCTAAGTCAGAAGGTTGTGGGTTCAAGTCCCACTTCACAAACTTGAGCCCACAAGTTGCAGACTGGCACAGCGGTGCATACTGAAGGGAATATTGCACTGCGAGAGGTATTGTCTTTCAGATGAGAAGTTAAACCTGCTTGCCCCCTCAGGCGGATGTAAAAAGATCCCATGGTACTATTTTGAAGCGTAATAGGAGTTGCCTCCCAGTATTGTTTGTCCCTCAGCCAGCCATAAGATTATCTAGTCATTTTTGTATTGCTGTTTGTGATCTTGCTGTGCACAAATTGGCTGCTGTGTCTCCTGCATTACAACAGTGAATTGATTGAGTCCCTGATTGTGAAGCGCTGTGGGATATCGATCCTATAGAGTGCTTGGGAATAGTGTGAGAACACGAGCGCTAGTCTGACAGTGTCTCTGGATGCCTGTATGACTTATGTATTTACAACTCAAGGAAAGCCAACCCAGAGCAGGAATTGAATAATAATCAGTGAATATAATACCCAGCCTCTGGATTATTGTTTTACAAATACTGTGCCTGCCCCTCCTAATGTATCTTTGCCAAAGGCCGATTGCAGGAAACAATCTAGACAGCTTTGAAAATACTTAAACAGTGCCAGCTGTTGATGTTTGATATGGGAGCAATAGACTAATATTTGATTTACAATCTGATGGCGGTGTAGGCTTTGTACTGCGTGTGAAAAATACATTCATACTTTGCTGTTTTTGTTTGCTCACTTTCTTTCTCTCATCATCTCTGAGCCTTTCTAGGCTCACAGCTCCCTAACTGCTGGATTATATCTTATCCAATTTGTCATTCTCCCTGAGTGAATCTTAACAGTGAACATTATTCACTTATAGGAGCTAAGCCTGACCATATGCCCATCCAATGTTGACATTACAGCAAACCTGCCTGCATGTTGTTCCTCTAAAAGAATGTCCTGCAGTACTTCACAGGAAGAAAGGAATAAACTCAAGCCACCATATCTTTGTGGGGAGTTTGGGGTGGTGACTGAAAGCGTAGTCAAAGGAATGGATCATGAGATGGCAGTGGGAGAGGTAAAAGAGACAGAAGAGGGAAGGAATTTCAGGGATTGGGATTAATATAGCTGATGGTTCTGCCATCATTATTGAAGTAGAGAAGGAAAACTGCCCAGAAAGATAGGCACATGTAAGAAGTCTCACAACACTGGGTTAAAGTCCAACAGGTTTATTTGGTATCACAAGCTTTCAGAGTACTGCTCCCTCATCAGGTGAGTGGAGAGTTTGAACTGCTGTTGTGAAACTTCTTACTGTGCCTACCCCAGTCCAACAGCGGCATCTCCACATCAGAAAGCTAGGGGATGGGAAACTGCAAGATGTAGTAAAGACAAGGGGGTCAGGCTAAAGTTATTTAGAATTATATGGAAACTACAGCACAAAAATTACCCACTTGGCTGAACAGGATGCAATACTCTGTATGAACCTCTTTCCACTCTATTTCATCTGACTCCATTCTTATACCTTTCTATTCCTATTTTGATCTACTCCCCCTTGATATGTACACAACGACTGAAATCTATGTTCCCTTCTCTTTTGTCCATAATCAGTAAGCTTCTGAATGGAAGGAATGTTTGTATTTCTTAACCTCCAAGTGTGTGAACAATTTGAATAACACAAGCTATTTAGAGTCATAGAGGCTTACAGCATGGAAGCAGGCCCTTCAGCTCAACTTGTCCATGCCACCGAGTTTTTATCATTAAGCTGTTCCCAATTGCCCACATTTGGCCCATATCCTGCCATACTAACCTTACCCATGTAACTGTCGAAATGCTTTTTAAAAGACAAAACTGTACCCTATTTATGGGTTTAAATAACGTGGATAGTTTATTCACATACTCACCCCAAAATCTAATGATGCACCACTCATACTTAATAAAGTATAGCTGAAGGGCTTAGTGCACTTTTACAAGTTATAAACAAAAGGAATAGTTTATAGCTCATCTGATTGTCCTATCGTGGAGAAAAAACACGCATTACAGGTAGTGGTGAGACAATTGCCACCCTTGTTTAAGAAAGACCCATCCAAGTCAGGGAGTGACTTTTGATGGTCTCAGGATATGGGCGGTTGACTCCTCTTATAATTGGAATGTATTCTTTTGTTCTTGTGATACTGTGATATTTTCCAGATTCATAGATCAGGTTAGATGACCTTTGTCAGCCACCTGTTGTAACACATATTGTCCATTATTAAAGAAAAGTCAGATCCAACAGATTCCATACTGAGTAAAGTTCATATTTTTAAAGTTATGAATATGACATGCCTTACTGAGCGTGAGACACTTTAATGCATCTGTCCTATTCACCTCAATTACTTGTTACAGTATCAGGTTCCACATCCTACTCTCTAGGTAAAGACGTTTCTCCTGAACTCCCTATTACATTTATTTATTACTATCTCATGTTTATGGCCCCATTTTTGGATTCCAGTACAAGTGGAAACATTTTCTCTGTGTCCACCCTATCAAACCTTTTCATTAAGGCCTCTAACAAATCACGTTTCTGAAGAAAGAGACCCCTGCCTGTTCACTCTTTCCTGATAGGTATAAACTCTCAACTTGAATGCAAGTTACAGTATGGTGATCAAAGTTATGCGTAGTTCTCCAAGTATGGTCTAATTCAGGTTCTAAGTAAGTTTAACATAAAATGATTCATGTTTCAAAGAAATTTCTTGGTGAGGACAAGAATATTAACTTCGGTGCTGAATGAGACAGTGCCCATTATGTTGTCCTCACTTATCATTCACATACATACATATGTATCCAAACTGAAACCCTTATGGGTTCTCTGCAGTGGTATTATTGGTGCTAATTTGGAGCTCATTTTCTCAGTTTATTAGAGCTGCTGAAACAATCTTTGATGTTTTTGTTAGCTCCAAACTCAACTAGACCAAAGCTCTCCTCGTGACATGTTACGTAGAATTGAGCTGCTGTTTGTGTCTTCACTGTCCTGCCTGTCACCCTTGTGCTTGCTGATCGATGTTGGCTCCTGGTCCAGCAATGCCATGTTATAAAATCCTCATCCTTGTTTGTAATTTCTTCCATGTCACTGTCCATCCCTATCTCTGTAATCTCCTTCAGCATAGCCCACAGCTGTCTGAGATATTGGCACTAATCTAGTTCTGGCGTTTTGAGCATCTCTGATTTTAATTGCTCCGCTGTTGGTGACTTTGCTTTCAACCACCTGAGCTTGAAGTTTTGGGATTCCTTTCTCAAACCATTCCGCCTGTCTACCCAGTTTTTCTCCTTTAAGATGTTGTTTAAAATCTACTTTGTGGACCAAGAGTTTGGTCAATTGTCCTAATGTTTCCTTATGGGATTCAATGTTAATTTTTGCCTGAATTTGCTCCTGTGATATTGGAGTATGTTACCATAGTAAAGTTGCTTTATAAATATGATTTATTGTTTAGTACAACAGACAGATTTTGGGGATAAATTCACTTTCCTACTACAGTGCAAAGTTGGGAGAGTGGAGAAAGAGTAGCTGACTTGGATGATATGAGTACTGAATTTGCTTTTAGATGGGAGAATTTGATCTAAGGTGGGAAGCCCAGGTGGAAGATTTCCATATGTTTAGTTGCCTGAACCACCAAGCCATGGTTGAAGCTGCTGTGAAGAGTGAGGGGAGGGAGTGTGAGACAGGTGGATTGTTGGTTCTATTTTTTAAACCCTCTGTGCCAGCCTCAGTCCACTTTTGACAAGGCTTTATATGGGAATCCATACTAGGAAGTTTGATTTCCTTGGCCCCACCATGAAGTTAATTAGAAGCCCCTACTGCTTCCCTAGCTTCTCTTGTGATTAACCGTTTCTCTGAGTTCAAGCCCCACTTCAGAGATTTCAGCAGGTAGTCTAGGTTGGCTCTTGAGTAATGTGGGAGTTCTGCAATGTTGGAGGCCTCTGAGAGTCATAGAGGTTTACAGCATGGAAACAGACTATTCGGCCCAACTTGTCCATGTTGCCTGCCCATATCGCTCTATACCCATCTTACTCATGTATTTGTCTAAATGCTTTTCAAAAGACAAATGTGTACCCACCTCTGCTATTACCTCTGGCAGCTTGTTCCAGACACCCACCACTGACTGTGTGGAACCAATTGCCCCTCTGGACCCTTTTGTGTCTCTCCCTTCTCACCTTAAACCTAGACCCTCTAGTTTTAGATTTCCCTACTGTTGGGAAAAGATGATGATTATCTAGCTGATCTATGTCCCTCATTATTTTATAGATCTCTATAATATCACCCCTAAGTCTCCTACATTCCATGGAAAAAAGTCCCAGTCTATTCAGCCTCTCGTTATAACTCAAACCATCAAATCACGGGTAGCATCTTTTCTGCACTCTTTCTAATTTAATAATATCCTTTCTATAAAAGGCTGATCAGAACTGTACATAGTATTCCAAGTGTGGCCTTCCCAATGTCTTGTACAACAAGCGTCCCAACTCCTGTATTCAATGTTCTGACCAATGAAACTAAACATGCCGAATGCCTTCTTCGCCACCCTGTCCACCTGTGACTCCACTTTCAAGAAGCTATGAACCTGTACCCCTTGATCTCTCTGTTCTATAACTCTCCCCAATGTGCCACCATTAGCTGAGTAAGTCCTGCCCTTCAATCTACCAAAATGCATCACCTCTCATTTACCTAACTTAAACTCCATCTGCCATTCATCAGCCCACTGGCCATTTGATCAAAATCAGGTTGCAATCCTGGATAACCACCTTCACTGCCTATTGTGCGACCAACCTTGTTGTCATCTGCAAATTTACTAAGCATGCCTCCTAAATTCTCATCCAGATTATTAATATAAATGGTAAAAAAACAGTGGACCCAGCACTGAGGCACACCACTGGCCATGGCCTCCAGTTTAAAAAACAACCCTCTATAACCACCCTGTCTTCTGTCATCAAGCCAATTTTGTATCCAACTGGCTACCTCGCCCTGGATTCCGTGAGATTTAACCTTATTGCAACGACCTACCATGCGGTACTGTGTCAAAGACCTTGCTAAAGTGCATGTCGACAGCATCGACTGCACTGCCCCGTCTTCCAGATGAGTCGGTAAACCAAAGCCTTGTCTGCCCTCTTCCAAATGGATGTAAAAAGTGTTATTTCAAAGAAGAGCAGGGGAATTATCACGATCTTTTGACCAACTTTATCCTTCAGCCAACGCCTAAAACCACCCTGATACCACCTCACAAGATTATCTGGATATTATCACATTGCTAATGTCGGACCTTACTGTGTGCAAGATAGTTGCCACTCTTTTCACATACAACAATGACTAAATTTCAAAATTAATTGCCTGTAAGTTAATTTGGGATGTTATGAGGTTGTGAACAACGTGACATAAATGCAAGTCTGTCTTTCTTAGTTGTCATTGAATCGGAGTTGAACTTGGGACATCCTGGTCTTTGAGGCTGTGCTGTTCACAGATGTACAGGCTGTGGTATTGGGGTAGGCAGCTGCCTTCCTCAGGCCACAGTACACCCTAAGAATGTAAATTCCCCAAACTGAGAGCCTTTGAGCGTGAGAGATCTAGTGCAAAGCTTCTCCTGCTGTTATAGTGTCTCATCCCCAGCAGTAATTAAACCCAGATGGATGGTAAACGCAGCATGGAAATCAATTACAGCACATGGCTTATTTATTAACTGGCCTGGAACAAAAGCGCTAAAGCTTTATTCCTTGCCATTTATTAGAGTCGACTGATAAAATGTCAAAACGTTTTACTCAGGAATGCTGGTTTAAGCTAAAGCCCATTACAAATGTGTGTGCGTTTAATCTCTCCTTTACACTGAGGCTAAGTAATGTTTGCTTAATCGGATTGGCTGGCCGGGTGGGCGATTGCTACAGTTGCCATAGGCAGGTTGGTTCAATAGAATTATTGCTTTCTGTAGGTTTTGTTAAAGGGGTGGGCTCTTCTACCATTTGCGCACTGTGGGTAATGGGGCAGTCATGTGAGGTATTGCTGTTTGGTAACTGAGTGGCAGAGTGGGTCATGGTGTTTTGTTGATCTAATGTGCTACATTCTAGTCATTTTTGCTGGCGTCATAGGATTGTTCTTTTTGAGGGGCAAAAAAGATTATCACCATGTAGCACTTTTCAATTTAACCTTGGGTTTTGGGAGTTGGATTTTATTGTTGTTCCATGTTGGTTCTGTCAGTTGGTGACAGCCAAGGCTCAGTTTGTAATCTCTCCCCCCCCCCCCCGTGTGCCGTAATGCAGTGGGTTCAAGTCCCACTTTTGGGTGACACTGTGGTTAGCGCTGCTGCCTCACAGAGCCAGTGACCCAGGTTCAATTACAGCCTTGGGTGACTGTGTGGAATTTGCACTTTCTCCCTGTGTCTGTGTGGGTTTCCTCCGGCTGCTCTTGTTTCTTCCCACAGTCTAAAGATGTGCAGGTTAGGTTGATTGGCTATGCTGAACTGCTCCTTGGTGTCGGAGATTTGCAGGATAAATACATGGGGTTATGAGGATAGGACTTGGGTGGAATTGTTGTCAGTGCAGGCTTGATGGGCTGAATGGCTTCCTTCTGCACTGTATGGATTTTATGATTCTATGCACCTCAAATGAGAACATAATCCAGACTGACCCTCTAGTGCAGTACAGAGGGAACATTGTTGCTTAGATCTGCTGCAATGCCAGTCTGGTATTTTCCAACTTTCAATAGATGCCATATTGTAGCTGTACTGGAACAGCTTGCATAGGGGTGCAGCAAGTTCTGGAACACAAATGTTCAGTACTATTGCTGGAATACTGTCAGGGACATTAGACTTTCTAGTATCCAGTACCTTCAGCTGTTTCTTGATGTTATGTGAAGTAAATCGAATTGGCCAAAGACTGGTACCTGTGTTGCTGGGGACCTCTGGAGAAGGCCATGATGGATCATCCACTTGGTATTTCTGGCTGACGATTTTTGCAAATGGTTCAACATTGTCTTTTGCAATGATGTGCTGGGCTGCTCTTCATTGAGGATGGGATATTTGTGGAGCCGCCTTCCCCGGTAAGTTATTTAATTCTCCACCACCATTCAGGATTGGATATGGCAGGACTGCAGAGCTTAAATCTGAACTGTCGGTTGTGGAATTGCTTAGCTCTGTCTATTACTTGCTGTTTATGCAATTTGGCATGCAAGTAGTTCTGTGTTGTAGCTTCACCAGGTTCATAGCTCAATTTTAGGTGTGACTGGTGTTGCTCCTGGCATGCCCTCTTGCTTTCTTCATTAAGCCAGGGTTGTTTCCCCAGCTTGGTGGTAAAGGTAGAGTGGGGAAAGTGAGGATTATGTCTCTATCAATAGAGAAGACATGGACAGATGTACCTGTGACAGATTGGTGAGGATGAGGTCAAGTATGTTTTTTTCCTCTTGTTGATTCACCACCTACGGCAATCCCAGTCTGGCAACTATGTCCTTTAGGACCCAGCCAGCTCAGTCAGTGGTGGTGCTATTGGGCCACTCTTTGTGATGGACATTGAAGACCCCCAAAAGAATACATTCTGGCCCTGGCCACCCTCAGTGCTTCTTCTAAGTGGTGTTCAACATGGAGGAATATTGATTCATCTGAGGAGGATGGTATGTAGTAATTAGCAGGAAATTTCCTTGCCTGTTTTTGAACTGGTGTTCATGGGATCCAGAATCAATTTAAATGACTCCAAGGCCAATTTCCTCCTGACTGTGCCATTGCCACCTCTGCTTGATCTGTCCTATTGGTGGGACAGGAAATAGCCAGGGTTGGTGATGATGGTGTCTGGGGTGTTATCTGTAAGGGATGATTCTGTGAGTATGACTATACCAGGCTGTTCCTTGATTGGTCTGAGCAATAACTCTCCCACTTTTGGCACAGACCCCCAGATATTGGTCAGGAGGACTTTGCAGGGTCGACAGAGCTAGGTTTGCAATCGTCATTTCCAGTGCCAAGGTCAATGTCAGGTGGTCCATTCAGATAATGTGAAATTCAGAACCAATTGTTGGAACTCCATTTGGGAAACTGTGTAGCTAATTAGTGTGGGGGGTTTTTGTACTTTCTCTCACTACTAACTACCACCAGCGTAAAAAAAACTCTCACCCTGTTTACCAGTGTAAATATCAGGAGGTATTTTACTTCTTTCCCTTGAATAGCCTGTGAGCCCAGACAGTGATCGCTTATTCAACGATGGAGAACAATGTTATTGTGTCTGATCCTGTCCTCAGTTGAAATCTGATGAATTCTTCGTACCTTCTCCTATGCTGCTGAGATTAATTGTAGATTCCCTACTGTCTTTCCAGCTGAGGTCAGCTAACTCGGCATGTTTGAACCTGAGACCTCCTGGTTTGTGAAGTTGAGCTTCTTTCACAACTGAGTCCTTGGGTAGCTGTGCAAGGTTTAAATAGAGCCAGTGGCTGCTTTGCTGGTTGATTTTGTGTGTGCCAGAACTGTTACTCAGTGTCCTTCTGATTGGCACTTTGTGAGAGAACCAGTGCAGAAAGATAGGCACTAAGGGTTTTCAACATTCAATCTCCAGGCATCTTTTTGTTGAATGAGATTGATGTGGTGCCAGAGGACCCATGATCAATGTAGATTAATTTCAGCCCTTGAGAACAAACATTGCTTGTTCTGGAAATACTGCCTGAGATAACGAAGGCCACAGTCTGGCTTTAAACTGTTGATGTTTAACAGGAGGGAGTGGACAAAATCACTTTGAAAAATAGGCAAATTCCTGAGGGCATTGGTTTTTTTTAAGCATGTGTGTGATATACATATAATGTACATAAAATCAACAATCACTACTTCGCTCTGCATCTCTCCCTATAATGTCTGTTCTTTTGTGAATAAGCCTTTTGCCATCCATAATATTATTGTGGATAATTGCATCAAGATAAGGCCTTGATAGCTTGATTCATAATGTTGGCATCTTGCTCTTCACTGAAACCTCCCTGTATTTTCATACTACATGTCCTCCCCAAATTACCATAGTAATAATCACCAAATTTCACTATAGTCTGTCCCCTCTAATCACCAATCTTTCTCTCACCCCCATGTTTGAACCATCTTAATCATGTTTCTTGTAAGTCTGGCCTCTCACACATCCTCCACTCTGTTCTGCAGTTAGTGGCTGGGTGTTCAGCAGCCAAAGCCCTGGAATTCCCTTTCTTCTTCTTCTTTAAAGCAAACCTTAAAACCTACATCTTTACCCAAGCCATTGGTTACCTGTGCTGAATGTGCTTATGTTAATTTGTTGTCTGTTTGTTTGTTCATGTGAAATGTCGAGGCATGTTTTACGATGTTAAAGCTGAAATATTCAAGTTGTTGTTGTGCATTGTTTTTTGAAATTAAGAGCTGATCTAGCCTGTGTGGAGTGACACAAGCTATATCTGAAGACAATACAATGCAGAAATATTTTCACTTAATGTGTTCCTCAGGTGATCACATGATCACACTTATTATGTAAAGCTGACTGATCACATTCCTCAATTACACAAACTAGTAATTGTGACGCCTGACTGATTACAACCTGGCTGGTTGCACAGACTGACTTGTGATCATTCTGACTGTTGATACTGTTTGAGTTGTAATCATTCTGACAGCACAGGCTGACTTGTGATCATTCTGACTGTTGGTACTGATTGACTTGTGATCATTCTGACTGTTGACACTGGTTGAGTTGTGATCATTCTGACTGTTGGCACTGATTGACTTGTGATCATTCTGACTGTTGACACTGATTGACTTGTGATCATTCTGACTGTTGATACTCATTGACTGACAGAAATTTTGTTCAACTGAGTATTGAGAAGTATGAAACATTGTCTTTGTTTTCACCACAATCTCATTCTTCATCACTGGCTCAATCCCTCCCCCCAGCAACCGACTAAAGCTGAGCCAGACTGCTTGCAATTGTGGTGTCACATTTGACCCTGAGATGAGTTTCTGCCCACATGTGCGTATACACACACACACACACACACACACACACACACACACACACACACACAGAAGCTTTGGCTCATCTATGCTGAAACCCTCATGATTTTGTTTCTTGTAGACACGATGATTCAACTACTTTCCTGGTAGTCCCCCCATTTTCCATTCTGGCATGGAGAATATGTGCGGCTGTCAATGGTTGATGGTGGAGCCAGGTGGTACAATAGGATAGTAGAAGTTAAGGGCAGCCTAATAGTTTAGCTGGAGGGATTAGGAAGGAAATGGGGTAATGGCATTGTAGGAAGTAAAGGGGGGCAGGGAGACTGTATGGAAGGATGGAACGGCAAGGATAGGGATTTAAATAAGTACTGTTGCAATAAAGATGCAAATTTCACTGCAAATGTTTTACAGATCACTGCTAGTGAATAATAATTACATTTCATCATGGATGCCATAGATGCAATGATTTACTCCTTAGATTGCAGCAATTGACCATCAGCTTTAGATGGCAGGCTGTGATATGAAACAATCAGAGATGAGTAGTTTTGTTTACATGTTTACTTTTCAGGAAGTGCAAATCAGGAGCTCAGTTAACCTTTTCTGATCATATCACAAACCGAGGGAACAAAGCTAAGTAGCTGTCACCCATCCTAGGCTGAGCTTTGAATTACGACAGCAGTCTACATTCATGTATAACCTTTGAACATATGGGACCATTTCAAGGTGCTTCGTACGTAATCAAATCAGATTGGCAGATAATCTAAAGTAGGAGATATTTAAAAACTGACCAGAGCTTTGTCAAAAAAATGTCTTTGGGAGTGGGGGTTTTATTCCAAAACGATGCCTGTGTTTATCTTGTGCTCTGAAACTACTTTTCTCATCTAAGTATTTTGTACCGAATGTAGTTGAACAATTATGGTGTAGATAGCTTGTTATATTATCAATCTGAGTGCCTGGCCTTGTGCAACAGACTATCCAGTACCTTACCCGGTGTCATAAAGTTTACTGCACAGAAACAGACCCAGGTGGTCTAAGCCAGTGTTTCTTTTATTGATGGCTATCTTATCTTTATAAGCCCTGGTTTTGGTCTCATAAGAGCATAAGAAATAGGAGCAGGAGTAGGCCATCTAGCCCTTTGAGCCTGCCCTGCCATTCAGTAAGATCATGGCTGATCTGTCGTGGCTCAGTTCCACATTCCCGCCCTCTCCCCATAACCTTTAATCCCCTCTCTTATCAAAAACCCATCAACCCGCGTCTTAAAAATATTTAGTGAGGTAGCCTCCACCACCTCAACAGGCAGAGAATTCCAGAGATTCACCACCCTTTGAGTGAAGAAGTTCCTCCTCAACTCCGTTCTAAACCGCCCCCCCCCTTTATCTTGAGGCTGTGCCCCCTAGTCCTATTATCCTTTCTGAGGGGGAAGAGTCTCTCCACCTCTACCCTATCTATCCCATTCATCATCTTACACGTCTCAATGAGATCTCCCCATATTCTTCTAAACTCTAACGAGTACAAACCTAGTTTATTCAGCCTCTCCTCATAGCTCAACCCCCTGAACTCCGGCATCAGCCTAGTAAACCTCCTCTGCACTCCCTCCAAGGCCAAAATATCCTTGCGTAAGTACGGCGCCCAAAACTGCACACGGTACTCCAGCTGCGGCCTCACCAATGCCCTATACAGCCGCAGCAAGACCTCCCTACTTTTATATTCAATCCCCCTCGCTATGAAGGCCAGCATCCCATTCGCCTTCCTGACCACCTGCTGCACCTGCAAGCTGGGTTTTTGCGACTCATGCACAAGGACCCCGAGGTCCCTCTGCACCGTCGCCTGCTGCAGTTTTTCGCCACGTAAGTGATAATCCTTCCTACCATTATTCCTACCAAAGTGGACCACCTCGCACTTGCCAACATTAAATTCCATTTGTCATTTCCTGGCCCATTCGCCCAGCCTATCTAGATCCTTCTGTAGACTCTCCACACCCTCCGCACAATTTGGATGAAATTGAATTAGCATTGCCTAGCTCTGATTCTTGGATTTAAATCTAGGTACTGTCTGACTTGAAGATTTTCATCTGTTATGGCCCAGTAAATACTGATAATTGTCACAGAAGAAGAATCTCCTCGAAGACAGTGGGGAGAAAATGGATGGAGAATATTTCAGTTCTAAAAATTTTAATTGTAATAAACCATCTGAAGTATCGTAATCCATACCTTAATTGTCAGGTGAGGATATTTCAAATAGAAAGGCAAATTTCACTTTAAATAGTGAACATAACAAAAATATTCACTATTGCATTATTCGCTGCACAGTGGGACCACGTGCAATCTCAGTGTTTCCCATTTGGCTTCTGCTCTGTGGGTCCTCTCACTCCTCACTTAATTGTTTTAGCCCTTGGATCGCATTCACCAGTAGCCAATTCTCATCTGAAGTCACTGGACGTGGGAACCACTGACAGGATGCCTATCGACAAACCCCGTCTCACTTGGGTCATGGCAGTCCTGATGGGACAGAATCTCCAGACTCTCTTATTCGTCCCTTTAGATAGTCTAGTGACATTGGTGCAGCAGCAATAGGTTTTATCCAACCCACAAACCCTTGCCCTTGCTGCCTTCAGCTCTCTGCCCTTTCCAACTAAATATCAAACACGTAACACAGTCTCTGCTCTACTCTGAGATCAGCTTTAACAGAAAGAAATCCCACAACACCAGCTTAAAGTCCAACAAGTTTATTTGTAGCAAACGGCCCAAGCTTTTGGAACAGGCTGTCCCTTCGTCAGGTGGCTGGGAGTTCTGACGAAGGGACAGCCTGTTCCGAAAGCTTGAGGCGTTTGTTACAAATAAACTTGTTGGTCTTTAAGCTGGTGTCGTGGGATTTCTTTGTATTTTACCCCAGTCCAATGCTGGCATCTCCACATCAGCTTTAGCACCAGGATCTGTTCACAGACTGCTCAGCTGTTCCATCTGAGAGAACCTTGTCTGTTCACTCTTTACATGAGTTCTCAATTTGCTCTGAATTGGCAGTTAGAAAACACTGGCAATTGTAATCTCACTGCAGTTAGCTTTCTATTTACCCTTTTCTTCTCAGCTCTTCATCCCATCGCAACTCCAGATCAAATGGCCATTTATTTGAACTGAATGATGAAACCAGTTAACGCTTTTTCAGAAAACTCCCCTGTTCACCCTGGTCTTAAAGGAGACATTACATATCCAAATTCTTTTATATTCTTGTAACTTGCAGTATATTTCCCCTTTGTCCTGAAATACTGTCATTGATTCAGTTTCAAGTCACTTGTAATATTCCTTTCACGATGACCTTGTGATATGAAATTCCTTCCCCACTTATTTGTTACCTCTAATACTAATCCCTCAGTATGAATAGTAATCCTTCCATAGCATTTGCTGTCTCAAATGGTCTGATTTTTTTGGAGTTTATTACCCTCAATCTCACTCTACATACCTCCCAAATAAATCAAATATTACACATTTTCCACGGCTCCCTACAGCCTTGGTGGTTCCCCACAGTCCTTTTGGCCACCACAGGTCATTCCAAAGTGGATTACAATTATTGAAGTATTTTTAATGTGTCAGCACTGCTGTAATGTACGAAACGCAGTGGCCAATTTGCACACAGCAATGCTCCACAAACAGCAATGTGATTATGCCTAGATTTTGTCTTTAATGGTGTTGATAGAGGGATAAATCCTGGGCAGGGCGCTAGGGAGAACTCTCCCCTTTTTTAAGAGTGTAATGGAATTCTTTACAAGTATCGCAGACAGGACTAACATGTCATCCAAAAGATGCCAATTTTGATAGTGTAACACTCCCTCAGTGATACATCAGAATGTCATGCTAGATTGTGTGCTCAGGTATCTGCACCTCTGGCTCAGGGGTGAGTGCTACTGACTGAGCTGTGGCTGACACCTTCAGTTTACATCTGGATATGTTTATTTTAATTCATTTGCCCATCCCTAATTGTCCTTGGCGGGCAATTGAGAGTCAGCCACACTGCTGTGGCTGGGGAATCAGATGTAGTCCAGACCAGCTCAGGACAGCAGGTTTCCTTCCCAAAAGGGGATTAGTAAACCAGATGGATTCTTCCGACAATCAACAATGGTTTCATGGTCATTAGTAGATTCATAATTCCAGATTCTTTTTTATTGAATTCAAATTCCACCATCTCCGTGGCGGGATTCGGACCCTGGTCTCCAGAACATTAGCTGAGTTTCTGGATTAATAGTCTAACAATAATACTACGAGGCCATTGCTTACAGAAAGCCCTGCTGACTGAAAAGGTGCAGCTGAGAATTTGAGTTGTTGACACAGTCTAACGTCTGGACGGACTGGACTCTGGAATGCTGACAAGAGGAAGGAGAGCGAATCCCTGATCATTCATTAGCTGGAATGGTTGTTGTGTGTAATTAATACACAGCCTGACAACACTCACCTGATGGCTGCAAATGGGCTATTCTGCAATGTTTCATCAGCCCAGCCTTGATGCCCCAACTGTCAACTCAATTACCATGAAATCAGCAGCCTGCCCTCCTCCTGTCAACGTTTCACACTGCTATCAGCTTTAAAAGTGACTTGCTGCTTTGTAGTGATTGTGCATGCGTTGAAATGTAAACTTGTCTTTCACCTTTTCTTAAGATAAGAGGAGGCTGACGGGTAACCTGATTGAGGTCTGTAAGATTTTTAAAAAGGATTTGATAGGGTAGATGTGAAGATAATACTCCCACAGAGGGGGAAACCAAAACTAGAAGGGGATAAATAAGATAGTCATGAATAAATCCAATGCACGGGGCATCTTCACTCAGTTTAGTTAGCGTGTGGAACTTGCTACCACAAGGAGCAGTTGAGCTGAATAGTTTGGATATATTTAGGAGATGCTAGATAAATACGTGAGGGAGAAAAGATTAGAAAGTTATGCTCAAAGGATAAGGGGAATTAAGATTGGAGGATCCTGTATGGAGTATAAACACTGACAGAGACCAGGTGGGCCAAATGGTCTGTTTCTGTGGTGCACATTATTTGTAATTCCCATCTTGCATCTATCTTTGCTGTATTGAGGTGGAAACCTGTAACTCCTTTTCTCATTAACCTAAGGCAAAACTTCTTCATGTACGCACAGATACACATGCTTGCACAGATACACACATGTATGCATAGACATATGCATGCATACACAGACACACCCATGCATGCACAGATGCTTGCATACACAGACACACGTTTTCCTTCCTGTCATCCGAAGAGTCAGCAGATAACATACCCCCTGATGACTCTGAATGTTGCGTAGCCATTTTATGCTCTAATAAGCTCTTCATTTGTGAGGATGTACCGTCTTGGAGAGCTGCAGTGGGCTGAAGAGGAAATGCCAGGACTGGAGGACAAGTTTAAGAGGTCCCAGAACATGCAACCTGTAGGGAAGGGAAAATCTGAAAGTCTGTGAGGGATGCGCAAAGGGGGCTAATTAGAGTGTTGATGAAAAGGCCAGAGAAGAGGAAGGTCTAGTGGCCACAGGGCGTTAAGGGTAAGGGCATCCGCAGTTAGAAGGGGGCTTCTGACGAAGGCACCACCCTACTTCCTGCCCAAGATCTAAGCCTGTTCTTTCTTGGACTCCCCCTATGTTAGGGAAATCCTTCCAGCAGCCTAAAAGTTGAGACTGGGAGGGAAATGGCCCGTAAGTGACCAGTTTTTGGGAATTCCTTTCCTTTAATTTCAACCTCCCCGCGAACCCAATCCCCACCTCAAAACCCGCTAGTGGTTGAGCGTGAAATTCCTTTTGGAGTCCGATAACAGTATGTGGGTCTTGCTGGCTGATGATTTGGATCATTCAAAGATGAGAGTTCCTCTGGATTGAGTCAAATTAAATATGTGGATAGGCAATTTATCCCTGTTCTTATGACGACAGCAGCTATTGGGTTGACTTTTTAAAATCTCTACCTGCGAAATGTAGTTGGCCAAACAGCAGACAGGACTCAAACTTGTAAGATGGGTGAAGAGAGTTTGTCCACTCGGAGACCCCCTGTTCTCTTGCTCTTCCAATGTGATCTGTGATCTGGAGAAAACAGTTTCTTAAACATAGAAGAGAGCTAGCTGGCTTCTAGAAAGAAATCATAGAAACCCTACAGTACAGAAAGAGGCCATTTGGCCCATCAAGTCTGCATCAAGACCACAAGACCACAATCCCAACTAGGCCTACCCCTCTATCCACTCACTAACCCCTCTATCCACTCACTAACCCCTCTAACCTATGCATCTCAGGACACAAAGGGCAATTTTTTTTTTAGCGTGGCCAATCAACCTAACCCGCACATTTGGACTGTGGGAGGAAACCGGAGAACCTGGAGGAAACCCACACAGACATGAGAATGTGTAAACTCCACACACAGTAAGAAGTTTCACAACACCAGGTTAGAGTCCAACCTGTCTAAGAAACTGGTTGGACCCTAACCTGGTGTTGTGAGACTTCTTACTGTGTTTACCCCAGTCCAACACCGGCATCTTTACATCAAAACTCCACACAGACAGTGACCCAAGCCGGGAATTGAACCCAGGTCCCTGGAGCTGTGAAGCAGCAGTGCTAACCACTGTGCTACCGTGCCACCCAAATTCTCAAATAATTTTCTGTCTGATCAACTGTTCAGTTACCCAACTCTAGTCATGGATTGTGGATTCTAGGGGATGGTTTTGACTTGATTAGATGATGGTTGGATGAATTCCTCTCCCAGCCAGAATCCATTTTCTGAGGTGCTTATGTGTAATGTTTGTACCCCACCCAGGTGTGTGTATCTTCTATGAACAAGTCAGGAGATGATGTGGCTCATTTACTTTCCTATCAGGTGATTACACTTGATAGGTTTCTGCAGAAAGATTGACACAATTTTAATGGCTTTGGAATGCAGATATCCAGCCAGCTTAGAAACTGCTGTTTCTAGTCACTGGAATGTGGTTTCAGGCTTTTAAAACACAGCCTGTGGTTTCTAGTCAGTAAATCCATAAAGTCATTTTTGGTATAATACATGATTTTGTAACATTTACATTGATTAAAAAGTCATAAATCTGTCATGTCTGCATTCACCTATAGGCTCCAAATCAGATGCTGGACTAAATGGTTCAGATTGATCAGGGTACAATGTGTAGGTTACTCTTGCTCCAGGGACAGTTGTGTACACATCTCTCCTGGACTTGCAGTTGGCATGTGAACGATGCAAGTTTCAGAGCACTGCACCACCATTCAGACCATCACAAGCAGAACTTGTCTTTCAGCTTATCCAGGGATCCTGGAAATTGCTCACAAGGCTTAAAGCAGATTGAGCTTGGGTTACCTTTAATCTTGTTTCTGTGGTTTTGTCTTGAATGCAGAATGCTAATTTCATGGCCCGTGCACAGCTGTGTGTGGGAGAAATTGAGCTGACAACACTAGGCTCTTTTACCACTTGTTAGTCACAGAGAAACTGAAAGTTCAAGGCTCAGAGGGTAGGGTGATTGAGTCGGTTCAGGGAGAGTGTTGTGGGGGGAAAATGATTGAGAATTGCTTGTTGACTTAACTGGGCAAGTGGTAATCAGAATCAATTTATTTAAACTTAGAAAGGAACATACTGGAAAGTAAAGGCGTTGTGAGGGTGAAATGAATTTTAATCAGGGATATTGTAACAGGGAGTAAAAGAGTGAATGCAGTTAGAGGATGCTGTATGCTGAAACTCAAATAGATTGGCAAACCCTGCGGATGATGTGGAGCAAAGCCAGCAAACTGGTTTCTGGTGTCAAAATACAGCTCTGAGGGAAAAGCGGTGAAACTTGGGCTGTTTCACCTTAAAAAAAAGAGAGTGAAAGGTGACTTTACTGAGGTATGTAAGAAAGAGCTAGCATTTTTCTAGCACCTTTCACACTCAGCATAATTTGCTTTATGATACTCTTATCAGCTGCTTTGGAACGTTTCATTATGTTGATAATGCTAACTGATTATTCTGTTGTTGTAGTACTTTCTGTGACTGGTCATTGGAAGTGTTGGCAGAGGTGAGCTAACTTGGGTGCCCAAAGCTTTCAGTAAGTGGGGAGCGGAACCATCAATGGAAGATATACCATCAAAAAGCATCTACAGTCTGAAAACTAGGGCTCAGCTGTGCTACAGGTGGATGTAAAAGTTAGCTAGTGCTATTTGAAGATGTGTAGGAGAGTTTTTCCTAGTGTCTTGATGTCCTGGTGGGCTGAAGGGCCAGTTCCTGTGCAGTTCTGTTCTTTGTTCTTTGATCAATGTTTATCCCTTAACCAACATCAATAAAACAAATTATCTGGTTATTATCACATTGCTGTTTGTGGGAGTTTGATGTACACATATTGGTTGCCACGTGGCTGTAGAGCACTTTGGAAAGTTCTGGGATCCTGCTAGGCTCTACGGAAATGCAAGTCTATCTTTCTTTAATAAAAGAGAAACTGAGGACAGTTAAACTCACAACATCGGGGTACAAGGATGGAGGACAGTCTTTGAAACTCCAACTGCACTCGACTTATGATGATTGTTGTGATGTTTGGGAGAGGAATGTTGTCCAGGACACTTGAGAATTCCTTGTTTACCTTGAATTGTGCTATGTAAACACATATCTGAGTCATCAGACAGTGTCCCTGTTTAAGCTTTTGTCTGAAGGACAACACATCTGACAATGCACCACAGTACTGTGCTGGAGTGAGTCCTAGACTGGGCTGAAGTTACAAGGAAAATGACTGAGTGTGCAAATGAACATCGTGAGATGAAGATGTGAAGATGCAAGTCAGTAAAATTGGTAGAATGTTAGTAACTGAGCTGATCAGTTAATTGAGGTGAGTATCAGCATAAGTCAAATAATGCGTGCATTGAAACTAAGTGAAAAATAGATCATGAAATATGAACAGAGAGTTGGGCAAATGTTGAATGTACTGCCACAGTAGATGGCAGCAATTACAAAGTCAGAGAAACCCTGGCTGTTACTAACGTACAATTAGAGAGACTGTCCACGTGTGATTTCAACCCTTAAGGATACAAAAAGCTACATCCATTTTCATAGAAGGGAGGATCTCCCTGTGACCAGTATTGAAGGAAATGAAAAATACGAGTGTGCTGAAAGTTCGGACTGCTTAATAAGGAGAGGAAAACACTGGATATGATACAAAGTGAAACATCCATAACCTAAACTTAGCGAAGGAATAGCACACTTTACATTGGGGCCTTTTACTAATGGCCTGTCACCTAGTGCAGTAAACATGGGCTCAGTTGGAGTGTTGCCAAGATTGGTGATTTTATACACTGGCCCCATGATTTGTGGAAGTTTCTTTTAATGCTCACACTCTATGCAAGTAGTTTTGTTCTGTGCAAAACTGTGTAGGAACTTAAAGCAAAGTTTTTTACAATTTGCCAGGATTGCAAAGTGTCACGATGGTATTGTTGCAGTTGAGAGCGTATAAGAGAGGATTGCATCATTCTTTATTCATCAAGGAGGAGAATCATAGAGTCCCTGCACTGCAGGAGGAGGCCATTCAGCCCATCAAGTCTGAACCAACTTCCTGACATAGCATCTTACCAAGGCCCACTGTCCACCCTATCCCCATAACACCACGTATTTACCCTGCTAATCCCCCCCAATCTACATCTCTTGGGACACAAAGAGGCAATTTAGTATGGCCAGTCCACCTAACCTCCACATCTTTGGACTGTCGGAGGAAACTGGAGTATGAGGAGGAAACCCATACAGACATGAGGCGAACGTGCAAACTCCACACAACAGTGACCCAAGACAGGAATTGAACCCGGGTCCCTGGCGCTAACGACTGTGCCGCCCTTAGCGCGTGAAAAAATGGGCTATACGATTCTAGCTATTAGAGGCAGTGGGCAGGGCCTAACTTGTCAGCCGGCTTGCTCTAGTGGCAGAGGGAGCCAATGCGCATTGCAATAGCAGAGGCCTGACAGAGAGAGAGAGAGATCTGTCAGGCCTCAACTCCTGCTCCCCTGCTCCCCCAACTATTGGAGGAGCCCTGCAGGCAATCACAAGCCCCATACTGTCTGAATATACCCACTGATCGCAGGCAGAGTGGCAGTGGGCCCCCCTCCATTCCTCCATTGGTCACAGGCAGAGCGGCAGCAAGCCCCCCCTTCCTCACCCCACAAATCAAAAGCAGAATGGCAGCTGGCCCCCCCCCCCCCCCCCCCCCCCCAAGCCCTGGTTCCTTTAGGCCCTGCCACCTTCAGGTCCACCACCTGGCACTGTGCCAATGTACCAGGCTGGCACTGCTCAAGGGTCATCCTCCTCTTTAACCTCAAACTTCCCGGGGGCCCTCAACGGCCTCTGGTTCTACCAGCGAGACAACACAACTGTTCCCCGTTTATGGGATTACATCCCAGGCTTACTAAGCCAGGCAAATCACAGTTTAAATAAATTTAAATAAATTAAATAAATAAATTATTCAGCCTCTCGCAGAAATGGGCTGACTGTGCTGGAAATCTGGTGCTGGTAAAATCACAAGAACCAAGAAATTGCACGATTTTACAGACTTGCTCTGACCACCGATGGGTGGGGCGAGCTGGTAAAATTACGCCCAGCCTGTATGCTTGAACCAAGTTCTATTTACCTGTGTTTGCAACTAACATTGGCTGCCAGTCCACTGACACTACGAATTCAAAATCCTCATCCTTGCGTTCAAATTCCTCTGTAGTTCTGCTCCTCTCTATCTCTGTAAACCTAGCAGCTCTTCAACCTTCTGAGAACTCTGCATTCCCTCCAGCCTCTTATACAACTCCAATTTTTCCACAATTGACTGTCATATCTTCAGTTGCTGAGGGAGTAAACTTCTTCTTTTAGACCGTACCTTTGGTTGCCTCCCCGTAATATTTTCTTGGCTTGCTGTAAAATAACGAGGGGCATAGACAAGGTAGATAGTCAATATCTTTCCCCAGAGGTAGGGGAGCCTAAAACTGGAGGGCGTAAGTTTAAGATGAGAAGGGAGAGATACAAGAGTGTCCAGAGGGACAATTTTTTCACACAGAGGGTGGTGAGTATCTGGGACAAGCTGCCAGAGTTGGTAGTAGAGGTGCTTACAATTTTATCTTTTTAAAAGCATTCAGACAGTTACATGGGTATGATGGGTATAGAGTGATATGGGCCAAATGTGGGCAATTGGGATTAGCTTTAAAAAAAAGTGTCATGGGCAAGTTGGGCCGAAGGGCCTGTTTCCATGCTGTAAACCTTAAGACTCTATGGTCTCAGATCATGTTTATTAATGTCCCTGCAAAATGCTTTACTATATTAAAGACGCTGTGTAAATGCAAGATGTTGTTGCAAGGACCTATATTTAGATGTCCGTTATGTGCTGTCAGTAAAAATAAATATATTTGCGGCTATATTGAACAGGATTTTATGGCCTCGCTTGAGCGAGACTGGAAATTCCCACTCGAGGTCAACATTTCTGTTGCCTGCCTCTCATTCGCTCCAATTCCGTAGCAGACAAGGTAGTTGAATTCTAGCGCTAGTGTTTTTCATATTCTGTGGAAATCCCAAACAGCTTCAGAGCCGATGAAATAGTTTTTCAAATATAGTCACTGTTGTGTGGACAAGGTCCCACCATCAGCAATGAGTCATCAAATGCCCAGTTAATCTGTTTTGAGTGGTGCAGCGTGGGAATGAATAATGTGGTCAGGGCACCAGGATGTGTCCTGCTCTCTTTCAAATAGTGTCACTTTTTTTTTAAACGTTCACCTGAACAGGCGGACAGAGGCCTTGATTTAACCTCTCAGTCCAAAGTTGAAACGCGTCCTGTGGCCTGTGCATACAGATAGTGAAGAGGCTGACCCAAAAGCATTAATTTTCTCAGTCTGGGCTATTTTTCATCATTCCACACTCTACACTGGGAGACAGGGTAGCTGGGGGAGGGAGGTACCTGCTGACACTTATGTGGAATGCACTGACAGGTTGTGACTGAGAGGCAAGCCAAGATTACACTGTGCAACAGTCTGGAGGGAGGGGAATCACTCTCGGAATGCTCCAGGCGCAGTGTGCTAAATCTGACAGTATGAACGATGAACAGAACCTGCAAGTCCTTGTATTGTATTGAGTCTTATTCCCAATTAAATATTGGGGAACTGATGCCTTTGGCTAGTATCCCGCCTTGCACCTTTGGTAAACTTGAGCTTATCTGAAACATTGTTTGCCTGTATAATAACTAATCAATCTTGTTCCCCAATCACCCTTATGGCATTGATTCTTGGCCCTCAATTTCAAAAATATGTATCCATGTTTTCAAATCCCTCCATGGCAGCAACTCTGGCTTTGTAACTATTTCCAGCCCTCTGACTTGTCTGATTCTGATCTCCTGCATATTCCTGATTTTAATGGCTGCAGCAATACCAACCACACATCAGTTGCCTAGGCCTTAAGCCACGGAACTCTGTCCCTAAATTCCTATGCTTCTTTTCCTCTGTCTTCCTTTAAGTTACTTTTTAAAATCTTCCCTTGGCCAAGCTTTTGGATACGAATCTTGATTGTTTTTTTTCCTTTGGTATGGTCTGCATTTGTTGACTTTGAGATGGATTGCTAGGCCACTTTAAAGGGCAGTTAACAGTCGACCACGTTGCTCTGGGTCTGGAGTCACGTGGGCCAAACCAGGTAAGGACGGGAATAGTGAACCGTATGGGTTTTTGTGACAATCACTGATAGGCTCATGGTACCATTACAGTGGCACAGTGGGTGGCGTTGCTGTTTCACAGCATCCAATTCCAGCCTTGAGTGACTGTCTGTGTGGAGTTTGCACGTTCTCCCTGTGTCTGCATGGGTTTCCTCTGGTTACTCCGGTTTCCTCTGACAGTCAAAAGATGTGCAGGTTAGGTGGATTGGCCATGGTGAATTTCCTCTTAATGTCTCAAAATGGATAGGTTAAGGGAGTTAGCAGAATAAATATGTGGGGTTACAGGGGTAGGGCCTGGGTAAGATGCTCAGTTGGAGAGTCGGTGCAGACTCGATGGGCCGAATGGCCTCCTCTGCACTGTAGGGATTCTATGATTACAGATTCCTGTTTTACATTTCAGATTTATTAATTGAATTCAAATTTCACCACCGAATTGGCGTTCGAATCCATGTCCCGGAACCTCCAGCCTCGTTACCACTAGCTACCATCTCTCCCTATCTCTTTATGTAGCTCTATATCAAGTCTTGTGAAGCTCTTTCAGACAGTTCACTACATTTAAGGTGCAGGACAGTTCACTACATTCACTACATTTAAAGTGCAAGTTGTAGGTATGTTTTGTTGATTGTGATTTCCGAAATCTTGCCAACTCAGCTGAGAGGAGAGCTGATTTCATGGTGGTCCTTTTCCCAGAGACCACAAGCTCAGCTATTACAGCGCTATCTGATTGGGATGGCTTGTATTTAATTCCTATTGCTTGTTTCACGGTCCATTGAACTTCAGACTTGATTAGAAGCTGACCAAAGCTTTGGAAGAATCCCTACAAATTGCTAGGAACCAAAATATGCATCACTGTGTGTTGTGTGGTTCCCACAAGCAGTTAGTCGCAACTGAAACCCGAAGAAGCCAACCTTTTGAATTGTGTATCGTTGTGTACCAGCCTAATAATGAGTTATTATTTAAATTAGAATGGAGATGCACGCTGAGGGGATGTACCTTTCAGATACATCACTGTGATTGGCCTTAAAAAGCTGGAGCCAGGAAAGACTGACAGAGACAGTATCATTGTTTCTGAAAGTGTGCCTTTCAACCTTGTGGCTTTGCCCCTTTGCTTAACCCTTAAGCGTTAGTAGATAAGCTCACTACTAGTTTTATTACTGATGAGAACTAGATCAGGGAATCTAACCTATTCAGATCCTTGTTCACACCTAAAATGTTGTGCAAGTTCCACTGAGAACAGGAGGAAGCTATTCAATCTGATCCTTATTATCCAGATCAATATCTTTTGTATTTGTGGTGCCCCACACGGCCTTTGGAGAGGACTCCAGTGATGTGCTGGGCAATCCCTCCAAGACGTTTCCATGCAAATGTTCACCCAGCAATTGCCCAGAAGTGCTAACGCCCTCTGGACAATTGTGCTGGCTGGGAACTATTTGACAGAAGTAACTTAAGTTGCTAACTTCAGATGTTTCTACCAATGTTACCCTGATAGTTATGCTGAAAGAGGTTAAAGGAAAAAAATGCCTTCTAACTCATAGAATCATTGAATACCTACTGTGCAGAAGGAGGTCATTTGGCCCATCAAGTCTGCAGTGACTCTCTGACAGACCATATTACCCAAGCCCCCACTAATTCCCCTAACTTGCACACCTTGGGACACTTCAGGGGCAATTCACCATGGTCAGTCAGCGTAACCTGCACGTAGAACATAGAACACTACAGCACAAACAGGCCCTTCGGCCCACAAGTTGCGCCGATCACATCAATACCTACCGATCCATAGACCTATCTATAACCCCCAATCCCATTAAATCCCATATACTCATCTAGAAGTCTTTTAAAAGACCCCAGCGAGTTCCTAGCAGGTGGTCAGGAAGGCGAATGGGATGCTGGCCTTCATAGTGAGGGGGATTGAATATAAAAGTAGGGAGGTCTTGCTGCGGCTGTATAGGGCATTGGTGAGGCCGCAGCTGGAGTACTGTGTGCAGTTTTGGGCGCTGTACTTACGCAAGGATATTTTGGCCTTGGAGGGAGTGCAGAGGAGGTTTACTAGGTTGATGCCGGAGTTGAGGGGGTTGAGCTATGAGGAGAGGCTGAATAAACTAGGCTAGTACTCGTTAGAGTTTAGAAGAATGAGGGGAGATCTCATTGAGACATGTAAGATGATGAATGGGATGGATAGGATAGAGGTGGAGAGACTCCTCCTGCTCAGAAAGGACAGTAGGACTAGGGGGCACAGCCTCAAGATAAAGGGGGGGCAGTTTAGAACGGAGTTGAGGAAGAATTTCTTCACTCAAAGGGTGGTGAATCTCTGGAATTCTCTGCCCGTTGAAGTGGTGGAGGCTATCTCGCTGAATATTTTTAAGACGCGGGTTGATGGGTTTTTGATAAGAGAGGGGATTAAGGGTTGTGGGGAGAGGGCGGGAATGTGGAACTGAGCCACGACAGATCAGCCATGATCTTATTGAATGGCGGGGCAGGCTCGAAGGGCTAGATGGCCTACTCCTGCTCCTATTTCTTATGTTTCTTATGTTTCTTATGCCTCCACCACCACTGACGGCAGCCGATTCCATTCACTCACCACCCTCTGAGTGAAAAACTTACCCCTAACATCACCTCTGTACTTGCTTCCCTGCACCTTAAATCTGTGTCCTCTCGTAGCGACCATTTCAACCCGGGGAAATAGCCTCTGAGAATCCACCCTATCTATTCCTCTTAACATTTTATAAACCTCTATCAGGTCGCCTCTCAACCTACGCCTCTCCAGGGAGAAGAGTCCCAGCTCCCTCAACCTATCTTCATAAGGCATGCCTCCCAATCCAGGCAACACCTTTGGACGGTGGGAGGAAACCGGAGCACCCGGAGGAAACCCATGCAGACACAGGGAGAAAGTGCAAATGCCACATAGACAATGACCCAAGACTGGAATTTAACTCTATCCCTGGCGCTGTGAGGCAGCAGTTAGCCACTGTGCCATCCCTAATTCTGGAGTAACTATCTAAATACCCATGCCCAGCCCTGCAGCGTCCCCCCTCATCCCAACACCCACACCTCCAGCTCAACAGTTCTTCCTTTCTCCGTATCCTGCTCCAGGACCTTGTCATGCCCCTGTTTACCCTCTTCTGCCCTGTCCCGCATCCCCTAAGCTAAACCGCTTACCAGTGAAAACTACCTGCTCCTTTGTTATAGCAACTACTGCGGTAAAAAGGGGGAGTGACCTTTCTCACTGAGCCCCAGTTACTCAGCACTGATTCTGCTGGTGTGTGGAAGAGTGTGCGGAAACCTTGGCCAAAAGTCCATATTTCCTCTCCCTACTCCAGGCAACCACACCTCCCCCTTACCAGAATTATCCCTGTCAATATGAGGTCACATTCTTTGCTGTAGCATCTAGAGGTAATCATCAAGTGTTTCCTCACAGGAGCCTTCAGGTCAGCAGCTTCTTGTTCAAGAATAAATACAGCACAAGATACTAACATTGAAAAGGCATAGATGGACGAATCAGTAAAGGAAATGGAAGTACATCCATCAGGTTTGTCACTACCAGAGAAATGCCATCATATGCATCAACCCTACTTAACTTCCTTTCTGCTAATTTTCTGTTTAAAGGACAGGAGAGTTGTTAGAGGAAAAAAGAAAAAAATGTCCACCCAATATAAAGGAGAGCACTGTATTACTGGAACTCTGAAATAAAATCAAAAACTTCTGGTAATATTTAGCAGGTGTGATAGCAAGCTGCAGGCCTGCTGGGTATTGCTTGCATTTTCTGTTTTACTCCAAGTTACATCTAATTTGGCTCCTGCTGTTAATTCTATATCTACTTGGTGCTACTTTTCCTCAGGGGGAGGGTGTTAATTGATGACTTGCTGTTCTGCTTGTCCTTGTCTGTCTGTCTACCTGTCTATGTATATATGTGAATATATCTCGCATGTTGTTCACTAACAACACAGGCAGAAACATGGCTATGCTGTTGGAGATGCACAGTTTGTGAAACCTATTTCTAAATCAAGTTTCAAAGTTAAACTTTATTCATCAGCGTCACAAGTAGGCTTAGATTAACACTGCAGTGAAGTTACTGTAAAAATAAAAAATTAATATGTGAATAAAGATTTCAGCGTTCTATCCATTGTCACTTAGCTCTCTGAGTTTTGACATCTATCATCCTAACACTTTTGTTATATAACAATAATTTTGATCATTTCTAGCAATTAGCCTGCAAAAGACATTGTGACATGAGAAATGTCTAGTGGTAGGAAGTTTTGCGAATCATAAATCCGAAGTCAACACCTCCTCCTTTAAGCACCATGCCCTAAGATAGCGATAGTGATGGACTCCCATTGGATTGGTTCATGCTTGGCAAAGTGCTGCAGTAATTTCCTGATACCTTCTGCAGTATGGCTGGCTAGGAAACTCCCACACTTTATGCCTGCCATCAGGCTTATTGGAAGGATTTACAGGCTGGTAATCAGCCTGTTTGGTGAAGGTATATGTGTACCTTCCGTGGCCATCAAGTCCTCAAGTGTTTGATTTAAATCCAGAGCTTCTACCACTGTGCACCACGAGACCTCTAAAGTCATCTGTTCCACCCAAACCTGCTGCACTTACCAGTTTGAAGATCATCTAATTATCTTTTGAATCTACCGATCCTGTTAGCCTCAATGGTCTTAATTGGTATCTCATTGCGCAACTGAGCTTCTCTTTGGTTAAAGAAGCTCCAGTTAGTTGCTTTCTTATTCCTACTCAATTTCAATCTTGTATATTTAAACCCAGTTAAACCTACAGCAATTTCGTCCATCCATGTGGAATTCTGTTGGGTTCGGCCGTTACATTTGCAGCAAAGTTATCGTACAAAAATCAAAACTGACCTTATCCTGACATTCCTCACATTACAACAGCATGTCCTTTACAATTTACATAAACTCAGAATTTCAAAACGGAAAATGTTTCTTTTGCATTGTGGTCTGAGCATCAAACTAAGGGGAGTCTCTGGGTTTTGAACAAAGTGATTCTGTAGAAGAACTCACTTTCTCGAATGTCTGAATTTGCTATGTGCTATAGATGTATTGTTGGCCTGGCTTTCAGCAGGGTTTGTCTGTGCTTCTTGACCGCATCTTCTATTACCAAAGACATGAGTAACCCACAATGCAGCATATTAAATACCAGAATTGGCTGATCAGAAAGCAGCATTTTAGAGATGTGAAACCACCAATTGAATTTTACAGTGGTGTATATTACATTGCATCCCAGGAGAAAATCTATTGAGAGCCAACCAAAGGCTGTCATAGGATCATAGAATCCCTACAGTGCAGAAGGAGGCCATTTGGCCCTTCAAGCCTGCATGGCAACAATACCACCTAGGCCCTATCCCCATAACGCCAGGTAATTATTCTACTAATTCTCTGACACTAGGCGGCAAATTAGCATGACCAATCAACCTACCTCACACATCTTTGGAGCCCCTGAGTGATAACATACTGAGACGGTGGCCTTCACAAAGTAACCGAGTGACATCCTCGACTTAAAAGAACAAAGAACAAAACAGCCCGGGAAACAGGCCCTTCGACCCAACGAACCCTCGCCGCCATTTTAACACCACCAGTTCCCCCCTCCACCCATGACCCTTATCTATTGTTTTATGGCCATCCACATTGAGGGAAACTAATTTAGGGACAATTTATTACTGCCAATCAGCCTAATAGCACATCTTTGGGGTGTGGGAGGAAACCGGAGCACCCAGAGAAAACCCACGCAAGCACAGGGAGAATGCGCAAACTCCCGCAGACACTGGCCCAAATCCATGTGCCTGCACAGCAAACAGTGATAGTCACTGAGCTGTCGTCTTGCCCAGCATCTGGTCCAGTTTAAGCACACGCTAACGACATGAAGCAATAGGCCAATCTCGAGCAACGAAGAGCAGCCCAATATGACCCATCGCGTGTAAGCCCCTCATTGGGCAACAAGGCGGACCGGCTTAAAACCTGTGAATGAAAAGAGAAAAAACATTATTATCATACCATATCCATTTACCTTACCAGGGACGCCCCAATGCTAATGAACCTTGTTTAAAACAATCTCCTATATCCACCCATCTCCAACTCACTCATGTGCCAGTCTAAGTTACTCTTAAACAACTTTAGCGTGCTTGCCTCCACCACCTTACTTGGCAGAGCATTCCATACCCCCACTACCCTCTGTGTGAAGAACCTCCCTCTAATATCTGTGTTATACCTCTCACCTTAAGCCCATGGCCCCTCGTACTATGTGTCTCTACCATAGGAAATAGCTTACCTCTGTTTACTCTATCTATACCCTGCATAATCTTATATACCTCTATTAGATCCCCCCTCAGTCGCTGTCTTTCAAGGGAAAAGAGCCCCAATTTCTTCAATCTTTTCTCATACCCCAGTCCTTCGGGGAAAGGATGTCCCATCCTTGAGAGCTGCCAGCCAATCTGATGGCTGGCAGTTGAGGAGTTCCAGCAAGGCTACTGCTGGGGCTATGTACGATCTTGAGCCAACATGGATACCGGACTAAGGGATTCCAAGTTTTTTTGGTGGGAAGGGATCGGGCACTGAGGTGTCATGGTGGGGTTTGGGGAGCAGGGAATAAAGGAGAAAAGGAAGTACCCCCTCTTCCCACTTCATCATCTGAGGTGGTGAATAGCTGACCTCCTTTGTTCTTCCTTACCTTACCAATGGTACTAATTTAGCAGGGACAGAAGCAGTCCATTAACTGGCAACTGGCCCTCCCCAGGTCTGTGATTGGGTGCAGGGCAGGAGGGGTTTCATGATGCAAAAGTCAAAGAGAATGGTAACGTGTTTAGTAAAGAAACAGATATGACCAGTAGTCTTCCCCTAGATTGACTCCAGATAATACTGGCAGAATTTTCAAGCCCTGTGTGCTTTGACAGATTTTACTATTTATCTTTGTGTTACTTGCCAACTTTCTTTCTTTATGGAAGATATGTTAAATCCCAGTTGGGTTCTGTGCCCAATCCTGGGCCATTTTAGGAAGGCCTTAGAAAGGTCACAAATGAATTTTACTTGAATGGTACTGTGAATAAAGTACTGGAGCATCACGTTGGCACAGTGGTTAGCACGACTGTCTCACAGCGCCAGGGATCCAGGTTTGATTCCTGGTTTGAGTCTCTGTCTGTGTTGAGTCTCTGTCTGTGTGGAGTCTGCACTTTCTCCTCATGTCTGTGTGGGTTTCCTCCAGGTGCCCTGATTTCCTTCCACAGTCTGAAATACGTGTTGGCGACGTGAATTGGCCATGCTAAATTCTTCCTCCATGTATCTGAACAAGCGATAGAGTGTGACAATAGAGGATTTTCACAGTAACTTCATTGCAGCGTTAATGTAAGCCTACTTGTGACACTAATAAATAAACTTCAGTTATGTGGAGAGATGAAAAAACTGGGTTGTTTCTTGCTAGATCAGAGGAAATAAGGAGGCGATTTAATAGTCCTACTGAAAATCATGACGGATTTTGATGGAACCAAGTAGGAATAAATTGTTTCGGCAGGCAGGAGGTTTGGTAACCAGAAAATTTAGATTTAAAAATAATTGTAAGAGAACCAGAGGGAAGATGAGATTTTTTTACTTAGTGAGTTGTTATGATCTGGAATACACACCTGAAATGGAAGCAGATTCAATGATAACTTTCAGAGAAGAATTGGATATATTTTTGAAAATTAAAAAATTGCAGGCTTATGAGAGATCAGAGGAGTGGGACAAATTGGTTAATTCCTTTGAAAAGTTGAGACAAACACGACAGACCAAGTGGTGACCTCCTGTTTGATTCTGTATCTTTCAGAAGTGTATGTTCAGTATCATTGAGCTAGTTAATTTTTTTGTGATTGAAGCAAGTATAACTTGCTATTATTGTGGCCAACTCAGTTTTGATGGTTTTTGCAAGGTGCGGTGAAAAATTGAGTGCAACCATCTTAAGTGGAGGGTAGTTCAACTCTCCAGGTATGTCTACTCGGGCTTCACGGAGAATGCTTGCCTCTGTTTCAGGCTTCTGTGATCAAGAGAAAGGGATGAAGAAAGGAACCTCTGTCAATTGTTGTGGCGGAGGCTGGTAGGTGCCAGGGCTTAATGGGCATGCTCTGTGCTTTCACAGACTGTTCTTGGCACAGCTAGCTTTCGATGAAGGCAGTCGTCTGCTCTCATCCCTTTGTCTCGTTAGACTGCAGCTGAGTTTCAATGTCATTCATTGTACGTGAAACTCTTTGAGTGGTTTCTGCATACTCCTTCCTTTTCTTTGCTGTACTGTATTTGTGAGACTGAGTTGGAGAATGCCCAGTTGAGGCAGACAACCCACTCTCTATCTGTGATTTTCTTTCGGGTGAAGAGAATGGTAGTAATAATACGAATTTCAGCACAGATGGAGAAATCTCGGACATGCAGTTCTTCTTTTGCAACTTTAGCAGTGTCTCATAGTGCAGCAGATTTCTGGGAATGTACATTACATTTTTATGTTATCTATGTTTAGTAAACCTGTTAGGGAATTCAGGAAAAACATACTTGCCCAGTGAGTGGTGAGAATGTGGAACTTGCTACCATCTGGGGTGATTTAGATGAATAGCATAGCTGAGATTACTGTGAATCTCGATGAACACATGAGGGAGGAAGGAAGAGAAGGTTAAGAGAGGTGAGAGGTACCTCACTTGGAGCATAAATAGTGGTATAGACCAGTTGGATTTAATAGCCGTTTTCTGTGTTTTAGATTCTATGTACTGCAATTCCACATAACGATGCTTGGAGCCTGAGGAGACAATTGGCAATGATTTCCGTCGTGTGTCCGCCTTGTAGCTTTAGTTTAAAGTTAGTAGCTGCATGTTCTGATATGTTAATTAGAAATATGAAATGTGGGTTTTTGATTGGGGAGTCTTGGCATAGCGAATTGGAAGTGGTAGTATAGAGGTTTTGTCATTAGACGAGTAATTAAGAGACCTGAGGTAGTACTCTGGGAATGTGGGTTCAAATCCTGCCATGGTGGATGGTAGAATTTGAATTTAGTAAAGATCTGGAATCAAATTAAAACTCTAATGATGATCATGAAATCATTGTTGATTGTCATAAAAAAAACATCAGTTCACTAATGTCCTTTAGGGAAGGAAAGCTGTCATCCTTACAGGGTCTGGCCTACTTTAGAATCCGCATCCACAGAAACTCTTAAGCACCCTCAAGTAGAGGCAGTACATCCTGGCCCAGTCAGCGATGCCCATATCCCATGAATGAAGAAATAAAAGACCCAAAATTGAATTGGGACAAGAGTGAATAAAGATTGACTGAGGACAGCTGGAATATGCCACCAGTAGATTGGCTTTTGAGTCAGAGTACATACATATAGTGGAGTTGATGTGTTACATCATTGGACCATGGGTGTTTAAGCTGAGGAAGTAAAGTGGAAGGGTGAAGGCCAATATTAAAAGTCACTGCAAAAAACACAACAGAAAAACTTTCATTTCTGAACCCTTCAGAATCATCTTAAAAATATGCGAGTACAACTTTCAAATGCTTTCAAGTTCCCTTTCAAATGCCACGGCAGTTATCGAAGAGGGCGAATAGACAACTGACATACAGCAAGAGATTGTGATTAGATATTGCCATGTGTATATTTTTCAAAAACTTGCAGAAGCTGCAGGAGAAAAGGTTTGTGGTGAGATTGAGAATCATTAGTGCAGCACAGTGGTTAGCACTGCTGCCTCACAAGGCCAGACACCCGGGTTCAATTCGGCCTCAGATTACTGTCTGTATGGAATTTGCATGTCCTCACCGTGTCTGCATGGGTTTCTTCCAGGTGCTCCAGTTTTCTCCCGTAGTCCAAAGATGTGCGGGTTGGTTGGTTAGCCATGATAAGTTGCCCCTTAGTGTCAGGGGGATTAGCAGAGTAAATACATGGGGTTATGGGGGATAAGGCCCGAGTGGGATTGCTGTCCATGCAGGCCTGTTGGGCTGAATGGCCTCCTTCTGCAGAGCAGGGATTCTATGAAGTTCTTCTATGAAACATAGAATCCCTACTGTGCAGAAGGAGGCCATTCAGCCTATTGAGCCTGCACCAACAACAATCTCACCCAGGCCCTATCCCCGCAACTCCACATATTTACTAGTCCCTCTGACACTAAAGGGCAATTTAGTATGGCCAATCCACTTAACTGCACATCTTTGGAGTGTGGGAGGAAACCAGAGCATCCGGAGGAAATCCCGCAGACAAGGGGAGAACGTGCAAACTCCACACAGACAGGAATTAAGTCTGGGTCCCTGGCAGTGTGGGGTAGCAGTGCTAATCACTGTGCCACCGTGTTGCCTGTCTGAAGTGCTGTTTAGTTTCTGACACCTTATAGAAAGAATGAGAAGAGTAGGAGGTGGTACAAGTCTTGATTTGTATAATGTGGGAATGTAACAAGGGGAAGAAATGTGTGCAAGATGGGACTTTTGAGGTTATGAGGAGCAAGACATAACTGCAGAGGATATTGTTAAAACAGATGTAAAAAAGTATCTGTTCAGAATTGTGTTTGGTAAAAGGGGTGGTCCTTGGATTCCCAGTAGCACAGATCAGACACTTCACCCAGTTTCTGAGGTGTGTCAGGAGGTTATTGACAGGAGAGTATGAACTGGGAGTTGAAGCAGAGACAATTCAGAGAAAGCTAGACTTTGCCTGTGCTGAAGGGAAATAATTGAGAAATGGCTTGCTGTGAGCTGCTGGAGGTTTGCCACGTGTAAAAAAAAATCAGCCAAAGTTTAAAATCTGAATTTGTTCTGTTTCTCAGCTCTTTAAAGGCTGGAATTTGCCCACTTGATTCCCAATAATGTTATTGTGCAAGGTCAAAGAGGAGCCTCTCAGTTTTTCTGGTGGCGAAAGGCACCACTTAGAACAACACTGAGCTCTTCAGGCCAGATATTCCCTGGTTTGATCCCTGCTTTGTGCTGAGTTAATTGGTCTCAGAGCCCCTGGGCTAAGATGGTATAAAAAAAATCAAGAAAATAAGCTGGGATTCCTGGTCCTGATTTGTTGTAAGAAGTCTCACAGCACCAGGTTAAAGTCCAACCAGTTTATTTGATAGTAATCCCACAAGCTTTCGGAAACCCTGTTCCTTTGTCAGGAAGGTTCCACATACCTGACGAAGGAACAGGGTTTCCGAAAGCTTGTGAGATTACTATCAGATAAACTGGTTGGACTTTAAGCTGGTGTTGTGAGACTTCTTACTGTGTTTTACCCAGTCCAACGCTGACCTCTCTACATCCTGATTTGTTGGACAGTGGAGTGTGTGAGGCTGTGAAAGAACGAGAGGGAAAGTGTGCATTGCTGTTGTAAAGCAGGATTGTGACGTCACCCATGTTCAAATAGTCTGTTTGATGTTGTTTCCCTGGGTTGACCTGAAGATCCAGATCAGCTGTGAATGGCGGGGACAGGTTTGAGGGGCTGAATTACTTCCAATCTGATGAGAAGGGGTAAAATCCATTGGATTTTAGAACAGAAACCTAAGAACATAAGAAATAGGAGCAGGAGTAGGCCATCTAGCCCTTCGAGCCTGCCCCGCCATTCAATAAGATCATGGCTGATCTGTCGTGGCTCAGTTCCACATTCCCGCCCTCTCCCCATAACCTTTAATCCCTTCTCTTATCAAAAACCCATCAACCCACGTCTTAAAAATATTTAGCGAGGTAGCCTCCAGCACTTCAACGGGCAGAGAATTCCAGAGATTCACCACCCTTTGAGTGAAGAAGTTCCTCCTCAACTCCGTTCTAAACCGCCCCTCCTTTATCTTGAGGCTGTGCCCCCTAGTCCTATTATCCTTTCTGAGTGGGAAGAGTCTCTCCACCTCTGTCCTATCCATCCCATTCATCATACGTCTCAATGAGATCTCCCCTCATTCTTCTAAACTCTAATGAGTACAAGCCTAGTTTATTCAGCCTCTCCTTATAGCTCAACCCCCTGAACTCCGGCATCAGCCTAGTAAACCTCCTCTGCACTCCCTCCAAGGCCAAAATATCTTTGCGCAGGGGCGGTGCCCAAAACTGCACACAGTACTCCAGCTGCGGCCTCACCAATGCCCTATACAGCCGCAGCAAGACCTCCCTACTTTTATATTCAATGCCCCCCGCTATGAAGGCCAGCATCCCATTTGCCTTTCTGACCACCTGCTGCACCTGCAAGCTGGGTTTTTGCAACTCATGCACAAGGACCCCGAGGTCCCTCTGCACTGTCGCCTGCTGCAGTTTTTCTCCACGTAAGTAATAATCCTTCCTACCATTATTCCTACCACAGTAGACCACCTGTTATCCTCGCCAGCAAATGTCAGCCCCGAGCTGAGCTTAGGAGTGAGTCTTTTAGGACTGAGGTGAGGAGAAATTTCTTCATAGAGTGGTGAATGTGTGGAAAATAGTTGAGGCCAAAACATTGTGTGATTTCAAGAAGAATTTAGATATAGCTCTTGGGGCTAGAGGGAGCAGGGGATACGGGAGGAGGGGGGGGAATCGGGGTATTGAATTCAATGATCAACCATGATCATAAGGAGTAGGCTGAAAGGGCCGAATGGCCTACTCCTGTTTCTAGTTTCTATGTATGTTTTTGTGTATCTTTAACAAAAAAATAAGCAAATTATCTTGATTGAGGAACATGGGGGTTTCTCCAGGATTGGACTGGAACCTTCAGGACATTGCTGTAAGCAACACAGGAGCAAAATCATAGTGGCAGTAAACAAAACTGCCCTTTTCAAATTTTCTCTGAAGACTTTCATTTAATAGTTACTAAAAATGAGGTTGAGAAATTGGTTGTTTGAATAATAGTCAAGAGTGAGTCTGTTTGCTTTCCAATTCATTGTGGGAAGGCACCACTGGGACCTTGAATGCTGGGAGTGCAGGTGCAGACAGATTGACAGAGAGAGAGCCAAGTGATGGAACCTCCTGGAATGGTTGGCAAACCTCAGAGCTGGCCAATATCTGTAAGAGGCCATTGGCATGTGAATATGGCGATGGCTGTAGATTCTAATCCTGGGGAGACAGATGTACACTTATTGCAGGGTGTTGGCCTCAGGTCAGTGATAGCTTCTGAGTCAGAAGGTTATTGGTTTATGACCCTGTTCCAGACAGGGCAGCACTAAATCCATACCGATGTTCTGGTGCTGTACTGAGGGACGCTGCGTTGCTCGAGGTGTGGTCTTTTATATGAGTTGTTAAACTGAGGCTCCCTCTACTGTCTCAGGTGGATATTAAATTTCCCATGGCACTATTTGAAGAGGGGCAGGGGAGCTCTCTCTGAAGTCCTGGCTCATCTTAATTCCTCGACCAGAAAAAAATTCCTAGATTCTCTGCTTATTGTTACATTGCTTTCTTTGTGCAGATTGGCACCGGATCTTATACATTAATGTTGATTCAGTGTCTTTCACAACCTCAGAACATTCCAAAATGCTTTGAAGCCAAATGTTGAAGGATAGTTATTCTGTAATTTAGGGAAAGAAGCAATCAATTTGAGTACAGCAAGATCCCACAATTACAAATGAAGTAATGGCCAGATATTATGTTTTAATCATCTTATCTTTAATTTTTTTTCATTGGATGTGATGTGGCTGGGGAGGCCAGAAGTTGTTGCCCATCCCTACTTGATTGTGAGAAGCTGGTGGTGAGCCATCATCTTGAACTGCTGTAGATGAACCCACAGTGCTGCTGGGAAGGAAGTTGGAGGATTTTGATTCCATGACAATAAAGGAACAGAGATATAATTCCATGTCAGGATGGCGTCTAGCTGAGAGGGGAACTTGCATATGGTGGTGTATCCTGCCAGTTGTTTGAGTTATAAATAAATAGGGCAGCACGGTGGCACAGTGGTTAACACTGCTCCCTCGTAGCGCCAGGGACCCGGCTACAGTTCCCAGCTTGGGGCACTGTCTGTGCGGAGTCTGCATGCTCTCCCTCTGTCTGTGTGGGTTTCCTCCCACAGTCTGAAAGATGTTATGGTCAGGTGCATTGGCCATGCTAAATTCTCCGTTTGTTTACGCAAACAGCCACCGAGTGTAGTGACCAGAGGATTTTCACAGTAACTTCATTGCAGTATTAATGTAAGCCTACTTGTGACTCTAATAAATAAACTAAACTTTAAAATATTGGCCAGGACACCGGGGAGATGTTGGCAGCTTTTGAAAAAATGCTGCAGGATTTTCTGATGCTCATCTGAGAGGTGGGATTAGGGCCCGATTAATATCTTATCTGACAGTGCAGCACTCACTCCCTCAGCATTATACCAAAATTCAGAATTTCTGTTCATATCTCTGGGTTGGTGCTTGAATCCACAACCTCTGACTCAGAGGTGAGAGTGTGACCCACTGAACCACAGCTGAGACTAAACAGTCACTGCACTTCAAAAGTACTTCTTTGGCTGTAAAGCGCTTTGGGGCAACCTGAGGTCATGAAAGGTGCGGTATAAATGAGAGTCTTTCTTTCTTTAAATTAATGGTCTGCATTACTGCCCAGTATTTAACCTTTTCCATTCTGTGCTAATCTTTCACCTCAGGATGCTGTAATAGTAGGGTGTCGTTTTGGATTTCTGAATGGCAACCAATCAATGTTGATTAATTGCACACATTTTCCTCTAATATCTTAAATTCCTGAATGGAACTGCAGATTTTTGGCTTCTCGGCGTGTCTCTAGCACTGGCTGTCTACCCTCTGGGCATCTGCACAGCTATGGATAGGTTTCTCAGCCAGTAAGTTTTAATGGCTCTTCCTCCACCCCCTCCATCCACCTCCCTCATGCACCATTCCTTCCCTTGCAGGGAGTTAGTAATAGGTGCAGGCTCCTCCAGCATCCAATCAGGCATACGCTCCCTGTGGAGACTGTCACGAGTAGGTGCAAGCATCTCATTCTGCTGGTTCCAACGGCTTCTCCCCTACAGGGACAGCCACAGGATTAACATGCCCCGCCTTGTTAAGATAATTATGAGTTGAGTCAAACTAAAATTGGATTCTTTTCTGCAAGTCTTGTTTTCAGCTTCTGTTTTTCATTGATTGAACAAGCTCAATGCAAGAACAAGAGTGGGCAGTGGGCCAAGAGATGGAGTGGGAGGAAATTATGGAAAGCAATTAGTGAATTCACCGCTGATATTACCCGTCAGTCACCTGTCGTGCGAGTGAACTTACTGTGCAAGTGTAGCACCGATGTGTAACTGCACCCATAATCAGAGAATTGGTGCCCAAACTGGAGTGAGCTGGAGGGAGACTCCCTGGACTAGAAAGACTCACTTCTCTTGGCTTCAGGGTCCAATTTTTGGTATTAACAACAGGGTAGACATATTCAGTATTGATGCACAGCTCAAACCACTTCACATACTGCTAGACTTGGAGTGTCAATGCTCCAATGTGTTAGCAGCAGTTAACTGGCATAAACTCGATGGACGGAATGGCCTACTTCTGTGCTGTAAATGATTTTAAATGGTGTGTCAGGGAACTTGTGGGTACAGAAGACTAAGGGATGATCTAATTGAAACATTTAAGCTATATACATGGGGGTCTTTATTTAAATTAAGGATCTGCATAAATTGCAGCCTTTCATCCTTTTCATTAGTGTTTAGCAGAGAGAGAGAGAACCTATTTCCTCTTGTGGGAGAGTCCAGCACAAGAGGACATATCTGTTAAGTTAGACTTAGACTGTTCAGAGTTGACATCATGAAGCTCCTCTTTACATAAAGGTTGTGGAAATGTGTAACTTTGTTCCCCAAAAAGTTATTGAGATTGGGCATCAACTGAGAATTTAAAAACTGTTGTTGATAGGTTTTTTTAGTCCTGAATGTTAGGACTATGTTACCAAGGTGGATCAGGTATAGATATAGTTTTGAAACTATGATATTGGATTTCTGCATGATTGCTGTCAGAGAGTGTGGAACCTGGGGAGCAGAAACTGAATGCTGGCTAAGTAACCACTGGGCTCAAGGACAACAACTGAGGAAGTAGTGGAAGAGTAATTGTTCAGATTATATTCTGGTCAGGGCTCGATGCTATTGCTTCTTTGGAAGGTTGGATGGGCTATTCACGTGCCGTCATCCTCAGACTCGGCAATGGGGTTAGGATCCTGCAACTGTGTTGAACGGAACCTACCATGCTTTGCTTCTGATTTTATCTTCTGATTAGTTGCTGTTCCACCAACCAGGAAACAAATGCCAGCGCTGCGTTTGTGCTTGAATATAAGCACAATTATGTTGATTCATTGTTCTGCTGACTCCCAGGAACTGTATCAGGGTCTTTGCCTGAATCGCTGTGTAACCTGGATTCCAGTAGAGTTGGGAGCTCCCAATGTTGTATCCAATCCGCGAGCACCGCCTAAGGATGAGCGCCTTCGATGACCATGATACCAAGATCCTTGTGGACAAGGAAGTTATCCCCCCAATTCTTCTATCTGGCTTATAAACCTGAGCTATGTGCAGACATTGTCTCAAGACTGGGAGAGGTACCATCAACCCTGTCTGAGATGGATTCTTCATATCAACTAAGAGGACAAGCGCAATACTATCAGTGTCCTTGAAGGAACTCAGAGTACCAGCATCGAGGCCATGATCATCCAAAACCAACTCTAGCCCCTGCAGGCTGTTTCAAATCCTTTAGGATTTGATCACCCCGAGCAAATTACTCTGTAATAACCTTTGTTTTAATGAAAACTACTCCAGTCTTTCATATCAATTTCTGTATTTGTATTTCCTCAAACCAGGCAATAACTTTGTGATTCTGCATTGAAGTCTCAACATATCCTCAGTTGAGAGGTTTTTATAGATTGGCCATCACCTCCTGTCTGTAGTCTTTATAATAGTTTTGAATTTATTTTTTGTAAAGGTGATCTCCTCTCTTTCACTTTGACATTTTAGCAGATCCAACTCTGTCTTCCTGGCGGCCAAGGATCATGAAAATTTCACTTCGGGCATGTGAAGATGCTAGTTCCTTCACTTGAATTTAGAGAAGGACAGAGATTTTTGCCGTGAACCCTTTTCTTGGGTAAAGTGTTTCCTATAGGTGGTTCCTATAAGTGGTGTGAGAATCTTGCCTTTCTAGAAGTTGGGCGGAATTTTACAGCCTCACTCATCCTGAAACTGTAAAATCCCGTTCAAAGTCACCAGACTTTTCCATGGTCTACCCCTGGCATGGCGGGCGGGTCTGTAAAATTCTGGCCATTGATTCGACTGTCCTATATCTATTTGTACTGTAGCATATTCTAAGGCAATCATAGTGCCACCCTGTTCTGAATTAGACTGGATATCTGTGATTCGTCCGCAAATACTCGAACAGACTATTTTCTCCCATATCATTGATTGTTTTACTTGACTGAATCAAGAAGGTTTCTAACTGCTGGTTAGCTCTTTGCCTGAGTGAGAGTCCTGTTTATTTCCCTGTAGCAAAGCTCACTACCTTTATAACTTCACTGTTTCCAAAAAGAAGGAAAAATAAAGTCTATAAGTTTATTTATTAGCTGCAAGTAGGCTTACGTTCACATTGCAATGAAGTTACTGTGAAAATTCCTGAGTCACCACACTCCAACCAGCACCTCTTTGGGTACACTGAGGGAGAATTTACCATGGCCAATGCACTTAACCTGCACGTCCTTCGGACTGTGGAAGGAAACTGGAGCATCCAGAGGAAATCCATGTAGACACGGGGAGAATGTGCAAACTCCACACAGACAGTGACCCAAGCTGGGAATTGAACCCAGGTTCCTGATGCTGTGAGGCCGCAGTGCTAACCACTGTGCCACTCCAAGCTTGTCTGCCAGGGATTAGAGAACATTGCAACACTATGGGTGGGATTCTCTGATAGCGGGATCGTTGCGAGCGAGAATGGCAAACTTGGTGATACAGTGGCACTTTCAGTGGCAATGGCAAACCCCAGCTGCAATCAAGGACAAAACATTTCAGCTAAAGTGAGGTGTTTTTTGGTTGTGATTCAGTCTCTGAAAGGATTGCTTCCATGAAGCAGATTTGCCTATTAGGTGCCAATTTTTACAAATACAGATGTGAATACACTTTTCTTCAAAATGATCCAAACATTACAAGTGACTCCTATTTCCTGATTTCACTGTGGAAAAATGTCAAATAATCCTGAAAAGTGAAAGCATGTGAACAGATAGGGAAGTACATGAGGGAGAAAGGATTAAAAGATACGCTGGAAGATTGTGTTAGAGTTGGGTGGAAAGAGACTGTATGAAGTGTCAACGCTGACATAGACTTACAAGTTAGAGCAATGGAAACAGGCTGTTATTTATCTTGTACTTGATCTGGGAATATTAGATATTAAGTTCACTCCACAATTAGCATTGTTGAAAGAACAGAAGTGCCTTTAATGCTTAGTCCCTCAAAAGTACTATTTCTGTTTACACAGTAGGAATTGTGAGAATAGCACTGTGAACAGTGGCATAGTCTACAACAAATGTCTCTGTTTGCTACCAGTAAGATGTCCTCCCCAGCTTCCACAAGAAAACCTAGGGACACTGGCTCTGTTCCAAAATTGCGATCATTTGTGCTGTGTATGCAAGTTATTGAAACACTGATGTGATGTGAGGTGGCAGGTGTGTGTTTTTTATATTTTGCTCTGGTTGCTTCTTTCCTGAGGCTTTTGGCAAATGCCTTTTCATTTCAGGCCATTTTGTATCCATACAAAGACATCTTGGATACCACAGAATCTCAGCAACTGTGTAGACATCAAGCTGCTCTGACTCACTGAAGGTTGCTTCTGTTGTTGGGGGAGGGAGAAGAGATGTCAGCATTCCTATCATAACTATGTTCTATTTGGCTGCTTACAACCCTTACCCAGCTGAATAAACAGGAATTCTGTACAGTTACACAGAGTAACTCTACTGAATAAACAGGAAGTTTGTACAGTTAGACAGAAGGTAACCATTACCCTGCTGTACAGTTACACAGTAAGGCATTCTTATCCTGTTGAATTAACATGGATTCCTTACAGTTACACAGTAAGGAATTCTCATCATGTTGAAGAAACAGGGATACTGTACAGGTACACAGTAAGGATCCCTTATCCTGTTGAATAAACAAGATTCTGTAGAGTTAGACAAAGTAATCCTCCTCCAGTTGAATTAACAGGGATTCTGCACAGTTACATAGAAAGTAATTCCCACCCTTTGAAGAAACTGGGATTTTGTACAGTTACACAGTGGGAAGCCCTTATCATACTGATCATTACATGCAGTCACTTTCAGAGCAATATTTGTACTTCAATTCCCAGATACCCACCCCCTGAAGCCCAACCAACTATTTGCATCTTTTATTTTGTTAATTTGTCTTAATTGAATTTTGTGGATCTGTAAGTCTGCTTCTAGACTTCTGTCTCATTGTGGGAGAAATGCTGATACAGAATAACTTTGATAAATGTATACAATTGTGTGAGAATGTTGATTGAACTGGCACACTTTGAGATTCCAGGAATTGCACGTATACGGTCCTTGAGGATTAACAAATGCATGCATCGGCCATTGTATGTTTTCCTCACTTTAGGAACTCGATTTCAGCTCTGAATCCTGTCCAAACTGGATGGAGAGACTTCTCTTCACTGAATAAGTGATCTGCAGAATGCCCTCAGCATAATACTGGCCATCGTTCAGCAAAGCGGTGCAGTTCATTAGAGAGGCCATGCAGCTTAGGAAGTGGGAAAGATTTCTGTGAAGCAGCGAGGAGTGAGAAAGGTACGCTGAGTCAGCACGAAATGAGAAAAGGTAGTCTGCATCAGCAAGGATTGAAAAAGGTACTCTGGGTCAGCAAGGAGTGAGAAAAGTTACTCTTAGTCAGTAGGGCATGAGAAAAGGTACTTTGGATCTGTAGGGAGAGAGAAAGGTTCTGCAGGGGCAGTAGTGAGTACTTTCGAGGTTGGATTAAAGCACATGGTTGGACATGATGGACACAATCTTACCCTGTGACTGTACAACCAACGGGTGAATAATATTTAACCTCCCAGCAATTGTATCTTGTTTAGCGAGCATCCAAACTGGCCGCTAAACAAGCTGTGAAGAGGTTAGTTAGCAGAGTGGAATTTGCCGTGGAGTAGATTGGTACTTGTTGTCTGACTAAGGCTGATTGTCCAAAATAACGTCAAGGCTTTAGAGGGAGCATGAGAATGACGTGCTGGAATCTTTTTGCCAAAATAACAGAGTTAAATGGTGCTTACTGCTTACTGATGTTAAAATTGTCAGCAAATTGTCGTAAAGAGAGTATCATGTGCACTGAGGATCTCCAGAAGCTGCTGGATGCTTGTGTCACTCCACCATAAACCTTGTGAAAACAGCACCTCGCCCTCAACCTCTCTGTGGTTTTTAAGAACTTGCTGGATTTGCACATTAAAGACATTAAACACACTGCAGGAAGTTAGAACTGGTACTGAAAAGCACAAGTGGACTTTTAACAATGTGATAATTGTTAACACAATGTCAATAAAGTTCTCCAGCCCCAAAAGCAAATGATTTCAACCGTTGAGGTTCATGCCTACATGTAGCAAATTCTTCTCAGAGGTTTAAGTTTTAAATTTTTTTTCTCTTCTTTTCCATGTCTTTTTTCACTCAGTCTAATTTTTTTTCTCGATTATTTTTCCCTCTGTACCTGATTTGTCTGTAATTCATTCTATTTCTATCTCGGTCGTTCCTTTATCTTTTTCAATCTTTAAATCACATTAGTTGAGAAAGTACACTATTGGCCTTGTCATTCATCAGGGTTTCATAATTGTCACTCATTATCAGTTCACACCACCAACAGGTTTGATGGCAAGTTGCTTCAGAACTGAAGGGTGCAGTGAAAAGTCAAAGGCATTTGGCCCTCTTCAGATACTGAGTCGATGCAATTCGAGAAATACCAATTAGATATCATCACACTTGAGTAACCAAAATGTACAGATTGCAGGAGGCAAAGAGTAAGAGGGGGAAGTCCTGAAAAGATAAGGTATTGTGGTAAGTTAGCACGGAGGAGGATAGAGATTGAAACATAGGATGGTGTATTTGGAGGTGGCATGGATAAAAGCCAAGTTCCAAGGAACACTGACCAATAATATTCAAAAAACAGAGATGTGAGAAGAAAGCAAAAACAGCAATAGAGAAAATATGTTGGTGACTACAGGATTACAGCTCAGCTGATGCGGAGAATTGTGATTTAAGGGTTAAAAAGTCTTTTAGAACTTTATGTTGGACGCTCTCATTGTCCTGAGATCATGCCTCCACCACCTAGCCTCCCTTAACTAATCTTGTCTTTCAACATTGATACTTGCATCTTGCTTTGTGATTGCTGATTTAAAACGTGTGGTGTCAGGTTGCCCCTAGTAACAAATGTGTAAGCTTCCTTTTGAATGCACCTAGTTTTTTTAATGCTTATTTTGTGGCAGTAAACTGAAGGCCTGGCATATTTATGCAATGATGGAAAGGAATGTATTCACAGAGAGGAGAGATACCTATCTAAAGGAAACATCGCTGAACATTACATAAGAACATAAGAACATAAGAAATAGGAGCAGGAGTAGGCCATCCAGCCCTTCGAGCCTGCCCCGCCATTCAATAAGATCATGGCTGATCTGTCGTGGCTCAGTTCCACTTTCCCGCCCTCTCCCCATAACCCTTAATCCCCTCTCTTATCAAAAACCCATCAACCCGCGTCTTAAAAATATTTAGCGAGGCAGCCTCCACCACTTCAACGGGCAGAGAATTCCAGAGATTCACCACCCTTTGAGTGAAGAAGTTCCTCCTCAACTCCGTTCTAAACCGCCCCCCCCCCTTTATCTTGAGGCTGTGCCCCCTAGTCCTATTGTCTTTTTTGAGCGGGAAGAGTCTCTCCACCTCTATCCTATCCATCCCATTCATCATCTTATACATCTCAATGAGATCTCCCCTCATTCTTCTAAACTCTAACGAGTACAAGCCTAGTTTATTCAGCCTCTCCTCATAGCTCAACCCCCTCAACTCTGGTATCAGCCTAGTAAACCTCCTCTGCACTCCCTCCAAGGCCAAAATATCTTTGCGCAGGGGCGGTGCCCAAAACTGCACACAGTACTCCAGCTGCGGCCTCACCAATGCCCTATACAGCTGCAACAAGACCTCCCTACTTTTATATTCAATCCCCCTTGCTATGAAGGCCAGCATCCCATTCACCTTCCTGACCACCTGCTGCACCTGCAAGCTGGGTTTTTGCGACTCATGCACAAGGACCCCGAGGTCCCTCTGCACCGTCGCCTGCTGCAGTTTTTCGCCACGTAAGTAATAGTCCTTCCTACCATTATTCCTACCAAAGTGGACCACCTCACACTTGCCAACATTAAATTCCATTTGCCATTTCCTGGCCCATTCGCCCAGCCTATCTAGATCCTTCTGCAGACTCTCCACACCCTCCGCACAATTTGCCGTTCCCCCAATCTTGGTGTCATCAGCAAATTTCGACACCCTACACTCGGTTCCCTCCTCCAGATCATCTATATAAATGGTAAAAAGCTGAGGCCCCAGCACCGACCCCTGGGGCACTCCACTAGTCACCATCCGCCAATCCGAATAGCACCCGTTGACCCCCACTCTCTGCCTCCTATTTGACAACCAATCCTCTATCCACACTAACACCCTACCCCCAACTCCATGTCCCTCGACCTTCTGCAATAACTACTTGTGAGGTACTTTGTCAAACGCCTTCTGAAAATCCAGAAAGACCACATCCACCGGCTCTCCTCTATCCACCGCCCTAGACACATCCTCATAGAACTCCAATAAATTTGTCAGACACGACTTCCCTTTAATGAAACCGTGCTGCGTCTGCTCTATCAAGCAATTCCCTTCAAGATGCCTCGCAATTTCCTCCTTAATGACGGATTCTAACATTTTACCTACCACAGACGTTAAACTAACCGGCCTATAATTCCCCGCCTTTTGCCTGGCACCCTTCCTAAACAACGGCGTAACATTAGCCGTTTTCCAATCCTCCGGCACTTCCCCGGAATCCAGCGATGTCTGGAAAATAACCACCAAGGCATCCACTATCACCTCCGCCATTTCTTTCAGAACCCTTGGATGCATTCCATCCGGTCCTGGGGACTTGTCCACAATCAGCCCCTCCAGTCTGTCGAGCACCGCCTCTCTAGTAACAGTAATGTCATTAAGACCCTCTAGTCCTACCACCTTTCCATCTCTAACATCCAGCAAATTATTCACGTCCTCCTCCGTGAAGACAGAAACAAAAAAGTTATTCAATACCTTAGCCATATCCCCATCCCCTACCACTAGGTCCCCTTTCTCATCCTCTAAAGGACCAACGTTCACCCTAGCCAGCCTCTTCCTTTTTATATATTTTTTAAAAATATATACTTTTATAAAAACTCTTGTTGTCCTTTTTTATATTAAGCGCACGTGTAACTGGCTGGAGGATGTATAGTAAGAAGTCTTGCAACACCAGGTTAAAGTCCAACAGGTTTATTTGGTAGCACAAGCCACAAGCTTTTGGAGCAGTGCCCCTTTAGCAGGTGAGTGTTCTCAAACAGGGCATACAAAGACACAAACTCAATTTACAAAATAATGGTCGGAATGCAAGTCTTTACAGGTAATCAAGTCTTAAAGGTATGGACAGTGTGAGTGGAGAGAGGGTTAATAAGAACATAAGAAATAGGAGCAGGAGTAGGCCATCTAGCCCTTCGAGCCTGCCCCGCCATTCAATAAGATCATGGCTGATCTGTTGTGGCTCAGTTCCACTTTCCCGCCCTGTCCCCATAACCCTTAATCCCCTCTCTTATCAAAAACCCATCAACCCGCGTCTTAAATATATTTAGCAAGGTAGCCTCCACCACTTCAACGGGCAGAGAATTCCAGAGATTCACCACCCTTTGAGTGAAGAAGTTCCTCCTCAACTCCGTTCTAAACCGCCCCCCCTTTATCTTGAGGCTGTGCCCCCTAGTCCTATTATCCTTTCTGAGCGGGAAGAGTCTCTCCACCTCTATCCTATCCATCATCTTATACGTCTCAATGAGATCTCCCCTCATTCTTCTAAACTCTAACGAGTACAAGCCTAGTTTATTCAGCCTCTCCTCATAGCTCAACCCCCTGAACTCCGGCATTAGCCTAGTAAACCTCCTCTGCACTCCCTCCAAGGCCAAAATATCCTTGCGTAAGTACGGCGCCCAAAACTGCACACAGTACTCCAGCTGCGGCCTCACCAATGCCCTATATAGCCGCAGCAAGACCTCCCTACTTTTATATTCAATAAGCACAGGTTAAAGAGATGTGTATTGTCTCCAGACAGGACAGTTGGCTGGAGACAATACATGTCTCTTTAATCTGTGCTTAACCCTCTCTCCACTTGCATTGTCTGTACCTTTAAGACTTGATTACCTGTAAAGACATGCATTCTGACCATTATTTTGTAAACTGAGTTTGTGTCTTTATATGCCCTTTTTGTGAACACTCACCTGATGAAGAGGCAGCACTCTGAAAGCTTGTGGCTTGTGCTAGCAAATGAACCTGTTGGATTTTAACCTGGTGTTGTGAGATTTCTTACTGTGCTTACCCCAGTCCAACGCCGGCATCTTCACATCATGGAAGATGTATCACATGGGGTAGTTTAAAGTTTGTTTATTAATGTCACAAGCAGGCTTACATTAATACTGCAACGAAGTTACTATGAAAATCTCCCAGTCAGGTACACTGAGGGAGAATTTAGCTGCTGGAGGAAATGGAGCACCTGGAGGAAGCCCACACAGACACATGGAGAACGTACAGACTCCGCATAGACAGTGATCCAAGCTGGGGATTGAACCCGGGTCCCTGACGCTGTGAGGCAGCAGTGTTAATCGCTGTGCCGCCCTGAAGCTAGGAAGATAGAATAACCATAATTAAATTACGTCCATACAGCGAGCAAGGAGCAAATACAGCTGCAAATGGAACTCTGTTTTGTAGGGAATAGTCAGCTGCTGTTGTTAGGAAATAGTGCTAGTGTTAATAATTTCTATTTATTTTTGTGGATATTAGGAATAAAGTATCACTTTAAGTAAGCCTAATTTGTATTTCTGTATTTGGATGTTAAGGAAGAATTAAGAACTTGGGCTCTTGTTTCATTTTTTAAAAAGTTGCCTGTATGTATGTGGTTCTGTTCAGGTGTCTGCATTGTAACGAGGTTCGTATGATCCATACGACAAATGCCAGGTATTAAAAAACATTAGGCTTTGCTTCAAACTGGGGTCTACACAGAAATGCAAGAGTAGTTTGAGGCAGTTGAAAGAAGGTAACCCAGCAGCGTGCAACTCTCTCAGAAACTGCTAGAACAAACAGGACAATGCGCAGGGTCACAAAGTCAGTTCCTAACTGAAGAACAAAAAGTCCCAGAACTAGGGAATGGCACAGAAGAGAGTTTCAGGAAGACCGTGAAGTCAAAGGCATAAAGAAGAGGAATCTCGGGAAAAAGTTCTGTTCAGTGAAGGTTAGATTGAGGAATAGGGAAAAGCTATAAGTTAAAAGGAAAAGCTAAAGGAAGCAGAGGTAAAGCAATAAGCTTGTGAGAAATCAGAGAAGGAGACAAAAATGCTGGTGACGCCTTACTATGAGAGCAGTGGTGTTCTATTGGCATGGCTGGGCATCTGAAAAATTATGTGGAAAGGAAGCCTGAATGCATGTGGTAATCCAGGGAAGAAACAGTGGGGAGGTTGAAATCATGGTGGTGGATCTTTGGTGAAGACATCCAAGAGAAAGCGTCGTTTGGGAGCAGATTTCCTGGCATGTTCTTTGACAGTTGTGATTGGAAGCCCATGTATGAAAATCAAAGTTCAAATGAGACCAGTTGGGTCAGTGTGACAAGTATCTGGGGGAACAGAAACAGGAAATGTGGAAAATCTCAGCAGGTCTGACAGCATCTGTGGAGAGAGAATAGAGCCAATGTTTTGACTGTGGTGGACCCTTCATCAAGCATTTGGGGGAAATTGGGTGGCACAATGGCACAGTGTATAGCACTGCTGCCTCATAGAAGCAGGGACCCAGGTTCGATTCCTGGTTGGGTCTTTTTCTGTGTGGAGTTTGCATGTTCTCTCCGTGTCTGCGTGGGTTGCCTCTGAATGCTCCAGTTTCCTCCCACAGTCTGAAAGACGTGCTGGCTTGGTGGACTGACCTGAACAGGCGCCAGAGTGTGGCGACCTGAAGAATTTCACAGTGACTTCATGGCAGTGTCAATGTAAGCTTTACTTGTGACTAATAAATATACTTTATTTTACTTGAATTGATGAGAAATCTGCGGAAGTTGTTTCCAGAGCGGGGTGTGTCTGACCACATTTTGCCTGTAGGTTTACATGGATTGTGTATTTACTGTAAATATTGGAGTAGAAGATATATTTTCTGTAATTCATGTTTTCTTTATAAACCTGTATGTATCTGTAAATGAAAAGCTGGGGTGAAAGAGTAATGCATTATACAGTTCATCTTGCCCCCTTGATGAAATGTTATATTCTTTTGCTCAAAGTTTATCGGCAGCCCTGTGATTCTGTTCAGTAGCCACTTTCCACATATCAAAACAAAATGTAAAAGTTAGGCTGTATCATACCGGGTTCTACTCTGTGATCTGACTTATCCAGTTGTAACATTAGCTAGGATTATAACATTGTTTGGATGTGATCTCCTAAGAAGAGCCTCATCTACTTGCCAAGCAATGCAGAAAATTATTGCAGGATAAAAAGATGTCATCTCTTTCTTTCCCTCCCCATTTTAACCCTAAACGTCCTTCTCCTTGACCCTAATACTGTATCCTGAAAATATCCACAAACCTTTTCCCTATAGTATGTCCTAAAACATTCATCTACCTTTCTCCCTATACACTCCCAAAATCTACATACCTTCTCCTTGCTTCAGTGCCATGACATAGGGAGGTTAAGGGAAGGGGATATTAAGCAGAGATTTATGGAGTTGGGGTGGAAACTAAAGGCCAAGTCAGAAAGAGTGGTTATCTCCGGACTCTTGCCTGTGCCACGGGATAGTTTAGAGAGGAATAGAGAGAGGGAAGGTTTGAACTTGTGGCTGAGGGGATGGTGCAGGAGGGAGGGGTTCAGGTACTTGAGCAATTGGGGCTCATTCTGGGGAAGGTGGGACCTCTGTAAGAGTGATGGTCTACACCTGAATCAGAGGGGAACAAATATCCTGGGGGGTAAATTTGCAAAGGCTATGCAGGGAGGTTTAAACTTATTCGGAGGGGGGGTGGGATCCTGAGCAGAGGGGGTGAAAGTGAGGGGGGCATAGATGGGGACTGCAATGCACGGCATCGTGGGGGTGGGGCGGAGCAGGGTTTGAAATGCGTATACTTTAATACGAGGAGTATTCGCAATAAAGTGGATGAACTTGCAGCGTGGATCAGTACCTGGGACTTTGATGTTGTGGCCATTTCAGAGACATGGATAGAGCAGGGTCAGGAATGGTTGTTGCAGGTCCCGGGGTTCAAATGCTTTAGTCGGAGTAGAGAAGGAGGTAGAAGGGGGGGAGGGGTAGCATTATTGGTCAAGGACTGTATCACAGTGTCAGAGAGGAAGTTTGATGAGGACTTGTCTGTTGAGGTAGTATGGGCGGAGATTAGAAATAGGAGAGGAGAGGTCACCCTGTTGGGAGTCTTTTATAGACCTAAAAGTTCTAGAGAGGTTGAGGAAAGGATTGCGGAGACGATCCTGGTTAGGAGTGAAAGTAATAGGGTAATTGTTATGGGGGACTTTAACTTTACTAATATTGATTGGAATTGCTATAGCTCTAGCTCGTTAGAGGGGTCAGTTTTTGTACAAAGCGTGCAGGAAGGTTTTTTTGACTCAGTATGTAGATAGGCCAACTAGAGGTGAGGCTATATTGGATTTGGTGCTGGGAAATGAGCCAGACCAGGTGCTAGACTTGGAAGTTGGTGTACATTTTGGTGATAGTGACCACAATTCGGTTATGTTCACCTTAGTGATGGAAAGGGATAGGCATGAACCTCGGGTCAGTAGTTTTAGCTGGGGGAAGGGTAATTATGAGGCTATTAGGAGAGAATTAGGAAGCATAGGTTGGACTAGGAGATTACAGGGACTGGGAACGTCCGAAATGTGGAGCTTTTTCAAGGAGCAGCTACTGCGAGTCCGTGATAGGTATGTCCCTGTCAGGCAAGGAGGATTTGGTAGGGCTAGGGAACCGTGGTGCACTAAAACAGTTGATTCGTTGGTTAAAAAGAAAAAGGAGGCTTATGTTCGGATGAGGCTTGAGGGCTCAGGTAGTGCATTAGAAAGCTTTAGATTGGCTAGGAGGGAGTTGAAGAGTGAGTTAAGAAGGGCTAAAAGAGGACATGAGAAGACTTTGGCTGATAGGATTAAGGAGAATCCTAAGGCGTTCTATAGGTATGTCAAGAACAGAAGGTTGGTCAGGGCAAGATTAGGGCCAGTTACAGACAGTAGAGGGAAGTTGTGTGTGGAACCGGAAGAGATTGGAGAGGCATTGAACCAATATTTCTCTTCGGTGTTCACGCAGGGGGACATGAATATAGCTGAGGAGGACACTGGGTTGCAGGGGTGTAAAATAGACAGTATTGCAGTTGATAAGGGGGATGTGCTGGATATTCTAGAGGGTTTGAAAATAGATAAGTGCCCTGGTCCGGATGGGATTTACCCTAGGATTCTCTGGGAGGCAAGAGAGGTGATTGCACAGCCTCTGGCTCTGATCTTCAGGTCGTCGTTGGTCTCTGGTATAGTACCGGAAGATTGGAGCATAGCGAATGTTGTCCCATTGTTTAAGAAGGGGAACAGAGACTTCCCCGGGAATTATAGACAGGTGAGTCTTACTTCTGTTGTGGGCAAGGTTTTAGAAAAAATTATTAGGGATAGGATTTATAGTTATTTGGAGAGTAATGAATTGATTGGAGATAGTCAGCATGGTTTTGTAGCGGGTAGGTCGTGCCTTACTAACCTTATTGAGTTTTTTGAGAAAGTGACCAAAGAGGTGGATGGGGGTAAGGCAGTTGACGTGGTATATATGGATTTTAGTAAGGCGTTTGATAAGGTTCACCATGGTAGGCTTCTGCAGAAAATGCAGATGTATGGGATTGAGGGTAGTCTAGGAAATTGGATCAGGAATTGGCTAGCAGATAGGAGACAGAGGGTGGTGGTTGATGGTAAATATTCGTCATGGAGTTCGGTTACGAGTGGTGTGCCTCAGGGATCTGTTTTGGGGCCACTGCTGTTTGTAATTTTTATTAATGATCTGGATGAGGGTATAGTTGGGTGGATTAGTAAATTTGCTGATGACACCAAAGTCGGAGGTGTGGTAGATTGTGAGGAAGGGTGTCATAGTTTGCAGGGAGACTTACACAGGTTGCAGAGCTGGGCCTAGAGGTGGCGGATGGAGTTTAATGCGGAGAAGTGTGAGGTAATTCACTTTGGTAGGAATAACAGATGTGTTGAGTATAGGGCTAACAGGAGGACTTTGAATAGTGTGGATGAACAGAGGGATCTAGGTGTATGTGTACATAGATCCCTGAAAGTTGGGAATCAAGTAGATAAGGTTGTTAAGAAGGCATACGGTGTCTTAGCGTTTATTGGTAGGGGGATTGAATTTAGGAGTCGCAGCGTCATGTTGCAACTGTACACAACTCTGGTGCGGCCGCACTTGGAGTACTGTGTGCAGTTCTGGTCCCCACATTACAGGAAGGATGTGGAGGCTTTGGAGAGGGTGCAGAGGAGGTTTACCAGGATGTTGCCTGGTATGGAGGGGAGGTGCTATGAGGAGAGACTGAGGGATTTGGGGTTGTTTTCGCTAGAAAGAATGCGGCTAAGAGGGGATCTTATTGAAACATATAAGATGATTAGAGGTTTAGATAGGGTGGATAGTGATAGCCTTTTTCCTCGGATGGAGAAAGCTAGCACGAGGGGGCATGGCTTTAAATTAAGGGGGGGTAGTTATAGGACGGATGTCAGGGGTAGGTTCTTTACCCAGAGGGTGGTGAGGGATTGGAATGCCCTGCCTGCTGCAGTTGTAAATGCGCCTAGTTTGGGGGCGTTTAAGAGATCCGTGGATAGGTTTATGGACGAAAAGGGATTGGTTTAGATTAGTGGGTCATTGTTTTTTAACTGGTCGGTGCAACATCATGGGCCGAAGGGCCTGTTCTGCGCTGTAATGTTCTATGTTCTATGTCCCAAAAAAATCCATTACTTTCCTTCCATTTTATTTTGCAGAAAAATCCACAAACCTATTCCCCTATATTGTAGCTCTTAAAAAGCGATATACCTTTTCCTTCTATATTTTTATCCTAGAAAAGACCATAAGCTATAGTATTGTAATAAGTCCTCAGAGGCAGGAGTCCTTTCACCAAAATCCCTTTATTTACAAACTCTAATAGCATTACACAGACAGTTGGCAGTGTACCCGCGGCTGACAGAGCAACTGACACTCTTGGTTAAGTGCAAAGCCAAGACTCCCTGATTGGCCCATCAATTGGATCTTTAATCAGGGAGTTCATACTCCAATAGGCCAAACTCAATGGCCCGGTTAAAGTTGTTACAATTATATGCCCCCAAAATCTATTGCCTTCTCTTTACTGTCTCCCAAAAATTTCAAATACTTTTGCCCAAAAGATTGTAGCCCAGAAATTCCATACATGTTCCCACCACATTAAAACCCAGAGTATTGATGTTCCTGCTGCCTACCAATACATAATGCCAAAAGTTTACATTTCAGAAATTCCTGGATGTTTCATTTGCAGTTTCCCTCTGCACTGGCATTCTTTGTGACTTTGAGACAACATCTAATGGAGGACACAGCCATTAAGAGCAGGAGAAAGTGCATGTGTTTGGTTTAATGACTCATTAGGTTGATAGTTTACAGTTAACGAGTTGTGATGTTGACGGGTGTTTTGCCTTAAACAGCTGCTGCTTTCTGTCACAGCTGATGTTAAAGTTCAAAGTGAATTTGGCTTTTGCTGTCAATTCCCACATTGCAGTGGGCAAGTAAGTTGTGGCCTAGTTGACACGTGACAGTCTATTTCAAAGTGGCTTAGCGATGCAACAATTTGGAACATGGTGGAGCAGTATTTTATTTTAGTGCGGAACCATGTATGGAATTACATGAGAATTACAACACAGGAACTGGCCATTTGCCCCACAAGTCTTTGCAGTGCTTATAAGCCTCTTCCCTCGCCTTACTTCATCTGACCCTATCAGCGTATCATTTCATTGTATACTCTCTCCTGATATGTGCTGATCATATATGCTGTATATGTGTTCAAGAAGGAGTACCACAGACTTTATGTTCTGGCATGCTGATGCAATGTGGATTTGTAGAGTATGGAATATCACCACCTGGACGTACCCCTCCATCCTGTCTTGCAAATATATCGCTGTTCTTTCACTGTTGCTGGGTCAAAATCCCAGAATTCCATGCACAACAACACTGTGGTTGTACCTACACTTCAGGGACTTCAGCTCAGGAAGGCAACTCACCACCACCTTCTCGAGGGCGACTAGGGATGGGCAACGAATGCTGGCCTTGTCAGCAATGTCTACATCCCATAAATGAATAACGAAAATCAAAATAAACACTTCAAAACAAGATGGAATTGAGAGATCAGGTGATATTTTGTTTCCTGTCAATGCACATGGAACTACTCTGAGTTAACTTTTATGCCTGGACAAGTCATTAACATGTAAACTAAGTTTTGGGACATAACTTTGTGAAGTCATTAAAATGCACCAGCCCTTTCCTTCCCTTCTCCAAATAATTAAAGAAATAGTTTTTACCATACTACTTGCATTGCATTTTCAGAGTTGAAACCAAAAGAGTGCGTGTGGGGGAAAAAAAGCCCTACTTGTGTGACAATAGTATGCAAATGGGTGAAACTTGGATCCTCTTGTTTGAGAATGGCCTAGCTATCAGAAACCATTTGTGAGAGCAATGGACAGAAACATTTGTCGCATGACAGACAGAAACTAGGGTTTGAATAAGGACATTAATAAAACATATTTTTTGGAGGAAGCGGAGGAAAAGGTCCAGAGCAGCGAAGGGCCAAGACCTTGCTGGAGAACTATCAGTAGGCAGAGAATTTGGATTGGCTTCATAGAAGAATCATAGGAATCTCACAGTGCAGAAGGAGGCCATTCAGTCCATCAAGCCTACACCAACAACAATCCCACCCAGACACTATATCCCCTTAACCCCACATCCCCCTGGCATTAAGGGGCAATTTAGCATGGCCAATCAAACTAATCCACACATCATTAGAGTATGCGAGGAAACCGGAACACTCAGACAAAACCCACAAGGCAGTCACTCGAGGCAAGGTTTGAACCCGGGTCCCTGGCACTATGAAGCAGCAGTGTTAACCACTGTGCTGCCCACTGTCTTGATTCCCTCATTTGAAGAACGGAATCAGGTTTTTGTTAGGGGAGTTTGATTGCACCTTGACTGGAATGGAAGAAGAAATATGCTATTGCAAGCAATAATCCACAGCGAATTTGTCTTCCTAAGCCTCCAGACTCTGATCTTTCAGTAGACCAAAAAGGAATTACAAGCTTGCAACTTTTAAAGGCTTCACTTCAGGGAACGCAAATGTGCCTGAGAACTTGTGATCTTTTAAGACTTGAATGCATGCTTTCTTTCGTAATCCATCCTTTTCTTGAATGTGCATGAGTGGGTGTGGTTGTGTAAATATTCGGGTGTTGAACAATATATGTTTATCTTTTTTGAATTGTGATAAAATGTAACATTTCGCCTGTTCTGTAAGTTACAGAACTCAGGGTTAAAACAAGTTTTCTTTTTGAAAACATCTGTCTTCAGTCAGTCAAGAGGTGGGAAAAAGGAGTGGAATCATTCCTAACCATCCCTGTCTAAGTAACAGTTCCATGAGGTAGTAATGTGTGTTGCCTATATTAGTTAGAGATGGATAGCTTTTCTGGACACATTTGACGTATGTTACGTTGGAATTAGCAAACCTTGTTTGTAAAAGTCGAGAACACAGGTCCTCACTCGCCTGATGAAGGAGCTTGAGGCTCCGAAAGTTAGTGCTGCCAAATAAACCTGTTGGACTTTAACTGGTGTTGTGAGACTTCTTACTGTGCTTACTCCAGTCCAATGTCGGCATCTCCATATCATAGATACTGATCAGCCATAATGTAATTGAATGACAAAGCAGGATCAAGAGGCTGAATGGCTGACCTCTGCTTCTGTGGGAATGAGACCTGAGGCCTTGAAGTAAAAACATTTAAAAAAGCCTTCAAAAACATCACAGACAATTTTTCACTAAGTTTAATCATGGTACAGTGGCAGCACAGTGCCAGGGACCCGGGTTCGATTCCCAGCTTGGGTCACTGTCTGTTGAAAGTCTGCACGTTCTGCCTGCGTCTGCTTGGGTGCTCCGATTTTCTCCCACAGTCCGAAAGACATGCCGGTTAGATGCATTGGCCATGCTAAATTCTCCCTCAGTGTACCCGAACAGGCACCGGAGTGTGGTGACTAGGGGATTTTCACAGTAATTTCATTGCAGTGTTAATGTAAGCCTACTGTGACAATAATGAACTTAAATTAGTGTTATTTTTTAGTATCATAGCTCAATTTGGCCTTTATTTGAGAAAATAATTAATTATTTCACAAAACATATGGTGACCAGGTTAGTTTGCCACCTTATGTTGATAGTTTACACGGCTGATCATTCAAAGGTAGTTCTTTTCCTAAGTTCTTGGACCTTCTCTAGCACCTTTCATCACTTTTGCTTCAGCATTTCCCAATCCCTTCAGTTATAAGTTGCTGCTGTTTCATTTTGGGTCCTTCAGTAAAGTGTGACAGGAATGTCTGATGTGATAGGAAATGTCAGAAACAGGAAAGTGGGTGCAGACTTGAGGCATGGCTTGTTTTAAAGATTAGCTAGCAATGGCACTGTGAAGAGTGGACACCTTGCAGCCAGAGAGACAAATTGAAATGATACTGTGGATAATTTAAAATATGTTTATGAATCTTGCTGACTCCACTCAATGTTATTATCAAAGCAAAGCTATCGGATGCAATCTGAGCTTATTCATGGGCTGAGCTATTGCAGAGTGGAAGAACCGAGAGTAGTTTCTATTTTAAGTTGGTTATTTACTTTAGCTGTCTCCAACAGACTGAACAAAATGCTTCAGGGTCATTTGTGTGCAATTAAAAAGTATCTGTCAAAAGTTGTATGGAGCAGACAATTGGCCAAAGCCGCAGCTGGGGCCTTTTTTTTAAACCTTGCAATTTACATCATGGAAATGTACTTAGTCTCTATGTGTTCCAGATGTGGAACCTCTGTATAAATGAGTAATAGTCTAATCACCAGTTTGCACAGTCACAGTTAAGTGACCTGAGTGCAGTTATTTTTTTGTTGCTTACACTTATTTTCTGAGCTTCACTTTCTGAGTTCCCTTGTGCATAGATATGACAGATTACCAGCAATTTATTTCCTAATGCTGCCGAACTGTGGAGTTCCTGCTGTCACTGGGTCCTTCCTGTCCTCCTCTCAGGCTTCCAACACCCTCAGGTGTGCAGATTTTTACTACCCAGTTTTGGCATTTTCTCTGTCTGTTTCACAGCCGTGTAATACACACTTTGACTCTTCTTCCAAATCCCTCCCTTAACAACATTTCACGGGAGCAGAAGTAACTGGATGTTTATTTTGATGATCATCTTTTGGGTGCTGGTGGGGTCAGTATTAGCTGATTGATCAGATCCTCATCTAATCACCACACACATACACTATGCAGCAGTGTTGCTGGTTAGCAGTTGGGAGCAGGAGCTCTGGCCACTTTCCCCTCTCTATTTAATCAGGATGCTGAAGCCAATTCCAGTGCTGGCTCAGGTGCACTTCCCATTTTACTTACTCTCTTTCACCTCATTCTTTTTCTCTCCTTCGATGTATCTTTCATTTCCATCAGTTTGACATTTCTTTGCTTATCTTTTCTCTATCTGTGTTTGGTGTCTCTCTCTCTCTCTCTCTCTCTCTCTCCATCTCTGTGTATCTGTCTCCATCTCCATTGTTATCTCTCCATTTCTCTGTGGAATGTTATCCTGGAACTTGCTGTGCAGTAATGCTTCCAGGTATATCACTGCATTCCTAATGGAACTATTTCTTCTTTGGGAGGGGGTGTGTGGGGGGTGTTGGGGAGAATGTGTGTTCCCCGATGACTCTGAAGCACAAACAAAATGTTTAACCTGTCTTTGCTTTCTCGCTGTCAGCATTTTTGTCCCCTTGCTCGCTATCTTGGCAGAGGATAACTATATTAGTGGTAACCTGAAGCTCTCTTGCACAGAAGAAAATCCTTTATTGTCACGCCTGCAGCAGCTGTCAGTCATATCAACAGGCAGAAAAATGAACTTGGAGACCTGCCTTCAATTACTTTAAAATGCTTGTCTGTTATCTATTTAAAAGCATGTGATGTTTCCTTGCAAAGCTTTAACAGATTTAGTCACGCCATTTTGATAAGCTGAATGAGAAGCAGGAATGTTGTGTTTGGTGTTGATTAACGCATTGGGGGTTGGGGTGATAGAATATGAGTTGTTCGGTGTGACAAGTATCTTTTTTTATACTTTTTGTGGTTTTATTTGAGCTGAGCTGTCACCTGAAATGACTGCCATGGAGAATTGAAACCATTCTCTACAAAATCTGCTGCAGTGTCCTACTCCAGAGACTCGAGCACACAATCTCGGCTGGCATTCCCGAGGGAGTTGTTGCACTGTCTGCAGTGGTGCTGCCTTCCGTGTGAGATATTAATAGAGGCCAAGTCTGGCCTCTGGGATGCAAAAATCCCATGGCACTATTCCATAGAAAATCAGGGGAGTTACCCCAGGTTGCCTGGCAATACTTATCCCTCAACTAGGCGGCACAGTGGTTAGTATTGCAGCCTCACAGCGCCAAGGACACAGGTTCAATTCCGGCCTTGGGTCACTGTGTGAAGTTTGCACGTTCTCCCCGTGTCTGCATGGGTTTCCTTCGGGTGCTCCAGTTTCCTCCCAAGCTCCAAAGATGTGCGAGTTAGGTTGATTGGCCATACTTAAATTGCCCCTTAGTGTCAGGGGAACTAGCTAGAGTAAATGCATGGGGTTATGGGGATAGGTCTGGGTGGGATTGTGATTGGTGCAGACTGGATGGGCTAGCTGGCCTCCTTCTAAGGATTCTAAGGTACTAACCAACATCACTGAAACAGATTATCTGCTAATTATCTCATTGTTGTCTGTGGGAGCTTTCTGTGCCCAAATTGGCTGTTGCATTTCCTAAGTTACAAAATGACCACACTTCAAAAGTACTCCATTGGCTGGAAAGCACTTTTGTATTTCTGAAGTTGTGAAACATAAATGCAATTCTGATCTGCCACTCTTTCTATCTCTATATTTGATGAGTTATAAGTTTATTTATTATTGCCACAAGTAGCTTACATTAACACTGCAATGAAGTTACTGTGAAAATCCCCTAGTTGCTACACTCCGGCATCTATTCGGGTACACTGAGTATTTAGCACGGCCAATGCACCCCAACCAGCACGTCTTCTGTACTGTGGAAGGAAACCGGAGGAATTGCAGATGCGGGAAGGATGTACAGACATGGGGAGACAGTCACCCAAGCCAGGAGTTGAATCTGGGTCCTTGGCGCTGTGAGGCAGCAGTGCGAACCCCAGTGCATGTACTTTGATTACTGAGAAAAGCAGCCCATTTGATAGGTTTGCATCAGTCTTGTAACTGAGATCCCCCACCCTAATGCTCCCTCCCATAGTGGAACAACCATGGGGGCGATTAAGTTAAGGGTCCCCTGTTTTTGTACGAGCAAAATTACTTGTTAATCCTGTAATGGCGAGGAGATGGGGAACTGGATGAAGCTATCAGGTTCCCAAGTAAGGATGTGTCTAACACAATGAAGTCAGAAACATTCAGCAAGGCAGACAGCCTCTGTGGCGAGAAGAAAGTTAAAATTAATGCTTCAGCTCTGTGACCCTTGACCAGAACGCAGGCTCTGGTGAAGAGTTACTTCCAAAATGTTAATCTAATCTTTTTTCCCCTCCATATGGATTCTGTCTGACCTGCTGTGTATTTCCAGCATTTTCTGTTTTTATTGGAAGGTTTCCAGCAGCTGCAGTATTTTGCTTTCTCCGTCCCCGCCAGTCTGAAGCCACGCACATGAATCAACTCCACGTGGGAAGAGGGTTTACTGCGTCCCAGAGTGGTCAGCCCATGAAAGATTGTGACTAACCAACTCCAAGAATCGGTTGTATGTTTGACCAGGATGTTACAGCACAAATCAAGTGTAGTCACTCGTAACTACGCACAGTGGCACAGTGATTAGCACTGATGCCTCTCAGCGCCAGGGATTCAGGTTCGATTCCCGCTTGGGGTCACTGTCTGTGTGGAGTTTGCACTTTCTCCCTGTCTCTCTGCGGGTCCTCTCCAGGTGCTCCGGTTTCCTCCCACAGTCCAAAGATGTGCGGGTGTGGTTGATTGGCCATGATAAATTGTCCCTTAGTGTCAGGGGGAATAGCTAGGGTAAAGGGCCTGGGTGGTATTGTGGTGGTACAGACTCGATGGGCTGAATGACCTCCTTCTACAGTGTAGGATTCTTAAAAAAATAGGAAAAAGGACCAAGAAAATCTCCTCAGAATGCCAATGTTATGATTCTTCTCCCCTGCACAAGCACTGCAGTGAAGTTTGTTGAGTTGCTCCAGAACTTGTGCTTCTGCTAATTATATATCATTGATATGTTAACTTTATTTTAAAGTAACACCAATCATGCTGTGACCCTGGGTATTTGGGAAGCAGCTGGTTCATCCCTGTGTTCAGGACGGGGAGCAGTATCGATGGAAGTCAAAGAAAAGAAAGAACATGCATTTATGTGACACCTTTTATGATCACAGGATGTCCCAAAGCATTTTTCAACCAACTACTTCTACAGTGTAGTCAGTGTTGTTCTATAGCAAATGGCACTGCTGCCCCACCAAGCCAGGGACCCAGGTTCAATTCTGGCCTTGGGTCACCATCTGTGTGGAGTTTGCATGTTCCTCCTGTGTCTGTATGGGTCCGCCGGGTGCTCCTGTTTCCTCCCACACTCCAAAGATGTGCCGATTAGGCATGTTGGCCATACTAAATTGATCCTTAGTGTCCTAAGATGTCTAGGTTAGATGAATTAGCCATGGGAAATGTGTGGGGTTACGGGGTTAGGACTGGGGAGAGGGCCAGAGTAAGATACTCTGTCAGAGAGTTGGTGCAGACTTGATGGGCCAAATGGCCTCTTCACTGTAGAGATTCTATGAAACATGGTAGCCAACTTGGGCTCAGCAAAGCTCCACAAACAACAATGAAATTATGGCTGTACACTGGGCAGGTGTTCATGATGGTTATGAAGCTGCTATCAGGAAGGTTTGAACCTAGTTCCTGGTCAGCATGAGTGCATCATACTAAACCTCTCTCTATTGGCATTCAATAGTTGGTCTTGCACAATAGATAAAAATGATGGTAAATGGGAAAATTATTGCACTTTGGTGCAGTAGAGAATGCTGTTTTGAGATTCAAGTAAGAATATCTTTAACCTGAAAGTAATATTCTCCATCAGACCAGGCACTGTTTAGTACTGTGTCAGCAAATCAAACAATTGCACCCTGAGACTGACATCTTATGCTACTGTACCTAAAGATACATATCTATTTATAAAGTATATATAAAGTAATGAATTAAATCATGCAGCAGAGGCAGTTATTTGGCCAGCCTTGACCATGCCAGCTGCTTGTAAGCAATAGCCAATTTGCTGATCTTTTCCCATACTCTCTCAAGGATTTGGCCAATCCCCTTTTGAAAGTTTTGAATCTGTTTCCACCAATATTTCAGACAGCGTATATTCCAGATCATCACAACTTGATACGTAAAAGAATTTGTCCCCATCTCCCCTCTGATTTCAATACAAATTGTTGTGGTAATGAACTCTGAGTCACTTTGCATTGCTGGTTGAGTGTGACGGTACATTGTTTATCCTTCCAGACTCTTTGCTGGAGCAATTTCTCTCAAACCTGTCCTACTTTTTTACTCCTTGATCTATTCAATGGATAATGGCTCGTGCTGTTCTTTCAAAGCTCATGAATTCAAAGCGATTCCTTAAAAAAGCCCCACGGTTATATTTGATCGTCCTCCTTTATTTTTCTTTAGAACAGTTTGGTACTGCTTTGTTTGCCGCTCTGAGCCCCCTTTTGTGCTTGCTATTGCTGCTCTTGTTTGAGAATGTTATTTTAAGCTGTCAGCTGTGGCTCACTGTTATCCTTCTTGCCTCTGAATCAGAAGGTTGTGGGTTCAAGTTCCACTCCAGTGACCTGAGTACAAAATCTAAGCTGACAGTCCAGTTCCGTACTGAGGGAGTGCTACAGAGGTACCGGCTCGCCGATGAAACATTAAACCAAGGCCCTGTCTTTTCTCTCAGCAAGGGCAGCATGGTAGCACAGTGGTTAGCACTGCTGCCTCACAGTGCCAGGGAGCCAGGTTCAATTCTGGCCTCGGGTGTCTGTGTGGAATTTATACATTATTCCCGTGTCTGCTTGGGTTTTCTCTCGGTGCTCTAGTTTCCTCCCACAGTCCAAAGATGTGCAGGTTAGGTTGATTGGCCATGCTAAATTGCCCCTTAGTGTCAGGGAGATTAGCAGGGTAAATATTTGGGGTTACACGGATAGAGCCTGGGTGAGATTCATAGAAATCAAAGAACCATTCAGTGCAGAAAGAGGCCCTTTGGCCCATCGAGTCTGCACCGAACACAATCCCACCCAGTCCCTACCCCCATATTCCTACATATTATACCCAGTAATCCCTCTAACCTATGCATCCCTGGATACTAAGGGACAATTTCTTAGCATGGCCAATCAACGTAACCTGCACATCTTTGGATTGTTGTTGGTGCAGGCTTTCTGCACTTAAAGAAGAGCAGGAATATTCTCCCCATTGTTTATCCCTCAAGCAACCTCACTAAAACGTTGGTAATTATCCTGTTGTTATTTGTGGGAGCTTCCTTTGCACAAAGGGGCTGTTGTGTTTCTACGCTACAACAACAACTGTGTTTAAAAGTATCTTATTGGCAGTAAAGTGCCCTGGGACATCCTGAGGATGTAAAAGGTGCTATGAAAATGCAAGTCATTTTAACATAACTTCATATTCTTAATCTTTTGTTGAACAGGCTTTGATTTGCAATGTGTGCTGAGATTAGTACTGGCAGCGCCAGGCAATAAGTATTTTTTCCAGCACAAATGACGAAAATGCTATAACCCTGATTTGAACCTCATGATAGCAGGGTGAAGTTCCATGACAGCTTGAAGTCCATGTGACTGTAAGTCCAAGGCTCCAGCAGCAGCCAGCTGTGTTCCCAAAATGGCTGCAAAGTAGTAGCTGATAGGATTGGAAATTTAGGTGACAGAAGGCTTATTTGCTGTGAGGTCTCACAAAAAGGAACAGGGGAGGGAACCCAAGGTAGTGGAGACTTAACATTTGAGGAGCGTTTAAAAAAAACACATTAATGACCCTTTCTGGTTCTGAATCCTCTTCCTGTTCAGGCCAGAGACTAAATTGCAATTGGGGCCTGATGATGTGACCTACCCCTATTTTCCCATCTAAAGAAGGACCCTGCTGTTTCCATCTATTGCTCTTACTACCTGCTCAGAAGAACAGGTTTAAAATTGATGATGGCAGGATCCAGGTAAGTTTTAATGCTAACTTGCCTAGTTACTGGCAGCATTTGAAAATTGCCCCTTACATTTGAAAGTTGACTTGCTTTACCAGGAGATAATTTAGTCGATTTTGGTGGTGATCTCTTGCATTAATTTCTGTGCTTGAAATTTGTTAGATATGTGAAGGGGCCAATGTTGAGATGCCTGTGCTCTTGTTTGCATGTTTGTCTGGCACTCAGTCTAACCAATATTGTAGATTTGTGGAATAGGCTCATAACATGGAGTGAAGTATGTTTTTCAAAGAGGAGCTGGATAGGCAGATACCTGGGTTAGATGTGTATTTGAAGGAAATAGTGGCAGGTGTGGCCAAAGATGATCAGATGGAACATAACTTGGTACTGGGACTTGAAGGGGTTAGCACTGCAGCCTCACAGCACCAGGGATTTGGGTATGATTCCCTATTTGGGTCACTGTCGTGCAAAGTCTGCATGTTCTCCCTGGGTCTGCATGGGTTTCCTTCCCCCAGGTGCACCAGTTTCCTCCCACACTCTGAAAGACGTGCTGGTTAGGTGCATTGGCCATATTAAATTCTCTTTCAGTGTACCTGAACAGGTGCCGACTAGGGAATTTTCACATTAACTTCATTGCAGTGTTAATGTAAGCTTACTTGTGACACTAATAAATAAATTTCATGTTGAGATGGTGCAGCTGGATTCCTGAAGTGGGATTCTTGTGTGATCTGCAGACTTGGTTATGTGAGAAAAGCCAGGACTCTCACTATAAAACTGGACAAGAAAGGGAATGACTTTCAGAAGGTGTTTGACATTATTCCACACAAGGGATTAATGGGAAAATGCATGTTGGTAATTGGCTGGGAGGTAACATCAGAATGTGTGGATTATGGGAATGATGTCCAATCGGTGGGATGTACCTATTATGTTCGGCCTGTGGATTAAGGGGCATAAAGAATCATGACGTAGGTTGAATGCTTCAATACTGGGAGCTGTTTATTAAAGGTGTGCACTCATTTACAGTCAAGTCTAAGACTGCCCAGCAGGGTCCCATACTGGGTGGAGCTAATAGTCCAAGGGGTTACCTGATCTGTACTCTTAAAGGGGCAATCTACATCTCAAAACCCAACATACATTATATATACATACGTTATCGCACCCAGTGTCATTTCCCCATGGGTCCATAGTAGGATGTTTTATTATATTTATCAGTAATTTTGATAAGGGATTAGAGAATTGTATTTCGAAATTTTCAGATGACACAAAGTTTAGAAAAACATTGGAGGGGATTTTTCTGTCCCATCTGCCACAGGAATCGTTGCTGGCAGTATGGAAAGTTTAACATATTGGCAAAAGAGCTGGTTGACTTTGGGTGGGAAGTTCTGATCCAATCTGATCCCACTAATTCTAAAGTGAGAAAGTTACAATGGCAGATTAAGTGAGTGATGAAAACTGCGACAGTGTGTGAGGTCATCCAGTATGGATCCAAGAAAGACAAATTGGAATAATTCCTAAATATCAAGAAACTGGCAACCGTGAAGGAGCCGGAGGGATTTAGGTGTCTGGGTGTGCACAGTTCTGAAAGCCAGTGCACAGATACAAAAGGATAAATATGTTTACCTATACCTCAAGATAACTGGAATAAAAAGAGATGGAAATTATGCTTCTTATATTTCAGTTGTTTAGAGGCTTGCTCAGGCCCCATCTGGAATACTGCAAACAGTTCTGAATATTGCACCCTGGGAATGATATATTGACTTTGAATGATGATTCACTAGAATGATTCCAGTCCCTAAAGGCTTAAATTATGAGAACAGGTTACATGGACTTGGATTTAATTCCCTTGAGTCTAGCAGATTGATGACTGACCCAACCGATGTATTTAAAATGATAGAAGGATTTGATTGATGATTTGATAAAGTCGATACAGAAATGATGTAAAAGCCCAGATAAAGGGAGCACAATCTAAAAGTTAAGGTTGGGTCATTCGAGAATAAAATCAGGAGGCGCTTTTTCACACGAAGGGGATTAGAAATGTGAAATGTGCTTCTGCCACCTACTTATGGCAGTTTTATACTGGCGATATGGTAGTGTTGGCCAGGTGTACCTGGTTTCTAAGCTACCCATGTACTTTGATGGTTGAAAGTTGGGAAGCCAGCAGCTGTTTCTGGTGGGTGTGTGTTTTTACTAAACCACATTAGTATATTTTAATCCCTTGGTTTAATTTAGTTTAGTTCCGGCACAAGGTAGGGCAGGCTTTCTGCTCATGGACCAGCTGATGCACTTCATGCTGTCCACCAAGAATCTATCCAGGCCAGGCATGAAGTTGTTCAGGTCATTATGAATCTGGTCAGTCAGCCAGGTCCAAGGGGAGATACAGAGGAGAGCAACATGGCTGCTCCCTAGTGGTAAAAAGTCAGTTCTTGAGATTGGATTTGTGCTATTCTTGGATAATTAGAGATACTCAGCATAAATTTACAAGATATGGCTGGTCTTTAATAGAATCGTGTGAAGAATTGACTGATAATGGGAGTGCAGTGAATGTAATGAATATATGTCCAAATCAAAACAGAAGGAATAGGAGCAAGGGTAGGTCATTTGACCTTTCAAGTTTATGCTGCCATTCCATAAAATCCATAGACTCTTTACAGTGTAGAAGGAGGCCAAAAGAGCATCTTACCCAAGTCCACCCATCCCCATAACCCCACACATTTACCATGGTTAATCCACCCAACCTACACATCTTTGGACTATGGAAGGAAACTGGAGCACCCAGTGGAAACACGTGCAGACATAGGAAGGACGTACAAACAGTCACCCAAAGCATGAATCGAATCTGTATCCCTGGTGCTGTGAGGCAGCAGTGCTAACTACTTTGCCACCATGCTGTTCCATTCAATTCTATCATGGCTGATCTTCTCACTCAGTTCCACCTTCCTGCCTGTCCCCGCTGGGGTTCACGTTTGTGTGCGTGTGCATGCGTTTGTGTGCATATGACTGTTGAAATCATTAAAATTATTAAAACAAAATAAGAACTAGCCCTTCAACTCCACACACACTCCCCATGCCCCATCTATAGCAACCTCCGCCATCACACACTCCTCATAATCCCTGTGCCCCCCCCATCCCCTGTGGCTCCTAATACCCCTTATGCCCCCACATCCCTATGGCCTTCATAGCCCTTCTGCCAACTTAGTGCCAATCCATGCCACTCACTACCTTTTGTATTTACCCCCTCCAAGCCAACTGACTGAATATTCACTTCAGGAAAAGCTCAAAGGCCATGAAGAAAAGTTATCTGTCTATTGATGATGTCAATATTTTATCAGAAAAACAATGCTCACTGATCAAAAAAGCCATTTGATACAGAAATTCATTCAAGAAATGAGATCAAATATTTCTGTTCCGCAAGTATTTTGAGCTGTTGGGAGGGTGGGGCTGGATGGATGGATTTAGAATTTTCATTTTTTTTCTATTTTTGCTTTTAAAATGTAAGTAAAAATGTATTTTGCCTCTTAAAAAAGCAAAATATTGCAGATGCTGGAAATCTGAAATAAAAAAACAGAAAGTGCTGGATAAACCCAGCCAGCCTGATAGCATTTGTGGAATGAAACAGACTTTGGGGCTGAAACTTTCCAGCTGTTCACGCCAGTGGGATCTTCCAGTCCCGCTGACGGCATACCTCCACCGTGGGTTTCATAGCAGTGAGGGGAGCATTCAACAGGAAACCTCATTGACAACAGCGGGACCAGAAAATCCCTCCACCTGCCAGTGGTGGGCTACGTCCGTCCACTGCAAGACACGCAGTGGCTTACTTGCTGAATCGCACCCAACTGTTTGGATCTAGATGATCCTTGGACGTTTGGAATTCTCCCACAAATAGCAATGGCTACTAGTTCCATTCATAATTTTATTCTGAAGTTGATGTATGTTGCAGTGCAAACGCATAAAAGGTTATGGAGTTAAACATGGATCAGCCATGATTTAATTAAATGTCAAGACAGGTTGGATGGCCAGAATAGCGTATCTCCAGTTTCTGTCTTTCTATCATGGAAAGAGTCATCTGACCTATGCATCTTGGGTTACTCAGGGGCAATTTAGCATGGCCAGTCCACCTGGAGTGTGGGAGGAAACCGGAGCACCCAGAGGAAACCCGTGCAAACATGGGGAGAATGTGCAAACTCCACACAGGCAATCATCCGAAGCCAGAATTGAACTTGGGTCCCTGGTGCTGTGAGGCAGCAATGCTAACTGCTGTGCCACCGTGCAGCCAGCAAACTCTGATTATGGAAAAGATGTTGAAACCATAGAGATGAACTGAAAGATTCACTGATTGCAGAGAATTATATAAGAATGTACAGCACAGAAACAGGCCATTTGGCCCAACTCATCCTTACTGGTGTTTAAGCTCTATGCGAGTCTGATCACATCTGACCCATCTGCCCAGTCTTTCAGCAGATATCTCAACTTCCTTTTCTCTCATATATTTGTATAGTTTCCTTCTAAGTTATTGCTGAGTTATTTGCTGCAACCAATTCCAGCTTCACTTCGGTGCAAGCCATTTACAGCTACCCTGAGGATCTTTCCTACGGGAGTCTTTGAGTCAGTCCAAGTAGCTGGTTTTTAATTTGTTTTAATGGTTTGCACAATATAAACAAAGTATCTACAGCCAAAGATGAGAAATTATAGTCAGAAGGAGAGACTTGATGTACTGGGACATGTTCCACTAGAACAGAGAGAGCTAAGATCAGTTTTAATAGCAGTTTTGCTTTAAATTATGAAGGCTTTTGATAGTGAAATAGGAAAAATCTATTTCCTGTGGCTGAGGAGTCAATGATGTGGGTCATTAGTTTAAATAAAGCAAGGACAGATTAAAATAAATTACTTTAAAGACAGGACAGTTTAACAATGGAATGATTTGCTACATAAAGTGGTTGAGACAGATTCCATTACATAATTTAATGGAAAAATGGATAGATATGAAACTGAAAAATATGCAGGATTACAGGGGAAGAGCAGGATGGTGAGCTTAGTGGGCTGAATGGCTTCCTCTGTGGTGTAAATGAGTTTGGAGTTGACATTTTTTAATGTGGTAGTATCTATTTTTGACAGAGGACTGTTCCCACAATCTCTGCAATACCAAAGAAGCTTTCCCAATGACCTGGCCAACCTTAATCCTTCACCCTAACAGTTAATGTGGTGAACATTATTGCTTGTGAATCTTGTGTGCAAATTGACTATCATTTCCTAATTATGTAACACTTCAGAAGTACTTTTTTTGGCTGTAATGTTAATATAAATACAGGTTCTTTCATCCTATAATCTCTTGATTTTGGGTTGAGAATTACTCACTGCTAGTGGGTCACAGTCAGTGCTGCAGACTCTTAGTGGACTTTATGCTGCGCCCTTTGAATCATCAACTCATTGCACTGCTGGACTGTCAGCTACTGATTATCTGGTCAAGTATTGTAACAAACGAATGTCTATGCCAAATCAGTCCCATACTTTCTATTTAAGAGTTATGAAAGTGTTCATCAGCCAGTGAAATGTGATCATGTCAACAGCAGCAATTTGTTCCATGATGACTGTTCCCATCTCTCACAAGCTCCTTTTTCAGAGTTTCTTCATTGTTGTTAGCTGGTGGCTAACAACCGGCACGTCCTGTTATCCTTGGACACTTCCTGTTATCCTTGGATACTACCTTCCTTCTGCTTTCCTCTTGTTCAGTGCTGTACATCAGTGCCTTTCCTACTCTTGTATTATCTGGCATGGCCTGATTTCCCCAAATGTTTCCTGTTGGATTAAACGATTGTACACAGTCACATGGAACTGTTGCCCCTTAAAGCAAAACAAATGGAGGTCTCTGTTTTCTCCATGATTGAGGAAACACTATTTTAATATGTAGATAGAGGCAGAAATAAGTGAATAAACTAGCTGCCGGCAACATTCCCAGTGCTCCATGGCAGTAACTCAACTATTTCCAGTATCCATCCCAACACTAAATCTTTCCCAGCCCCCATTAATGGAGCTGAATCTGGGCAGCTCTGAAGTGACCCACTTGGGTTCCAAGAAAGATAAATCAGAGTATTTTTAAACAGGGAAAAACGAGGGGAATTGTGGAGGAGCAGAGATTTGGGAGTCCAGGTGTACAAAGCATTAAATGCCAGTGAACATGCAGGTCCAAAATGTAATCTGCAAAGTTAATGGAATGCTGCCCTTTATCTTGGGAATATTGTGTTCAGTCTGGGAACTGCACCTCAGGAAGAATATTTTGACCTTATGTCATAGCGAGTTTAAAAATGACGACAGGTTACATAGAGTCTTAGAGGTTTACAGCATGGAAACAGGCCCTTGGGCCCAACTTGTCCATGACGCCCTTTTTTTAACACTAAGCCAGTCCCAATTGCCCATGTTTGGCCCACATCCCTCTCTATCCATCTTACTCATGTAATCGTCTAAATGCTTTGTAGAAGACAAAATTGTCCCCGCGTCTACTACTACCTCTAGCAGCTTGTTCCAGACATTCACCACCCTCTGTGTGAAAAAATTTTCCCTCTGGACCCTTTTGTATCTCTCCCCCCCTCACCTTATTGTGAGCAGTTTTGGGCCCCATATTTAAGGAAGGATATGCTGGCCTTGAAAAGGGTCCAGAGAAGATTCACAAGAATGATCCCTGGAATGAAGGGCTTGTTGTATGACGAATGGTTGAGGACTTTGGGAATGTACTTGTTGGCGTTTAGAAGGATGAGGGATATCTTATTGAAACTTACAGGATATTCTGAGGCCTGGATAAAGTGGACGTGGAGAGGAAAAACTAGAATCAGAGGGCACAAACTCAGACTAAAGGGACGATCCTTTAAAACAGAAGTGAGGAGGAATTTCTTCAGCCAGAGAGTGGTGAATCTGTGGAACTCTTTGCACAGAAAGCTGTGGAGGCAAGGCTATGGAATGTCATTAAGACAGAGATGGATGGGATCTTGATTAATAAGGGAATCAGGGGTTATGGGGAAAAGGCAGGGGAATGGGGATGAGAAAAGTATCAGCCATGATTGAATGGTGGAGCATATGCGATGGACCAAGTGGTCTAATTCTGCTGCTATGTCTTATGGTCTTAAACCTATGTCCTCTAGTTTTTGACTCCCCTACCTTTGGGAAAATATGTTGACTGTCTGGCTGATCTATGCCCCTCATTATTCTTGGCTTGTATTCTCTTAGAAAATTGAGGGGTGACCTGACTGAGCTGTTTAAAATGTTAAATAGATTTGACTGGATAGGTGCTAAGAAACTATTTCCTCTGAGAGGGAAAATTAAAAACAATTAGGGAATTCAAAATTATCCTGTGTCAGACACAGCACTGAAGGAGATGGAGAGAAAACAGGGAATTATAGACTAGTAAGCTTAACATCGGTAGTGGGGAAAGTTCTCAAATCCATTATCAAGGACTTTATAGCAGAGCATTTAGAAAGCAATGACAGGATCAGACAAAGTCAGCATGGATTTATGAAGGGGAAATCGTGCTTGACAAATCTGTTGGAATTCTTTGAAGATGTAGTAGTAGAGTTGACAAGGGGAAACCAGTAGATATGGTATTTTTGGACTTCCAGAAAGCGGTTGACAAGTCCTGCACAAGAGATTATCGTGCAAGATTAATTGGAGGAAGTGTATTGAGATGGATAGAAAAACTGGTTGGCGGAGAGGAAACAAGGAATAGGAATTAATAGGTGCTTTTCACATTGGTAGCTGTAATTAGTGGGATACCACAGGAATTGGTGCTGGGACCCAGCTATTCACAATATATATTAATGATGTGGATGAGGGAACAAAATGTAACATCTCAAAGTTTGCAAATGATACCAAGTTGGATGGATGGATGAACTGTGCAGGGATCCTTCAGAATGATCTGGACAGGTTGGGTGAGTGGACTAATCAATGGCAGAGGCAGTATAATTTGGATAGCTGTGAGGCTATTCACTTTGGAAACAAATACAAGAAGGCAGATTACTACCTAAACGGCTGTAAATTGGGAAAGGGGAGTGTGCAGCGGGACCTGGGTGTCCTTGTGCGCCAGCCACTGAAGGTAAGCATGCAGGTGCAGCAGGTGGTAAAGAAGGTAAATGGCAGGTTGGCCTTCATTGCGAGAAGTTTCGAGTACACAAGCAGGGGTGTGTTGTTGCAACTATACAGGGCTTTGGTGAGGGCACACCTATAATATTGTGTGCAGTTTTGGTCTCCTTTTCTGAAGAAGATGTTCTTGCTCTTGAGAGAGTGCAGCGAAGGTTTACCAGGCTGATTCTGGAGATGGCAGGTCTGACATGTGAGGAGAGATTGACTAGGTTAGGATTGTTTTTGCTGGAGTTCAGACGAAAAAAGGGGGGAATCTCATAGAGACTTATAAAATTCTAACAGATCTAGACAGGATAGATGCAGGGAGGATGTTCCAGGGAGGGAGTCCAGAACCAGGCGTCGCAGTCTGAGGATTCGGGATAGACCATTTAGGACTGAGATGAGGAGATATTTCATCACCCAAAGAGTGGTGAGCCTGTGGAATTCATTACTACAGGAAGTGGTTGATGCCAAAACATTGAATGCATTCAAGAGGTGGCTGGATATAGCAGTAGGGGCAAATGGGATCAAAGGTTATGGGAGAAAAGCAGGATTGGACTACAGAGTTGGATGATCAGCCATAATCTTAATGAATGGTGGAGCAGGCTTGAAGGGCCAAATTGTCTCCTCCTGCTCCTATCTTCTATGAACTATAATAATACTAAATGAGTAATTGTGATTGATTTCTTATTCGGTTTTGCTGGCCTGCTGCTTGGGCAAATTGTAGCATTCTAAGTGCAATTCTGAGATATGCCACCTCCAAGCTTGTGAGGATTAAAACACAAAACTTTCCAGCTCTGCATGTGACAACACAGTTGTACAACACAGTACAACTTAGTGCCTTTACCCACAGAGAAAGCAAGGGAGTTAATGGTGCTTCTTTCACTTTTATGGGGTCTGGTCAGTGTAACCACTTGTATGACCTGAAGGATATGCTATTGTGGGTGCATTGAAAGATTAGCGTTGGCATATTTTGATATTACCTCAGTGTATTGGATGTTGGAAAAATAAGGGACAAGGTAACTGCCATTTCATTTTGTTCTTAATCATCATGGTGTGCAATTTAATGGGTAGTAACATAGGAACTAGCCAATCCTTTGACTCTGCACCATTTAATTAGTTCCTGTCTCAACTGTATGTAAATTCCATCTACCCAGCTTGGCTCCGTAGTCCTCAATTCAATTGCCCAACAAAATCTATCAATCTTTGAAATTTTTAGTTGCCCTCCAGCCTCAATATTGCTTTGGGGTAGAGAGTATCAGCTTTTCACTAGCTTTTGTGTGAAGAACTACTTCTTGATATCACCCCTAAAAGATCTCATTCTAGGTTTAAGGTTTCTTCCTTCTTTTGGATTTTGAGGAGCTAGTTTCTTTATCTCTATCCATCAACTCCAGTAACCATCATAAACATTGTAATTAGATGGATCTTGGTCCTCCAGCCAGTCAGTGATGGGGACACGTGTTGTATTAATACATGGAAGTATGGTACTTTGTCATAGAGTCAATTCTGTCACAGTTGTTAGCACTCACTTCTGAGTCAGAAGGATGTGTATTCAAGTCCCACTCAAAGACAGATACCTAGGTTGGCTTTCCAATGCAAGACTGAGGGAATGCTCAGAGGTGCAGTCTTTCAGATGAGTGTTAAACCGAGGCCCCATCTGCTGTCTCAAATGAGTGTAAAAGTTCCTGTGGCACTGTTATGAAGAAGAGCAGGGGAGATATCCCTGATGTCCTGGCCATATTTATCCCTCACTCAACATCACACAAACATGTTATCTGTCCGTTATCACAATGCCGTGTGGAAGTTTGTTTGTGCAGATTTGGGTGTTGCGTTTTGTATGTTACAACAAGGACTGCACTTCCGGAGAACTTCATTAGCTGTTAAGTGCTTTGAGATATCCTTTGAGGTCATTTAAGTTGCTATTAAAAGGCAAGTCTCTTTGTGTTTTATGTCACTTGGACCTTAGCAAGCCTTGGATCATGCACTATGTCCCTGGGCCCCACATCAGGCTACAAATATTACCTGATCCTGTTTTGTCATGATTAAGTGATGCTTAGTCCAATATAGGGGGCACCTGCATATTCTGCTAACGTCTTGAAGGTATGCCCTTCGAAAGTCACCCTTGTTGCTAGCCTGAAATCACTCAATCCCTGCACAGGACCGAGATAATGAGCAACTGGGTAGAGAAAACCCTCAAAAGGATCATTCTTCAAAACAAAATCAGGACAATAGACATTTGTTTCAGGGAACCTAACTAGCAGGTCATCAGATTGGTATAGATAAGAGATGCCAGTTGACTCACCTCAGCTTATCCATTTGAAAAGGACTTTAGAGTCACTATCCGACTTCCACACACAGATTTCCAGTAACCTGGAGTTCCTGTCATGTATTGATCTCTCATTCTGTGGTGAACAACTTCCTGACATCAATGATAAATTTGATCTTTTTTAGTTAGAATCTGTACCCTCCTCCTAATATCATGATTCATGATGAAGTAATGTTCCAGCCGTCAGAGAGACAAGGCCTTTGTTCTCCTGTATACTGAATTAATTAAGAAGTAATACCTTCATGCTACCTGTGTATTGGCTCTGAAGTGCCAATTGGGGCTTAGGTAGAATAGTAACTTCTGCGTGCCACGATTGAGCTTAGATATGAGTGTTGGAAATATTGTTGGAGAGATGCCTTTGTTAATGAAGATTCCTCTGCTTCAATAAAAGTGTTATTCTGTTTGCTAATGGACAGTATTGTGTTGGACAGGAATGGACAGAGGAAGGTGTTGAGCATTCATTCACTTGGATCCTAAACAGTAATTTCTGGACTTTAGTGTCAGCTTGAAAACATGCAAGCTTTTGAAGACTTGGTCTGTTACTTTTTGTGTAACCTCCTCCTGTCTATAAGGCAGTCCCTCCCGTGAATGCTTTCATCCTCTGACCCATGCCTCTTGTGTATTCTTCATCCCCTCCAGCTCACCTGCTGCCTGACACACTGTTGAGATTATAGAATCCCTACAATGCAGAAGGAGGCCAGTAGGCCATTGAGCCTGCACCAGCAACAATCTCACCCAGGCGCTATCCCCATAACCCCACACGTTTTTACCTTAGCTAGTCCCACTGACACTAAGGGACAATTTAACATTACCAATCCACCTAACCCACACATCTTAGGAGTGTGAGAGAAAAACAAAGCACCTGGAGGAAACCCATGCAGACAAGGGAGAACTCCACACAATCTCCCAAGGCTGGAATTGAACCCAAGGCCCTGGTGCTGTGAGGCAGCAGTGCTAACCACTGTGCCACCATGCTGTCACTATATGGGCGGCATGTTGTGTCATTAAATCCTGTTCTGCTTTAGTATCTTTGAGACCCTCCTTTAAAGTCCAAGCTTTTGGCCATCCCTCATATTTCCTTTGACATTGCACTTATTTTGTTATTTCCTTTGCCTCTGTGAAGTACTTAGAATCGTACTATCATACAGCACAGAAGGAGCATCTTTTGGTCCACTATCATGCCTCTGTTTGCCCTTTAAATGCTCTATCCAATTAGTCCCTTTAACCTGCTTTTTCTCATCACCTTACAGATTTATTTCTCTAGATTCCCTTTGAAAATTACAATTGAACCTGCTTTCACCAATCTTTCAGGTAGTGCATTCCAAATCAACAACTTGCTGTGTAAAATAATTACTCCTCATTGCATGTTGGACTCTTTTGTCAATTATCTTACATCTGTGCCTTCTACTTACTGAGCTTTCTGCCTGTGGAAACAATTTCATCCAACTGCTTTTTAAAAATCCTTCTAATATCTCTCTTAAATCATAATTGTCTGTATTAAATCTCTCCTTAACCTTTTCTGATTTAAGGACAGCCATCCCAACTTACCCAGTTTCTCTGCCCAGTGTTGTTGAAGATGCTAGATAAGTGTGAAGAATTATCTCACTGGCGAGGGGAGAAACTTGGTGGAGGTAGCTGGAGGTTCTGGTTGTGCCTCCCCAGCAAGAGAGAGGAGACAAACTGAAAGCGAGCATACTGGTACCCAAAGGGTTAACTGCTGCCTTGAGCCCATCGTGCTTAACAACACTACAGAGACCGAGCTTGTAACGCCGGATCCTGTTACCATGAATAAGATGCACTCTAACCAAACTCTGAAATAATTGCGGTTCAGACACTTTGCCAGCAGCTCGGCTAATGAAATCAAAACATGTATTGGAAGAAATGTGGGCTAAAGATTGGCCTTGACTTGCATGAGACTGTTTCCATTGGCATTTGATGAGTAAAGCAGCCTCTACTTCATTCTTTTTGGAGAGTGAAATGTTTATTTTTGCTTCCCTCTCTCCCCTTCCCCCCCAGTTACTCATAAATTTTGCTTGGTCAAAGATTTAACTCGGATTTTATTTTTTCTTCTGGCTGATGGGGGAGGGGGCAGAGCTTCATTGTATAACTTTGCTGGACCCTTTTTGTAGAGGAAATGTTATGGGAGGAGAGTGAGGGCAGCCAGTGTGCTGGCTTGCCAGTTAGTCCATCCTCATCATCGACAAACAAAATATTTTGCAAGGGAAGAGAAAGGCCATCGCAATATAATGTTTGTCAGGGTAGTCATCTGTGTTTCTTTGTGTTGGCTGTCGATAGCGAGCTTCGTGTTTATATAAGGAAATCATTATGCTTGGCTCTCTCTAGGCCAGCAATTAACTTTTCCACTGGGACAAGGAACGAACATTCTTTGACTCCAGGCAAGTTGTTTAGCTGCCCCTTGGGGGTCTGTCTAATCGTCCTGTATTTGTTCAGCTGGGCCAAGCAGGGATTGGTTCCTGCAGGGACCAGCCTGCTCTGTTGCCAGTTTCACGCTGTTAATTAATCTCCATTCCGAGAGTTTCAGCAAGTGGGTTCTGCTTATGTAACGGCAGTACAAATAGTTCTTAATTGGCCCAAAATAGATCCTCATTACTGTCTGCAGAGATTTGAGGAGGGGGAGGGAATGGAGGGGGAGGAGGGAGGAATGGAGGGGGTGTCGCAAAATTGTACTCAATTGGTGTGACTGATGCCCATGATTAAATGGGTGGCCTTCCAGCAGAGATTTGCAACAGCAGTAACTGAGTCTATTCACTGAGATTCAGTACCATGTCCTCACCCCACTATCTTTTAAAGTAAAGTTTATTTATTAGTCACAAGTAAGGCTTACATTAACACTGCAATGATGTTACTGTGAAATTCCCCTAGTCGCCACAGTCCGACGCCTGTTCAGCTCAATGCACCTAACTAGCACATCTTCCAGAATGTGGGAGAAACTAGAGCACCTGGAGAAAACTCACGCGGACATGGGGCGAACATGCAAACTCCACACCGACAGTGACGCATGTCAGGAATTGAACCTGGGTCCCTGGTGCTGTGAAACAGCAGCTAACCACTGTGCCGCCCATCTCTCCTCCACATCTGCTTCCTACTTGTTATCATTGCATCTCCAGTCCTTGCTTCCAAAAACAGAAAATGCTGGAAAATCACAGCAAGTCTGACAACATCTATGGGGTAGGAATAGAGCCAACGTTTTGAGCCTGGATGACCCTTTGGTGGAGCTGCATTTATGCAATATTTTGCATTTATCTTACCTCCAATGTCCTTGCCCTCATTTCCTCATCACTCTACCTGATCACTACGTGTGTTCCACCCCTAATCCCCCTGTTGGATGATGCTGCTTCAGCTACTGTTCATGACACTCCCCCCAACCACCAAACTCAATCTCTTCATGACAATGTACTTTGCTTCTCATTTCTTTTGCACCATTCATGACTTGAGGCTGGTCCAGAACATTTTATAGCTATTCAAGTACTTTTATGAAGTCACTGTTGTAATGTAGGAAGCGAAGTGGTCAATTTGTACACAGCAAGATTCTGTATTCAGCAACCTGATAATGACCAGATAATCTATTTTAGCGGTATCGTTTGAGGGATAAAGTTTGGTCAGAATGTCGGGAAGAAGCACCCCTGCTCTTTTTTTGAGATCACAGTATGTGAGCTTTTACACCCACCTGAGACAGAGCCTGAGTTTAATGTCTCACCCAAAGACCCAAAGTGGTGCAGCACTCCCTCAGTACTGCATCATGGTGTTAAAATAGGTTTATGCTCGAGTTTTTGGAGTGAGACTTGAATCCACAAACACCGACTTCGAGGCGAGAATGGTACTGTCTCAACAAGGCTTTCTTTAAAAACCTTCCTTTCAGCCATGCTTTTGATTTCTTTTGTCACCTCGTTATTTCTTTTAACTCATTTATGCTTCTCTGTATCTACCTTGAAAAATGAAGAGTAAGGAGCTTGAATCACTTGACTTATTTGGGCCTCTACCTTTAGCATGTTTTGCTCAGTTTGGCTTCGGTCCGTAGTTGTGTGGGGTGGGTTGGGAGAAGGAAACAGGATCAAATGTTGCTCAGCAGCCTTGCTAGAAACAGCATTGAATTTTGACTGTGATGGAAATTGTGTCTCTGAACATTTACCCCCTTTCGCCGTTGAGTTGCCTTTTTGGTGGGTAACTGGGCTTATTTATATTCTTTCATGGGACGTGAGCATCGCTGACATTTATTGCTCAATCCTAATTGAGAAGGTGGTAGTGATCTCCCTTCTTGAGCCGCTGCAGTCCGTGTGGACTATGTGCATCCACAGTGCTGTTCGGAAGGAAGTTCCTGGATTTTGACCCAGCAACAGTGAATGGCGATATAGCTCCAAGTTAGGATGGTGTGTGACTGGGAGGGTAACATGCAGGTAGTGCTGTTCTCATGCATCTACTGTTCTTGTCCTTCTAATTGGGAAAGGTCACTGGTTGGAAGGCGCTGTTGAAGGCAGTTGCTACAGTGCATATGGAGGCCACTGCTGCTTCTGTATATTGAGGAAGGAAATTAACATTTAAGGTGATTAACCAAGTGGGCTGCTTTGTCTTAGATGGTGTCGAGCTTCTTGAGTTTTGTTGGAGCTGCACTCATCCAGTCGAGTGGAGAGTATGGGGTCACACTCCTCCTGATGGGTTGCCCATCCAACAATGCCAGTCCACACTTCCACAAAAGCTAGAATACCGATTCATCACAAAATTGCTGTCTCACTGTGACATCAGAGCTGTCATGGTCTTCATGCTGGGAAGTGTATATATTAGAGGGAGGAAGGAGGTCATTTTATCCTCATAAATTTGGCAGTAACCAGATGTAGCAGGTCACATGTATTTTGTAGAAGGTGCCTGATTTTCATGCCATTGACATGAATAGAAATAAAACCATCCCAAAGTTATGAACTCTGACCTGGATATATTCCTGGAGGTTTCATCACATGACCTTCAGCCACCTGGTCCAGTAAAACAGTATTTTTTTCCCCCGTGCAGTATTTTATGACTAACATATTAAAGTGTTCGAAACAAATGTAGAAAAAAACTATTTCTTTGAACGTTCTTCTCCAAGGTTAGTTGTTGTAGTGGTGCCCAAAAGATTCCTGAAAACTCCAGGAATGATCTTGGCGGGTTGGCAACCCAAGTTCTACAACAGCCTGGCGACCCAGCCTGTTACAGCAAGTTACCATTCACCCCCACCACCCACTCCCCTTCCACCAGGTGACAAGATGCCCTTGCAGCACATTATGGTTGTCGCTGCCAAGAGTAATGGTGGAGGCAGTTACGATAAGGATGTTTAAGGGGCTTTTACATCAGTGCAGGAACAAGCAAGAAATAGAGGGATATGGACCAAGGGCAGGCAGAAGGAATTAGTTTAATTTTGTGCCATGTTCATGGGCCAAAGGACTTGTTCCTGTGCTGTACTGTTCTATGTACTACGTCCCATTTGGGATTTTCAGAATGAGCATGAGGACTGAAGGCGGAGTGAGACAAATCGCAAACTGTGACTGTGGCGACCCGAGTCCACTACAGTCACTCAGGCAGCTTCTAGCATTCCTCCTCATTTTGGCAGTGCCTGTTATGATTTAATTTTTGGGGGTGGGGGGAGTGAGGGGAATGTCTGAACCCAGCTGCACAGATCCTTTCTTTGAAGGCTTCAGACTCTTGTTAATTGAGAGAAATAGTTGCTAAATTGCACTGAAGGTCAGGCCCTTTCTTTGGCTCTTGTTTCTTTTTAAACTCTTCTCAGCTGGTTTCCAGGTGCGGGTGCTCTGGCTGTGATGCTGGAATTAAACAGCAGTCAATTGGAAAGCACTCCAATAAGCATTCCAGGCAGAAGTATGCTGGTGTCATGGAAAGAGGCACTTTTCAGGTCCAACTGCAGCTGATTAACTACACAGCCCTAGCTGGCCTTCAGTGGAGCTTTTTGACTTTAATGCAGCCTTTCTGTGTTCTGGCACCTGTCAAAGTTGAGTTGTGTTTCTTGAGGGAAGGTTTCACGGAGAATAACCAGATCCACGCGTGTGTTTGGCTAATGGAAGGGGGGGGAGGTAGATAGATAGGGAATGGGGATGAATCCAAGAAGCTTTGTTGTTTCTGAACATGCTTTCTTCCCTTCCCAATTCCTGCCTCCCCCCCCATTCTATTTCGTCAGTGATTCCTTCGGTGAGATATGATCCTCCGGGACTCACCAAGCCCCACTCTCGGGTCTTATTCCAGCCATCACTCTTTATTTCTGAGCTTGGTCAGAGAATCCAGTTCGACTGTCAGCTTGATACTGACTTCACCAGATGTCTAGTTCTGCTTGTTTGCAGCAGTTGTCAGCATCTGAAGCCAGTTAGCAGCGCACCCTGCTGCAAAGCAATAAACTGGGCCTTTCTAAAATTTGCCATTCACTGCCACATTGGGCCGAAATCTATCCTGACGATCATTGGACTCACTGCATCAGGAGTCATGCTTGTATCTGGATTGAGCCCGGTAGATCATTGTGTGTCACAGTGGCATTACTGAATCCATCTCACTGGTGCCCCTGTTACCTGAGGCAGCCAGCATAGATTGGGAGTTACCAAAGTCTATTTCCCAAAGTCACATCACATGCTGTCAGTCTGTGCTGGTTTTTATGCTCCACACAAAGCTTTATCAATATATCTTGGTATATTTTTTCCCTTGTGTACTTACCTAGCTTTTCCTTAAATGCATCTGTACTATTCACCTCAATAAGCAAGAAGCAAGATTGCATTCTACCCAGTTCTGCAGGTAGTTTCTTTTGGACTCATTATGATTTATTAGTGACAACTTAACGTTTGTTATCCTTGCTTCTGGATTGCTGCACAGGAATGTATGTCCACCCTATCAAATCCCTTCATGATTTTCAAGCCACCCCATTTGAAAAATTTATTTATTTATTTCACAAGTAAGGCTTACATTAACAATGCAATGAAGTTACTGAAAATCCCCTAGTCGCCACACCCCAGCACCTGTTTGGATACACTGAGGGAGGATTTAGCATGGCCATTGCGCCTAACCAGCACTTCTTTCAGACTCTGAGAGGAAACTGGAACACCCAGAGGAAACCCACACAGACACAGGGAGAATGTGCAGACTTAGTGCAGACTTGGCACAGACAGTGACCCAAGCCGGGAGTTGAACGTGGGTCCCTGGTGCTGTGAGGCAGCAGTGCTAACCACTGTGCCACCCCTATATTCTCTTTCTTTTCTACAAAGAGCTACAGCCAGTTCAGTCTTTTCTGATAGGTGTTTGTGTGTGTGTGTGTGTGTGCACATTTGTGCGTGTGTGTGTGTGTGTGTGTTCGTGTCGGTTGCTCTGATCTCCGATTTATTCCTGCGGGTTCATGGCCAGCCTGCCAACCTGTGGTCAACTTCTTACATCTTATCCCCTTAAGTGATAAATTTACAGTCAGCTGTTGAAGGACATTGGGACTACATGTTAGTAGTTTTCTGGTACATTGGAAGGAAGTTGATGTTTAAGGCATATTCCTTTAAATCTGTGGCGTTATGTGGTGCAATCGCTTCACACATTCCAGCCAATCTTGGCTGATGAAGTCTCCCTCGTGAAAACTGTCAGGGCTCTTGACAAAATGAGTTTGGAGCAGTCTTAACCCAGTTTTGAGTAGGCTCAGTTTCATCGCAATCACTTATAGAATGTATTTAACATAATTAAGTGACTCATGACACTTAGAATCATACAGTGCAGAAGGAGGCCACTCAGCCCATCGAGTCTGCACTGACCACAATTCCACCCAGGCCTTATCCCCACAACCCCATGCACTTACCCTAGCTAGTCCCTCTGACACTAAGGGACAATTTACCGTGGCCAGTCAACCTAATCCGCACATCTTTGGAGTGTGGGAGGAAACTGGAGCTCCCGGAGGAAACCCACAGCGACACAGTGTGAATGTGCACAATCCACTAAGAGACAGTCACCCAAGGCTGGAATTGAACTCGAATCCTGGTGCTGTAAGGCAGCAATGCTAACCATTGTGCCACTGTGCCAGTTTAATGGAAGAAAGCATCAGAGAGGTTGAGGAAGAGAATTCCACAACTTGCTGCCTAGCCAAGGGCACAGCTGCCAGTGCTGGAGTGAAGGAAATGGGGAGGCAGATGAGCACAGACTTGGAGAAGCACAACGATCTCGGAAGATTGTAGTGCTGGAAGAAGTTACAGAGAAGAAGGGGTAAGTTGCCCTGATATGAGTTTCAAATCTGCAATCTTGTCATTGTCAGACGAAGAGGCAGTTTAGTTCAGCGAAGCACAAGGTTGACAGGTGAATGGGACTTGGTTTGGGCTAGGGTATGGCAGCAAAGTTTAGGATGAGCTTAAGTTTACGGAACAAAAACAGAAAATGTTGGATAATCTCAGCAGGTCTAGCAGCATTTGTGGAGAGAAACAGGGTTAACGTCTCGGATCTACATTATCCTTCAATAGAACTGTTCTGCAGTTCCGAATAAAGATCACCATAGTTGCAGCCTTCAGACAATCTATATATTTCATTCATGGAAGAGATTACAGATATTTAACTTGTGCTGTATCTGCCCTGGGAGTATTTGATGGGACATTGTTTTAGAGCACTTTATTCTGTATTTAACCTGTGCAGTACCTACCCTGGGAGTATTTGGTGCAATATTGTAGAGAAAATTTATCTAACTCATGCAAACCTGCATGGCAGTGTTTGATGGGACGGTATAAAGGACATTTTATTGTGCACCTAACCAGGGCTATACTGTGAAAACTCATAATGTAATTCAGGGTTGCATTTTAGTACAGTACTGTAAAGTGTCTACATTGTTGGAGATGCTGCAATTCAGATGAAATGTAAGAGATTCCATAGCACCATGTGGAGTAGATCAGTGGAACTCTCCCAACATCTTGTTACTAAAATAGATTAGCTACTTTATTACTGTTCAGGAGGACCTTATTTGCAAACATTAATTGAAGCTCATATTTGAAGCCTGTTCAAGCGAATGGTATTTGAAATGTAAACATTTGAAACATGTGTAGGCTATATGGCTCCTTGGACCAGCCCTGCCATTCAGTGATTCAGAACCCTCTGAGTGAAGAATTTCCTCCTCACCTCAGCCTGAAATTGTTAACTGTTATCCTGAGACAGTGACTCCCCTAGTTCCAGACTGTCTAGTTAGAAGAAACAGTTTTCTTCATGAGATTCATTGACTGAAAGGGTGGCCTTTGCCTTGGGAGAAGCTGCTGGTTCCTCAGCATCTTGGTGTCCACAAGGTTGTGTTCAATGCCACCTCAAATTCACTGGAGTGCTGGTATGCCCAGCAGAGTGTGCTATGCCCCTTACTGCAGTTTGAGTTGGTCCTCTCCTTCTTCCTCCTCTCCCCCCCACCCCCTCCACACACACACACACACACACACACACACACACACACACACACACAAACTTTTACCATCGCAGTCACTGTGGAAAGCTCAATCTCTGATTGAACTTGTGTGCCCTGCGTCGAGCTATGCACTGCTGCACACAGCAGAAAACATTGTTCCTCTCTTGATCAAAGTCAGAGGCTGGAAAGAAAATTAATTAACTTGCTGGCCTCCAGCCCTGTGTGGGCCTCCACACTCTCCCCAGAGGGTACAAAGATGCTTTGTATCTTACATGGAGTCAAACTCATTAATGTCCTCTGACCGGGGTATTGACCCAGTGTACCAGCCAGCAGGTTAATGATCAATGGCATTTGGTATTTGAGTTGCACTTTAACAGAATCAGGTGAAACCAGTTCTTACCCAACACCATTGTTTTATGTATTATGGTGCAGTTTTTTCAGTCTCGGAGGCGATTAGGATTAGTGTCAGCATAAATACTCTAGGACGTCGTTGGATTGAGATGGCTATTGCTCTGCTAACTCATTGCCAAATCCACACAAAATCAGACCTGTCACCTCTATCCGTATTTCACTGCTTTGGATGGCAGGCAGGTCATATATTTATCATTTTCAGTTAAATGTTGTTGGTGGCAGGAGGTCAGTGCTCCTGCATACAGTCTTACTGGGATCAGAACAGGTCACTGTGAATCTGCCTCTCCATTTGTTCCCTTTGGTATTCCTTGCCCCTCGCTTTTCTTCTGTTTTACACTTTGCACTCTTTCTTCTTCTACCTCTCTCTTGCTCCCTCCACCTCTTCCTCCTGTTTCTACAATCCCACTTTTCCCCTTCTCCCTGCCATTTTCTCTCTCTCTACATTCTCTCCTTCACTTGGTAACTTCCTGCCTAGCTCTTAGCTCTCTCTCTGTCTCTCTCACTGTCTCTTCCCGGTCTCCGCCGCTACCTGTCCCTGCCGCAAGGCTGACATTCAGTTGTGAAGGCTGTTGGAAACTTACTTCTTACCTCAACTTAACGAAAGGTACAAGTAAGATATAAAGTACAAATGTTTGGAATGATACCTGCAGCACAGCCCAATTAGTTCGGCATGTGGGACATTGTAGTTTTTTTCTTGCCCTAATTTGATTCCCTTCTCACTGATGAGGTCCAGTTTCATGGTTGTTAGAAGTCTTATTCACACCAAGGAGACCCTACAACATGCTGTGTGATGAGAAAAGGAGACTCCATTTAAATACCCATTCTCAATGATATCTCTATATAACATATCAGTGCAGAAGAGAAGACTGAAACATTTGCAACTTATCATCAGACAGAAATGCTGAGTGAATGACCCATCTTGGCCTCCTCCTGAAGTCCCAGCATTATAGGTACCAATTTTCAGTCAGTTCGATTCATTCAACATGATATTAAGAAATGGCTGAAGATACTGGATTCAGTGAAAGAATGGGCCCAACATCACAACTGGTGACTTGTGCTCCAGAACTAGCTGCACTCACTACAAAATGTCTCAGTACAGCTACATCACTCAACATTTGACTGACAATATGGAAAATGACCAGTCTGTCCTGTACAGTAAAAGTGGGACAAAAACTATCTGACTGATAATCGCCCATCTGTGCACTCTGGGTCATCAGCAAAGTGATGAACGATGTCATTGACAGTGTATTTAAGTGGCAGTTACTCACCAATAACTTATTCACCAATGCTCAGTCTGAGTTCCACAGTAAGAAGTCTCACAACACCAGGTTAAAGTCCAACAAGTTTATTTGATAGTAAACCCACAAGATTTCAGAAATGCTGTGCCTTCGTCAGGTGATGAAGGCCTCAGGGCATCACTGCAGGAGTTCAGAAAGGCAGTGTCTTAGCCCCAATCATCTCTAACTGCTTCATCAGTGATCTTCCCTCCATCTTCCTGTTTGCTGGAGATTGAACAATGTTCAGTTCCATTTCAAATTCCTCAGATAATGAAGCAGTCTTTCCACAAGCAGCAAGACCTGGCTTAAGTTCAGGCTTGGGCAGAAAAATTGCAAGAAATATTAACACCACAGAAATGTCAGGCAATGACCGCCTCCAACGAGAGAATCTAACCTTCTCCCCATGATATCCAATGGCATTACCATTGCTGACCCCCCCACTATCAACATCTTGGGGGTCATCTTTGCCCAAAAACCTAATCTGGACCAGCTACATAAATATTTTAGCTACAAGACTGGATCAGAGGCTGGGAATTCAGCAGTGAACAACTTATCTCCTGACTCCCCAACGTCTGCCCACATCTATTTATGAGGCACAGGTCAGGACTGTTATAGAAGATGCTCCCCGTGCTTTGATGGATACAGCTGCCACAACACTCAAGAAGTTCACCATAGGTGAAAAGGGTGGTGTAGTGGTATTGTCGCTAGACTAGTAATCCAGAGACCCACTGAAATATTTTGAGGCCCTGGGTTTGAATCTCACCATGGGAGAAATTTGAATTCAATAAAAAATCTGGAATTAAAAGTCTAAAAATGAAGCCATTGTAGATTGTTGTGAAACTCCATGTGGTTCAGTAATGTTCTTTAGGGAAGGAAATCGATCATCCTTACCTGGTCTGGCCAACATGTGACTCCAGAGCCACAGCAATGGGGTTAGCTCTTAAGTGCCTTCAGGGATGGGCAATAAATGCTGGCCCAGCCAGCAATGCCCACATCCTGTGAACAAATTGTTTAAAAATCCATAACAAAGCAGCCTGCCTGATTGACACCCCCCTTTCACCACCTTAAATAATCACTCCCTCCCACAGCAGTGCACGTAATATCAGTGTGTATCATCTATAAGATGCATTGCAGCAACTTACTAGGCTTTCCTTGACACCACCTTTCAAACCTCTGACTTGGAATAATATTGCCAACTCTTCATTGTCCTTGGATCAAAATCCCTTCTTATGGCATTGCGGGTATACCTACATGACAAGTACTTCTGTGGTGCAAGAAAGTAGCTCATCATCACCTTCTCAAGGGCAGTTGGGAATGGGCAACAAAAGGTGACCCTGCCGGTGGCACACACATCCCATAAATGAATAAAAAGAAGCTGTGAGTTGAACTGGGACCTTCTATGAATGGATGGTTCAGTATCAGGAATGTGCTTGTCCAAAGAACTATTGGTGAAATGTCTCTTGTTTGGTCACAGAGTTCAGTAAACTACTATTAATGAGACCTATGCAGTGGTCTAGGGAAGGCATGGACACATAAACAAGGGATTGTTGCAAACAGCATAATTTTTGAGAAGGGGAGAGGAGAAAAGCAAATACAATGGGGTTTACCCCTTGAATGCTGAATAACGCAAAACCTCTCTGGCTCGCACGCCATCCGTAGGATTGATTGCACCTCTTTGAAGTGGAGTTAGATGCCCGGCACTGAAGAACATTAATCAAGCAGCAGCATTCCGGGGATTAAATGGATACAGCAGGAATGAAATGGATACTCCAGGGAAAACTATGAGAATTGTCAGCCTTCACTTGCTCACCATAAAATCTAATGCAATAACTTTCCTTTCATTATTCTCTGGTGTTCTCAATATTACCATGTTCCTGTGCTGATTCTGTATGTGGTTACATGTTGTTACTCTCTGATTCCCCACAGCTTTGGGCTAAAACCCAGCTTCAGCGGCACATACAGTTTGATGGTCTGCCTGTCTTGTTATTAGTTGCAGAAAGCATTCAGTGCCCCTTGGTTTCAATTGCAATGTAGCTTTAATTTGAAAGTACACAGCTTACTTCCATCCTTTGGTTCTGGTACACAATTCTGACAACTGGATTAAAGTGGGAGGTCAGCGTACCGTATGTTGGGTGTTTACAGATTGTATTTCCTTGTCTGATACACTTATCTTTACTGAACTAAACACTTGTCTGTCATGTCTGGTGGCACTTACTAACAGGCTGACCTCTCATATTCACTGAGTTGTTTCTTTCCATAGTGTGCAATCTAATGTATGAGTGCGGGGGGGGGGGGGGGGGGGGGGGTGTGTGTGTGTGTGTGTGTGTGTGTGTGTGTGTGCGTGCGTGCGCACCACCACAGTGGTTAGCACTGCTGCCTCACAATGCCAAGGACCCAAGTTCGATTCCTGGCTTGGATTGCTGTCTTCGTGGAGTTTGTATGTTCCCCCTGTGTCTGTGTGGGTTTCCTCCGAGTACTCTGGTTTCCTGCCACAGTCTGAAAGACGTGCTGGTAAGGTGCATTGACCTGAACAGGCACTGGAGTGTGGCGATTAGGGAATTTCACAGTAACTTCATTGCATTGTTAATATAAACCTTACTTGTGATTAATAAATAAACTTTACATATTGTTCCAGGGGAAATTCTTGATTCCCAACAATGGCATACCCGTTTGGAGTGAGTTGAAAAAGTTGGCATCAAATCCAAAACAATCTCTCTACTTTTTTATCGATCTCTCTCTGTGTCACTTGACTCAGTTGCCCTTCTCTCTCGCTTACTTTTTCTATCTTTCTACTCTCACACCCTCTCATCCTCTTACTCTCTACTTTTCTCCATCCTATTCCCCCTTGGTGTGAAGCAAAGAATTTGAACTGGCTGGATCAAATCTCGACCAGGTGACTTTTGGAAGTTTTCCCTCACTGCTGTGGTTGTAAGGATCGTTTGTGAATGAATACAAGAAGTTCCCAGCAGGCATGGGCACACAGCGACCAAAGAAGCCTTTCTTTCGCTCACATATAGAGAATAGCTGCTGTGAGGCTGAGACACATTGTTCAGGGCGAGGACTTTGCATCTGATGTCCTCAGAATGTTTGATTCTGGCACTGACTGGTGGAATTGGGAAAATATTCCAATCAGAGCACTGGTTGGGTATTAAAGAAAAGAACTCCAGATCTCGCACTCAATAAAAGATTGCATCGAATGCTGAATTATTTTAGTCTGCAACTTCATTTGAGGCTATTACTGATGGGCATGCTGCCCCTGTGAGGGGTTCAATATGTCTCTTCCAAAGAGTAATGGTTGCAGGACATTAGTTAGTTTTCTTTGTGCTACTTATTTATATGGAGAAATGATTTCCATCATGCTGCAATTTTCCTTGAAGCACAACTTTAATAGTGATCTTACACGGTGCCCAGTGATTGTGGCAGCAAGTTGTTATCAATCCCATGTGGGCAGCATTGGCTGTGTTTTAAGTACTGAAGTTGGTTGGTCAGGTTATGTGCAATTTCCATGCACTGCATTAGGTCAACTTTTAGGAAGTGATAGCATGAAAGCTTTTATGTCTCCATTTTATTCCAGATTGATGGGAAAGATGGGGATCTGTCTCTGTAATCAATCTTTTCTATATCTAACACCACGGTCCTTGATGAAACATCTCCATAGTTGTGCAATAGAAGTCACATGATCTAAGTGGATTGAGAATTGACAGGGGATGATGGTAAACAGTGAAGGCCCACAAGAAGACAGCAAGGATTTGCACTAGGCCCCTGCTGCTCATGCTGTTTGTGAATGATGTGAAGCAAGTTATCAGCAGAATGTAGCATATTACATTGGCTGATCAACACAACATTGTGTGGGCGGGTGAGCAGAAAGAAGATTCATATTAATTGGATTTTGAAGAATCAAGCAGATGGGCTGAGAAATAACAAATGGATTTTAACTTGGATGTAAATGCCATAGATGACAAAACAGTAGCCATGTGTAATGTGAATGGCTTCCATTCCCAAGGAAAATTATAGATTATAATAATGAAAGATCTGCCATTGTGAATCAGTTGACAAGGTCTACCAGGTATTGGCACATATTTGGAAGGAAACTAGTTATGATTATGCAAGTCACTGTTTGATCTACTGATTAATAGTTATCCTTCAACTAACATCACTGAAAAGATTACCTGAACTTGATCAGTTGCTGTTTGTGGGACATTGCTGTGCACATATTGGCTGGAATCTTATCGTCCCACCCGCCATGGGAATCGGAGCGAGGGGCGGACCATGGAAAAGTCCGTTGACCTTGAGGTTTTGGGGCGATCGAGGCCATAAAATCACGTCCACTGTCTGTCATACCTGCTTACATTATGACAATCACTACACACAAAACGTACTTAACGTAAGGCACGAGAGATTCAAGTTCTTCCTTTGTTATCAGTCTGTAGTTATTGGCAAGCAATTTGCCTGGCATGGTGCTGTCTCACAATGCCAGGGACATGGGTTCAATTCTGGCCTCGGGGGGCTGTTTGTGTGGAGGTTGCACGTTCTCCCTGTGTCTGCATGCGTTTCCTCTGCGTGCTCTGGTTTCCTCCCACAGTTCAAAGAGGTGCGGGCTAGGTGGATTGGCTGTGCTAAGTTGTCCCTTAGTGTCGGGGGGATTAGCAGGGTAAATATGTGGGGTTATGGGGATAGGATGGGTCCTCTTGCATTGGAGGGATGCTATGATTCTATTCTATGAATGTTCTCTGTAAGCAGCCATACAGCAATCTGAAGGCCTTCTTATAGATTTCACAGTCAGATCCTTAAAGTTTGCTCATGTGTGAAGTTTAAAGTGGCCACAAACTTATACAAATCACCCAGGCACTGCAGATAAAAATCGAGGGAATGTTGCTGATAAGGCCAATTGTTCAATCTTGTATGCAATATTTTTCTTTGTAACTGAAAAAGAGTATGACCATTTCATTATTCAATCTATTTCCCATGTGTGTTTATTCACACCTCCCCAAAATTCAACTCCCATAAGAAAGTACTTCGTATGAATCAAAACTTGACTTTAATGAGCAAAATCGATATGATAATGGCCCACAATAATCCAGCGCCATTGTAAGTAGCTTTGGAAATTTGGGTACCGCTATAAATCTCTACTCTGTTTGATCTGGCAAATTGTAATGTTGCCAAACATGTGGCTCAGGCTAAAAAATGGATTGGACTTATTAGACAATGTAATTATACAGGAGTGAGAAAGTATCAGATGATTAAACATATAGCAATACTTTAATTATGACCATTCCTTTGAACCTTTTGTTTCTCAAACAAAAATCAAAGGGAATTCTTTGTTGTGCATTTTTATGCCTGCGCCAAACCACAAGTCCAGTGACCTGCACATTGGATTGACCTGCATGAATTAAAGTAAATCATTTGGAATGCACTTCCTGAATGGGTAGTGGAAGCAGATCCAACAGCAACTTTCAGAATGGAATCGGAATAAATACTTGATAAGGAAACATTTGCAGGACTGTGGGATAAGAGCAGGGTAGTGTGTGACCTTATAAATAGCTGTTTGAAAGAATCAGTACACACACGGAGGGCTGGGTGGCTTCTTTCTATCCTGTATTGTATGAAGTAGGGAAAACTCAGAACCCATGGTTAAGAGTCAGAACAAAGCCAAAGCTGCAATTTCCTCTGAAAATCGGCTGATATCTTTGAGCTATACTCCGACAGCTGGTGCAGAAAGTATCTGCCACAGACCTGAAACACCTATCATATATAGATAGACAAGTGGGTTTAAATGAGTTGATAATGTTGTTGGATGAAAGTTTCATTGCTAGACTATTGAAAATGTGAATCATACTTGAAACTGCCAAAGCAGGCATGTTAATAGAGCACGGAACATTGATCCATGGCCAAAAGTTTGGTTAATGGGGTAAGTTTCAAGGAGCGACTAAAAGGATAAAGAGAGAGATGGAGAGGTATAAGGAGAGAATTACAGAGCTCAAGGCACTAAAAAGCAGTGGGAAGTTCCAGCCACAGAATCTATTTTAAATGTTTCAGTTGTTACAAACTCTACAGAACATGGAGATTTCCTGTTAAAAGACAGAGGACAGATTCCATGTCCACTGTCGATCCATTCAAATGGTTTGAGGAGAGTGAAGAGAATGATTTCAAGTCTTTTGGGATCACAACTGTTTACATTATATGAGACCTGGTGGAGTTGGTGATTAAAGGGATAACTTCTTGGACGCTGGCCAGCAGCAACCCAAAAGTAAACTTGCTGGGATTTTACTGTGGTCATCCATCATGAATATCTTGGAGTTTACATTTTTGGTTGCAAGCTGGCTATGGCAGACTCATGCCCTCAACATGAATCTCAGCTCCAGATCGCAACTTAAGTTGTGAGAAGGATTGGGAGGGAATTTAAAGTTTGCTTGGAAGGGGAGTATACTCCAAGGAGATGGGTTTTTTCAACATTGAAAGCTATACAATAAGGTACAACAGAAATGCTTTATATTCTATCCTCTTAGACCATTTGCTTACATACCATAGACCTTAGCAAACAATATCTAAGTAATAAAACAATATGTAAAAACATAATATTAAGTTGATTCCACCCTAGCTATGACAGTAACACTTTATTCTGTACCCTCTCTATTCCTTCCCTATGTACTGTATGAATGGTATTTGTCTGTATTGTGTGCAAGAAACAATACTTTTCACTGCAAGCCAATACATGTGACAACAATGAATCAAATCAAAAAACATGCCCCACACCAAGCTTAATAGCAGCTTTAAATTTTTGCAATGAAATCACACAAAAGCACCACTCTTCCCCAACTCAGTTGCAAACCCACTTTTGGATTTGGGCATTGCCGTTTGAATGCGTTTCAGGACTGGATGAAGGCTTTGCGAAGTGGTTCGTTGGAGTGCCCAGTCTGCATGTGGTCCCCAGGCTTCAATCTGGTCAGTTTTCAGAGAGAGGCAGGTTATTGAGCCCCCTGCACACATAACTCGAGGACCTGATTGCATAATTAACCAGCCTCAAACAGAATTGGAATTTTATTTCTACTGATGTAGTGCACTCGGAATCATAGAGTACAGAAGGAGACCATTTGGGCCATCTTCCTGGACTGGCTCTTTGATAGAGTTGTCTGGTAACTTCACCCCCATCCCCCTCCCACTGTTTCACCATGGTGTTATAAGTTGATCCTTTTCAAGTACTTACACAATTCCCTTTTGAACCTGCCTCTGCCATCCTTTCGGGCATCACAACAACTCGCAGTACAAAAACAATCCTCTTCTTCCCTTTTTCGGCATCTGTGTCACCTGGTTACTAATTCTGCTGCCAATGGAAAAGGCTTCCCCTTGTTAAACTTCATAAATTTGAGAATTGCCAGAAGTGATACTTCATTCCACAAAATACTAGCCGGGCTGCATGGTGGCACAGTGGTCAGCACTGCTGCCTCCCAGCATCAGTGACCCGATTCGATTCCCGGCTTGGGTGCCAACCTGTGTGAGTTTCCTCCGGGTGCTTCAGTTTCCTGCCACAGTCTGAAAGACATGCTGGTTAGGTGCATTGGCCATGCTAAATTTTCCCTTTTGTGCATCCGTACAGGTGCCAGAATGTGGCAACTTGGGGATTTTCACAGTAACTTCATTGCAGTGTTAATGTAAGCCTACATGTGGCACTAATAAATAATCTTAAAGCTTAACTGGAGTTCTATTTAAAGTTTAAAGTTTATTTATTTATTAGTGTCACAAGTAGGCTTACATTAACACTGCAATGAAGTTACTATGAAAATCCCAGCAAAGGGTTTGAGAGTTTGGGAGGTACTGACGGATCTGCTCAATGGTGGAAAGACGTACAGTGAGAAATGTTGAATGATTGAAGTAATAAAGATGCACCTCAACCAACTGTCGTATGATTCTAGATAGCATTGATGGGCCACTGACCCATCGGAAGCATCACATTCATTGCTTTCTGTAAATTGGATTGCGATTGAGTGTGGGAACCTTGGTTCATATTTCTAGTACTTAACCGAGAATACAGAAGATCTCGACCAGCAATCTAGCAGATTCTATCTTGCCACAGATTCTGCTCTGCAGCTCAGTTGATGGTGTATTTTCCACTTGGCAGCTGGAGGATGCATTTTGTTTCTCCATGAAGATAATGGTCCTTTAGCGTTCCAGAACCTTCCATGCCCTGTTCTTTGATTGTTCTGAATACCCTTTTATTTTTGATCACCCTAGCGAAACGAGATACTAGTCAAGCGTTGCATTATTTTTAATTATTGGCGGTTTTAGGAGGCCTTAAGTGGATTGAACTCAACAAAAAGAGTTTGGAGAGTTATTTTGTTTCTGCTGTTTGACATAGTTTACCGTTGACTCATATAAGTAAGGGGGACGGCCTCGGCTCAAAGCCCACTAAACCAAACTGGTTTGAGGTGGTTGTGTGGGAAGATAATGTTGTAGTATTCTTATGTTTAAGCACCAACTTTGTGGCTTGAGTTCACATATTGTGCCTATTACTTTTTAATAAAATTCCTCTTTTTTTATGAGACATCTTCGTTGAGTTAACGAGCAAATGTTCCCTGCTGCTCCCCCCAGTACCAGGCAGGCTTTCTGTTCCTGAGCTGTTAGTTGCTGTGATCTGGTTGGTCTTATAAATGATATTTATCTAGGCAATGACTCAGTCATTCTTGATCCTTTCATAATTAAAGAGCAAGTTCACTTCAACGTGTAGGCACGGTAGCACAGTGGTTAGCACTGCTGCCTCACAACGCCGGGTTCGATTCCAGTCTTGGCTCATTGTTTGTGCGGAGTCTGCACGTTTTCTCCGCTTTTGCGTGGATTTCCTTCAGGTGCTCTGGTCTCCTCCTACATTCTGAATGACGTGTTGGTTAGGTACATTGGCCATGCTAAATTCTCCCTCAGTGTACCTGAAAAGGCGCCGGAGTGTGACAACTAGAAGATATTCACAGTAACTTCATTGCAGTGTTAATGTAAGTTTACTTGAGACACTAATAAATAAAATAAACTGTAGCATCACCAGTTTAGAGTTAGTGTCAAAAACTTGGAAAGGGTGCGTAGGAGATTTACCAGAACAGTACATACCAGGTTGATGAATGCAAGTTACATGGAGAGACTGAAGAAACTGGGGTTGTTCTCCTTCGAGCAGAAACGGTTAAAGGGAGATTTCATAAAGGTGTTTAATAAATGGTTTTGATAGAATAAATGGGAAGAAACTGTTTCCAGTGGTTGGGAGGGAGGAGGCGGCAGCTGGTGTTGATAACCAGAGGACTCAGATTTAAGATTGCCAAACGAACAGGAGGGGAGATGAGAAGAAGCCTTTTTGCTCATTGAATTGTTACAATCTGAAATGCACTGTCAGAATCAGCAGTGGATGCAGAATCAGTGGTGACCTTTAGAACAGAATTGGATAAATATTTAAAAAGGAAATATTTGCCGGACGCTGAGGAAAGTGAAGGGCTGTGGGACTAATTGGATAGCTCTTTCTAAGAGCCAGCACAAACATACTAGACTAAATTAATCTGTTTTACAACCAGGTATGATGTTCATGACATTTGGTTTATTTCTTTCTTTTTTGGCAGTGACATTTCCTCTCTTCGAGTCCTGAAAGCAGTAATTCTTGTAGCTTGGTCCCATATACCCATTGGTAACTCACCCATCTGCGTGAGCCCAGATGGTGAATTTTGGCACGCCCTAGAGGAATCATAACCAAGCCCAGACTGACCCCTTCCTGACATCCACTCGCATTCACTTTCTGGCAATTGTCACTGCTAGAAATCAGAACTAGAATGACCTTCATTTCCCCCACCCAAACCCACTGCCATGCAGTGTCCCCACCTACTAACTGAGATTAGTAGGCTCAGCAGACCAGGACGCATACCTAGGATTGTCCTTCCTATCTCTCTAACCTTCTTTCCGCAGCCCTACAACCTTTTGAGCGCCTCCAGTTCTCCATATTCCCATTTGTAATCACTCTACCATTGGTGGCATTGCCTTCAGCTGTTGGGGCCCTCAGCTCTGGAATTTCCTTCCTAAACTTTTCTGTCCCTCTTTCCTCCTTTCAGATGCTCCTTACTTAAAATTTAGTTACCTATCCTAATATCCCCTAATGTGTCATGGTATCATTTTTTGTTCGATAGTCGCTCCTGTGAAATGTCTTGGGACATTTTACCACATTAAAGTTGCTGTATAAATACAGTCCCTCAAAGGCCAGTATACCTTTCCTGAGGTGTGATGCCCAAAGCTGATTATAGTACTCCAGATGGGATGTAACTAAAGCTCTGTACACAGTAATGCAATAGGAGAGGCAGAGGTGGAGTGGTAGTATCCAGAGATCCAGAATAATATTCTGTGGACCTAGATTCAAATCCTGCCATGACAGCTGGTGAAATTTGACTTAAATGAAAATCTGGAATTAAAGGTCTAATTAAAAACCCTTCTGGTTCACTAATGTCCTTTGGGGAAGTAAGTTTGTCATTCTTACCTGGTCTGACCTATGTGTGACTCCATAGTAATATGGTTGACTCTCAGGGATGGGCAATAAATGCTGGCCCAGCCAATCACTCCTACTTCCCATGAATGAATAAAAAAGGAGGGTGATTTTTTTGGAGTTGGGACATAGTGGAAGGAGCTTCACTCAGTGCGTAGAAAGTAGAAAGAAAGAGAGAATCTCAGTGATGTCAGGAAGCGTTTTGCAGGCATTGTGATGCTTTGTTTTGGAAGTGTGATATTGCAGGGAAATAGCAGAAATCTCTCTGGGCCCTATCTTACCATTTTGAAACTGGAAACTGGGAGTGTTTCAGATCTGACTTTTAGACCCTTTCTCAGGCGCCCCCCTACGCCCTCTGCCTGCAAAAATATCAGCGATTCTGAATCGTGCTGCACAAGCTTGTGGGCAGGGCTTAGCACGCCCAAATCCCTGCAGCTCTGATCAGCTCCTCCAATTGCGCATGTGCAGAAAAAAAAAGATAGAATGCTGTTGCCCTGCCACATCCCTCCTGGGCTGGATAATGTTTCTCCCTGGCCCCCCACAGATGTTGCCCCACCCCCACAACATTACTGACCTCCTTTTTCCCCCACCCCACTCCACCCCTGCCACCCAGACCAATCACAGGCCTTTTCTCCCCTCCCCCCACCGACCTCAGGCAAAGTGGCAGCAGATCCCCTTCTACTCTTCCCTCCCCAAACTGATCTCAGGCAGAGGAGCAGTGGACCCCTCTTCCCCGCCCATCACCGATCTCACGCGGAGTTGCAGCGGACCGCCACCACCACCGATCTGAAGCAGAGAGCTGTTGGGCACTAGGCACTTACCTCCTCACTAACTGGAGCATCCAAATTGGACTTATATGAAGCACGTCTGTTTCATGCTGATTCTGGATGGGCGAACGCGATGGTAAAGGAGGAAGTGCCGGTAAAGTTGGGCATGCAGCTCATTAAGTCAATTTAAATGCATGCAAATGCAATGCGATGTAAAATTGGGCCCATCGTGTCAGAATTATTCTGTGATTTGATTGCTCTTCACAAACATTCATTGTTGATATTAACCTTGCAGCGTGAGCTTTCAGACTGTTTCAACAATTTTCAAAACGAATTCTGAGTGCGAGAATGTCTTTTAAAGACAAAAGATGGTTCCTTAAACACGGCAGTCTTTGAGAGAGGCCAGAGAGTTCTATTAGTGTCCTGGCCAACATTCCTTCCTTAACCAACATTTTTTAAAATACAAATCATATAATCCATTTGTTAAAATCTCTATGGAGATTGATAATTTTTAAGACGAGATATGGATTTCCCAGTGACCAATGAAAAGAATCGCATGGCAAAATTTTACATTTGATGACTTTTACTGTAACAAACAAACTAAAATGACGAATGACTAAACATTACTTAGCCAGCAACTAATACTGGGTTTCCCAACTGGGTTTCGTGGAACCCTGAGGTTCCATGGGAACCTCCTGAGGATCCCGTAGCGGACCAGACCGATCTGTACAAGTTGAATTTTGTGCTCTTTCCAACTCATTCCAGCTGGCATCTCCGGAATCAACAGAAATGTAGCCTGGTAGAGAAAGTTCCCTAACTGCTCCTAGCTTCAATATGTACCCTGCCCACCAGGGTGAATTTTCCAGTGTCTTTTTTTCAAATAGGTCCCTTCACTCTATCTTCTGAGTGCAATCAAATGGACTTACAGCAACAAGGCACCCTCTGGTTACTGTTTTGTCTTTAACATTGCACAAGCATCTTCAAACCAGGAGTCATCCTCACCCGCTTGGTGATTAAACCCAAGAACAGTTGTTTTCTTGTGCTTGACACAGCAGCACCACTTGTGGGTCTTCTACTCTGATCTTTCTCTGAGTGATTCTGAGCATCCTAAAGTCTGGGCCCAACAAGATCAGTTCCTTTATGACCAGGTACTTGAGTTTCTTTCTCTATAACAAGCAGGTCACATGGGTTTGGCTCTGAGCAGGTTTTGTAGGAGCTCATTCCTCCCTTCCCAAATTATTCCAGGTGGAGACAAGTAGAAATACCACCGCTTTATAAAGCCTAACGCTTGTACCACATTCACCTCATTGTGTTTGTGGGAGCTTGCTGTGTACAAAGTATCTGCTGCATTTCTCTATACAAGAACAGCGATTGCACCTCAGAAATAGTTTGACACTGAAGCGCTTTGGGATACTTTGAAGATGCGATACAATGCTAAACAAGTTCACATTTTTTGGTGATACCCTGTTTACGGGGCCTCTTCAGTAAAGCACACCAATCCAGTTTTCTGATAGGTTATTAGTTTCACTGTTCAGACAAGAATAGCAGAGCCCCATGGCAGGGTCAACGTCTAAACAGTAACTTATCACGGAGTAAATAGAGGATAGAGGTCAGGGCAATGGTTGAACAAATGGAGTTCATCTTTCTGTAGTGTGAGTGAATCTTTCACAAATTTGTAAACCTCCCTTTCCTTTATTGTTCCCAGTGTTTGACGCATTTGCTCTACCTCCTTACTATATCTGTCACTGATGAATGAACATGCTAAATGCGGCACAAGGAACTCAGCACAATTCTATCCCATGACTGTCTGACTTTGTGCCCCAGTATAACATCCTTTACTGCACGTAGGTTGTAATGCATTAATTTTTCTTGGATGATATTTGCCAGGGCTCCCTTGCCTGGTGTGGTATGGAATTTCACAGCAGCAGTATGTGCCGTGCCTTACTGCGATCATTCTACATTCCTTCATCACATTTGTACTTCCTCCTCTTTCACCTCACATGTAGATCACTTTATCAAAGTGGAACCTCATTGGGGCAGTTGAATTGGTCTCACCACAGAGACTTGAACTGCTCTGTCAGTGCTGGAGACAAATCGACTGTCGGCGCTCGAGATGGACTGACTGTCGGCGCTCGAGACGGACTGACTGTCGCTGCTCGTGACGGACTGACTCTTGATGCTCGAGATGGACTGACTTTTGGCGCTCGAGACGGACTGACTGTCGGCGCTCGAGACGGACTGACTGTCGGCGCTCGAGACGGACTGACTGTCGGCGCTCGAGACGGACTGACTGTCGGCGCTCGAGACGGACTGACTGTCGGCGCTCGAGACGGACTGACTGTCGGCGCTCGAGACGGACTGACTGTCGGCGCTCGAGACGGACTGACTGTCGGCGCTCGAGACGGACTGACTGTCGGCGCTCGAGACGGACTGACTGTCGGCGCTCGAGACGGACTGACTGTCGGCGCTCGAGACGGACTGACTGTCGGCGCTCGAGACGGACTGACTTTCGGCGCTCGAGACGGACTGACTGTCGGCGCTCGAGACGGACTGACTGTCGGCGCTCGAGACGGACTGACTGTCGCTGCTCGAGACGGACTGACTTTCGGCGCTCGAGACGGACTGACTGTCGGCGCTCGAGACGGACTGACTGTCGGCGCTCGAGACGGACTGACTGTCGGCGCTCGAGACGGACTGACTGTCGGCGCTCGAGACGGACTGACTGTCGGCACTCGAGACGGACTGACTGTCCGTAACAAAGAGTTATCTTCTCCTATTTGTACTTCTATCTAACTTTCATCGCTTGTATTTATTATATTAATTTCTCATATTTGTATTTTTTCATGTTTTGTCCCACTTTTATCTGCCACTTTTCAACTCATGCTTTTAATTGATGTTCACATTGGTTTTATCATTATCCATTCTTAGGGTTCTCAGAGAATGATATTATTTCCTGATTACTTTGGATGTAAGGAATGCTACAACTGAGTTTGAATTGACACTGTATCATGGCAGTTAAGGTACTTATGGCAATGGTTAATCTTATAATGGCTTTCTTCATCTTCTGGATGAGAAAAGTTATTTTGATATTTTTTCCTATCCTGAGATGTTTTTAGTATAATTATTATGGTTCAGGTTAGAAAAATTCCAAAATGTTTTATGAAACCCGCCTGAATCATAAGTTTTACATTTTGAATTTGGCTAGGAAAGCCATGCGATGTTTCACTTCAGGTATGATTCAATTGACCCACTAGGGAGCTTTTATCAAACAAAGTTTATTTAAGAATATAATTAACATGTATGGTAATAAAATTAGCAAGAACTTCTTTCAATTACAAACAAGAAACAAAACAATCAAATAATTTATAACTCTCAATGAATATCTCTAATGTGTTCCAATTAAAACCAAAATGCATAGACAACAAAAAATCCTTTTCACAGGTTTATCAGTACACAGGGTAAAGCTCAAATGATACTGGAATCCAGTTCCCTGGTTGAATGCTGATTTTAAATGATCTTGAAAACTCAGAGCAGTTTATAGTCTTCAGCTCCCAAAACACCAAAAACATAGATTCTTTATTACAGCATGGCAACAAGCCTTTCTTTTAGCTAACTGGTAAAATTTTCAAAGCCAAACAGAGACAACTTGCTTCTAACACTGCAGCCAAAACGAAACTAAAAATAACCTGACTGGCACAGTTATTTTTTCGTCCTCCCACCAATGACATTACCTAAGGCTGTGACCATGATTAAGGTATCCTTACATCACAATAAGACAGTTTACAATTTGCCATTATGTGACCCTTTGTGTGTTACGGTGCTCAAAAAACAATCAGAAATCTTCAAATGGTTAAGTGTACAGCATTGATAATGTACCTGTGTGGCAAGTTCATATATGTGAGGAGATGAATATCATTGTGCTCTTGGTAACACATTATAAATCTGACATGCCAATCTCTTTTTGCCTTGCACATTTACTCAGGCAGTCTTTTCACTTAGGTCAATCCAGTTGGCTTCAACTAGTACAGTTTCCAGTTCAAAGAATCGTTGAAGCAGCCACATGGCGAATGACCCCACTTTAATCCAACTGGTTCAGGTTTGCCTGTCAACTTGTTACAGCAGAAGTCAACTGGTTCCAGTTAAAGTCAGCTGGTTAAGTGGTTTCCCCAGTGCAAGTCCCAGTTGTTCCAGCTGCATAGAGTTCAACCAGTAAACATGTCAACTCATTCATGCAAGATTCCAGTGCCCCATTAAATCCAACAGGAGAACTGGGGATGCCAGCAGGTATCCAATTATTCTAGTTGCTTTCAGTTAAAATCAGTTACAACCTGCATCCCTTTACCCCCCTCTCCTGCCAGTGGAAATGAAATGTGACCTGTTGGTTTTCCCAAATTAGCTCCAACTGGTTTTTCCTACTTTGCGCCTATGTAAAGCACTTTTTTTTTCCAACCTCAGCCGTCGAGGTGACCGTTGAACCTGGTAATGTTCAACGGTGCAGACACTGGCAGATCGAAGGTTTTTGCCTGGGTAAAGATCCCCCTGTCCCATAGATTGGCCAATATATTCCTTCTGACTTTTCTTCGGATACTTTTGCCTGTTGATCATCATCAGTAAACAATAAACACCACTGATTTAAAAAGAAACCAACCGCTTCATTGATAACCAGTGGTACTTCCAAGAAGGTGCCAAGTTCAAACCCTGGTCTGTGTCACCTGATTCACCCAGAACAGTACAGTGGATTTCACTTGATCTGAACGCAGTCGATTAGAGTGTGGCACAAATCAGGCATATTTCATGTTCCCTATTTCTAATCTTCTGCCCACTTAGGGATTATGTAATGATTTTAATGCAATGTGTTATCAGTTCAGTATTCATACAAACTGTCTACATTGTTGTTTACACACTGTCAACACACTAGTTGTGTTACTCTGTCACTCAATATTGGGAAGACCAAAACATTGTCTTCGTTCCTTACCACAGACCCTCTTCCCTGGCCATGGATTCTTTCCTTCCCTCTGGCCACACTCTGAGGTTCAGTCAGACTGTTTGGAACCTCGCTGTGTTCCATTTGACCTAAGAGGAAGTCGCCCAACTCCACCCCCATTGCAGCTCATCTGCTGCTGAAGCCCTCATCCCTGTCCTTGTTACCTCTAATCTAGACCTAACTATTCCAGTACTCTTCTGCCTGGCATCCCATTTTCTACCCTCCATAAATGTGAGCTCATCTCAACCATGGGCTGCTCTTTGAGATTTCCATTGTCTTAAGGTCTGAAATTCCCTCCCTGAACCTTTCCACCTCTCTTAAGCCTTCCTCTTCTCCTTTGTGATGCTCTTAAAAGCCTAAAGCTTTGATCACCTCCTCCTAATAGCCCCTTATGTAGCAAATTTTGTTTGATAATGCTCCTGTGAAGCACCTTGGGACATTTTTGGCTGCGTACATGAAAGGCACTATCGGAATACAAGCTGTTGTTGAATGATTCCCTGTGCAACCAACTCACGGGAAGGGTGGCCAGCTCCATGTGGGTCCCACCAGTGTGCAGGGATAGCATTTGGCAGCATTGTGAGATGTTCCTCTGCATTGATAGGGACGCTTGTCTTGTTACTTGCAGTTTTGACATGGTCGATGTTTTTTTCTTAGCAGAAGGCCCTCCTTGCACCTTTGTCGTGAGGCAGGACCCAAGCAGGATGTGGTAGCATTGTGAATTCTACACCCTGCTAACAGGTATTGAGCTGTGTAAGCAGAGAGCAGCTCTTCCTGCAGCCTTTATCAGGCGCCTCTTTTTCTCTAGCTGATTTTGAGATTTGCCCGCATTTCCTGTTTGCTGGGGTGCTTGTGAAGTGACAGTGCTGGCTCCTTCCAACACCCGACACGCTCTCTGCTTGCACGGTCACCTTTGCTAACAGCTGCCAACATTAACCATTCTCTCTTGGTGCTGTAGATAAATAACAAGCTGATTATTTGTTTCCCTCTTGAGTGTGCTCATTCACATGGGCAAGAAGACCCCAAAGTTTGATTCCTGTTTTGTGCACAGTTGGCTGACCTTGGGCTCTTGTGATGTTACTGCTGGGGGAAGAATATCAGCCAGTATTGCCTTCTGATGGTGACTCAGTGATCAAAAATGCCTGCACACAGACGTGTGTCTGAACTTTGAATCAGGATATGGTTAACCTTGGTTTTGTGATGACCTCTGAAGCCAAATAACACTCGATACATTTTAAACTAAAACCTAGAATTTTATGAGTTTTTTATACATCATCAACTTGAGGGCGTGTCCTGTATCCCCGATTCCCTTTGCTCTTCCAGAGTACCAAACTTTCCTCTGTATGTGCTCTTTCTGGTGCAAATAGTACTATTGTTTCTTTCTCTCACGTTTATTGACATTGAATTGCATTGGCCATTTTTTGGCCCAATCTCTCAACTTTTTGAGCTCCCTTTGCAACTTCTTCTGGTCTTCAAAGGAATTAATTGGACCTTCAATGTTGATATTGTCTGCACATATTTCAGTACCACTCCCTCTTGGCTAGCATCCTCTGCTCCATGGCTTCCAAGTAAAACTCAGGAGAATCTGGTCTTAATTCTTGTCCTCCATTGTCTTTCCCCACCCCCTCATACTTCGATGCCCATTATTCTAAAACATAAGATAAATATTACTGACATTGAGAATTTGAAATAAAGCCAGAAAACGCAAGAAGTACTCAGTAGGTCAAGGCAGCACCTTCTCCTGCTCCTCCACTGATTTCTGGTCAGGTACCTTTTTGTGGTGCTTGTCCCTTTAAGGACAACACGGAGGAGTAAAGATCAATCACCGCACTTGTCAAAGGCTTCCCTGAAGTCAGTGCACACTACATCCACTGCATCTTCCCCACCTCAGTTGTCTTCTCTATGCAACAGGTTGAAAGCAGCAGGCAGCTTTCCTCAGAAAATCTCCAGAACGTGCTGACACTTTGGACAGAATTTTATAGTCCCAGCCAGTGGGTTTGAAGACAGGAAGAGGCTCATAAAATAGATTGGCCTAGATATTACATCACCCCCCACCTCACTCCACCCCACCTCAGCTCATCTCACGCTCGTCCCCATCGAGGCCTCTAAGTGACCAATCAGTAACCATTTAAGTGCTGCTTCCCACGCAGCTCTATTTTGAGGCTGGCAGGAACAATCATCAACATGGGGAGGGGTGGGGGGAGGCAGGGATCGGTGGGTCACCTCCCTCAATAGCCGCCTTTTTCCATTGGGTATTCCCCCCTCTACCCTTAGCTTCACGATCAAGAACCCTTCCTCTCTCCTCCCAGCACTCAGGCCTCACCTCTCCTTCCCGCTGAAAGACCCTTTACATTTAACTTTGCATTACATTGGACCCCCAGACTTTGAATCAGAGGATTGCTTACAGTCCTGGTCCTGATCGCTGCTGTCACTGGGACTATTGAGCTGGACAGCAGCTTTCTGAGGCAGGACTGAGATGGGAATTTTTGCATAGCAGAAGGACAGGAAATACATCTCTGGCCAATTAACATGCTCGTTAACTCGACTGTAACATCAGGACTCCCCCCCGCCAACACACACACACACACACAACAGCATCTCATCCAAACGGCCGTTCAAGGTTAGACAATTGCCATTGCAGGAGGGGATAACAACTGAACCCAGTATTATCCTGGCTGCTGTTCCCCTTGACCCACCCACCCCCTTTCCAAAGCAGCAAGAGTGTGATCAAGTGTAGCTTTCCAACTCGCAACCTAGTGAAGATTGACTTACTCAACCCACACCTGTGATGTTCTGTGCAGCAGATTGAGGGGAAGGTTTGTGCTCTTGCCCAGCAGCGCATGGATCTTTTTGGCAAAGCAGCCAATTTAGAATGAAGACTCGGGTAAATAAGGAGAATCTGTTTCTCCTGGCCATGCAGTGTGATCAGTAACAAAGATCATAGGCTTACAGTCATTGACGAAAGAATCTTGAGGAGAGATGAGGGGGATATTTCTTCAGACAGCAAGCAATGAGAGACATTAATTTAAATTCGACAACATAATGGGCTCAAATATCAGACTTACTTTGGAATCAAAGCTGATTAAAGTATGGAATCTATTCTTCGTAATTGCCAGGGACCAATACAGATAGAGGTAGTTGTGAAGGGGTTGTATGTACTGACCCAGATGCCTTAATCTGATGAATTTGGAGCTGTGTTTTACTGACTGGCAAAGTGGCTTCACAAGCTACATTTTTCACTGAGCTGTGAGATTGGCGTGTGCGTCAGTAGAAGGGGTCCCCTGGGAATTGCTGTTCCTGTTTGATGCTGTGCGCTTAGCACCTGCCTGAACGGACCTTGTGGGATCCAGCTGCACTTTGTCTGTTGCTCACGGACCGCACTGTGCTGTTTGTAAAGATACAGGATCAAATTTAGATACTGAGGACTTTTTTAACTACCAATTGGCCCTCCTTTTCTGACGATGTTCTGCAGTTCTGGTCCCCTGTATAGTCTCTATTTATCACTCCACCAATGGCGGCTGCATCTTGGCCGTAACCTCTGCGATGCCCACCCTAATCCTCTCTATGTCTCTACTCCTCTCCCCTCCTTTAAGAATCTTCCTAAAACTCAATCGTTTTGATCAAGTTTTTGTCTTAATATCAGGTCATGTGGCTTGCTGTCAAAATTTCTTTAACAGTTGCCTGTGCCATGAAAGGTGAGTGAGATAATGTTTTCACTCATGTATGTTAGCCTGTTTGTCTGTAAAACAAAAAAAAGCCTTAAAAAAAAGGATTTCAGTGAAACTTGGTACATAGATAGGGTAATGCCCAGGAAAGAACTGTTTCTGGCAAAGATCCAAATTTGAATTATTTTAAAGGATCTACTTGCACATTCGCCCCGTGTCTGCAGAGTTTCCTCCAGGTGCTCTGGTTTCCCCCCACTGTCCAAAAATGTGCAGGTTAGGTGGATTGGCCATGCTAAATTGCCCATTAGGGTCCAAAGATGTGCAGATTAGGTGGATTGGCCATACTAAATTGTCCCATAGTGTCCAAAGATGTGAAGGTTAGGTGGATTGGCCATGCTAAATTGTCCTTTAGTGTCCAAAGATGTGTAGGTTAGGTGGTTTGGCCATGCTAACTTGTTTCTTAGTATCCAAAGATGTGTAGGTTAGGTGGATTGGTCATGGTAAATGGAGCTGGATTATGGGGATAGGGCTGAGAGGATGTGGGTGAGATGTGGTTTTGGAGAATTGCTGCCGACCAGATGGGCCAAATGGCCTCCTTCCTGCACTGTAGGGGTTCTATGGTTAACATTGGGAGGAAGGGCGAATTGATTTTTTTAGAATATTATAGATTGTTTTAGAATGTTGTGGATTTTTCAGTTAATGCAGTGGAATTTGTTACCACTGTCAAAATATGAGCAGAGTTTTCAGAGCAGGTTGGTTTGTGTCTCCTTAATGAGATGCAAGTTCTTAATAATAAGATTTCTTCTTTTGGCTTGATAGTTGCAGGGCGTTCACCAGATAAGGAAGAGCCTCAGGGAGGACTTGTGATATTGTAATAACATTAAGTTAACATAGCACAGCAGAGGTGTATACACTGCTGATTGTCCTCTTCACATGTTGCTCCCATGAAGTTGATTTTGACCTTTTACCTTGTTAAAGGCACTATATAAATACAAATTATTGTTGATCTATGCTAGGGTAAGGAAATACTTGTATTTATATAGAAGCATAGAAAAGTTACTGCACAGAAAGAGACCATTCAGCCCATCATGCCTGCATTGGCCAAAAAATAAAAAAACCTAGCCACCCATTCTAATTCCACTTTCCAGTACTTGGCCTGTAGCCTTGCAAATTATATAACACCTCAAAACATCTCATTGTACATCACAGGCAATCAATTGTCTTTGAAGTGTAGCAAACGTTGTAATGTAGGCTAGTACTGCAGTCAACTTGCACACAGCAAGCACTCACAAACAGTGACAAAATACTGACCAGATCATCTGTATTTATGGTGTTAGTTTAGGTATAAACTAAGACATTGGGGCATACTCCCCTACTCTTCAGCATCTCACCCAACAACGTTCCCTTGGTACTGGAAACCATGAGTAGGATTCTCCAGCTGATTCTCACCTCAGTGAACAGAGATTTGGCTGAGTGCCAAATTCTCCGTTCTGTCTGGCAGCAGCAGTGTGGTATGAACGGACAGATCATTTCGGCTCATGTCGTTCCCATCCAAAGTTGTGAGTGTAACTGCAGAGTCTCAGCTCACATCTCTCCAGCACGACTTCAAGATCAGTCACTCAGACCCCAGAAATACTGAACGGAACTTCTTCTTGTTGATTACAGTACTATCCAGTGATTCCTGTTATGAATCAAATCAGTGTATGCGTGCATGCACTTGTATGTCTTTGTGTGTGCATTTGTGTTTGTGTTTCTGTGTATGCTTTGTTTGCACACGTGTGTTTATGTGTGTGCCTTCATATGTGTATCCCGTATGTACAGTTATCTGAATTCAGACAAATTGCTGACTATAGTTTATTGAAAATTCAGACAGTATTTTTTGCACCGAGACAAAAAATTATCCAATAATTTGAATAAATAACAATAATGACAATGTAGAGCCAGTTATTCAAATTTAAATTGAGTAAATGGTAAGCAGGTTCCAGTGGCAGGTATCATCCACAAATATTTGTGGTGTTGGATCTGTCGTGTGCATGACACACGACAGTGCAGAGTCGCTGAGCAGAGACTGATAGCCAAGTTCCGCACACATGAGGACGGTCTCAACAGGGATCTTGGGTTCATGTTTCACTATCTGTAACTCCCATGATTTGCCTGGGTTTGCAAAACCTCACTTACTGTACTGTCTGGAGGCAATACACATCTCTTTAACCTGTGCTCAGTGCTCCTTCCACTCACATTGTCGGCCACTTTAAGACTTGAACAGCAGGTTAGGTGTAAAGATTCGCAATCTAGTCAGTAATCTGTAAACTGTCTGTGCTGTCATATGCTCTGTCTGGGGCCAGAACTCTTCATTCACCTGACGAAGAGGTAAACCTCGAAAGCTTGTGAGTTTACTATCAAATAAATCGGTTGGACTTAAACCTGATATTGTCAGACTTCTTACTGTGTTTACCCCAGTCCAACACCGGCATCTCCACATCGCCCTGCACAATACCATACTGCATTGGGTTCTCTGTGTCCAAGTGGTCACTGAGGAACAGTAACTGTTAGTATAGAAAGGAACCAGAGTGACAATGAGAAGAATTTATAGTGAGTTGTTGTGATCTCCAATACACTGCCTGAAGGGACAGCGAAAGCTGATTCAGTCATAACTGTCAAAAGAGAATTAAATAAGTGATTGATAAGAAGACATTTGCAGGACTAAACGGGAGACAGCAAGGGAGTGGGATTGATTGGATAGTTGTTTCCAAGAGCTGGCATCAGCACAATAAGCCAAATGGCCCATTTGATAATCATCCTGCTGCTGAATATTTCTGTGGCAGTTCCTGTAAATGGTCAGTGCACACTGGAATAAAAGGGAAAGATTCCTTCAAATATGGTGCTATTGACCTATATGTGCCTCAGTATCAATTCTTGTATATGTGCAGTACACACTGGATAAGAGGGAATGATTCACTCCTGTTCAGTTGATACTACACAGTTCTTGTGTGTGCCTCCTGTCTCGACTCCTGTATGTGCACTGTGTACACTGGGTAAAAAGAACTGATTAATTCCTGTCTGCTGTTATACAGTCCTTGTGTGTGTCTCAGTGTCAACCCCTGTGAATGCACTGTGCATACTGGGTAAGGGGAGTGATTCACTCCTACCTGTACTGTATGTGTGTGTGGGTGTGTGTGTGCACGCATGATGTGTGTGTGTGCGTGCGCGCGCAGGGTGTGTATGTGTGTGAGCGTGTGCAGGGTGTGTGAGTGCGTACACGGTGTGTGTCATTGTTCAAGGATTTTGTACGCCACAGGGGATTTGATTTTGAGAACACAGCAGGCTTTGTTCAGAATTGTATCTCAGTTACAGGGCAATCATATCAATAATGTACAGCTCCTGTATAAAGTATACGCCTCTCAAATAACATGAGTCTGAACTCATATGCAGCTGGTAACAGATACTGTTAGTTATTTGCCAGGACATACTGTAAGGTACCCGACACTTGAAAGAAATCCCTACCCCACATAATCACACCACAGTGTTGTGGCCATCACTCTCAAATAAAATCGCTGCAATCCTTAACGATAACAATCTTTCCTTTATAATATGTTTTTAACATAAGTTCTAAGGAACTTCGTTGAAGCAGTATTGAACTTGACTCTGAACCACTTGTGTCCCAAAGCTGAATTAGGGTGAGGGGCAGTGGTTAAAGAGCAGCTTAAAGGAGGAGAGAGAAATAGAGAGGTTTGACGTGGAATTTCCAGAATTAGGGCCCAAGTAAGTGAAGACATGGCTGTCAATAGTGGGGCTGATGAAAATTAGGGATGGAGGCTACAGTTGGAACACTGCAGGTATCACAGAGGGATGGAAGACTGGAAAGAACTTAAGTTTCTATTCCCACAGCCTGTGCCTGCATGTTTTGTTTCAGGAGGGAAGAGGCTGTGACATTACCCACCCTCAGTACTATTGGTATCATCATCCATTCAGAATTGCAGTGAGCAATGAAATAACGGTTACGTGTTACTTGTTAAAGACTATGATGTCCTTATTTGTCAGACCAGCCTCACATGCACTGCTCTCCCTCTGCTCCATTTAAATACTCAAAGTACCTCCCTCTACAGGAGGGGATTGATGCAAATGTAAGTTTTCATGTCTGCTAGTTGGTTTCTTCCCCTTTGCAGCCGAATCCCTGCTGGAGAACACTTCCACATCTATGTCTTCAGATGCATGCCTAACCAGTGAATGAGATCAAACCAATCTACCACTGGGGTATCACAGCCTGGACCACTCTTGACGTGGATCCATAGCAGGTGACAGCACAGAAAGTGGTGCACAGTGGGCACAATGACAGATTGATCTTCTCAGGACACTGCCATCAATTTGACCACTTCAGCTGAGGCCAGATAACTCAGCAAGGGGTGGGGGCTGGCGGGCTGAGTAGATTTCTGGTGCATAGAACAGCCTGGCTGTGAATACATTAAGGAGTGGGTTGGGGAACTGCCAAAATTATATTCTGATAACTTGCTTCCTTTCTCATTGGAGTGCTAACTGCCTGAGTTGGGAGTAAGAATGTGCCGGCGTTTCAGGAGAATCAAACTGTGTAAACATTTAGATAAAGCTGGCGTTGTAGGCACTTTGCCCACCAGTAATATATAATGTTGTGTGAACTCAGCTAGCAGCTGAGTGCTCTCATTCTGAGCTATATGGCCTGACCAGGAAAAGTAAGCTGCCTAAGTCTGTGGCATGGTTTCTGTAGCAATTCTGAAAATACCAGTGTGACAAGAGTGGTATTCTTAGCCAGAGATGTTCTGCTCTTGTCGTTGCCCATGTTCATTTGGGCAAGGGGTTTTGCCACTGTAGGTGGATTATTTGATTTGGCCTGAGGTTAAAGAAACCAACCTAATTTGTTTTTTTTTCCTGCCAGTTTGTCTCCCCTCTTGTTCCACTCCACTCCCCATCCATCCTGGGAATGTCATCAGTACTACACCTCCAGTGGTTCCTGTGGACCTTACATTGCCTCACCCCAGTGATAGTGGATGCCTTGGTGGTTATTTTCCAGACGTCACTGGATTCCGGGGAAGTGCCGGAAGATTGGAAAGCGGCTAATGTTATGCTGTTGTTTAAGAAGGGTGCCAGGCAAAATGCGGGGAATTACAGGCCGGTTAGTTTAACGTCTGTTGTAGGTAAAATGTTAGAATCCGTCATCAAGGAGGAAATAGTGAGGCATCTTGAGGTGAATTGCTTGATAGAGCAGACGCAGCACGGTTTCGTTAAGGGGAAGTCATGTCTGACAAATTTACTGGAGTTCTATGACGATGTGTCTAGGGCGGTGGATAGAGGAGAGCCGGTGGATGTGGTCTTTCTTGATTTTCAGAAGGCGTTTGACAAGGTACCTCACAAGAGGTTATTGCAGAAGGTCAGGGGACATGGAGTTGGGGGTAGGGTGTTAGCGTGGATAGAGGACTGGTTGTCAAATAGGAGGCAGAGAGTGGGGGTCAATGGGTGCTATTCGGATTGGCGGATGGTGACTAGTGGAGTGCCTCAGGGGTCGTGCTGGGGCCTCAGCTATTTACCATTTATATAGATGATCTGGAGGAGGGAACCGAGTGTATGGTGTCAAAATTTGCTGATGACACCAAGATTGGTGGAATGGCAAATTGCGCGGAGGGTGTGGAGAGTCTGCAGAAGGATCTAGATAGGCTGGGCGAATGGGCCAGGAACTGGCAAATGGAATTTAATGTTGGCAAGTGCGAGGTGGTCCACTTCGGTAGGAATAATGGTAGGAAGGATTATTACTTACGTGGAGAAAAACTGCAGCAGGCGAGGGTGCAGAGGGACCTTGGGGTCCTTGTGCATGAGTCGCAAAAACCCAGCTTGCAGGTGCAGCAGGTGGTCAGGAAGGCGAATGGGATGCTGGCCTTCATAGCGAGGGGGATTGAATATAAAAGTAGGGAGGTCTTGCTGCGGCTGTATAGGGCATTGGTGAGGCTGCAGCTGGAGTACTGTGTGCAGTTTTGGGCGCCGTACTTACACAAGGATATTTTGGCCTTGGAGGGAGTGCAGAGGAGGTTTACTAGGCTGATGCCGGAGTTGAGGGGGTTGAGCTATGAGGAGAGGCTGAATAAACTAGGCTTGTACTCGTTAGAGTTTAGAAGAATGAGGGGAGATCTCATTGAGACGTATAAGATGATGAATGGGATGGATAGGATAGAGGTGGAGAGACTCTTCCCGCTCAGAAAGGACAGTAGGACTAGGGGGCACAGCCTCAAGATAAAGGGGGGGTGGTTTAGAACGGAGTTGAGGAAGAACTTCTTCACTCAAAGGGTGTTGAATCTCTGGAATTCTCTGCCCGTTGAAGTGGTGGAGGCTGCCTCGCTAAATATTTTTAAGACGCGGGTTGATGGGTTTTTGATAAGAGAGGGGATTAAGGGTTGTGGGGAGAGGGCGGGAATGTGGAACTGAGCCACAACAGGTCAGCCATGATCTTATTGAATGGTGGGGCAGGCTCGAAGGGCCAGATGGCCCACTCCTGCTCCTATTTCTTATGTTCTTATGTTCAGGCAGGCACTATTTCTCCAGTTCTATATGACTGCCAAGACCAGGATACTGGATTTGCAGGATCCCAGCAGGGCTGACTCAATATTAGTGATTGGGACTGGAACCTTGGCTGATTTCCCCCCACCTCAGTCCAAGGTCCTGAGGCTAGTTGAGAAAGCCATCAGCTGCTACGGTTGAAATCAGCACAGACATTGAATCTTGGGCTTTCTATTCTGTGGAAATTCAGTAAGCAGTGCCCTACCTACTGAACCCACCAAACAGCGTTTCTTTTTAATCCAGTCGGAAGTAACCATTCTCCTTTTCATTCTCACGGTAGTCTAGGCTGACATTCCCAGCAAGGGAGTGCTGCAGTGTCAGAGGTGTCGCCTTTCAAATGAGATGTTAAATTGAGGGCCCTATCTGTCCTCTCAGGTAAATGTAAATGATTGTGACACAATGAAAGAATAGAAGGTAGTGTCCTGGCCAACATTCATTCATAAGGTATTACTAAAAACTGGGAGTCAGATCATTCACTTCACTTCTATTTATGGGATCTTACAGCGCACAAATGTGTAGTTTCATTCATTAAAAAAAAGTGACTTTGAAAGAAGTTCTGCGACTGTGAAGCACTTTGAGATATCCTAAGAGAGTGAAAAGCTGTATAGAAATGTTGTACACAGAATTTCCTGATCATAAAATGGAGGCCATTTGGCCCAGTAGTCCGTGGCAAGAGCATTTCAGCCAGTCACACATCCCCATCCTTTCCCCCAACCCTTCAATTTCTTTATCTTCACTTGCTTCTCCAATTCCCCTTTGAAACTCACAGTTGAATCTGCCTTCAACGCTACTCGCAGGCAGTGCCTCACCACTTGCTGTGTAATAAAAACCTTTTTCTGTCTTGTCTCTAGTTGTTTTGTCAATCACCTTTAATCTGTGTCAGCACAAACAGAAAATGCTGGAAAGTCTCAGCAGGTCTGACAGCATCTGTGGGGAGAGAATAGAGCCAATGTGTTCTCTGTAATCTGTGTCCTCTGGTTCTCAAGCCTTCCATCACTGGGAATGGTTCTCCTTATCTAATCAGCCTTGACATCTCATGATTTTGAACAACTTTACCAAATCCCCCTCAGCATCCTCTCCTCTTAGGAGAACAACCCCAGCTCCAATCTATTCCCTTATTGCTGGAACCACTCTCGTACATCTTTTCTGACCCTCGCTGAAACCTTCAATTCCTTTCTAAGGTGTGGCGGTCAGAATCGAACACAATACTCTCGTTGAGGCCAAACCAGAGCTTCACATTCATCATAACCTACTTGTTTTTGGGTTGTGTGCCTTTTTTTTATAAAACCAAGGATCCTGAAGACCTTTTTAACCACTTTTTCACTTGTTCTGCCACCTCCAACAATATGTGTGCATGAATGCCCAGTTCCCTCTGCTCCCACTTCACAATTGTACCCTTTCATTTTCTTTTGTCTTTCCCTGTTGTTTCTGTCAAAATGTATCTCTTTACATTTCCCTTCATTAAATTCCATCTGCAGCCTGTCTACATCCTCTTGAAGTTTATCACTTTCCTCTTCAGTTCACGAACTTCCAATTCTTTTGTCACCAGGACATTTTGGAAGTACGTTCTATACACTCAAGTCTCAGTCGTTAATTTATGTCCAACAAGCAGAGGTTCAAGTACTGGCCCTGGAGAATCCCTCTATATACCTTCCTCCAATCCAAAAATCAACAATTCCCTGTCACTTAGCCAATGTTACATCCATCCTGCCACCGTCCCTTTTATTCCAAGGGTTTTCATTTTGCTGATAAACCTATTCTCAGCCTTTTCTCAGTTGTCTTTTGGAACTCCATGCACATCACATTGCCTTCGTCTACTTTCTCTGTTACCTCATCAAAAAACTGTGCTGGCAACTGTTAATGTTGTCCTGGATTAACCCTGTACGTTAACCCATCAAGGTTAGACTTTTTTTTTGTCTCTGCATTTCTCATTACTCTTCCTTGAATAAGGATATAATGTGAACAATTCTCCAGTCCTCTGGCACCACCTCTGGGGGATTTGATGATTATGATCAGTAGCTTTGCCTATTACCCTCCTTACTTCCCTCAGCATCTTTGCATGTAGCTCAGCTGGCCCTGGAGTCTTTTCAATTTCAAATACAGCATGGTCGAGGTGGCACAGCGGTTAGCACTGTCGCCTCATAGCACCAGGGACCTGGGTTCGATTCCTGGCTTGGGTCACTGTCTGTGAGGAGACTACATGTTCTCTCCGTGTTTGCATGGGTTTCTTCCGGGTGCTCCAGTTTCCTCCCACAGTTCGAAAGACGTGTTGGTTAGGTGCATTGGCCATGCTAAATTCTCCCTCAGTGTACCTGAGCAGGCACTGGAGTGTGGCGACCTAGAGAATTTTCACAGTAATTTCATTGCAGTGTTAATATAAGTCTACTCGTGACTAATAAATAAACTTCAACTTTAACCTTACAGCCAGCTTTTCCAATAATTCCTCTTTATCAACTTGTAGCCCATCCAGTATATGCAATACCCACTTTCTCACTATTAATTTGGCAGAAACATCTTTTGTAAAGACAGATGCAAAGTACTCAATACCTCAGGCGTTTCCTTGGTCTCTGTGTATAGATCCCTTTTGAGTCCCTAATCTCCCCCCATCCCCCCTCTATTATCCTTTCAGTATTTATATGTCTATAGAAGAATTTTGGATGTCCTTCATGTCAGTTGCCAGTCTCTTATCATACCCTGATATCCTGACCAAGTTTTATTTGATAGCAAAAATGACTCAAGCAGATGAACAGATAATTCAACTGGTTATTAATTGTGGGATCTTGCTGTCCACAAATTGGCTACCACATTTATTTACAGAATAAGGGTGACTGCATTTTGTGAATACACTGCCAGCTGTGAAGCTTTTCAGGATGTCCTGATGGCTTCAAAGATGGTGTACAAATGCATTATTGGTTCCTGTCTCCACTTTCAAGTTGCCTTCACATTGGGTTTAGTTGTGTTGGTGCCACCAGCACCTTATGCGCAGTGTATCTTTGGCCAGCATGAAGCTGACAACTCTCCTGGATTGTCCTGGAGACGCCAAGAATTTAATTCTTCCAGATACCCCTATGATCAAACTGGAGGAAATCACAGGGACATTTTGCTCTCCTGTTTTGCTTCAGCCAATGTTCAAACAAGAGGGTGCCGATGCCTCCAGAAAGTCATGCAGCCTTGGCATATTCGCAGTCCACTCAGTAAAACTATACCTGAAGCGTAGAGGATTGCGGGTATTGTAGTTACCCGCCATCCTTGAGCAATCTGTGGTCAGGATTCAGGATCCAGTTTCCCCTTAAATACATCTATGCTGCTAACTCCAACACTTGCATGTGGTAGTGCATTCTACATTCGAACTACACTTTGGATAAGCAAGTTTCTCCTGAGTTCCTTACTTGATTATGAGTAACTGCCTTATTTTTATGGCCCTGATAGCTGTGGTCTAGCACACAATTGCACACAGGCTGCTGCACGGTTCCATTCTTACAGGCTGCTTCTAGAGGTGAAGCCTCCACCCAGTTGCGGAGAGCGAGATACTGCCTGGGCGTGGTGCATTCCTTCAGGCCCACTGAACACCAGAAGTTGGCCAAAGAGTGAACTCAAAACACTCTGCAAAAAGCCCTTGGGATATTTTTTCATTCGAGAAAAGACAGGGCATTGTGTCAGGATTTTTATAAGCTGCTGCAATGCAGTCAGCCAGAACCTGAAGAATTTTACTGGGAGTGTGGGATGGGAGAAGATCTACTGTGCCAAATACATCCAAAGTTTAATCTTGGCAAGTGGGTATCTCTCTCGGGTCTAATTCTGCCTGTACATTCAAATGTTTAGCTGGCAGTAGATTTATTATGTATAAAATGTCACACAAGCTGGAATATGCCATGAGCAGGATAAAACACAGGCTGGAAAATGTTATATACAGCCCCACGCTGGAGACTGGAATTTGTTTATACAGGGGATAAGATTTTCAACGTTCGCCAATGGTGTGAGAAAGCCCGTTTTCCTCTACCCCGGCAGAAAATTAGTTTGGAATTTTGTTTTCCTGACTCTGATGGGGGAGGTGGGTTAAAGGCAGGTCAGGTTTCCTGGCGAACAATGTTGGGAACCCCATTTGTACTCATTAGCATCTTATGTATGCTAATTAAAAGACTGCCTTGCTGGAATTCAGTTCATCCTCCAAATTACATTCCTGCCAGCGAGAATCTAGGAAATTGAGTTTCACCGCCATATAAGTCGTAAGCACCTGGTGAGCTTCACCTCATCCACGACTTTGAGGTCAGTAGATGTTGTGTTTGCCTCCTTGGCAACCTCATAGAGCCTCACTCGAGGGCTGGTAGGAAATGCAGTGTCAAGGCTGGAATTGGGGAGGAGGGAAAATCTGGAGGTTGGGGGAGTGGGGCTTCCCTGGGGATGGTTAGGGTGAGTGTCTGGGAAGGGTGAGGTTGGTGTGGGAAGAGTGTTTCAGAGGGTGATGCTGATAATAGGCTCCTGAGGGAGGGAACAAATGGACTGGTGATAGGACTGAATAGTCAGAGTGACGAGTGGCATATAGTAGCATGGCAGATCCAGGATGAGAGTCTGCCAGGTGAACCCTCATTGTGAGCGTGGAGTTAAAAGCGGGGGGGGGGGGGGGGGGGAGGTGGGGTGGCGGCCCGAAAACCAGGAAGGGGCAAGGTGATAGTGGGTATGGTAACGGGTGTTGCTTTTAAGAGAAGGGAAGAGCAGGTGGATCACGATAGGGTCCGGAGTAATGGGGGGAGGTACAAGGGTGATAGAGTGGAGAAGAATGGTAATATTGGGTGGTCTGTGGTGATGGGGGGAGATTGATGGATGACAGAGAATCAGTTTGAAAGGTGTTGTGCACCATTTTTCTAATTTGATCTTGACCATGCAGTTGATCAGTCAGTGAGTTGTTTTAGGAAGGTGGAGGTGGCCAACTAAAGGACATTGTATTATTTATGAGGGAACTGGATGTCGACCATGCTCAATTGTGCTCTCGCTATGGTGAAGGCGCACTGCTTCAGATTTGTTCCTGGGTTCCACATGGAGATCCCAGCAAGATGTGGGGCTGCTGATCATTCTGTGCCTTTTACCTTCGGCTGTAGTCAGATGAAAGGAAGGAAGGCAGTTGATGCTTCCAAGGCATCAACCTCCCTCCCTTCTTGAGTGGAGGATAGCCAACTCGTGACTCCAAACCCCCATCTTTCTGAGTGAATAGTATTGGCTGACAAGGGTTCATGTGGTTAGCCTTTCTGTGCTGCCAAGGCAGTGGTCTCTGTGGAGTTTGAGGGTGCTGAAGACAAGTGGAATAGTGTCAGTGGAAGGCTTCTTGTACATGGCTCTCATCGGCCTGGTCAAAGAACAATGTCTCCATAGGCATTCACGTATGAATGGGAGGAACATCCAACTCTGATTCTCCAGGATGTACTTTATCTGGCAGGGGTGGGGGTGCCATGTCTAGATGAAGGCAAGGTGAAAGATGTAGCACTAACTTGGTAGCTTTGAGATGGTGGGAAACCTGTGAAGTAATGTAGTACTTCAATTCGTTCATACATCCGTTGAAATGTCGATGGTGCAGGCTCTAGGCAACCCTGCCCTGGTACCACCTCTCAGTACCAGGAACAGGTATTGGCACAGGAACAGAAGAAGCAAGGGTCAGAGCATCTCGAAAGAGTAGGTGGTTGGTGAACATGGACCACTGTAGCCGTGAGCAGTGAGCATTGGCCTGACCATGGGTATGTCGCTGGTGGTGCTCTTCTCAGAGATAAGAGGAAGGCAGTGCTGGACTTCTGAAAGGCTTGCTCAAATGCAATTGGATAGAAACGTAAAAACTAGGAGCAGAAGTTGGCCATTTGGCCTTCAAGCCCGTTTCACCATTCATTTTGATCATGGCTGATTATCGAATTCAATATCCTGATTCCCCCTTCCCCCCCCACACCTTGATTCCTTTAGCCCCAAGAGCTGTGTGTAATTTCTTCTTGAAATCCAGTAACGTTTTGGCCTCAACTACATTCTGTGGTAGTGAATTCCATGCATTCACCACCCTCTGGTTGAAGAGACTTCTCTTCATCTCAGTTCTAAAAAGTTTACCCCTTATCCTCAAACTATGAGTCCTAGTTCTGGATTCCCCCACCATAAGGAACATTCTTTGTGGTTGGGATGTGGTTGCTCACATCTGTCAGCTTCACCAGAATGAGGTGCGGCTGCAAGGACTTTGGAGGAGGAATACAGAGCCCCTGGCCTGCTTTGGTTGAATGTCTGTCTGGGTGCCCGTTAAATATGGCGCCAGGTCCTTTAACCCCATGAGGCAACACTGTGGCCGCTGACTTCCTACCTGCTCCACCACGAAATTTGACGAGCTCCTCGTGGATGTGTAATTAATGAGCTAATCAGCGGAGGATCGTGTGCGTGCAGCCTGGTCAGCAAGAATCACGCCAACTTTCCCGCCCACCACCAGACATAGTCTCCAGAATGGAAAATTCTGCCAAATCTAACACCTGATTAACTCAAATTTCATATTCACAGATCAGCCACAAATCGCAATGAGAAAGTGAGGTCTGTTTGAATCAAACGTGAGGCACATGGGTCAGTAAAGTGGATAATTGCTGACTGAAGAGATTCCATTCCCTGCATGCATCTGTTCAAATAACTTCTTGAATGTTTTCCTACGATTGGCTTTGAGATTGACGTGAATGTGCTCTTTGTTTGTTCCACCACTTCCAGTGAAAAACTGTAGAGAGCAAAACCCCAGGGAAAGTACTTTAAGTAACTTATCTTTTTTGTACAAACATCAATGCACGTTGAAGCATGAACTCTCCAGAGGTAAATTTGAAAGTTAAAACATATAATCTCCTGAACTAGCTTTGACTGCGTCAGGATGTTGGAGAGGAATTTCCCCAGGCTTCGACCGCTCCCCCCCCCACCTCCAAATTGACCTGTGGTTTTCAAATCTCCCAGGTGATTTAGGTGGGGTGGAGAGCAGATACGTTGGCCCACAGATGGACCAGAGGCCTTTTTCCTGTCCCTCATGTTCCCAATAGGTGATGGCACAAGGAATTACAGCCACAGAATTAAGATGTTGGCAAAAGAAACCAGGGTGGCATATGAGGAAGAATTTTTTTTAATGAGAGTTTTAGAAACAGAAACAACCAGTAGTTTCAAAAGGAAATTGGATAGACACTTAAGGGAAATCAACTTTTAGGGAGGTGGAGAACTTTGGGAATGGATTGCCCCACAGAAAGCTGGAGTGAACTTAGTGCCATGCGTGCCACTACATTATTCCTACCAAAATTGCCATGGCTTCATTGACAGCACCTACAAATCTGTAATCTCTACCATCTAAAACAACAAAGGCAGCAGACCCACGGAAACCCCACCACTTCTCAAGTTCCCCTCCAAGCCATAAACCATCCTGACTTGAAAATAGATCATTGGGGCAAAATCCTGGCACTTGCTTCCTAATGATACTGACAGTGTAGTTATACAGACTATGGTAGCCCAAGAAGGTGGTTAACCATCTACTCAGGAACAATTAACGCTGGATGAAAAATCCTGGCCTTGCCCATGGTACCCTGATCTCATAAATGAATTAATTTACAAAAAAGATTGACGGCCTTTCATCAAAACTGAAAGACAGATTTTCACAGCAACATTGGGAGACCATGTGATCTTTTTGTTCAAGGTTTTGGCAAACCTTGGGGACCATGAAACTCCCTGATCAATGGGACAGCAGCGTTTGGAGCTGGTGAATGGGCTTTCCAAGCTGCATTTTGGGGCCTGGACAAATGGGTTATGATAGTGCTGTAGTGCTGTTGTTTTGCTGTAAACAACTCTTGTAAATAGCCTTCCTGTAAATAAATAGTTGTTACTTTACCGGCTATTTGGCCGTCAGGAGTTCCATTATGACAGAGAGCAAGGGGAAAGAGCAAAGGAGACAGGATGGAGGCAGAAATGATTTAAAGGGATGATGGTGGAAAGGGCAAGTAAAGAAACAAAAATGGATCCAGACAGTAAAGCAGAACCGTTACTGACGCACAGTGGTTGGCACTGGTGCTTCACAGCTCCAGGGACCTGGGTTCGATTCCCAGCTTGGGTCACTGTCTGTGTGGAGTTTGCACATTCTCCTCATGTCTGCATGGGTTTCCTCAGGGTATTCCGGTTTCCTCCCACAGTCCAAAGATATGCGGGTTAGATTGGCCATGCTAAAATTGTCCCTTAGTGTTCTGAGATGTGTAGATTCGAAGGATTAGCGGGTAAATATGTGGGGATATGGGAGTGGGGAATGGGTGGGATTGTGCTTGGTGCAGGCTCGATGGACCAAATGGCCTCTTTCTGCACTGTGGGGTTTCTCTGATTCTAACTCTTCGAGAAAATGGAAAAGATGATTGGAATCATCAAATCTTACAGCACAGAAGTAGGCCGTAGGACCATATTCCACCCTCTGAAAGAGCTATCCAATTAATCCCAACTCAGTATTAACCAATTTCCCTGTGAAAAGTTATGATTGAAGCTGTAATTCTGGGCTATGCAATCTCGATCATAGCTGCCTGTGTTAAAAAACTTGCTCTCGTCTCTGACCCTTTTGCCCAACTATCTTAAATCAGTTCCTCTGGCAACCAAAAGCTTTGTTTTATTTGTTTATTTGATTAAAAAACCCTCACAATTTTGAACACCTCTGTTAAGTTTCCTCTTAACCTTGCCTGTTGTGAAGAGAACAACCCCAGCTTCTTTATGTTCTCCACTTAACTAAAGTCACTCATTCCTGATTACTTCTAATTTCCACATTCAGCCTTGTCATCCTTCCTAAAGTATGGTGCTCACAATTGGGCACAATCCTCCAGGTGGGGCCTAACAGTGCTTTATAAAGGATTAGCTCAACTTCTTGCTTTTGTCTTTGGTGTGTCCCAAAGACAAGGACCCTGACTGCTTTATAACGGCCCAGTTAGAATTAGAAGTTGTTCAACTCAACGTTGAAAGCTACAAAAATATCAAATGTTTTTGTAGATTTAAGTGTGGATTTTCTTTAGCCCCGTTGCAGAGAAACAAAGAAAAACTTTGATTGGCCTTTTGTTAAAGTTTATTTTTGTTATGTATGTTTTTTAGTACAGAAGTCCATACCCTAAATATATTGATAGTAAAAAGCTGCTTTTCCTTCTTGAGTGCGGAAATGTTTTCCTTATGTTTGATATGTAAATAACTTAATTCCCAAACAGCTGTTGGCAAGCAAAAGGCTATTTATTTGTTGCTCAGGATTAAATTAAAACAACACACTGAGAATCCCAGAATCTTACGGCACAAGAGGAGGCCATTCAACTCATTGTGCCAATGTTGGCTCATTGAAAGAATCATCCATTGAATCTCATACCACTCCTCTTTCCCCATAGCCCTACAATTTTCTGCTCTTCAAATATTAGAATCACATAATCCCCACAATGCAAAAGGAGGCCATTTGGCCCATTGCGTCCATGCTGACAACAATCCCACCTAGGTCCTATCCCTGTAAACCCACATATTTACCCTGCTAATCCCTCTAACCTACACATCCCAGGACACTAAAAGCCAATTTAGCATGGCCAACGCACCTAATCCACACATCTTTGGACTGTGGGAGGAAACCAGAGTAAACCTACACGGACACAGGGAGAACGTGCAAACTCCACACAGACAGTGGCCCAAGCTGGGAATTGAACCCAGGCACCTGGAGCTGTGAGACAGCAGTGCTAACCACTGTGCCTCTGGGCCACTGGTTCTCTTTTGAAAGTTACAATTGAATCTGCTTCCACCACCCTTCCAGGTAATTAATTTTAAACCATAACAACTCACTATCGTGGGGAGATCAATTAACCTGATTGCAAATTCCTTTGGTGGGCATTAACTTTAAGCAGCACCACAGGAGCTCTGCTGGACGAGTAGCACCCATCATACTCACAATTATATGGCCCCTTTCATATAGTAAAAATATTCCAAAGTGTTTCACAGGGCAGAAAAATCAATACTGTTTTTTCTATAGTACCTTGGGATGTCCCCAGCCAGTCAGCCCAAAGAAAATGCTAGAAACTATTATTAGGAATGTGGTAACAGGGCACCTGGAAAATCACATGTGATAAGACAGCCAACTCAGTTTTATGAAAGGGAAATACCTCTTGACAAAACTTAGAGTATTTAAGGGTGTGACTAGCAGGGTAGACGGAGGGTGGGATAACCAGGGAACATAGTATATTTGTACTGGCAGAATGCATTTAGTAAGATGTCGCGCAAGTTGTTAAATGAACAGAGAACGCATGGAATTGGTGATAATGTATTGGCATGGATTAAGGATTGGACAATGAATGGAAAACCTAAATGGCTCATTTGCAGAATGTCACAAGGAGCGGCGCAGTGCCTCAGCTATTTCAAATTTATATTAATGATTTAGATGTGGGACTAAGTATAGTTTACCCAAGTTTGCAGATGGTACAAAGCTAAATGAGGAAGGTGTGAGCAAAAAAAGGCTACTGTAGCATTCAGTTATGCAACGGTACTATGTTTGATTTTGTGAGTCTGTTTATGATTAATGCTCACTGTGCTTGATTGGTTAAGCATGCAACTGGACTCAGAAAAGTAAACAAACTGTAGGAGTTGCTGGAAGCAAATCAACTATGAGCAGACATTAAAAAAAAACCTTGTAAATAATTTCCTATCACACACAAATAACCTGGTGAGTCATTTCATAGCTCTGAGGCACAAAATATAAAACAACTACAAAAGGGATATAAACTTGATAAGTGATTGGGCAAGAATGTGGGAGATGGAGTATATTGTAACATGGGGGAAGGGTGAAATGATTCATTTTCAGAGGACAAATAGAAAAGCAGAATATTTGTAATTGGTCATTGAAATGTTGGTATTCAGTGGGAACTGAATGTCCTTATACATGAATCACAGAAAGTTAGCATGCAGGTGGCATAATCAAATAGGAAATAACTGGTGTGTTGGCCTTTATTATCAAAGGATTAGAATATTAGAATGAATATTACTGCAATTATAAAGGCCTCCATGAGACCACAACTGGAGTGCGATGTACAGTTTTGTCTCCTTATAAAAGGAACAATATATTTGCCTTAGAGAGAGAGTACAACAAAGGGTCACTGGACTGAAGTGCCTTGGAATGGTTTACAGTGTTAAAGGAGCTATGTTGTTGTTGGAGGGAGAACATAACTTTTTAAAATGAGGAACGCTGTCCCCACCAGAAAGTGGAGCTTGAGTGAAGCCATTTTGTTTGTTCTTCTTTGACGGACACATTGAACGACAATGTGAATGCACCAAGTTAGTTTGGCTCGGTTTCTCTCTCTCTCTCTTGACTGTGAATGTTGTGGTCACAAATGCGCTCCATTTGCAAAGCCACACTGCTTCCGCCTTTGCTCTGGCTTTGGTGTTCATAGTTTCATGCTTTGAGCGGTGAACCTTTCAGCTGCGCGGTTTGTCTTAGATGATCATGTGCCCGTGACATCTGTTGGATCGCGTGCAAAGAACTGCTTTCGTCTGTCTAATTTCCTGAGGTTGCCAATTAAAAGTTGCTTTGCACTGTGAGTTACTCGTGTTCAAATCTCTCCTTGGCCTTGCCTTGCCCCTCCCTATCTCCATTAATCCCTACAACCCTTCAGGATTTCTGTGCTTCTCCAAATCTTACCATCGAAGCATTCCAGATGTTAATTGCTGCACCATTGTCAGTGTGTTTCTGCTGTCCACAGGCAATTTCTGGAATTTCCTCCTCAACTTCTCAGCCTCTCTATCCTCTTTTAAGAAACTGATTCAAATCTATTTCATTCATCACTTATCCTAACATCATCTTAATGGCTCAATGTTTTGGCTGATAAATGCCCCTGTGATACTTTTGGGATGTTGAAGGTGCTACATACATGCACATTGTTCCCAAGCCCTGAACCCTCTTTCAGGAACTGGAGCACCACAACCTGAACCAGCCACACGAAATGTCCTCTGTGCCTTTTCGCATGGCACCGAGGTGGATGTCCCTGGTGGAGGACTGTCTCTGCCAGAGTCCTCTATCTTCGCATCAAGGAACTGGGGTGGACGGTGCTGCATGCAGCAGTGCCCCACAACCATAGGATGCGTGAGTTCACGGAGTTCCAAGGTGTCTGCACTTTTTGCAGCCTTATGGAGTAGGTGGACCATGCTTATGTAAGTTGTTATAGCCCCCTTTTCAGTTATTAAAAGAACCTGTTAGTTTAGTCTTGTTTGCACTTCAACCCCATGCTCCTGATCTTCAGGCACCCATTGCAGGAAGGGGATCTTCTTGTGAACCTGCTCTTGGTCCTGGCCAAACCTGTCATCAACAGATTTAGGCAGCGGACGATTGAGAGTGTCGTCCAGCCTGACTGTCTGCCACTCTTCCACGGCTATTTTCACATCCGGCTGTCCCTGGAGAGCAAGCAGGTGGTGTCCACCAGCACAATACAGGCTTTCCATGCCTGGTGAGCACCACAAGGATTGGGGCATTTAATTGGCCCCCTTTAATCACATTTTCATCTTTGTTTAAAATTTCCTTTGAGATTCTGTCTACTTTGATGCAATATCCCTTTAAGGGCACCTCTTTTTATTTATCCCTTAATTTGTTAATTTAGTTCACTTGTTTGGCCCAAAATAGGATAAGTGCCATTCATAGTTGGCCAAACAGCTTAAATTACAGAATCTTTACAGCGCAGAAGAGGCTATTTGGCCCATTGGGTCTGCACTAACCGCAATCCCACCCAGGCTCCATTCCCGCAACCCCACATATCCACCCTGCTAATCCCCTGGGATCACTTTAGCATGGCCAGTCAACCTAACCACACATCTTTGGAGGAAACCAGAGGAAACCCATGCAGACATGGGGAGAAAATGCAAACTCCACACAGACAGTGACCTGATGCCGGAGTTGAACCTAAGTCCCTGGCTCTGTGTGGCAGCAGTGCTAAAAAATGCAAATTGTGTCATTTTCTTATCAAATCCACACCTTTGAAATGAGCTTGTGTATAAAGAAATTGGACAGCCTGCATTCCAATTGGATGCAAATTCACCAGGATGAAATTGTCTCCTGATTTCCCATCTCACTTCAGCCAACGGATGCTTGTGAGAAATGGAAATAGTCTTCAGGGATTCTTATTTGGAGTTTTGGTGGTGAGGTACGTTGGTGGGAGTGTATAGACTCAGAGGCAAGTTTGCTCAGTATTAAACCATGTTGTACCTCACCTGGGAATACCTGATGGAATGATTTAGAAGAAACTTTACTTTCAGTCTAACCTGTGTTATGGTTGACCTGGAGCAGTTTTGAGGGAGATCAACTCTGCTTTTACCTGATTCTATATCCCGCCTGAGAGTTTTTGTCAGCACAGAGGGCGTTTTACTTTGTACGCAACCTGTACTGTACCTGACCTGGGAGTGTTTGGTGGGACAGTGTAGAACATGCTTTTCTTACCTTAGCCAGCAGGTTGGAAGTCCCTCAATGTGGCCCATGAATCGATTGTTGAAAATGGCGGTGAGAGGGTCAGTGAGTTTGAAGATTTCAACAGGTGACTGACTGCTCATCCAGTGACATTCTGTAGGTGCTGATAGGTTGAACCAATCATTGCATCATACAATGCAGAAGAGGCCCTTTGGCCCATCGAGTCTGCGCTGACATGTGTGAAACACCTGCCCTCCTACCTAATCCCATTTACCAGCACTTAACCCACAGCCCTGAATGTTATGACGTGCCGAGTGCTCATCCAGGTAGCTTTCAAAGGATGTGAGGTACCTGCTTCTACCACCCTCCCAGGCAGTGCATTCCAGTCTGTCACCACTCTTTGAGTAAGAAGATTCTTTTCTTGCATACCCCGCTAAATCCCCTGCCCCTCACCTTGAACCTATGTCTCCTCTTAACTGACCCTTCAACTAAGGGGAATGGCTGTTCCCTATCCACTCTGTCCACGTTCCTCATAATCTTCTACACCTCGATCAGGTCACCTCTTCATCTTCTCTGCTCCAAGCAAATAACCGAGGCCTATCCAACCTCCCTTCACAATGTTCCATCCAGGCAGCATCCTGGTGAATCTCCTGTGCATTCCCTCCTGTGCAATCACATCCTTCCGATAATGTGGTGGCCAAAACTGCACACAGTACTCACCAAAGTTCTATACAACTTCAACATGACCTCCCTGCTTTGGTTACCACACCTCAATTGATAGAGGCAAGTGTTCCATTTGCCTTTTTCACCACCCTACTTACATGCCCTTCCACCTTCAGAGAGCTATGGACAAACACACCATGGTCTCTTTGTTCTACAGGACTTCCTAGTATCATGCATTCATTGAATACAATCAGCAGTAAATATGGGAGACGCTGTGTTTGGAGGAACTGTAATACTAGTAACCGTAAGTATGTGAAGATTGAGAGACTATGGAGCACGTGAGACCTCTGGTTACCATGCTTTGTCATTTTCACCCTGCTCCCTGTATTTTGGTCTGACTCTGGCTGTGATCTGCAAATTCTGCCTGAGATGCACTTGGTTCTTGATGTTCTTATATACCAGCACCGCTAGGCCTCAAGCTTCATTCCAGCTTCCTCTTCCACTCTCCACACCAACTCTCAGCCAATGTAGTAAGTGAGGATGGATGGGTGAGTTTGAGAGTTGATGACTGGTTGATTGAATGAGAGCATGTTAGTGAGGGAAAGAGTGTGAGGAGTAATGGTGGGTGTGAGGGTGGCTCAGTGGGTGTGTTTGTGTATTTATGTGTGTGGGGTGAAAGTGTGTATGTGGGGTGTATCCTTGTGTGGCTTGACTGTGGGGTAAATGTATGTGAGGGTTATGTGTACGTGTCTATGAGGGGAGTATGTGTGCGTGTGTGAGAGAGAGAGGTATTCATGCGTGTGCATGCACCGCACCAGTGCGAACAAGTCCTCGTCACTGCACAGGTATGAACAAGACCTCGTTAACGCACAGGACCTTCAACTGATGCTGTACACTAGGTACTTCGATGACATTTTCTTCCTTTGGACTCATGGTGAACAATCACTGAAACAACTATATGATGACATCAACAAGTTCCATCCCAGCATCAGACTCACCATGAATATTCTTGAACGCACGCATCTCCATCAAGGACAGTCACCTCAGCACTTCACTGTATCGCAAGCCCACGGATAACCTCACGATGCTCCATTGCTCCAGCTTCCACCCTAAGCACATTAAAGAAGCCATCCCCTACGCACAAGCCCTCCATATACAGAGGATCTGCTCAGATGAGGAGGATTGCAAAGCCACCTCCAGACGCTGAAAGATGCCCCAGTAAGAACAGGATAAGGCACTTGACTCATCGATCGACAGTTCTGACATGCCACAGTGAAAAACCGCACTGACCTCCTCAGAAGACAAACACGGTGGACAGAGTACCCTTCATTGTCCAGTACTTCCCCGGAGCAGAGAAACTACGACATCTTCTCCGGAGCCTTCAACATGTCATTGATGAAGATGAACACCTCGCCAAGGCCATCCACACATCTCCATTTCTTGCCTTCGAATAATCGCACAAACTTAAACAGACCATTGTCTGCAGCAAACTACCCAGCCTTCAGGAGAACAATGACCACGACACCACACAACCCTGTCACAGCAACCTCTGCAAGGCATGCCATATCGTCAACACAGATGCCATAATCTCATGTAAGAACACCATCCACTAGGTACACGGTACATACTCCAGTGACTCGGCCAATGTTGTCTACCTGATATGCCGCAGGAAAGGATGTCCCAAGGCTTGGTATGTTGGCGAGACCATGCAGACGCTACCATAATGGATGAATGGACAGCGCTCAACAATCACCAGGCAGGAGTGTTCTCTTCCTCTCAGGGAACACTTCAGCAGTGAAAGGGCATTCAGCCTCTGATCTTCAGGTAAGTGTTCACCAAGCGGCCTTCATGATATACGACATCGCAGAATCGCTAAGCAGAAACTGATTGCCAAGTTCCGCACTAATGAGAGTGGCGTCAACTGGGATCTTGGGTTCATGTCACACTATGTGTAACCCCCACGACTTGCCTGGGCTTGCAAAATCTCACTAACTGTCCTGGCTGGAGACAATACACATCTCTTTAACCTGTGCTTAACTCTCTCTCCATTCGTAATGTCTGCATCTGTAAAGACTTGATTACCTGTTAAGACTCGCATTCCAACCTTTATCTTGTAATTGCGTTTGTGTCTATATATGCCCTCTTTGTGAATAGAACTCTTAATTCACCTGTTGAAGGGGCAGTGCTCTGAAAGTTTGAGCTACCAAATAAACCTGTTGGGCTTTAACCTGGTGTTGTGAGATTACTTACTGCACCTACTCCAGTCCAACGACAGCAACTCCATATCACATCAATGAGTGAATGAGTCAGTCAGTGAGTGCATGAGTTACAGATGGTGCACGGACCCTCTCTCCCGAGCCTTGGAGTTAGCTGGGTACATGCACCCTCACCCTTTCTCACTCTAATAGTCATCCTTTAAATGATCAATTTGTTGTTGACATATTCTTTGCTCATTAAGTTGTTTCTTTTCCTACATGAGCTTTTCTTAAAAAATTCATGCTTAACGTTGTGTCAAACCTCTTTTCAAAATCGTTTCTCGTTGTGAGAAAAATTGAAATGTGGCCCACATGTGAAAAGACTGGACAAACCTGGTGTAGAGGAAAATCTACTCTGTATTTACCCTGTGCTGCCTCTGACCTGTGAATCGAGGTGGTATCTAGTGGAGGTGATGGGGGTGTCACCTTACAGTTAGAGAGCCCCTACTTCACCTTTTTCAGGGAAGGCCTCTCACATTAAGAGCCTTTTTTGAGAGTGGGGTCCCCAGTGTCTGAGAGCTACCAGATAAACAGAACTGGCACCTCATTGAATAGCAGCGCCAGCAGGGAGGTGATAGCAACTACTGAGACTAAACTTGCAGGGGGTGGGGGGAGCAGGGGGGTCTGGCAGCCAGCTAGGGCAGTGAATTGTTATCAGCAGCAACTCCCTCACAGCCCCTGGATGCCAGAACCCTCAATCAGGAATAAGTTTCTCTGAACGAGGGATCCCTTTGAGGACCTCAAGACATTGCACGTGGCTTTGCTTGTTGTGCTCGCACCAATTATCCACATAATGGTTTCAATTAGTGAGGAGGTATCCATGGACACCCTCCATCACAGACTTAGACCACAAGATATAGGAGCAGAATTAGGCCATTCGGCCTGTTGAGTCTGCTCTGCCATTCAGTCATGGCTGATAAGTTTCTCAACCCCATTCTCCCACTTTTTTCCGCAACCCTTGATCTCTTTACCAGTCTTAATCAGGTTGGAGGCAGGAAGCTGGCTGGATCCCTGTCTGCCATCCTCCCACCTAATTAAACGCTCCTGCCACCAAACGTGCCATGGAGCGGCATTAATTTCCCCCCCCAGTGTTTCTGAAAGGAAGGTGGCGTTTTGTTTCCTAATGATAACACCTTGTTGACCATAGATTACAGAGGGAACAGCGATTTGCATGAAGTTATGATTTTTGGAGGCAGCTAGTGCACAGCCTTGCCTGTGGGAGGACGGAGAGAGGTGTGACATTCCCTGGCGTAACTCTACTACTTACTTTCTCTGCAGGTCATCCTGACAAACCAGATCACAACAAGGCTGAGTCCCAATCGTGCTGCCTGCTCTGTGCCAGGCTCTGGTATAGATGCTTCACTCCTGACTGAGGGTAAGAGCTGCTTTCCATGTCCTTTCCATTAATAGATGACTGAAACCTATTGCTGGCTCCAATTGCCTCATGGGTCAATTCAGTGCCAAAAAGATAATATTACATTTATGTAATGTCCTTCACAATCTCATGACAACCCAAAGTACTTTACAACCAGTGAAATGTAGTCACCGCTGTAATGTGGGAAACATGGTGACTAATTTGTGCACAGCAAGATCCCACAGTCATGTGATATGACCAAATAATCCGCTTTGGCGATATTCATTGGCTGTTAAATATGGTGAATTGATGCAACACACATAGGAACATAGGAAGTAGAAGCAGGAGTTGACGATCTGTCTTCTCCGGCCTGCACCGTCATTCAGTTAGATCATGGCTGTTCTTCTATCTCAGCGTCTTTTTCCTGCATTATCTCCTTGATATCATTAATGTCTAGGAATTTTATCGGTCACTGTTTGAGGACTGAGTCACTGCAGCTCTGGGGCAGAGAAGCCCATAAATTCACCGCCCACTGAGAGAAGAATTTCCTCCTCACCTCAGTCCAAAATGGCATGCCTGTCATTCTAAAACTGTGCACCCTAGCTCTTGATCTGCTAAACCAGGGAAAACACACTTTCCTCATCTACCCTGCTGAGCTCTGTAAGAATTTTAAATTTTTAATGAAGTCATCTCTCACTCTTTAAAATTCTGGAGAATCTAGTAAAAATCCCAGCAGTTTTGCATTTTTTCTGCTCAATGAGAATACTCACCAATGAGAATAATCACTATTCCTTAACACTTACAGCATGAATCTCTTGCTGGGAAAGTAAAGAGAGGGTTTTTCATTTTTTAATCATCTCTGCTTATTTTAGTCCCTTGCTTTCACAAACAGCAATGTTCAATAGATAATTCAAAAGGCCAATGGGTTTTAATCTCAAGGTTGGCTCCAGTGTGAAGCAGTGGAATGCTGTAGCTGTACTCAGTCTAGTCCCCACCTGGAAAATAGTATTCATCTCCTGACACCCTCAACTCAGGAGGAAGTATTAGCCTTGTAGGGGAGCAGAGGTGATTTGCCACAATGACGGTGGGCTAAAAGGACTAAATTATTGGGATTTTTATTTACCTGAGTATAGAAAATTAAGAGGCAGTTGAATTGAGATGTTTATGATAATTGAAGGATTTGATGGGGTTGACAGAGAGAATCTATTAACTCTGATGGGTGAATCCCAGAACAAGATATCATAGTCTTAAAATTCAAGCTATTCAGAGTGACGGCAAGAAGCACTTAGAAATCTGGATCTTGTTTCCTCAATAACTTTCTGAAGCTTAGGGTCAATGAAAAATTCAAAATTCAGACTGATTGTTGGGTAGGTTTATTGAAGCTTATACAATCAAAGTGTATTAATGCAGTTCAGATACATACAGTTCAGCCTTGATTTAATTGAATGGCAGAACAGACTTGAGGGGCTGAACGGACTCCTCAAATTCATACATTCCTATGAGGCTAGGAGTATTGTGGCAAGTAACTCAGCTCCTGACTCCCCAAAGCCTGTTGACCATCTACAAGGCATAAGTCAGGACTGTGATGGAATACTCCCCAATTTCCTGGATGGGTGCAGCTCCAATAACATTCAAGAAGCTAGACACCAACCAGGACAAAGTAGCCTGCTTGATTGGCACCACATCTACAAACATCCAATCCCTCCATCACCGACACTTTGTGGCAGCAGTGTGTATTATCTACAAGATGCACTGTAGCAATTCAGCAAAGATCCTTAGACAGCACCTTCCAAACCTACAACCACTTCCATCTAGAAGGACAACGGTAGCAGATACATGGGAACAGCACCACCTGCAAGTTGCCCTCCAAGCCACTCACCATCCTGACTTGGAAAAATATCACTGTTCCTTTGCAGTTGCTGGGTCAAAATCCTGGAATTCCCTACCTAACGGCATTGTGGGTCAATCCCCAGAACACGGACTGCACGATTCAAGAAGGTAGCTCACCATCTTATCAAGGGTAACTAGGAATGGGCAATAAATGCTGGCCAGCCAGTGACACCCATGTCCCACAAAAGAATAAAAACAAATGTTCCTTGCCTAAACGTGCTGACTTGACTTTTGTTATGGCATGTCTCCATGTATGTCAGTAACTGAGTGCTTGGGGTGTTCACTACAGCTTTCATCACATTTGCGCCTGATTTTGCTCTTAACAGGGGCTATCCCTAAACAGGTCAAGAGATGACAACGAGGAGATGCACTTCTTTTTTGATTTGATTTATTATTGTCACGTTTATTAGTATGTAGTGCAAAGTATTGTTTTTTGCATGCCATACAGTCAAAGCATGTCGTACATAGGGAAGGAAAAGAGAGAGTGCAGAATGTCAGTCATGGTTAGGGTGTAGAGAAAGATCAACTTAATGCGAGGTAAGCCCATTGAAAAGTCTGATGGCAGCAGGGAAGAAGCTGTTCTTGAGTCGGTTGGTACATGACCTTAGACTTTTGTATCTTTTTCCTGATGGAAGAAGGTGGAAGTGAGTACGTCTGGGGTGTGTGGGGTGCTTAATTATGCTGGCTGCTTTACCGAGGCAGCGGGAAGTGTTGACAGAGTCGATGGGAGGCTGATTTGAATGATGGACTGGGCTTCATTCACAACCCTTTGTAGTTTCTTGATCTCTTTAACCAAGGCAGGCTGGAACAATTGTAACAAACAAACAAACAAGTCTCAACTTTTTCCTCCCCAACTACAATTGTTTAAACTGGCGGATTCAGGTTATTGAGCCTGAGTCAGCCCAGTTAGTATAGCTCAACATTGCACTGTGATAAACAACAGAGTTAGCGGAATAAATAAAAGGCAAGTTTCCATCCTTGCTCTCCTGAAAACACAAACTTCACCTGGCATGCAGATCCCGGCACCCTCTGTGTGTTCCCCAAGCCATTCATCAGGTAACACTGGCAGTACTGAATCACAAGGTTGTGAGTTCAAACTTGACTCCAGAGGTCTGAGCAGAAAACCTCTCCGACATCCCCAGTGCAGTACTGAGGTGGTGCTGTTGGATGTGCCACCTTTCAGATAAGCTGTTAAACCAGTTCTCAGCTCTCTGGTGGCCATAAAAGATTGAGTGACTGTTTAAAGAAGAACTGGGGAGTTTGCCTTGGTGTTTTGAATGATATTTATTCTTCAACCCAAGGTTACCACAGATCATAGAACCATAGAAACCCTACAGTGCAGAAAGAGGCCATTTGGCTCACTGAGTCTGCAACTACAATCCCATCCAGGCCCTACCCCATATCCCTAAATATTTACCCACTAATTCCTCTAACCTGCGCATCTCAAGACACTTAAGGGGCAAATTTTTTTAGCATGGCCAATCAACCTAACCCACACATCTTTGGACAGTGGGAGGAAACTGGAGCACCCAGAGGAAACCCATGCATACACGAGGAGAATGTGCAACTCCACACAGACAATGACCCAAGCCGTGAATCGAACCCAGGTCCTTGGAGCTGTGAAGCAGCAGTGCTAACCACTGGGCTACCGTATCACTCAGATGACCTGATCATTTATCTTATTGCCGTTTGTGAGAACTTGCTGTGCGTGAATTGTCGCTGACTGACTATAAAAGTACTTCACTAGCTTGAGCTTGCTCTGGGGCATCCTGAGGTTGTGAGCAGACATGTTATGTATGCAATTTCTTCATTTCTGACTTGATCATTCATTAAAAGACAACATAACTTGAGAGGGTTTCATGACCTCATGTGTTCTTTCCATACGCACTTGGCTTTCAAAAGCTGATGTATTATCTGACAAGGCACTTGTTTGCATTAGGAGACATGTGAATGCAGGCCTAGGCTGGTTAGATTAGACAGGCTGGGGCTGAGGCATTGCTCAGTTTCCATTTACTTTGAATTCTGACAGTAAGGAATTGACAAGCATTCAACCCCCACAGGTTTACAGGCAAGAGCTTTGCTGAATCACCTTTTTGCACATCTTACATTTCAGAAGTTAGAGTTGATTTGACTCCTATCTGGATTCAGGCCATGTGTATCTCAGTGTCAACTGCTGTATATGGTACAGTCCACACTGGGTAAAAGAGAAAAGACTACGTTCCCTGTAGTCTGGTATTGTACGGCTCATATATATCTCACTGTCAGCTCCTGTACATATGCAGTACATGCTGGGTAAAAGTATACGATTCACTTACATCTGATAAGACTCAGTATCAGCTCTTGTACTTGCTTCACACACACCAAAGAAGCTGATTCACTTCTGTCTGCTCCTGTATATTAAGGGTCCCAGAATGGAATGTTTAATTGTTGGCCTGGGAGCTTTAAAAACCTGGCCTGTTTTCTTACTTCAAGCAGCAACTTCTTTTAAATTCACAACTTGCTTGTCAGGGTCAGAAATGCTTCCAGAAAGCCAGGAATGCTCTATTACACGGGCTACAGCATTTCCAGCTCTCCTGTCCCATCAGGACCTACTGTGAAGTCTGTGTTTCTTTTTGTACAGCAAGAAGTCTCACAACACCAGGTTAAAATCCAACAGGTTTATTTGGAATCACAAGCTTTCGGAGTACTGCTCCTTCTTCGAGTGAGTCCCCTGATGAAGGAGGAGCATTGCCGGAAAGGATGTCCCGAGGCATTGTACACTGGGGAGACCATGCAGATGCTATGATAACGAATGAATGAACACCGCTCAACAATCACCAGGCAGGAGTGTTCCCTTCCAGTTGGGGAACACTTCATCAGTCATGGGCATTCAGCCTCTGATCTTCGGGTAAGCGTTCTCCAAGGCGATCTTCACAACACACAGCAATGCAGAATCACTGAGCAGAAACTGATCGCCAAGTTTCGCACACGAGGCCGGCCTCAACTGGGATCTTGGATTCGTGTCACACTATCTGTAACCCCCCTGACTTGCCTGGGCTTGCAAAATCTCACTAACTGTCCTGGCTGGAGACAATCCACATCTCTTTAACCTGTGCTTAACCCTCTCTCCACTCACATTGTCTGTACCTTTAAGACTTGATTACCTGTAAAGACTCGCTTTCCAACCATTGTTTTGTAAATTGAGCTTGTGTCTTTATATGCCCTGTTTGTGAATACAAGTCCTCACTCATCTAAAGAAGAAGCTTGAGGCTCCGAAAGCTTGTGCTGCCAAATAAACCTGTTGGACTTTAACCTGGTGTTGTGATACTTCTTACGGAGCTAATAGCCCAAGGGGTCACCCAACCTTTACTCTTAAAAGGGTAGTCCACACCCCAAATCCCAATATACAATATATATATGTAAACACATACATGACATTAACCTAGTGGGCCCTATTGGACCTGAAATTCTGCTTTGCATCTTCAGTGACCTTAAATTTAGTGACAAAAGATCAATCATCTGCCAGCAACAGGTGTTGAAACATCTCCCAGGTCTGTGACTGGAGAACTTTTGTTAATTGCAGTGGCTGATCTGATATCTGACCTGACCATGTATGATTTATCCATTCACTCTCTAATCCCCAGTGCAACCCATATATTATGCATTAACAGTTTACAGTGATTGCAAGGCAATTTGTGTTGGTGTTGTGTGTTACATTGGCTGAATTGAAATGTTATCAATGCAGTGCTATAAATATCTAGGTAATAATTTGATGGCTGTAAGCATTGAATTTCTGCGTGGGTGTATGGATAGTCTGGGGTAGCTGGAAGTCAGAGATCATCTGTTGCGAGGCAAGCTGATGTTTCTGGTAGATATGTTAGCTGCTGAAACCAGAGCTCCTGACTGAGGTTGACACGAATGTTCACAGAATAACTTTCCAGCTGAGACAATTGTAAACCATTCTAGCAATGCAAATTACAAATCAACAAGCAGCGTGGAGAGAATCTCCTGAAGGAAGAATTCTGTGCCCCATCCCTGGCCCCTTGGCTCTCTCCCAGAGGATGGAATTTCACCCAGGTGAAAGATGTTTCTCATGGATGAGTTGATTGGGGAAGGGAATTGACAGCTTTTGGGCCAAGAACTGTTTGGCTGTGGTGGCAGGGGGAGGTGTAAAGGTGAACCAACTAAAGCACAGCATTCTTTTGACTTTGTCATGTTCCTAATGATAGCGCAGACTGAAAGTACAGCCACTATATCCTTTTGTTCGTCAATTCAGAAGTTGAATCATTGCTGTATAAGCTACAAGCTCAGCACTTATTAATCCATCATGCGGATCATCTTGCAATGCAGTCAGTGTTGGATAAGCTGCATCAGGCCACAAGAATGTTGATATATATCGATAACAGTGAAGAATGGGGAAGAACACAGCAGCCATGTGATCACTGAATATAGTTTAACTCTCACCATATAGATTTGTGACCATCTTAACAACTGTCACAAATTAAACATCCGGTGTCCCACATTTCACCCTGCAACATTTAATCACCTCTGCTCCACATTTAATCACTCTCACCCTCTACCTTTAATCACCTCCGCTCCACATTTAATCACTCTCACCCTCCACCTTTAATCACCTCTGTCTTCCACCTTTAATCACTCTCACCCTCTACCTTTAATCACCCTCGCCCTCCACATCTAATCAGCTCCATGTGTGAGGTAGGTCCATTACAAAAGTCAGATGGCAGCAGGGAAGAAGCTGTTCTTGAGTCAGTTGGTACATAACCTCAGACTTTTGTATCTTTTTCCTGATGGAAGAAGGTGGGAGTATGTCTGAGATGTGTGGAGTCCTTAATTATACTGGCTGCTTTTCCGAGGCAGCAGGAGGTATAAATGGTGTCAATGGATGTGGGAGGCTGGTTTGAGAGATGGACTGGGCTTCATTCACAACCCTTTATAATTTATTGCAGTCTTGGACAGAGCAGGAGCCATACCAAGCTGTGATACAACCAGAAAGAAGGTTTCTATGCTACACCTGTAAAAGTTGGTGAGAGTTGTAGCGGACACGCCAAATTTCTTTAGTCTTCTGAGAAAGTAGAGGCGTTGGTGGGCTTTCTTAACTATAGTGTTGGCATGGGGGGGACCAGGACAGGTTGTTGGTGATCTAAAAACTTGAAGCTCTCAACCCTTTCTACTTTGTCCCCATTGATGTAGATAGGGGCATGTTGTCCGCTACACTTCCTAAAGTCGGTGACAATCTCCTTTGTTTTGTTGACATTGAGGGAGAGATTATTGTCACTGCACCAGTTCACCAGATTCTCTATCTCTTTCCTGTACTCTGTCTCGTCATTATTTAAGAACTGTCATCAACAATCTTGAAAATTGAATTGGAGAGGAATTTGGCCACACAGTCATAGGTGCATAATGAGTATAGTAGGGGGCCAAAGAGAGTATGTCCCATTCCATGCACTCCGGCCTCCAGCAAGGATAAAGTTCTAACTCCTCACCAACTGAAAATAGTGAACCAGGCACAGAGGAACAGGCTGTTATGGCTCACATGGCTCACTTCCACACTACTCCTGAATGCTACCGTAATGAGTTATCCGGCCCCTTGTCAGCCAAGTTTAATGGATAGCACTCATCTCTATGAATCCGAAGGTGGTGAGTTCAAATCCTGCTCCAGAGACTTGAGCACAAAATCGAGTTTGACATTCCCGTGCAGTACTGGAGGAATGTTGCACTCTCATGATAAAATTTAGGCCCAGTCTACCATGCCTCAGATGTTTTGATTTGATTTATTATTGTCACATATGTTAGTATACAGTGAAAAGCATTGTCTCTTGTGCACTTTACAGACAAAGCATACTGTTTGTAGAGAAGGAAATGAGAGAGTGCAGAATGTTGTGTTACAGTCATTGTTAGGGTGTATAAAAAGATCAACTTGATGCAGGGTAGGTCCATTCAAAAGTCTGATTGCAGCAGGGAAGAAGATCAGCTGAGAAAGTAGAAGTGTTGGTGGGTTTTCTTAACGATAGTGTCGGCATGGGGGGACCAGGACAGGTTGTTGGTAATCTGGACACCTAAAAACCTGAAGCTCTCGACCCTTTCTACTTCATACCCATTGATGTAGACATGGGCATTCATCAGTGCTTCCTGAAACTGACGACAATCTCTTAGTTTTGTTGACTTTGAGAGAGAGATTATTGTCGCCGCACCAGATACTCTATCTCTTTTCCTGTGCTGTTGTCTCGTCATTGTTTGAGATCTGACCCACTTGCGGTGGTGTCATCAGCAAACTTGAAAATCGAGTTGGAGGGGAATTTGGCCGCACAGTCATGGATGTATAAGGAGTATAATAGGGGGCTGACAGAAGAGTCTTGTGGGGCACCGGTGTTGAGGATGATCGTGGAGGAGGTGTTGTTGCCTGTCCTTACTGACTGTAAATATCCCATGGTACTATTTTAAAAGAACAGTATTCTATCCAAGTCTCCTGACCAGTACTTATCCAACAACAGCTTACAATTATATAAAATCAAACATTCCCAGCCCCATTCCCAAAAAATAACATTATCAAATCAATCAACATTATCACATTTCTGTCTGTGGAATCTTGCTGTGCAAAAATTGGCTGTCTTGTTTCCTACATTTCAAAAACTCTCCGTTGACTGTAAAGGCCTTTGCAGTTTCCTGAGGTCATATAGAAATGTAATTACCTCTTTTTCTCATGTGTCTTGTGCTAAGATCCTGCGGACCCAGCCAGTACCTTGTGTGGGGATGTTGTCACTTGCCACAGGGTGGCCTCTTGTGTCCATACCCGAGAATGGCTCTCACTGTTTGCAGGCTGACTTCCTTGGCTCCTTTCTTAGGTTCAGCAGTGCCAGCAGATTCAGCTGTTCTGGCTTTCAGGGTAAGGTTTACATCAAACATGTTTACGTTGCTAACCCAAAACACTCATTGCTACATTCAGCAGTGGTTTGGAAACATTTCGTTTAGCAATGGTATCATCGGTCAAAGAATGAGCCAAGTAATTATAGTCAACACTGATCCCACTCTCCAAAAAGCAAATAGTGTGTGTCAGGGCCCCGAGAGTGAGTATCTTACTCCCAGTACAGAACCGAGACAGTCAGGGCTCTGACTGGAGTGATCCCACTCCCAGTGCAGAACAGAGTGAGCCAAGGATCGGACTGGAGTGATCCCACTCCCAATACAGAACAGAATAAGTCAGGGATCCAACTGGAGTGATCCCACTCCCATTGCGGAAGAGAGTGAGCCAGGGACCAACTAGAGTGATCCCACTCCCAGTGCAGAACAGAGTGAGCCAGGGCTCCAACTGGAGGGAAATCACTCCCAACACAGAACAGAGTGAGTCAGGTCTCCGACTGGATCTCACTCTCGAGTAGGGAACAAAATGAATCAGAGATCCGGCTGGTGTGATCCCACTCTCCCAATATAAAACAGAGTGTGACAGGGCTCCGACTGGAATGATTCCACTCCCAATAGGGAACAGTGTGAGTCAGGACATTAACTGTAGTGTTCCTGCTTTTAGTGAAGAGCAGAGTAATTTAGGCCCCTTATGGGAGTGTGGGTAAGAATGATCCCAATGAACCCCAGCTGCTAAATGGAAAATCCTAGCGATTTCTGTCTGCCTGATGGAGTGATCGGTGATCCTCAGCAATGGAATGGAATGATCCCTATGATCCCCAGCGATGGGTTGGATTTCTCCTGGTGATCTGCAATCCCTCGCTCTGGGGTGGAATGATCTCACACTATGAAGCCAGACCTGACCGAAAAGCAATTTCAGTAACTTTCAGTCTGCCTGCGCACACAAAAATGTATCACTTTATAAATGCCTGTTGCTATTCTTGATATTGTTAGTCCTCAGGCTTCTTATTGAGGTGTTTAATATGAGATTATTATTATTAATAATTCCACATGCTTTGGAAGATGCAGCTTGACTAATCTGACTTCTGGCATCCTGGATCCAAACATCCTAAAACTCTCAACTTCTGTTTCCAAAATCTAACACTGCCTGTCAGGTGAAAAGCAAGGAAACTTAAGAACATCAACTTTGCCTGACTCTCAGTACCACACCCCTGGTGTGAGAGGTGGATTTAGTAAGCCTGGAACGTGTGGGTGTCAAAGGCTGCAGTAAGAATGAAACGCCAGCCTGAAGTAACATCACCATTTTCACTTTGTTTCACATTTCATTATGAAATGTGCCAGTATTTATCTGAAAACTCTGGTTTAGTAGATTTAAGAGCTCTAGCACGGCACCAGTTAAACGAAGATGCTCTCGGATAACTCTGCAGACGCAGGAAATGTACAAGTTTGCAGTGACACAGGTGCCAAAACTGCCTGCCTTCCACTGACTTTGAATGCTGGATGCAACATGCAGAACGTTCCAACTGATTATGTTCACTCTGAAGTACAATCAAGCCAGCAGAGACCCGGCCTTTAATGGGTTAGAATTACTTATTAACCTAATTTAGGTTTCTTGTTTAATTTCTTGGGATTTTATTACAAAATTTTGTACAAAAGGTAGTTTGTGAATTTGTTTTTTCCCCCTCGATTTCGTTTGAACTAAAATTGACTCTTCCTAGGAACTCCCTCCAGAACCATCTTTGGATCACAGCATCAAACACCAAGCACTTTGCAAGGAGGGATGAGGAGGTCAGGTAAAAGGCAAGAGAGGCCAAAGTTGAATGGACAAGGGAAAGTCAGAGATGGGGCATTGGGGCAGGTCAAGATGGCAGTAAAGTGGGTGCTACAGAGAAGCAAAAAAAGTCATCACTGAAAAATCAGTTGGAACCAGTGGAGTTTGTGTCTCCAGAGTGAGGAACAAGCAGAGTTTGTGTTTCCAGAGTGAGGAACAAGCGGAGTTTGGGTATCCGGGAGTGAGAAACAAGCAGAGCTCGGATATCGGGATGGGGAACAAGCAGAGCTTATGTGTTCAGAGATATATACAGCCACACAAGACATGATCAGGAGTAAACCATTTGACCATTGAGCCTGATCTGCCCATTCAGTATGATTACAGCTGATCTGACTGGCATTACCTCCATTTCCTTTCTGTCCCCCATTAACCCTTGACTCCCTTGTAATTGAAAAATATATCTGACTCAACCTTGAATGTACTCAATGAGCCAGCTTCCACTGCTTGCTGGGGATGAGAATTCCAAACACAAACAGCCCTCTGAAAGAAGAAATTCTTCCTCATTTCCATCCTAGATTTCCCCCATGAGGGGAAACATTCTTTTGCACCCCGCCCCTGCAGCCCTCAGAATCTTTTTATGTTTCAAATAGTTCACTCCTCATTCTCCTAAACTCCAGTAAATGTAAGTTCAACCTGCTCACAAGAAAACCGCACATCTCAGGAATCAGGCGAGTGAACCTTCACTGAACTGCTTTGAATGGACATAATACATTTTGCTAATAATTGGCATGATTTGGAAACTCAGTCTGACTGCGAGCATCCTGGGTTCAAACATCCCATGACTTTTAGCTCTACTTCCAAAATTTAACTCACCTGTCAAATGAAAAGCAAGGGATCTTCCAAACTTCTTAACTGTTCCCTCCATGAGAGGGGTGACCAAAACTGTACACAGTACTCTAGATGTGGTCTCACCAATACCATGTACAGTTGTAACAAGACTTCCCTATTTTTAGACTCCATTTTCTTTGCAATAAAGGGCAACATTCGGTTTTCTTTCCTAATTACTTGATGTACCTGTGTGCTGACCTTTTATGATTCATGTACTAGGACACTCGGATCCTTCTGTACCCGAACATTCGGTGGGGAACCTTGCATTTACCCGCATTATATTCGATCTGCTAGTTTTTTTGCCCATTCACTTAATCAATCTACATTCCTTTGCAGGAATTTGCCTTCCTACCTATTTTCACATCATCAGTAAAGTGGGTTAAAATGCAGTCAATCCCTCCACTCAAGCCACTAACAGAGATTGTAAATGGTTGAGGGCTCAGCACTGATCATTGTGAAAATGACCCATTTAGCCCAACTCTTGAGTGAGGAACAGACAGGTTTCAAGGCGGCAATTCTCCCCAAAAAAATTCTAAGCGCTGAATTGGCAGGAAAAATGGCGTAATTCATTGTTTTTTTAGTGGGTGTTCAGACTCAAATCTCCTACACTCTGTGTACTGCAGAGATTATAATCGTGAATATCATTAAAAGCTGAGGGAGCAGAGCCAATTCATGCCGGAGCCTGACAGTTCTGGAATTCAGCGCATGTGCAGTGGCCCCACTCTGTCAGACTCCCATTTGCTGGCCAGCTCAATCGCTGGCCAGACTGGGACCCCTGCAGTGCTGCCCTCCCACTCCCCCATGGTCTGATCGTGGCCCCACGAGCATGCCCAAGCCAGCCCTGACCCCTCCAGCCCTGTCCCGCAGTGTCCCAATCTCCAGCACCTTCCCCAGCAGTGACGACCCTCCCCTGGAGGCAGATTTCCCCCCCTCCCCCCAGCCGACCCTGATCGCTGGTTTCCCTCCAGCCTGACTGATCCCCATGCAGAGTGGCAGCGGGATCCCTGCCACACTGAACACCCCTAGGCCCTGCCCACAATAGGCCCTGCCCTTTTGACACTGCCCAATGCCTGGTGGGCTGTGCCAAGGTGTCCCCTGGGCATGGGTACTTTGCCCCTTGGGCAGTGCCAGGGGGCACAGGCTGGCACTGACAGAGTGCCCGTGCCCAGGGGGCACCACGGCCCCACTGCCCGACTCCTGGGGGTGGCCCCCGAATTCCACCCTTCACTTCAGGGGGGCCTCCCGTTAGTTCCCTGAAAATGGGGAGCTACTCTAAACCCTGTTGGTGTGAAATATTCCTGGCGGGGTGGGAGATTTTATTGGGCCCCCAGAGAATTCAGTCCCAGGCCCAAAAATGACATTTAAATTACATTACAAGTCGACTAAAATCACTTACCTGGTCTTCCCGCCGCTTTCCAGTGTGGTCTCGACCATGCCTACCCTCTAGGTGTGAGGCGCATGTGCGAATCATGAGAAATGGCTGACATGCAAATCTTCCAACGGGATGCGCCAAAAAATTAGCACACTGTGATGGCAGAATCGAGCCCCAAGTGTCCAGAGTGAGGAACAAGTGGACTTTGTGTGTCCAAAGTGAGTAACAGAGCACAAGGAGTAAGTGTCAAATTAAAGGTCCAGTTGAAATCTATTGCTGCAGACACGCCTCGCTTAGAATGAACTAAGACCCTGAAGAGACTAGAAGCGTTATGAATTCAGAGGTGACACACTTGAAGGACAGATTGAATTTGCATTCCTGTTCTCTATCCTGTCTATTCCTGTAATAATTCTAACAGTCTTGGAGACCAAGATTGGATTGGATCAATACATAACTAGACAGGGAGATTATTATCTGGCTGGACATTGGAAAGAGCTAATGAGAGTCTCTGTCCTGAAGTTAGTGACATTATTGCAATGTGAATAATAGTCATTCTGTTTGAATAGTTGAAGATTGTTAGTGCTGTGCTCACGTATGAGGAATTAAAACTGGGGCATTGACGCTGGGGTGTGCTATCTGCCGCCCTCACTGCAACCACAGTCAGCACCTTCAGGAGGAAACTGTGGGGGTGGGAGGAAAAGAGGAAAGGGGAACATCTAAAGAGTCACATAAATACTATATGGCTTCTTCCCTCCCTCAAATTCTGCCTGCCAGGGTCCTCTCTATATCTGAATAAGAACAATGACTCTTGCTGTTTTATGCTCCTTGGTGCTTTGAGCTGAGCTGCTGAAGTCAGGTCACTGTGACCTCTGTCTGCTGTGAAATTCAGGTCTCTTTCTGTTTTCTCCTTCCCCTGGCTTGACTTCAATCTAACGGTGCCTTCTCTAGTTTGATACCATTGTCCTCCAAGCTGACTGCCTTGCTTCAGTGTGTGTTCATACAACAGAGGGGACGACAGCCACACAGATGTATTTTTGATGTTTCTGTAATAAATGTAGCTAATTTTGATTCTAACTCCCTCCCCGGTGTCGCTACAGGGTGATGTCTCAACTCTTTGAGCTAAACGTTGCAAGTTAATTTACATTGTGTGCTCCATCAGTGCCAAGGAGAAACCTGTAAATGCTGGATATAATCAGCAGGCCAGTTGGTGTGGGCAGTCTAAGTTCTGGCACTGCTTCTTCTCAGTTGATGTCGTCCTGTTCGCAGTTGGACCTTGCCTGCAGTAATCAGAGAACTGCAATGACAACAACAACATTTATGAGATGCTTTACACAGTCATTATAAAACAAAATTTGACACTGAGCCACATAAGATATTCAAATGACCAAAAGTCAAAGAAAGTGATTGTAAGGAATGTCTTAAAGGAGAGTTGAGATAGAGAAGCAGAGAGGTGTAGGAGGAGATTCCAGAACTTAGCGCTAGGCAGTCAAAAGCCCAGTCACCAGTGATGGAATGATTAAGATCAGACAGATCCAAGAGGCCAGAAGTTGGGGAGTGCAGATATCTGCACTGGGTGCCGTATATGTGGAAGTGGGAAGTGTTTTCGGGTCATGTTGCCGGGGCAGCAGGTAGATAATAAATAAGAGGAGTCCAGGAATAGATTTGTGAGGAATACCAGGTGTAATGGTATGGGAGCAGGATGAAAATCCCATCAGTCTGGAGGATCATAGATACATCATCACCTCACAACTTTTGGGTATCATAGGTACACACCCATCCCATCAGTCTGGGGAATCATGGGGAAGCACAATGGTTAGCACTGCTGCCTCACAGCCATGATGTGGAGATGCTGGCATTGGGCGCTGGCATCTCCACATCATAGCTATCATCGACACTGCAAACTGCCAGCTCCAAGTGGAGAAGATCTCCAAGAAAATCGCGCATATCGACACAGACATCAAGTTTTCTTACTGTGCCTCACAGCACCAGGAACTCAGGTTCGATTCAGGCTTGGGCCACTGTGCGGAGTCTGCATGTTCTCCCCGTGTCTGTGGGTTTCCTCCAGGTGCTCCAGCTTCCTCCCACAATTCAAAAGATGTGCTGGCTAGGTGCATTAGCCATGCTAAATTCTCCCTCAGTGTTACCAAACAGGTGCTGGAATGTGACAATTAGGGGATTTTCACTAACTTCATTGCACGGTTGACGTAAGTCTGCTTGAGACAAAAACAAACAAACTTTAAACTCACACACACTGTACATCTCATTACTAAGCTATAACCTCCAATCCCGGCCTGTAGCTGTGACTACTTTCCAGTCCCAATGTACCTGTCTGTAGCCTCCACTCTGGCCTGTACCTGTGACTAGAACCTCCAGCCTCAGCCTGTACAACTTGCCTGTAGCCTCCAGTCCCAGCCTGTACCTGTGCCTGTCGCCTACAATCCTAGCTTGTACCTTTGTCTGTAGCCTCCAGTGGCAGCCTTACCTGTGTCTGTAGCCTCCAGTCCTGGCCTGTATCTTTGTCTCCAACCCCAGTCCCAGCCTGTGCTTGTGTCTGTAGCCTCCAGTCCCATCCTGTACAACCTGAATGTAGCCTCCAGTCCCAGCCTGTACCCATGTCTGTAGCTTCCAGTCCCGGCCTGTACCTGTGTCTGTAGCCTCCAGTCCCGTCTGAACCCTCCAGTCCCTGTCTGTACCTGCCTGTGGCCTCCAGTCCCTGTCTGTACCTGCCTGTGGCCTCCAGTCCCTGTCTGTACCTGTCTGTGGCCTCCAGTCCCTGTCTGTACCTGCCTGTGGCCTCCAGTCCCAGCCTGTACCTGCCTGTGGCCTCCAGTCCCAGCCTGTGCCTAGTGCTGTGAGCCCCAACCAGATGTTGGAGAAATGGTGACTGTTTATCTTTTCTGTAAGTTCTCTTGGACTGCAATGCCAGTGTAGAGCATCCTTAGAGAGTAGCTCCTTTGATTATATCAGTAGGATTTACGGTCCCATTGGAGGATATTGGAGTCGTATCAAAGGTATGTTGAGGATGCCAGGCTGTTATGAAATGTCATTGGACAGGGTCTGTCAGGGCAGTATGTGCCTGCTGCCTTCTTTGTGGTAGTGTACAGCACCGGTATACAGTAACATGGCAAACTAGGCAGAACACTTGTCAATCAAGAAAATGAGCAGCTTATGTCATAAGCAGCACAATGAGCAGAGGAGGGAGTCAGATTCAAACAAATAAATTCTAGCTGCCTACCAGATGCACTGTTATTTCCTGCATGAATTTCACATGCAGAACAAATACCATCATAACATCAATTCAAACCTTGCTCAGTGCATTTATAACCTCCAGACTCAGCAATTCCAAAACCCTCCTGACTAGTCTCCTGTTTTTCATCTTCATAAACTTGAGCTTATCCAAAATCTGCTGCTGATATCCTAATTCCCTCTAAAACCAGTTTGCCTGTCACCCCTGTGCTTGTTAACCTACATTGGCTCCCAGTCTGGCTGCATCTCAACTTTAAAATCCTTGTGTTTGAACCCCTCCACTGGCCTCACTGCTAATCTCTACCCTCCTCCTGGCCCACAATCTTCTCAGTTCTCTCTGCTGCACTGTGATTGAGTTAGATGGTGGATGAGGAGATGGGACTGTACTCTGTGTCTGACCCACGCTGTCCTTGGCGTGGCCGTGGTTGATGCTGACACTGGTAACCAAATGCTTGTTGAGCCAAGATCCTGGAACTCCCTGCCTGGAATCATAGAACTACAGAGTGCAGAAGAGGCCTTCGGCCCATCAAGTCCACACTGACACATTAGAAACACCTGAACTCCCACCTAACCTCATCTGCCAGCCCATTGCCCTGAATGTTATGGTGTACCAAGTCATCATTCAGAAATGTTTTAAAGAATGTGAGGCAACTCGCCTCCACCATCCTACCAGCCAGCGCATTCCATACCGGCACACCCTCTGGGTAAAAACGTTTTCCCTCACGTCCCTCTTACCTTGAACTTGTGTCTGCTCAGGACTGACCCTTCAACTAAGGGGAACAGCTGCTCCTTATCCACTCCGTCAATGATCCTCATATTCTTGAACACCTCGATCAGGTTGCCTCTCAGTCTTCCCTGCTCCAATGAAAACAACCCAAGCCAACGCAACCTCTCTCCATATCTTAAATGTTCCATCCTAGGCAGTATCCTGGTGAATCTCCTCTGCACCCCTTCCAGTGCCATCACATCCTTCCTATAACGTGGCATTGTAATCCCTCACCCCGGGGTGCTCAGAGTAGACGCAGTGCCATTACCATTGCCCTGCCAGAGATCAGCCTGCTCAGCAATAAAACCAGGCTAACATGTGTCACGATCACAGGCAGTCTGAGAGCATCTTCTTACATGGACCGCAATGTTTAAGAAGGCCTCCACCACTTTCTCAAGGCCAACAATAAATGGGCAATAAATGCTGGCCTTGCCAGAGAAAATTTTGAAATGAAAGATCAAAAAAAATGAATGAGTAAGATGGGAAAAGTTGTGTTTCTCAGCACTGTTATCCCTCACCTTGATCTACACAAACATATCTCAGAAGGAGACCAGTGGTTAACTCCATCCTGTCAGTTGTAATCTTAACAAACCCTTCAACCTTTGTCTCCTGTAGCCAGTAGTACCTGAGTGTTATGTGAACCATCGGCGCTGGCACAGGATTAAACAGTTCAAGACTTTAAAGCCCCTCTTGGTGACGTGTTGGGCACTGCAGAATTTGGCAAATTCATTGGGAATGGATGGGATTGACCCTGCATTCTGATCAGTCTTGAGGAATGACAGTGAGGGAAGTCAGCCTGGGTTCCCTGACATTGTCTAGCCAATTTCATTGCAATGTATGGACCTTGACTGTAAGGTGCTGGGTCAGTTACCATGGAACCGTACCTCATCAGAGGTCTGGAGAAAGAAGGGAAAAGCCAGCTGAAGGAATGATTATTCTGAAAATCAATTGTGCTTCCATTTATTCTTTTAGCTTCTGTGTCATCATCTTGTTTGTAAATTGATTTTACCTTGTTCTGACCAGAACACTGCAGTCTGGAAGTGAGGCGATTTCCTTTCTCAGAGTGGCTGTGAGCAGATGGTGGATAGTCCAGGGAGGGCTGTGGTGTCATGGTATCCTGCAACTTGCAACCCCCTTAGGACAACAACGAACCGTTTTTATATTAGCACCTTTAACTTAGGCCCCAATGTGATTCAGACAAAACCTGAGTTGAGTCCAGTCGCCTACTAGATGGGAACCCAAAGATTCTGCCTGCAGATGGAATCTGGAGTCCTTGCTGCTCAGTGTAGCTCAGCTGTACGTTACATGGTGGGGAAGTTGAGGATTATATTTGGGTGTGAATTATTTTCGTCGTTTGCCTCTCCTGAAGGTGCTTCTTTTTGTTGGCCACCGTTCCAGAGGCCAGCTCCCTTGGGGGACCCATTCTTGACCTGCAATTCCACATCATGGGTGCCAGCGAGCCAGTGGCCTGTTGACCCCCTGCACAGGGTAATTCCTCACCCCACTGTCCCGCCAGAGATCAGCCTGCTCAGCAACAAAAACCAGGCTAACGTGTCTCCACCACAGTAACCCAGTGATCCCCAGGGATGGGGTGGGGAACATGGGTGTAACGTACATTTGGTGCAGATGATTTTTGGCACTGTAAGACCTAGCTGTCAAAAGAAAAAATGAGTTACAATTTCCATGTGCATCAAAACATTTCTGTTGTTTTTGTAAAGGGAGATAAAGGCCACATCAAAGAGTCTTTAGATGGTCTGTGTTCAGCATAAGATGCTGAGTGAAGGTTTTACACTGAGGCTCTGCTCAGAAGATCTGTGTGGGGGCCGGGGTCGGGGGGGTGGTGCGGAGTTGGGTATGGGGGAGAGATAGAACGAGCTTGTTGTTTACTGTACTCAAATCTAGCAGGACACAGCTGAAAGCTGCAGCTTTATGGATTTGGCCTACGTGGATCTTGGAAAGGAAAAACACACAACAAAGACTATCTCCTTTTGCAACAACTATTTATATAGCTCCTTTAACATGGTAAAACACTCCAAAGTGGCTCAAAGGAACAATATGAAACAAAATTTGACATGGAGGGGTGGGGGGGGGGGGGGGGCCACACATAAGGAGATATTAGGAAAAGTGATCAAAAATGAGTTGTAGAGGTAGATTTAAAGGAAGATGTTAGGAGAAAAGTGAGGTAAGTGGAGAGTTTTATGGAGGGAATTCCAATGCTGGCTGCCAGCCCTTCTTTTCTGTACTTTATTTTTTCCGGCAGATCATAGTCTGGTTGCCCGCAGTGGGAACAGAGGTTGTTCCTTGGTTGCCTGCAGTTGCTGCCGGAAGACATTCTGCTCAGCTAGGAAAATAACATCTGTTGTTACAGCCTGGTTACATATAGACTGTTTGTGTTTGTATGCATGTTGACTGTGAGAGCATACATAGGCATGTGAACCTGTGTATTTATGTCCGCTATGACACTCTTGCATATATGTCAATGCAGCATCTGTGAGAGCACTTGTGTGTGCATGTGCATGTACCTTGTGTCTTCTTGTATGTAACAGCAATCACGTGTATGTTTGAATGTGGGGCCTGCTAGAGCATTCATATTTGTGTGGGGCAGCATGGTGGCACAGTGGTTAGCACTGCTGCCTCACAGTGCCAGGGAGTTCACACATTCTCCTCATGTCTGTTTGGGTTTCCTGCAGGCGCTCTGGTTTCCTCCCACAGTCCAAAGATATGCAGTCTGGATGGATTAGCTATCAGGTTTTAGTCCAACCTATTTATTTGATAATATACTCACAAGCTTTCAAGCTTGTGAGTATATTATCAAATAAATAGGTTGGACTAAAACCTGGTGTTGTCAGACTTTTTACTGTGTTTACGCCAGTCCAACGCCGGCATACCCACATCTGGATTAGCCATGCACAGGGTTAAGAAGTTAGGACGGAGGGGAGAGCCGAGGTAAAGATGCTCTTTTGAAGAGTTGGTGCAGACTCCATGGGCTGAATAGCTTCCTTTTGTAGTGTAAGGATTGCAATGCCCACACTTGCTTATATTTATCATGTGTACATGTGAGAGAAGGAATGTGTATGTGCATAGACGCACACATGTTAGACCTATTTGCCCCACCTCGGAGTTTCTAGTGCCACTCTAGGTCAAGAATACCTCCTCTAAAATAATATAGAAAGTAAAGGCCTCTGAAAGTTTCCATGAAAAATTCACCATCTCTCTATACCCTGCAAAAGAACCTAGAATATTAAGTCTCCCTATCTTTTCCAGGCAGTCGCAGTGAATCCTAAATTTGATACTTGAATCCTACTTGTAAGATGTGTTGAGAATAGAGAGTTAGCTGTCTTGTCCACTGTTCTGTTTAGCTTGGAATTTGAGCAGTGAGAGAGAGAGAGTGCAGGTTTAAATCTAGCTAAAGTTAAAGTTTATTTATTCGTCACAAGTCAGCTTACATTAACACTGCAGTGAAGTTACTGTGAAAATCCCCTAGTCACCACACTCCAGCACCTGTTCGGGTACACTGAGAATTCAGCACGGCCGATGCACTTAACCAGCATGTCTTTCAGACTGTGGGAGGAAACTGGAGCACCTGGAGGAAAGCCATGCAGACACGTGGAGGATGTGCAGACTACACGCAGACTGTGACCCAAGCCGGGAATCAAATCCAGATCCCTGGCGGTGTGAGGCGGCAGTGCTAACCACTGTGCCACCTTAAGCGTCCCTGGAGGTTGGTGGGAAGGAGATACCTTTAGCGCAGCAAAATATCCCAAAGCGCTTCACAGGAGTGTAATCAGGAAATAATGCCATGAAAGGAAACATGAAGATGGTTGCTAGACCAAAGGAGTGTCTTAAAGGAGAAGAGAGGAGAAAGTTATAGAGACAAAACCAGAGAACTGTATGGTAGGAATTCCAGATCTTAAGATCTAGTCAGTTGAAGGCACAGCTTCCTATGGTGGAGCAAAAGACATGGGGTAGAGAGTGGAGTGGATGTGCTGAAGACCAGATTTAATACTTGTTGGTATGTTAAGGCTGCTATATAATGCAAGTTGTTGTTAATGTAGCAGTCAAGCACCAGAGCTTTACAGAGCGGTCAGATACTCAGGCAAAGGGAGGGCCTATTCAATGCAATTACCAAAAAATTGGTCAAAAGCAATTTGACTCTTAAATTAAGGTGAAAAAACAAATCTCTAAGAAAAGTGCCACTAGAAAGAAAATACAAAGATTCCTCACTGAAATTTTGTTTTCTTTAAGTTTATCAAATGCTGCTTTCCTATATTATTTGTCATCTGAAAAACATTGAAGCGCATTCTCTTGTGCATTGCTAAAGGTTTGCTTTCCTTTCATTTGCTTTGTGCCTTTTTCTTTAATTGTGATTTGATTGTGTGGTTTTGATTATGAAATTTGAACTAAGCAGAAAAACCCATCTCATGCTCCTGCACCACATTCCAAAGCAACACTGACCAGTGGACCTGATGAGGATGATGTATATATTGTATGCAGATTCCACCTTCAATGGCATTTCAAAGACACAAGAGTAGAGGAGAAGGACATTCAGCCCCAGTTCTATTCTGTCACTCAGTTACTTAATGGTTGATCTATACCTCAGCTCCATACACCTGTCTTTGCTTCATTTCCATTGATATCCTTATTGAAATAAATCTATTGACCCTAGTAAAATTTCACAGTCTGAATACCATAATTCTAATTTTATTATCCTGCCTTGTTCTAGATTCCCCCGCCATAGAAAATATGTCCTCTTTAAAGACTTCATGAGATTACCCCTTAACTTTCTAACCTTCTAATTTAACCTTTAATAATTCCAACCTTTAAGCAGTTATCATTTTGGTAAATTTGTGCTGCATCCTCTCCAATGCCAGTATTATCTTTTCTGAGGATTGGTGCCAGAACTGATTGCAGTTCATAAGAACATAAGAACTAGGAGCAGGAGGAGATCATTCAGCCCCTTGAGCCTGCTTTGCCATTCAATACAATCATGGCTAATCTCATCTCAGCCTCAACTCCACTTTCCTGACTGTTTACCATAACCCTTCAATCCGCTACTAATTAAAAATCTGTCTATCTCTTAAAATTACTTTCCACTTCATAATCCTCAAACACTGGAGTTGTTGCCAGTGTACTCCAACATTCTGTATCTGATCAGGAAGTCTGCATCCTGTATCTCTTGTTTTGGAAATACTATTATTCCTTATACATGGAAATTTACATAAAGAGAAAAGAAAATCCTGCATTCGTACAGTACCTTTTATGATCTTTGAATGTCTTAAAATACTTCTACAGCCAATGAAGTTCTGTTTTTAATTGTAAAGACTGGTCTGATATAGAAAACGTGCTTGCCAAGTTACAGCAAGCCCCCACAAACAGCGTTGCAATGATGACCAGATAATTTAGTGGTCTTGATAGAGAAATAAATATTAGCCAAGACACTGAAGAGACTCCCCTGCTTTTCCATGACATCATGCCATGGGATCTCTTATGTCCATCTAAGAGAACAAAGCCGGACTTTGTTTAATGCATCGGCCGAAAGACACAGTTCCTCAGAAAAGCCCTTTGGGTGTCACACTGGAATGTCAGCCTACCTTTTTGAGCTCAAGGCACAGAATCCCTACAGTGCAAAAGGAGGCCATGCAGCCCATCGAGTCTACGCTGACCACAGTACCACCCAGGGCTTACCCCCACAAGTCCATGCATTTACCCTAGCTAGTCCCCCTGACATTAAGGAGAAATTTAGCATGGTCAATCCACCTAACTCGCACAACTTTGGAAGCCTCTGAACTGAAACTTTTACCCAGATCTTTCTGAGAGTGAGAGTGCTATCAACCCCTCAGGTGTCGAATAGCTTCCCAATGCCAACTGCCATCATTGGTATGTCGAGGCTAATTGTAGTACCTGCTACCTCTGCACCAGCATCAACTCTCGTATTATTTAAGCGTTAGGTCTAGATCAGCAAGTAGCATTTTTGTGTCTGACCCTGAAGGCCTTGGGCTCAGGTTCCACTGTGTAGTGGTTTGAACACCAGCACTGACAATGCAGTATTGAAGAAGAGCTGCACTAACAGAGGTGCCATCTTTCAGATGAGGCACTTAATTGAAAACATTACCTGCCTTTTGGATCTAGATGTCTGATTGAATTGGGTGGGGGAGTTCCCTCATTTTGCTGTGGTTAACAAGTCCAGTATTTTGCCTTGTCGATATAGTGTCCGGAAGTATTTGACATTGTGTTATGTGGAAGACTTTCTGTAGTTTTGCACTGGGGGGGGATTTCCATTATGTGGGCTGAGAGTGATAAAATTGTGGTCGATGTTTATGTTTGAGTAGAGAGGAGGTAGAGGGTATGTTGGCAGCCAAAGTGACGTTTGATGAGGGGCAGGGGGATTCATGCATGTCAGGTTTTTTTCAAAGTCTTTTTGAAGTATAGTGAGGAGGAGGAGGTTATTTTTGAAAACGCCTTGTGTGCATGTGAGCATTTTATTAAAATTTGATAAACTGCCTGAATTGCTTCATCAAACTGTCATCTTTCAAAGTATTGCGACACAAAGGCAGATCTAACGAAAGAGCGAGTATTTATGTAGCATCATTTACTACAGCCTCAGGTTATTCCAAAATGTTCCACAGTAGTTTTTAAAGTGTTTTAATATCAGAACCCTGACACATAATTTGCACACAATCAGGTCCCACAAACAGCAGTGAGATAAATCACCGAGCATCTTTGTAGGTGTTTGATTATGTAATGTCCCGAGACACTGGGCGATCTCACTTCTTGAAATAGTCCCCTGGGATATTTTACATTCATCCAAGAGGGCAGATTGGACCTCAGTTTAATGTTTCATTTACAAGATAACACACCCTACTCACTCCATGGGAGTGACAGCCTGGATTACATTCCCAAGTCTTTGGAGTGGGACTGGAACCTAAACTCCCGACGCTGAGGCAAGAGTGTTGCCCACCCATTGATTCACGACTGATACCTAATTTAGCAAGGAGCGTTTGACCAGAGTAAGATTTATGTAAAGGAGATGGCACTATTCACCAAAATATGTTTGCGTGTCTGCGCCTGGTTTTGAAACAAAAATCATGCGTGGGATCTGGATGTTGCTGGTAAGATCAGTATTTTATTGCTCAGCCTAATTGCCCTTGAGAAGATGTTGCTGAGCCTGCTGCTTTAACTGCTGGAGTCCGTGTGGTGTAGGTACACCTATAGTGCTGTTACATAGAAACTCAAAGTGGGAGTAGGCCATTTAGCCCTTCGAGCCTGCTCTGCCATTCATTATGATCATGGCTGATCATCAAATTCAATATCTTGATCCCTCTTTGCCCCATATCCTTTGATCCCTTTAGCCCCAAGAGCTATATCTAATTTCTTCTTGAAATCTTACAACATTTTGGCCTCAACACATTCTGTGGTAATGAATTCCACACATTCACCACCCCCTAGGTGAAGACATTTCTCTTCAGTTCTAAAAGATTACCGCCATATCCTCAAACCATGATCCCTAGTTCTTGACTTCCCCGCCATTGGGAACATTCTTTCTGAATCTACTCTGTCTAACCCTGTTAGGGAGAGAGTTAAGGAGTTTGACCAAGTGACAGTGAAGGAATGGTAATATAGTTCCAAGCCAGGATAATGTGTGATTTGGAGGGAAATTGCAACAGAGATGGTCATTGTCTCCAACTTATGTGGTGTGAATGTTACTTGCCACTTATCAGCCCAAGCCCAAATGTTGTCCAGGTCTTACTCGGCAAGTTAGGCAGCATCTGCAGAAAGTGAAACAGAGTTAATGCTCCTGAAACATGAACTTTGTTCATCTCGCTCTACAATCTACAATGGTAAACATTTTCAGAGTTTTCTCTATAGCACAGCCTAATACTTAATTTGGACTGTCTCGGTATTGGCAGCATAGACCTGGCAGAATCTCTGACAGAATTGGCCAAAGCAAAATGGTGAAAGAACAAGTCATGGTCAAGAGTTTAAACAAACCAGCTATGACATCTACTTATAATTTATTTGGCCTTTAATGTGGTAAAAAATGACTCAAAGAGTGTTACCAAAATTTGACACTGTCATATAAGGAGATATTAGGACAGATGATCAACGAGATATATCTTCAGGAGGAATGGGAGACAAAGAGAAGTTAATTCCAAAGTGCTAGAAGATGCATTAAATAAAGATCTGAATGACCTTTATTTCAGCAGGAGAGACATCCATGTGGGTGAACCACAGTCAGTTGGCATGTATAAACTTGGCCAGGTCAGAAATTGGAAGCTTGAGCGGCCTCATTTGACTCAGTTGGGCTCTGAGGACTTTAGAGAAGGTCTAGGTTCTTAATTCAGCTCCTTTATATCAGCTGAAATGTGAGCATCAATGCTGTTCTATAAGAGATCCCTCCAAGCAGCTCTGAATAATCTCCTTGGTTAAGCCCTTCATGTATGTGTATGTGTGCGTGTGTGTGAATGTGTTTGTCTGCATGTGTGAGTAGTTTTTGGCCTGCACTTGGCATGAAAAGAATGGGTATTCTGACAAGTCAGCCCAGGCTGATCAATAACTGTTTTTGGAGGCTAGTGGGGACTCTACCCCACCCTTTTAGCAGTCTGTTGGGATTGATCTTTATTAATTTCAAATTTCTCTGGGAGGGTTGAGTTGGACCTTGAACATTTTTCCATTATTGATTGTGGAATTTGGTTCGACTGGAGTTGTTTTGTATGACTTTCTGCTTCGTTGTTATATGCAGTAGGTCACAGTGGGGTACTGTTACTTTAAACCGGTGGTTTCTATGCTGACAGGATTCTACTGTTCAAATTTTGGAAATGGTTGGTAGCTAGCAAGATTGCCACTTGATCTGCAGATGATTCTGGAGGATGAGGCTGGGGCCTACCTAGTTAAAGGGAGCTGAGACCAATCGGAAAGTTAGAAATCAGACACTTGACTTCAGGCCTGCTTCAGGCAGGTGGCTGGAGTCACTGCACAGAGTGTGACACTCACTAGAGAGGAAGAAGAGCAAACACTGAGGAATTTTACAAGGGCTACATCAGAATTGCGTGGATACACCTTGCCAAGAGAGAGTGAACGGGTTGGGTTTTTTTAGTCTTGTAAAAAGACTGACCGGTGATCTAATGGATGCATTTAAAAGTATCAGGTGTTTTGATATAGCAGACACAGAATATTCACACTTGTGGGCAAGGGCAAAACTGAAATAGTCATCACATAGTCAAATAGGGAATTCAGAAGAAACTTTGTACCCACAGAGTGTTGAGAGTGTGGGACTCAGTACCACAGGAAATGGTTGAGGCACATAGTATTGATGCACGAGGGAAAGTTAGAAAGCATATGAGGGAGCAAGTGGAGGGTAATAATAAAAGGTGAATAATGAGGTATAGAAGGAGGCCTGAGTGGAGCATAAACACTAGCATGGACTGGTTGAGCAGAATAGCCTGTTTTTGTGCTGTATGTTCTTTGTAAGAGCACAAGACCACTTGCAAGACTCCTTTCAAGATGTCTCCTTCCCAGTTTGAAAAGTTCAAATTTCTCAGATCTCTTTTTATAACTCTGACCTCTGAAATTAGGAATGTGCCTCATGATTCTTCTCTGCTCTGTCTGACTGTCCCCCTGGATTATGGATGACCAGATCTGGACAGTGTTGGAGACATGGACTGGAGCTTTCCAGCTGTTCATGCCGGCAGGATCTCACGGGTCCCCCGATGGCGCACCCCCACCATGGATATCATGGCGGCAAGGGGTGGATTCAGCGAGAAACCCTGCTGCCACGATGGGACTGGAAGATTCCGCCACTGGCCAACGCTGCAAAACATGTGGTGCATTGCGCAGTAAATCTGCCATCGGTCTTACTGAAGCAGGCGACAGTTTGATTACAGCTCTTCTTCCCTCAATCTACAATGCCAAAGTGGTTTTACATCCTGTTTACTTTGACAACTGCTGCTGTATATTGATGGTAATATTCAGTGTTGAATCAACAAAACTCCCACATCTCTCAGCTTCTTCACAAGTTCTAATCAAGGAGTCTGAATGTTGTCTATTTTTAATTGCCAACCCACAATTGTCAGCATTAAATTTCGTCCACCATTATTCTGCAGTTCATCCTTATGTCTCTTTCAATCCCACTGATTCTCTATGTCAGCTTCAGATTTGATCACTTTGTATTGGGTTTCCCAATCCAGATCCTTGGTGTAAATTAGAATGAGTCGTTATGCCAGACTGTCCTGAGAGATGCACAGTTGCACAGTGGGTGGGCGGCCCGGTGGCACAGTGGTTAGCACTGCTGCCTCACAGTGCCAGGGACTTGGTTCAGTTCCCAGATTGGGAGTCTGCATGTTCTCCCCACGTTTGCGTGGGTTACCTCCGGGTGCTCCGATTTCCTCCCACAACCTGAAAGACGGCTGGTTAGGTGCACTGACCTGAACAGTCACCGATGTGTGGTAACTCGGGGAATTTCACAGTAACTTCATTGCAGTGTTAATGTAAGCCTTATTTGTGACTAATAAATAAACTTTAGACACTAGGTGTATCAAGCCCATTCCTCCCCACACACTGTTACTTTTTACTTCATTTAATTATTAACTAATTTGATTTATTTTACAAGACCCATTTTACCATCTGCTTCACACGTGTTGTCTCTTTCACATTAGTTCCCCGCCACTGCACTTTTAACTTCTTTTGGGTCTGCTTTTCCCCGTGCTCCACTTTATGAAAATACCTAGATTCAGTTGCCTTACCTGCTGCTCTGTCATGTTAGTTGAATTATTGAAAGTTAAGAGAAAAACAATCAGAGTAAAACTTCTGTGTTTAAAATGATGCTGCTGTTATGGGTGGTGTGTGATTTAAAGGACCCTCCCACCCCTGCTCCACAAGGCGCAGATAATGTGTACATACTGTTCACCGAGGCCTTGCTTGAAGCAGTAAACTACTGTCTATAATTAGGTCCACCACTTCCTGCTTGGGTTGACTGATGTCAATGGAAACAGTCACAGGACAGGAACCCACAGGGGCCCAAAGGACCTTGTTCATTACAAAATGATGCCCAAACATAGCGTCCTGCACGTACATTTTTTATTTGCTCAATCCTATTCTAGTCAGTTACTGTCTTTAATAGAACAGCACATTGTGCGACCAAGTTTCCCCATGGGTACAAATGTACATGTGGTATGTGGTGTCACTTTCTATTCCTCAGTACTTTCTTTTGCTGCTACATATTTTTTTTCCACTATCTGTCCTGTACCAAATCACCAATAATCTGTAATTAGCTGGAGAAAATAATATTTCCAAATCTTTTTCACTAAAGTTCAGAGAGAAAGCTGCTACCTGAAATAAAGACTTTTCAGATCTGACTGGATGGCTGCTTCAGATTTCATACTTTCAGCACAGAGTTGGTCTTGGGACATCTTCCCCACACGGTCACCTCACCTCAGCTCAACATCTTTCCTTAAATATTCTTATCCCCCTTCATCTCAGATTCCATTATCCTCAGCACCTCTTTGAACTCAACTTTTTCAAAATATAAAAATCTTACATGATTTCCTATTGCCACCACTTTCAGGTCAAATAAAATTGAATAACTTTTCCGTTTTTACTTGTGAAAGCTTTGTAAGTTGTAAAAGTCCTCTCCTTTGAAATTAAACAGCTAAAAAGCCAAGTCTCTGTCTATCTCCTTATGCAAATTTTAAAAGCCCAACCTACTGTATGTTGAATATCACCATAATCTTTCACTGCAAATGCATGCTTCTAGTACCTTCACCCTTTCATCTCTGAACTCTCCTAGTCAAGTTGTCTCTATTAACCTTCCCCAGCTTAATTAAATACTTAAGTACACACAAACACACAACCCTCTTTATAGAATACCACTATATTCCTAAACAAGAACCCAAAATCCATCTCTTCACACCTGCCAATATTTTTTTCATATCCTCCCTTTTCCTAATTTCCTTTTATTACTTCAGCCCTGTACTTTCTATACTTCTCTAGGCTGTTTATAGTATTAAGTTTTTTGTGATTGCTACAAGCTTTCTTTTCCTGCTTTGTCTTGCCCTATTATGCTTCTGGATAACTAATCTGGGGCTTAGATTTGGCAGGATGATACATTTTCTTTATGAGGACATGTTTACACAGTGCCTGTGGAATCTCGCTTCAGCATACCTCCCACTGATTTGACACTGTCTTCACGTCTGTATCTAGTCCATTTTCTCCAGTTCACCCATCAGCTTTGTAAAAAATTGTCTTCACCCAATTTTGAGCTTTTACATCTGTTCTATCTTTGTGCTTTTTTCTAACAATGCTAATTCTAAGAAACATAGAATCCTACAATGCAAAAGGAGGCCGTTCAGCCCATCAAGCCTGCACCGACCACAATCCCACCCAGGCCCTATCCCCATAACCCCATGCATTTACCCTAGCTAGTCCCCCTAACACCAAGAGGCAATTTTAGCATAGCCAATCCACCTAACTCTCACATTTTTAGATTAAATCTAAGCATTATAATTACTTTCCCGAAATTGCTTCCCCACTGCTACTTCATCCACTTGCATACTTCATTTCTTTAAACTAAGTATTGCACTCCATCTCATTGGGCTTGTTACGTACTAACTAAAAGAGTTCTCTTAAATGTATTTCGAGAACTTTGTGCCATCTGTGCCCTTCACACCATTCCTATCCCATTGATATTAGGATAGTTTAAGTCCCCAATTGTTATTGCCCTGTTGTTTTTGCACTCTGAAATTTGCCTACTTGTTTGTTCATCTAACTCCCTTCCACTATTTGTAGATCTATGCTATACAACCAGCAATGTGACTGCTTCTTATTATTTCAGAGCTCAACCCATATAGCCTCATTCAGTGCAACATCCCTTCTCACAGCTGGAATCGATTCTTTAACCAATAATGCTACACCCCACCTTTTTTATCACCTCTAGTCTACCTGAAAATCGTTTGTCCAGGGATATTGAGCTGTCATTTTTGCTCCTCTTTAAGCCAAGTTTCTGTTAAAGCGATTATATCATGCTACCACATGTCTATCTGTAGCATCAGGTCGTTTGTTTTATTTGCTCTATTCCTTGCATTTATAAAAATCTTTTAACATTTTTTATACTGACGGTGGCATGGTGGCACAGTGGTTAGCATTGCTGCTTCACAGCGCCAGGGACCTGGGTTTGATTCCTGGCTTGGGTTACTGTCTGTGTGGAGTCTGCATGTCATTCCTGTGTCTGCTCTGGTTTTCTCCCACAGTCCAAAAAATGTGCTGGTTAGGTGCATTGGCCGGGCTAGGGGAATTTCACAGTAACTTCATTGCCGTGTTAGTGTAAGCCTACTTGTGACACTAATAAATAAAAACTTAAAAAAAGATTTTAGGGGCAGCATGATGGAACAGTGGTTAGCACTTCTACCTCACAGCTGCAAGGACCTGGATTCAATTCAAGCCTTGGGTGACTGTGTGGAGTTTGCACGTTTTCCCCATGTCTGCGTGAGTTTCCTTCCGGTGCTCCGGTTTCCTCCCACAGTCCAGAGATGTGCAAATTTGGTGGATTGGCCATGCCAAATTGTCCCTTGGTGTCCCAAGATGTGTAGGTTAAGGGGATTAGCAGGTAAGTGCGTAGGGTTACAGGAATGGGGCTGGGTGGGATGCTCTGTCAGGGAGTCAGTGCAGACTCGATGGGCTGAATGACTTCATTCCGTACTGTAGGGGTTCTATTATTTCCATGACTAACACTATCAAATTCTTGCACTGTACATTTTTTAATGTGGTCTTCTTTTGTCTTTCAGAATCACTTACTAATTTTCCATCTCCTGTTCCCAGCCCTGAATTTGCCCTTAGTTTCCCATCCCACTGCCAAACTATTTTGAACCCGGGACCTTACTGGTCAATGGGGCTCAGCTCAACGGTGAGCCAGACATCCAATAAATGAGTCATTGAGGCTCTGCCCAGTACTTTGTGCTACAGCTGTCAAAGGTATTGAAATACCAAAGAAGTTCAGTTGAAGGGCAATGCTTATTTCTGTTTAGCTTGCACACTAAAGAGAGCATGATGCTCAGGGGATCTGTGTGGAAACATTATTACAGCTCTCTACTGGTCAATGGTACATAGTAGGCTCAGGTAAGCTATCGGAAACTGAAGGAACTTGAGAGCTGACCGTGTAATATCCAGTGAGCCACCAGAGCTAAATGTAATCAGGATGTGGTTACTGAAGGCTGAGGGCAGGTTACAAAGTACTGGGCCAAGCAGAATGACCATGGCAGTGCTTGTATCCGTGTGTGGGAGTGTTTGATACAAGCTTTCTCCGCATTGAGCGGAAAGGAGTTGTCAGTCCTTCCAATTACGCTGACACCGGTCAGCCGCACATGGCCACTGGCCCTCTTCTCAGAGGCTGACCCAGGTAGCAATCGTGGAACTTCACAGTTCTTGCCGCTCAGCTGTGGTGACCGGATAGTAATACACAAGAGTAGACAGGAAGAAACATTTCCCCTTGGTGGAGGAATCAATAACCAAGCAGCATAGATTTAAGGTAAGAGGCGAGAGGTTTAGAGGGGATGTGAGAAAAACCATTTTCACTCAGAGTGTGGTGGGAGCCTGGAAGTCAATGCCTGAAAGGGTGGTGGAGCAGACACCCTCATAACATTTAAGAAGTATTTAGATGTGCACTTACAATGTCAAGGCATACAAGACTATGGAGCAAGTGCTGGAAAATGGGATTACAATGGTTGGGTGGCTTGCCTTTGACCAGCAGAGACTCAATAGGCTGAAGGGTCTTCACCTGTGCTGTAGACCTCTATGAATCTCTGCGTGGGAGTTTTTCACCACACAGGATCATAAAAGGATTTCACCAGATGGTTCGAACTGGGTGGGACAGACATTCATTAGCAGCAAGAGGTCATTCAGGGGTCAGGTAGCGGTTTTGTAGAGATTCTGAGATATGGCCAAATATCTGGCTTTTTAGAAGATTCCTAACATTTTGGTGTTGACCCAAGTCTTCTTACCTCTGTCGGTCTCTGACAGGGAACTTCTCAACAAGTAGTTTAGAGACTAAGGCCTTGATATTAAGAACGTAATAAATTGGGACAGAAGTAACTACACTTGTGTTGAGCCTGTTCTGCCATTCAACACAATTGTGATTGATTCAACTCGCATCCCTGTCTGCTCCCCATATTCCTTGATTCTCTGACAGACCAAAGATCTTCTGTCTCAGACTTAAAAATATTCAACATAATATTCAACAAATAGTCAATAAATATTCAAATATTGAACAAATATCCAACATGTGAACCTTTTGAATTCTCTAGCCCGGAGGACTGTGGATGCTCCACAGTCCTCTGGGCTAGAGAATTCAAAAGATTCACAACTAAGTGAAGTAATTTCTCCCCTCAGTCCTAAGTGATTGGTCTCTTATCCTGAGATCGTGCTTCTATGTTCAGATTCCCCAGCCAGGGGTAACAGCCTGCCATGTCTACCCTGTCAAGCTCTTCAGAATCTCATTCTCGCAAATCCAGAGAATATGGGCCCAACTTACTCAGCTTCCCATCACAGGACAACTCCCTTTCCCTGGGGCCAATCTAAGAACCTTTGCGGTACTAACTCCAATGCAATTATATCCTTACCAGACATGGAGACCAAAGATGGAATTTCATGCCCTCCTACATGGCAAGTTTGTTGGTGGGGAGGACATTTAATCAGGTGGGAAGGGACCCTGCTATATTCCCGCCTCCACCCCAATTACGTCCATGGTGGGAAGCCCCGTGGACCGCATGTCAAGTGCCTGAGTGGCATTTAATTCAGTGGGCCTGACCTAAAAGAGGCAATGCCAGGTTTTAGTCCAACCTATTTATTTGATAATATACTCACAAGCTTTCGGGGTTAGCCCCTTCGTCAGGTGAATGGAGAGTTCTGGCCTCAGACAGAGCATATAAAGCACAGACAGTTTACAGATTACTGATTAGAATGCGAATCCTTACACCTAACCTGCTGTTCAAGACCTGAAGTGGCTGATAATGTGAGTGGAAGGAGCACTGATCACAGTTTAAAGAGATGTGTATTGTCTCCAGACAGTACAGTAAGTGAGGTTTTGCAAACCCAGGCAAGTCACGGGGGTTACAGGTAGTGCGACATGAACCCAAGATCCCTGTTGAGACCGTCCTCATGTGTGCGGAACTTGGCTATCAGTCTCTGTTCAGCGACTCTGCGCTGTCATGTGTCGTGAAGGCCGCCTTGGAGAATGCTTACCCGAAGGTCAGAGGCTGAATGCCCGTGACCACTGAAGCCTTCGCCAACAGGAAGGGAACAGTCTTGCCTGGTGACTGTTGAGCGATGTTCATTCATCCGTTGTCGTAGCGTCTGCATGGTCGGGCAATGGAACTCTGTGTGAGAACCTCTCCGGCTACGTTGAGGGCATCCTGAAACCCATTGTACAAAGAACCCCCAGCTTTTGTCGCGACACTACGGACTTCCTACTGAAACTCAGCACACACGGAGCAGTTGAACCAGGGACACTCCTCGTCACAATGGATGTCTCAGCGCTCTACACCAACATCCCCCACAACGATGGCATTGCTGCGACTGCCTCAGTACTCAATGCTGACAACTGCCAGTTTCCAGATGCAATTTTACAACTCATCTGCTTTATCCTGGACCACAATGTCTTCACCTTCAACAACCAGTTTTTCATCCAGGCACATGGAACAGCCATGGGGACCAAATTTGCACCTCAATATGCCAACACCTTCATGCACAGGTTCGAACAAGACTTCTTCACTGCACAGAATCTTCAACCGATGGTGTACACTAGATACATAGATGACATTTTCTTCCTTTGGCCTCATGGTGAACAATCACTGAAACAACTATATGATGATATCAACAAATTCCACCCCACCATCAGACTCACCATGGACTATTCCCCAGAATCAGTTGCATTCTTGGACACACGCATCTCCATTAAGGACGGTCACCTCAGCACCTCACTGTACCGCAAGCCCACAGACAATCTCACAATGCTCCACTTCTCCAGTTTCCACCCTAAACATGTTAAAGAAGCCATTCCCTATGGACAAGCCCTCCGTATACACAGGATTTGCTCAGATGAGGAGGATCGTGACAGACACCTCCAGACCCTGAAAGATGCCCTCATAAGAACAGGATATGGTGCTCGACTCATAGATCGGCAGTTCCGATGCGCCACAGCGAAAAACCGCACCGATCTCCTCAGAAGGCAAACACAGGACACAGTGGACAGAGTTCCATTCGTCATCCAGTACTTCCCCGGAGCGGAGAAGCTACGACATCTTCTCCGGAGTCTTCAACATATCATTGATGAAGACGAACATCTCGCCAGGGCTATCCCCACACCCCCACTTCTTGCTTTCAGACAACCACACAACCTCAAACAGACCATTGTTCGCAGCAAACTACCCAGCCTTCAGGAGAACAGTGACCACAATACCACACAACCCTGCCACAGCAACCTCTGCAAGACATGCCGGATCATCGACATGGATACCATCATCACACGTGAGAATACCATCCACCAGGTACATGGTAAATACTCTTGCAACTCGGCCAACATTGTCTACTTGATACGTTGCAAGAAAGGATGTCCCGAAGCATGGTACATTGGGGAGACCATGCAGACGCTACGACAACGGATGAATGAACATCGCTCGACAGTCACCAGGCAAGACTGTTCCCTTCCTGTTGGCGAACACTTCAGTGGTCGCGGGCATTCAGCCTCTGACCTTCGGGTAAGCATTCTCCAAGGCGGCCTTCACGACACACGACAGCGCAGAGTCGCTGAACAGAGACTGATAGCCAAGTTCCGCACACATGAGGACGGTCTCAACAGGGATCTTGGGTTCATGTCGCACTATCTGTAACCCCCGTGACTTGCCTGGGTTTGCAAAATCTCACTTACTGTACTGTCTGGAGACAATACACATCTCTTTAAACTGTGATCAGTGCTCCTTCCACTCACATTATCAGCCACTTCAGGTCTTGAACAGCAGGTTAGGTGTAAGGATTCGCATTCTAATCAGTAATCTGTAAACTGTCTGTGCTTTATATGCTCTGTCTGAGGCCAGAACTCTCCATTCACCTGACGAAGGGGCTAACCCTGAAAGCTTGTGAGTATATTATCAAATAAATAGGTTGGACTAAAACCTGGTGTTGTCAGACATTTTACTAAAAGAGGCAATGCAGTGCTTTCGCTGGCTTTCTGCCTCATCGATCACCTGGACATTAGTATACATGGCCCATTTCAAAATTTGTGGATGATCTGTAACTTGGAAGCTGGCCAACCAACCCTGGAAGCAGATTGGAGCACCAACAGGGTGCGCTGAATGCCAAGGCTGGTCTGGCTAGAAGACTGGCATCGGTTGTCTAAGACTTTGTTCTATTCATTTAAAAAATTGTTAGACCCCCTAACCCTTACACTTCCATGCCACTCCTTTCCTACTCCTTACCCCCAATGACACCTCTATAGCCACTCGCCCAATATCCATTATGGACAGACTTCAGGAACCGTGCGGAGATAAAAAAATTTATAAACTTGTGTTCTCCACTAATATACTCCCTGGTCTCATCCTTCAAGAGAACAACATTCACTTTAACTACTCTTCCCTTTTATATACTTACAGAAGCTTTTGCTATCCTTTTTTATATTTTGTGCTAGTTTTAATTTACCTTTGATCATGTTATTACTTTTTAGTAACCCTTTTTTGCTCTTTATAAGTTGCTGGGCCAAAATCCGCGAGTTCCCTCCCTAACAGCATTGTGGGTCAACCTACAGAACATGGACTGCAGCAGTTCAAGAAGGCAGCTCACCACCACCTTCTCAAGGGCAACTAGGGATGGGCAATAAATGCTGGCCAGTCCCACAAATGAATTTAAAAAAAAACACCATCCCTCTCCCTGGGATTAAACCTGTCACATTTGATCACATGGTGAGTTTCCAAACTAATCTTCATGCCATTACTGACGAACGCCTATTCCCAGTTCCGCAACATTGCCTGACTTCACCCTGTCTCTGCTCATCTGCTGCTGAAATCTACACTTATACCTTCATTACCTCCAGATTTGATTATTCCAGTGCACTCTCGCCTGATCTCCCACATTATACCCTCCATAAACGTTAAGTGATCCAAAATCCTGCTTCACCTGTCATAACTTACAGCATGTCCCCTTCTCCGATTACCCTGTGCTCGCTGACCTACATTGAGTAAAATTGATTAAAATCTTGATTTTGCAAGTATCATCTTTAATTTCAAATCTCTCCGTGGCCTTGCCCCTGCCTATCTCTATAATTTCCTCCAGCCCCACAACCCTTCGAGGTATTTGCACTTCTCTAATTCTAGCCTCTTGAGCATCCCATTTTTAATTGCTTCATCAGTCCAGAGTTGTGCCGGTTAGATGGATTGGCCATGCTAAATTGCCCCTTTAGTGTTAGGGAATTAGTAGGGTAAATACGTGTGGTTAGGGGGATAGGATGTGGGTGGGATTGTCAGTGCAGGCTCAGTGGGCCACATGGTCTCTTTCTGCACTATAGGGATTCTATGACTGATGACGATTCATTCAGTTGCCTAGACTCTTAGCTCTAGAATTCCCTCCTTAAACCTCTTTGCCCGCCTGTATTGTTTGCCTTCTTTAAGACACTCCTTAAAACATACTTCTTTGACCAAGCTTTGGTTATCTGAACTAATGTAGAGTCATAGAGGTTTACTGCATGGAAACAGGCCCTTCAGCCCAAGTTGTCCATGTCGCCTTTTTTTTAAACCATTAAGCTAGTCCCTATTGCTTGTGTTTGGCCCATATCCTTTTATACCCATCTTACCCATGTAACTGTCTAAATGCTTTTAAAAAGACAAAATTGTACCTGCCTCTAATACTATCTCTGGCAGCTTGTTCCAGACACTGACCACCCTCTGTGAAAAAAATTGTCCCACTGGACCCTTCTGTATCTCTCCCCTTTCACCTTAAACCTATGTCCTCTAGTTTCAGACTCCCCTCCCTTTGGGAAAAGATGTTCACTATCGAGCTGATCTATGCCCCTCGTTATTTTGTAGACCTCTATAAGATTACCCCTCAGCCTCCTATGCTCCAGAGGAAAGAAGTCCCAGTACATCCAGCCTCTCCTTAAAACTCAAACCTTCAAATCCCAGTAGCATCCTGGTAAATCTTTTCTGCACTCTTTTTAGTTTCCCTATGTGGCTCAGTGTTGTATTTTGTTTTATAATGCTCCTATGAAATTTGGGACATTTTATTTCATAAAAGACAGCATATAAATGTAAGTTGTTGTTGTATTTCAGAGCTGGAGAGTTCCGCCTGATGTCTAAGCCAATATTTTTCCCTCAGTCAACACGCAAAAAGACAGAATGGCTAGTCATTATAACATTATCAATTGTAGAAACTTACTGTGTGCAAATTGCAATTCATAGAAGTGTTTAATTGTCTGTGAAGTGATGAAAGGCATGATGTAAATGAAAGTTGGAACTTGGAATCCCTGCAGTGTTGAAAGGGGCCATTCTGCCCATCGACTCTGCACCAACTCTCCGAAAGAGCATCCCCCCCCCTCCTCAAGGCTAACCACCTAACCTACGCAATTTGGGACATTAAGGGAAAACTTAGCATGCCCAATACATCTAAATTGTACATCTTTAGAGTTTGGGAGGAAACCGGAGGACCTGAAGGAAACTCACACAGACACAGGGAGAATGTGCAAACTCCACACAGACAATCAGCCAAGGCTGGAATTGAACCCGGGTCCCTGACACAATGAGGCAGTAGTGCTAACCACTGTGCCACCGTGCTGCCCTAATTCTTTCTTCCTTCTTTATTCTGCATGTACTAATTTTACATCTGACCTGGGAAATGCTTCTTGTTGACGCTAAGGGCAGAATTTTACCAGCACACCTGCCCGAGGTTTGTATGATCCTACCTGAGGCCAACAGAGAGTGCTGTTCTCCAAGCCTCGCCCACCCCCGGAATTGGGGCATGGGTGCCAGCAAAATTCCGGCCTAAATGTCTGAGTTGAAAAATGTCTTATTGCCTTGCTCCTTAACACAAAATAAACAAAGAAATGGGTTGTTCAAATACCCAAGCTTGATTGGCTTCTGTTGAATTGCTTTCTGTGTTTTGCCTTTGCAGATTGTGCAATAAGCCCTGATGGGGAAACAGGCTATGTGACAGCAGCCCTGGGGAACACATGGAGCCATAGTGTCAATACCAGGCTTATCATGCAGTATCTGGACTACCACAGCAGACAGGTGAGCTTTGCAGCAGCTGAGAACTAGGGTGACGGTGGAGGAAGCAAAGCCTGTTGTCATTGTGGGTCACCACAAGCTTCAAGAACTCAACCACAGGGGGAGATAGGTGGGCACAGTGCAGAGAGCTGTCAGGAGTCAGAGCGGAGAAAAGTGCTCGGGTGCAGATCGAGATAAGCTGTAAGGATGTACTACTTACTTCTCAATCAGACTGAGTTCCTGTTTATCCACCAATTTTGCAACTCACAAAGACATTAATCAGGTGTAAATAATGTCACAAACCCAGAAAGACAGCTTCTATCTTTAAAGGCATTGCATTCTACAATAACAATCTGTACATGCCTGATCTCAGGCTAGCAGTCTTATACATTTCAGATTATAAAGAGGGGACTTGGCAAATCATACATGTGCTAACTCTAGAATCAAAACTACATTGATCAAAACTTACCTCTGAGTCAAAAGATCATGGGTTCAAGCTCCACTCCAGAGTTTGAGCACATAATCACAGAATCTCTCGAGGTGCTTATCGAGTGAGTGCTGCACAGCGGGAAGTGCCATCTTTCAGATGGGATGTTAGACCAAGGCCCTTTCTGCCCCCTCAGTTAAAAACTGAGACATGAAAATATTTCAAACAACAATGGAGTTCTCTCTAATGTCTTGGCGAATATTTATTCTTCATCAGCACTATGAAACAGATTAACTGGTCATTATCACATTGCCTTTGTGGGATCTTGCTCTGCAAATCCACTGCTGTGTTCACTACACTACTCCAGTGACTGGATTTCAGTTGTTTTATTTTGCCTCTAAAGTGCTTTGAGGTTTCCTGAGGTCATGAAAGGTGCTACAGAAATGCAAATCTTTTCTTCCATTTTGCTTTTGGTATTTTAGTTCCTTTCAGCAGAAAAATGTAATTGAATTATTTGGCCATTTGAATTAAGTGACTTGAATTTAGAGAAACTGGATGTGGTAATGTCCCATTTCCAAATACCCTTTAATATATTTACTCCAGTGTTTATAATGGCCATTTATTTGACATGTATCAGCTATGGCACAGTGTATAGCACTTAAGTGAGAGGTGGTGGCGTAGTGGTATTATCACTAGAAATCCAGAGACCAGGGTCATACTCTGGGGACCAGGGTTCGAATCTCACCACAGCAGATGATGAAATTTGAATTCAGTAAAAACCTGGAATTAAAGGTCTAATGGTGAAATGGCAATTAGGAAAAAGTCTCTCAGTCAGAAGGTTTAAGTTCTACTCTGAACACTTGAGCTTATAAACAAAATGACACTCCCAACAGTGAGGAAGTGCTAAACTGTTAGAGATGCCATCTTTCAGATGGGACTTTAAAGCAAGGCTCCACCTGGCCTCTCAGAGATGTAAAAGAGCTAGTGGCACTATTTGAAAAACAGTGGGGGTGTTTTCCTGTGTTATCCTCTGCTTAGAGGTTTGTCATGCAGATGAAGTATCGGTTGGGAAACATTTAGGGATATATGGAAAAGGTCAAGGAACAACCCAGAGTAGGAGGAGGGCCAACGTCAGCGGGATGAGATCGGATCTGTCCCAAGTAAATTACAATCAGATTTTGGAAGGAAAACTGTAACAAAACAGTGGGCTGCCAAGAGGAAGTGGTTTGGGTACAATCAAGGTACACCCACATGAGGGGGAGGAAAGTAGGACAAAGTCATAGAGGAAAAGTCATAGATAAAGAGTAAGATGAAGCAGAAAGAGAGTGTGTATGACAGTATCAGCTTGATAATACAAGTCTGAGTATAAAAAGTTTGGGGGGGTGGCGCGGGGAGTGTAAAAAATAAATTAGGGGAGGTGATGGCCTAGTGGCATTATCGCTAGACACTTATTTTTCGAACCCCGCCACAGCAGCTGGTGGAATTTGAATTCAATATAAGATAGGTGGAATTAAGAATCTACTGATAACCATGAAACCATTGTTGGAAAAACCCAGCTGGTTCACTAATGTCCTTTAGGGAAGGAAATTTGCTGTCCTTATCTGGTCTGCCCTACATGTGACTCCAGAGCCACAGCAATGTGCTTGACTCTCAACTGCCCTCCAAGGACAATTAGAGATAGGTAATAAATGTTGGTCAGCTAGTGACACCCATGTCCCATGAATGAATAAAAAAAAGAAATGAGGAGCAAAGAGAATTTTAGAAGAGGCTGACAGCTAACATAAAACAAACTTTATTGGTCTTCTTTAGAGATTACAAAGTAAAAGAGTAGGAAACCGAGGGGTGGGGTCCATTAAGGAATAAATAAGGGAACTTCATGGAGGCAGGGGGCATGGCTGAGATACTAATTGAACACTTTGCATCAATCTTTACCAAGGGAGAAAACACTCAAAGTGAAGGAACAGGCAGCTGAAACATGGGATGGGCTAAATATTGATGAAGAGAAGATATTTAAAGGCATCAACATAATGATAAGTCATGAAAATCAGATGGGATACATCCAAGGATACTGATGGAAGTAAGGGCAGACACATAATCTTGCAATCCTCAATTCAGAGATGGTGCCAGAAAACTGGAGAATTATAGATTTGACACCCTTGTACAACAATGGCTAGGAGAATAAGTCCTGTAATTACAGGCCAATCAATTTAAACTCAATGAAGGGAAAGCTTTTAGAAACAATAATCCAAGCCAAAATTAACAATCACTTGAACAAGTGTGCATCAATGAAGGAAAACTGGGCACATCATGTTTAACTAACCTGATTGAGTTTTTTGATGAGGCAGCAGGGAAGGTTGATGAGGATAAAACAAGTGATAATACACTTCATCAAACACCTTTTCAAAGCCCAAGACACTACATTGAAGCTAGTGGAATAATAGTGAGAGTGGTTGCATGGATATGAAGTTAGCTGAGTGGCAGGAAGCAGAGAGTAGTGGTGAAAAGGTTGTGCCTGGACTTGGAGAAGGTATACTTGATTAATGTGTGTACAGGGAACAATTTAAACATTTGTCGATGGCACAAGGATGTATTGTGAACTGAAGGGAAGATAGTGAAAGTCTTCAGGACAGATTGGTAGAATGGGTAGATACCTGGCATTTAATGTAGAGAAGTGTGCAGCAATTGCTGTTTGTGGGAAAAACAAAGAGAAAAACAAAATAAAGGGCGCAGTTCAAAAGGGAGTGTAGGAACAGAGAGATCTTTATATGTTCACAATTTGTTGGGGTTGCAGGGTAGATTGAGGAAGTGATGAAAAAGGAACACCACCTTTATAAATAGAAGCTTAGAATACAAAAGCAAGGGTGTTATGATGAATCTATTTAAAAACATTGGTTCGGCCTCAATTTCAGGGCACCACACTTTTGTGAGGATTTGAAGCCTTTAGAGAGAGTGTAGAAAAGATTCAGGAGTTCCAGAGATGAGGGACTTCAGTTATGTGGATAGATTGAAGAAGCTGAGGATGTTCTCATTGGAGAAGAAAAGATTGAGAGGAATTTTCATAGAGGTGTTTAAATCATGGTGCATCTAAACAGAATAGATAAGGAGAAACTGTTCCCACTGGTAGAAGGATTGGGAACTTAAGGAGACTGATTTAGGGTGATTGCCAAAAGAATCAATGGGAACGTGAGGTAGAGATTTTTTATACAGCGAGCAGTTAGGGTTAGGGTTACAGATTACACTACCTGAGTTTGGGTTGGAGAAAATTTCAGTCATGGCTTTCAAAAGGGAATTGGGTAATTATCTGAAGAGTGCAAATTTCCAGTTCTATGAGGAAGGAAGTGGAATTGACTGAGTTGCTCTTGCAGAGAGCCAACACAGACAAGACAGCTGATGGGCTCCTCCTGTGCTGTAATCATGCTATGAGTCTAGGGTCTTGATTGTAGTGGTCACCATTGCATATGTCCTCAGAGCTGTTGCTAGATCCATGGTAGACTTCATTGTTGTCATATGGTCTGTTGTGCACACTACTGGTACAATTTTTCACTCAAGCTGGACTCTGCCGCGCTATGTCACTAATGTTTATACTGAAGCTTGATGATCTACAGGTATTGTCTTGTAAATGTCGGGCCACATGAGGTCACAGAACCTTTTTCCTTTGGAGTTATTCAGCCACAAAGCAGTTCTTCACAAACCTGCAGCTAATAGTGTGATCTTCGGGCAGAATGATATCTCAGACCAGAATGTTTATTGATGCCATTATGCCATTCAGTAAATTGAAGGCCATCCAGTTCTAATGATAAGATGTACAGCAAACAGAATCTATACAAAAAGAGACCCTATGAACTGCAGGAAACAGTATGTATGACCGGAGCCACAGTAATCCACATTTTCAAACAAAAGCAAGGGGACTTCTCCAGTAATAAGCAGTTCAGTGAGTGAATGATAGTTAAATAAATCATGTACATAAAATCAATTCTGATCACTTGTAGAGTGCAGTTTCCAGACATGGTTAGCAAGAGTTGCTAGGATAACCCAGTCACCTCCATTCCGGCAGGGATTTGTGCGACATTATGCCGAAATTCCTTGCCGCTAAATGGGAAAAGATCCCAGGTCAAGGTGTTTGCTGCACAGAGGACTTTCCCACATTGTTAAAGCAAAGATAACCCTAGAAATTGGCAGCAGTGTTTGTGCGAATCACATGGGCCAAGTGTCCCACTTGTTGTAATTCTAACATTGATGGCATCCTTGCCAATGATCCAAGCTTGAGATTGTCACAGTTCAACTAGAATTTACAGTAGCTTTTTCCACATCATCTAAAATAATGGCGTTCATTGCACGCACACCATGGGGTTTCAGATAAATTACTGGATTTTGAGAGATAAGATCACTATTTACGAAGTGAAGCAGTCATAAGAACATAAGAACTAGGAGCAGGAGTAGGCCATCTGACCCCTCGAGCTTGCTCCACCATTCAATAAGATCACGGCTGATCTTTTCGTGGACTCAGCTCCACTTACCCTCTGAGTGAAAAAAAATGCCCCTCTGGACTCTTTGTGTCTCTCCCCTCTCACCATAACCCTTAATTCCTTTACTGATCGATCTATCCTTGCCTTAAAAACATTCAATGAGGTGGCCTCAACTACATCACTGGGCAGGGAATTCCACAGACTCGCAACTCTTTGGGTGAAGAAGTTCCTCCTCAACTCAGTCCTAAATCTGCTCCCCCTTATTTTGAGGCCATGCCCCCTAGTTCCAGTTTCACCTGCCAGTGGATACAACCTCCCTGTTTCTATTTTATCTATTCCCCTCATACTTTTATATGTTTCTATAAGATCTTCCCTTATTTTTCTGAATTCCAATGAGTATAGACCCAGTCTACTCAGTCTCTCCTCACAAACCAACCTTCAAAATTCTGGAGTCAACTTCTCAACAATCAGCTCTCTCCAGTGCACAACAGAGCTGCTACACATTGTGTAATTGAGAGAGCGGTATGAGATTTAATTAATCATAGACCAATTCACATCTCATTGGCCTCCAGAAAATTAGTTTCTAATTATTATTGTCAAAGAAAGCCAGGCTGACCTCCAAATGCTAAGATTGATTCATCTTCAACTAACCTGAGTATAATATGTTGATTGAGGCTTGAAGAGGAAGAGTGCATATTGCACACAGCTACACACACTGCTCAGTGATAAACTTCCTCCTATCTGACTGGAATACACTGCACCAGGCATCCACCAGCATAACCTAAGTTGCTACTTTTTGCCTCTTGGGTGATGATGCACACTGGCAGGCTGTAGTACTGGGGCAATTGCAGCTGATCCTTCTTACACAGAAATAGCAGTGGGATGATGACCAGATCATCTGTTTTTAGTGACATTGATTGAAAGTTAGATATTCACAGTGAGAAGATGTCCCCTGTTCTTTTTTTAAGGCACAAAAGAGGTTTACCAGGATATTACCTGGTCTGGAGGGTATTAGCTATGAGGAGAGATTTTCACAGTAACTTCGTTGCAGTGTGAATATAAGCCTACTTGTGACCAATAAATGAACCTTATTTATTTTGTTTTTAGTTTGGAGAATCTCGGTTTGTTCTCACTGGAACGATGGAGGTTGAGGGGTGGCCTTTACAAGATTATGAGTAGCATGGACAGAGTGGATAGTCAGATGCTCTTTCTAGGATAGAAAAGTCAAGTACTAGGGTATGTAGGAAAAGTTTTTAGAGGAGATGTGTGAGGCTAACTTTTTTACACACACGCAGTGGTGAATGCCTGGAGCATGCTGTCCGGGGAGGTGGTGGAGCAGATATGGTAGCAGGATTTAAGGGGCATCTAGGCGAGTACATAAATGTGATGGGAATGGAGGGAAATGTAAGTTTAGTTTTAGTTTAGGCAGGCATCATGATTGGCGCAGGCTTGGAGGGCTGAAGGGCCTGTTCCTATGCTGCACTTTACTTTGTTCTTTGTTCCTTCTTTGTGCTTTTCTAAAATAGCACAATGGAATCTTTTCTCTCCACCTGCGAGACTCAGACTTCAGTTTAACATCTCATCTGAAGGACAGCACCTTGTTCCTTCTGTACTACACTGGATTGTTATCTTAGATTCTGTCAACTCTCTGGAATATGACTTAACCCCACAACCCTCTGATTCAGAGGTGTGGGTGCTATTGCTTTCTGGGCGACGGGAGATTTTAGGAAATAGAAAGTGGCTAGGGAGTGCTCTTTAGTTATTTACTGCAGTTACAGAGGTGCTCTCTGCTTGTGATCTCTGTGTTTGTGCAGTGGAGCTTTGTAATGAGCCCACATTGCTGGTAAGTGCATTTACTAGATGTAATTTCATACTTGCGGCCTTTTCTGATTTGCAGACAATATAGTGTACTACAAAGTGTTTTGTTTTAACTTCTTTGTCTGAGAGCAGTGCCACGGGAAATGAGTTATAATCGATGTAATTTTATACCAAAGTGCTCCGGGGGAAAGATCCCAGGCAAGGAGCAAATTGCACTCTAATCTGCTAAAGAATGCAAACTGTAGTCTGAGTTATACCAAGATGTTACTTAACTCAAGGGAACAAAAAGAAGGAAAAAAAGGGAACACTGAGAGACATAGAGGGAAATGGAAAGAGAAAGTATAAATGCTGCAGATCTGAAATAAAAACCGATCCTGCTAAAAATAAACAGGCAACGTATTGACATCTCAAAGGAAACATGTGGGATGGGACAGACCTCTGGATTACAGACCCTAACTGCTTCACTACTGTGTGCTAATGTAGTGCTCATGTTACTGGACAAATAATCTGGAGAACATAAATTCAGATCCCCACCCCATGACAGTTTGAGAATTTGAACCCATTTTTTAAAATTCTGCACGTGAAAAGGTGTTATCTGTGAAAGTGACTGTCATTTTCTTAAAAAATTAGTAATGCCTTTGTGAAGGAACTGGCTGTCCTTACTGAGTCTGGCCTATAGATGATTCCTATTCCACACTAACCTCTTAATGGCCCTCCGGCTGGTCCAGCAAACCACTCGGGTGAATCAATCAACTACCATTAGTTTGGGAAGAAGCCCCATGAGAATGGGGAATTTGGCACTCAGCCATAACCCCATTCACTGCAACAGAATGGAGAATCCCAGCCACAGGCAAGATCAGATAACTCTGGCCAATATCTCCTTATGTGATTGAGTGTCCTATTTTGTTTTATACTTCCACTGTGAAATACATTGGGACTTTGGGTGGCACGGCAGTACAGTGGTTAGCACTGCTGCCTCACAGTGCCAGGGACCTGGGTTTGATTCCTGGCTTGGGTCACTGTCTGGAGTTTGTACGTTCACCTCCTGTCTGCATGGGTTTCCTCTGGGTGCTCCAGTTTCCTCCCATACTCCAAAGATATGTGGATTAGGTCGATTGACCATGCTAAATTGCCCCTTAGTGTCAGGGGGATTAGCAGGGTAAATAGTGGGTTTATGGGAATAGGGCCTGGGTGAGATTGTTGTCGGTGCAGACTCGATGGGCCAAATGACCTCCTCCTGTACAGCAGGGATTCTTTGATTCAATGTTTAAAGTGCAAGTCTGCTGTGTTATAAAAGCTCCTGAACAAAACAGAAGATGGGGAAAGTTCAAATATTTATACTTCTCTCCCAAGAGAATGGCAGCATCTTGTATCCAAGGCCAATCCAGATATGGTCAGGTTGATGAGCTGAAAAATCACCAGAATTTCTAGGGCAGCTACAGAAGTTCTCACAAAGTGCAGGAATACAATCAACCACACTCTAGGAACCAAAATATTTCCTTCCGAAGTTGGAGTCAGGAAATGCAACTGTTGCTTAAGTGCTCAGATTGTTAAAGATGTTTGCAATTAGATATGCTGCAGCAAGGAAACCACAGCATCTAACTCTACCTTTACAAAATCACACAAAGTTGTTTTTGCCTCCGCTACCTGGTTGGTTGATGGCTGTCATTTCCATTTTGGGAGATTTTGCTACATGAAAGGTGCCGACTAAGTGCAGTCTGTTTTTCTGATGAACCTCATGTACCTTCCTGAACCTGACTCTGATCAAATATTCACTGTCACCAAGATTGCAGAGGCTTCTGAAACTGATCCAAAACAAGGTGAGATGGTGACATGAACATGCTCCTTAATAACAGTGGTCTCACTTCTGATGAGCTATAAGTCAGACCAAAGGATGGAAGATGCTGCTCGTATTTAAAAACACAAGTAATCTCCTGCTTCGGAGACTTGAGCACACCATCTACGATGACACTCAATGCAGTGGTAAGGGAATGCTACATTGGGCTCAATAAAATGGGAGGGGGTTGGGGGGGGTGCGGCGGTGGTGGCAGCTGACAGCACGGCCATAACATGCTGCAGGGAAGCTAAACAAGAGACTTTCTGCTCCTCACTGAAGAGGAAGTCCTACTGCCTCAAGCTGATGGCCACAACCGCTACCATCTAGAAGGAAAAGGGCAGCAGATACCTGGGAACACCACCACATGGAAGTCCCTCATCATGTCATTCACCATTCTTTCACTATTGCTGGGTCAAAATCCTGGAATGCCCTCCCGAATAGCACTCTGGTTGTACCTACACCTGAGGGACCGCAGCAGTTCAAGAAGGCAGCTCACCACCACCTTCTCAAAGGCTGGGCAGTAAATGCTGACCCAGCTATTGATGCCCACATCCCGTGAATGAATAAAACAAGAAAGAAAAATTTGGATTGGCCAGCAACTCCATCAGTCCCAGCTGTGCCAAAAGTGTTTCAATGGCACCTGCCGAGGTGCATGCGATGGTGGAAGAAGGTCCATGGATCAGAGCAAGTAAGTCTTGGGTCTTGGACAGGGAGAGTTTGGATAGATCTGGGCGGGATGGGGGGGATTGGGTATAAAGCTGCGGGAGGGTAAGAAGGAATGGGAGGTTCAAACTTGGGGGGGGCGCTGCCCTGCAGTTGGCAAAGAGCATCACCCAAACAGTGAACCGCCCCTGCCTTTCTCCTGCTCTTTAAAGAACTTTTAAGAAAAATTGATCAGCCTGCTTCCGCTTAGCTGCCCACGCCATGGCATGGACAGTATTATCAGCTTCACTTGGCTTGGTCTTCAAAACCTCCTTCCCATAGTCAACGAAAGGCTGAGCCAGCACCTTGGTGGCAATGACTACTAATACTAAGAGAAGGCTCCCAAGATATGGAAAATGGCCCACATTTTCCTGCATGTCGATGTTGATTTAATTGATGGAGAGAGGAATTTTGCTGTGGGAGCTGGTTGGAAGAGGACCTTAGTTTTCGAGGCATTTAATGAAAGGCCATTTCTTCATATACTGTGTCACCTTTGGAACAAAGATTGGGGGAGTTCTCCATATTGCCCTGGCCAACTTTTATCACACAATCAACACCTTAAGAAAAGATTATCTGGCTGTAATCACATTGCTGTTGATGGGAGTTTGCTGGGAACAAATTGGTTGCTGAATTTTCTACATTATGTCAGCGACTCAATTCAGAAGTGCTTCATTGGCATTTTGGGATGTCTTGAAGTGATGGAAGCATGACCTTACATGTAAGTCCATTCTTGCAGAGCTAGTTGCTTCTAGGGCTCATTTCGTTGAACTGGTCCTTAAGTCAGAGTCCCATTCAGAGCAAAACAGCAGCCATCATTCCCTATTATTAAGGCAATCAAGAGATGCTTGAATAATTATATACTAATATTTGAACTGTCAAAATCAAAAGGTCCCAGATACAATTCCTAGCCTGTAGTGAGCTCGTTGCAATTAGTCTTCCTGCCCTGAGTTAGGGAGGACAAAATCAGGGTTCCTATGAATGTGGGCTGAGGGCAAGAATGACCATAACTGTATTGACCCAATTGCTGAATGGCCAGTTAACCCAACCCATCAATGGAGAGGCAATACTGGAATTTACATAGGTTTTTCCCATATTCCCTGTTGATGAGGAAAGCAGCATATCAATCAAATGATAAAACCTCATTTGTTTAGATCATATGTTCGAACAGAAATGTTGAGAGATGTCATAGAACATTGGTATTTACTTACAATGTATATGATTAGAAAGCTTAAGGAATCTCTTGTTCCTGCTGAAGTGTCAGTCCTCCCTCCAGCCCTCTACTGAGGGGTGATGTCAGGAAGCACACAAAAGGTTGGTGGAAATCTGAAACTCTGTCTCCTCAAAAATTTTTTGAGAGGGTAGGGGTCGATTAAAATCCTTAAAACTGATATTGATAGACTTTTAGAATCATACAGTGCACAAGAGGCCCTTCGGCCCATTGATCTGCACCAATACGCAAGAAACACCTGAACTAATTCCATCTTCCAGCACTTGGCCCATAGCCTTAAATGTTATGATGTGCCAGGTACAGATCCAGGTATTTTTTTTAAAGGATGAGGCAATTCATCTCTACCACCCTCCCTGACAGCACATTCCAGACCATCACCACTCTCTGGGGAAAAATGTTCTTCCTCATATCACCTCTTAACCTCCTGACCCTCACCTTGAACCCACATCCCCTAGTGACCGACTCTTCAACTTAGCTGCTCCTTATCCGCCCTGTCCATGTCCCTCATAATCTTGTACACCTCGATCAGGTTGCCCCTCAGTCTTCTCTGCTCCAACGAAAACAAGCCAAGCCTAGCCAACCTCTCTTCATAACTTAAGCGTTCCATCCCAGGAAGCATCCTGGTGAATCTCTTCTGCACTCCCTCCAGTGCAAAGACAAAGTTGTTAAGGGTTAAGTAAATAATGTGGATTATTGTGTTAAGGTACCAAATCACCCATGTTCTAACTGAATGATGGAATAGATCCCTGGGGCTGAATGGCCACCTCTTTTATCTGTGTTAAATCTTCAAATGATAGTCTCTTGTAAGTCCCCCTTCTTACGGAGTCCAATTCATGATATAGTATTGGTGCTGTCGCAGAATTTCTGGACACTTGGATTTTATTCCTTTAACCCTCTTTCAAAAGCAGTTTCTACAAGGATTTTTAGTAAGGACCTACTTTGCCATGTTTACAGGTCACTCACAATTAGCTGATGAGTTGTTGCTTGGCTGCCTGAATCACAGGAAGTCATAAAACAATGGACATTATTTCGGGAGACCAAATTGATCTGTCAGGCCAGTTGTAAAACACATTACTGGTCAAAACATCTTAAACACACCATCTCTATCAAAGAAAGCTTTTGTCTCTGTTAATCCTCAATCAACGAGAATCCACCCAACCCTGGGATTGACTAGCTCAGATCATCATCATTAAACTTGGGAAAGGAACGTGTGTTTCATGTAAAATCAAAGTAAAATACCATGAATGTTGGAAATCTGAAATTAAAAAAAACAAAATGCTGGAAATAGTCAGCAAGTCAGACGGCTTCTGTGGAGAGAGAACCAGTCTTAATGGGTGGAATTCTCTGATCTCATCCATTCCCACGCTGCAGCCAGTGAGATTAGAGAATTTGGCGCTCAGCCAAAACTCTATTCACTGCAGCGGCACTGGAGAATCCCAGCTGTGGACAAGGTTGGACGTTTTCAGCAAAGGTTTCAGCTTGATGACCTTTCACCAGAACTGGAAGAAGTTGGAGATTTAACAGGCACGGCTGCTAGAAAAGGTGTAATAGAGTTGGAGGAGAGGGTGATGGAAAGAAAGGGGAGAAAGAACAGAAGGAAAGTCTGCGATAAGTTGGAAGGCAGAATTGATTAAAAGACAAAAGGGATAACTGTGCAAGGCAAAAAGGGATGCAAGCGGGGTAAGTAAAGAAACAGAAGGTAGGACTAGAAGAGCTGTAAATTGCTACAGTAGAATAATCCAGGGGATGAAACTGAAAAGGGAGAAGGCTCCCTTGAATCTGGCAACGGAAAGAGTGGACCCCACAAGGGTGCAGACCATCCCACTGGATATGTACCAATTGGAGAATCTTCACTGGAAGAACCAATCCATATTTCCTCACTCCCAGTGACACTGGTGCAGTCATCCTCCAATACCAGCGTAAGAACAGACACCATTGCTGAAGAAGGTCATGCAGCCCTCGAGTCTGCTCCACCGTTCAATAATTTCAGTGCCAATCTTCCATCTCAGTATCAAATACTGGGGTCAAGTCCATCCAGTAGCCCTTTTAAAGCCTTTCTCTCTCACTGTCTCTCTCTCTCTCACTCTTTCTCTTTCTAATGTACTGTCTTCTACCCACTCTGGGTGGCTTTGGGTGAGAGAAGTTGATGTTTAAAAAAGTTGCTGTTGTTCTGTTGCTGGTTGTTGTGCAGGTGATAGGAGGATTGAAGTGGAAGTTGCTGTTGCTGCTTCTGACCTCCATCACACTTGCTCTCTCTATATCTCTCTCTGTATGCGTGTGCATACAAGTTAACCAGCATCTCGTTTTTCCTGCTGTCAGTATCACAGACACACACATTGAAAAAGAACTGGCTTGTTACAATAACTCATGTTTAGTTTGCTTAAATCAGGGTAGGTGAAGATTTGGGACCACAATGGGTATAAGGGCTTTTAGGTGGGTAAATAAAATTGTGAAAGAACAAGTTCCAAATGGCAGGACTTTGCTGTGTAAGTATTTATTTCCCTAGGTGAGAACATAATGCATTGAAGGTGACTGAAGAGAGGTCTTGTGGTAGTTGCCCTTTCTCTGGGTTGGAAGTTCTGGCTTCAGGACTTGATAGTGTGGAAGGTGCGTCTGCCCTGGAACCGTATAGGTTGATTATCAGCCTGTAAATCCTTCCAGTAAGCCTGATGGCAGGCAGTAAGAATGGGAGAGTTCCCTGTTCAGCTATACTGCAGAAGACAACAGCAAGACTTTGCCAGGCATAATCATAAACAAATCTAATTAACTTCCAAGGTTGCCAACTTAAGACATGGCAGCAGAAGAAGGAGAAGGAGACAGGTAACTGAAACATCTGGAGCTCTTTCCCAAAAGGCTATGAAACAAGTGGAAACCTCAAGAGTGAGTTGATAGATTTTTGATACAGAAAGATACCTAGTGATTTGGAGGCTGGAAAATGGAGTTGAGGTAGAGGTCAACCATAATTTGAGTGAATGCCAGAAAAGAGCTGAGGGGCTGAATGGCCTCCTTCTGTTCCTTAGGCTCTTATTCTTAAAAATCCGGTAAGACACTGAAAACCTACAACTGTGTACTTTTCCTCATCAGAGCTTATATGTGCTGAAAATATCTATAGTCTTGCCCATGATTGTGAACATTGCAACAACCCATAATCCTGCATGCTGTAGATCATAGAATCCTACACCTTTATAGCGCAGAGGTAAGTTGGCTCACCATGTCTTGTTCAAGCTGTTTGCTGCAGCAATCCAAAACTAACCTGGTTCTCCCCACAGCCATCCCTCCTTCTCTGCTTCAAGTACTGATCCATTCTTCCCTCAAAAATGCTTTGAGCCCTGCTTCAGCACCACTTGGAGCATATGTATGTGATGTAGAATTTATCGGGATTGTTTTGAGAGGAGTCTTATTGGAACCTTAACTCAGTTTCTCTCCAGGTGTTGCCAGACCAGCTGAGTTTTTCCAGCACTTCCTGTTCTTATTCCAGATCTCCAGCATCTGTAGTTTTTTTATTGTGGTATTTGCGGGTGTTGTATTCACTCACTGCTACTCTGGATCCAGATATAGAACAAAGAACAACACAGCACAGGAAACAGGCCGTTTGGCCCTACAAGCCTGCGCCACCCATTTTAACACTCAGTGAGTGCTTTATTCCAATCCTCCTTCTACCTACGACTTTTGTCTGCATCTCGTGGACTCCGCAATAAAGGGGTGCAAATTTAGAGAATTATATGTGCGCCAGATTAAGGGAGATCCAATTTAGGGACAATTTATAGCGTGGAAGATGCGTCTGTCCTGTGGCTACGTAGGTTGAGTAAACCTGATGGCAGGCAGTAAGAATGGGAGAGTTCCCTGGCCAGCTATACTGCAGAAGATAACAGCAAGACTTTGCCAAGCATGTATTATATAATCTGCCATATCTTCGACAATTTAAAAAAAATCCAGAAATCGAAAACACAATAAAGGATAACCTGCAGCAATTTCAAAGAAGGAAGTTCATGCTTGACTAATCTTATTGAAGTATTTAAATAAATAATAGAAAGGGTGGACAAGATTAATGCATGTGTAAATATATTTGGATTTTCAAAAGAGTTTAGATAAGGTACAGTGTAATGAATTGCTGCTTCCAAAGCCTCCCTCTCATGTTATAAAAGTCCCAGGGGCCTCTGGAGCACTGAATATTTTTTCTATGTAATGATTAGAAATACAATTAATCACATATATTTATGGTTGGTTGTTCTACTTAACATGAAACTTGTTACTGGTGCTGAACAACAGTTCCATCCAGATGTGGAGGTATCGCCGACATGTATATGCATGTATCGTGGTCAGTGTTCATCCTAGCTCCATACTTTGTTTGCATTGATGCCCTTGCTTAAAATGCAGCTTTGCATAAGTAGGTTGTACTAAATGGGAACAACACTTGCACTACTATAGAAGAAGCAGTGGTGCATTCATTGGGGAATTCACTCTGGGTAGCCCTCCCAGTCTCCAGGATCTGGAACCCTCACCATCTCCAATATCCAGGGCCCTCTCTGTTTCCAGTATCCAGAGCCCACTCTATCTCCCATAGAAAGCCAGTTGATGAAGGATAGAACTAGAGCCAATCTTTACACGCTTTTATAAGCATTTATATATAGGGACATGGTGAATCAGACTACCCTTTGTAAGGTGCAGGTGTCCAGGTAAGTTCGCAAATATCATTTGTATCCTACATAACAATACGCAATAATAGTGCTATGCAATGGCTGCACTCCAGACACCTTCCCTGTCAAAAGAAGTGTCAAGCAAGGGTGTGTTATTGTACCTACACTATTCTCAATCGTTCTTGCAGCAGTTCTGTGATACCCAGTCAGTATTCAGGCTTGTGCTGATAAGTGGCATAAGAGCATAAGAAATGGGTGCAGGTATAGAGTATATGGCCTGTCAAGCTTACTCCACCATTCAATGCAATTCAGACTGATCTGCTTCTACTCAGCTTTCCCATTCACTTCCCATAGCTCTCCCCTGAAAGTCCCAAAACCTGTCTATCTTAAGCTTAATTATATTAAATGGTGGAGCATCTGTAACCTCTAGGAGAGAGAATCCCAAAAATTCACAACTCTTTGACTGATGTTTCTCCTCATCTCAGTTTTAAATGTATGCCCCCTTTTCCTGAGACTTTGCCACCCTATCATAAATCCTTCAAACAGAGGAAACAACCTCTCAGTGTCTACCCTGTCAAGGCCCTTCAGAATCTTGTAGGTTTCAAAGAGATTATCTCATTCTTCTAAACTTCAGAAAGTATAGGCCCAATTTACTCAGCCTGTCAAGTGAGGTCTCTAATTGTTTCAAGAACACGACCATCATCCCAGTACCAAAGAAAAGCCAAGCATTGTGCCTTAATGACTATCGTCCAGTGACATCCATCATTATTCAGTGCATCAAAAGGTTAGTCGTGGCACAAGTCAATTCCTGCCTTTCAAATTGCCTGGATCCACTACAGTTTGCCTATCGCCACAACAGGTCCACAGCAGATGCCATCTCCCTGATCCGACACTCAATCTTGTAACACTTAGGTAACAAAGACACCAATGTCAAACTCCTATTTATTGACTACAGTTCAGCCTTTAACCACTATTATTTCTACGAGACTCATCTCCAAACTTCATGGCCTGCAACTGGATTCTAGCCTTTTTAACCCACAGACTGCAGTCAGTAAGGATAGGCAACAACACTTCCTCCACGATCATCCTCAACACCGGTTCCCTGCAAGGCTTGTTCACAGCCCCTTAATATATTCTTTATGCACCTATCATTGTGTGGTCAAATTTCCCTCCAACTCAATTTTCAAGTTTGCTGATGACGTAGTGGACTAGATCTCAAACAATGACAAGACACAGTACAGGAAAGGGATAGAGAATCTGGTGAACTGGCACGATGAAATGTCAGTGTCAATGAAACAAAGGAGATAGTCATCAACTTCAGGAAACGTAGTGGAGAACATCAGTGGGGGCAAAGTAGAAATGGTTGAAAGCTTTTAGTTTCTAGGTGATAAGATCACCAGCAACCTGTCCTGTTCCTTCCCTGCCAACACTATAGTTAAGAAAGCCCACCAATGCCTCTACTTTCTCAGCAGACTAAGGAAATTTGGCTTGTCCATTATAATTCTCACCAACTTCTACAGATGCACCATGAAAAGCATTCTTTCTGGTTGTATCACAGCTCGGTATGGCTCAAAGACCGCAAGAAACCAAAGGGTTGTAAATGAAGCCCAATCCATGACTCAAATCAACCTCCCATCCATTGACACTGTCTACACTTCTTGCTGCCTCGGAAAAGCAACCAGTGTAATCAAGGACCCCAGGCACCCCAGACGTACTTTCTCCCACCTTCTTCCGTTGGGAAAAAGATACAAAAGTCTCAAATCACGTACCAACTGACTCAAAAACATCTTCCCTGCTGCCATCAGATTTTTGAATGGACCTACCTCGCATTAAGTTGATCTTTCCTTACAGCCTAGCTATGACTGCAACACTGTATTCTGCACTCTCTCTTATTCTTCCCTATATGCGGTATGCCTTGTCTGTATAGTGTACGGGAAACAATATTTTTCACTGTACGAATGCATGTGACAATAATAAATCAAATCAAATCAAAAATAATACTTGCACACCATCACTGAATCCCCCACCATCAATATCCTGGGGGGGGTTACCATTGACTGGAAACATAATTGAACTAGGCATAAAAATACTGTGATATAAGAAAAGGTCAGAACTTTACTTTCTGAGTCTGCAAAGGCACAAGTCAGGGTGTGATGGAAGATTCTTCACTTGCCTCGATGGGTATTGCTAACAAGACCAGAATTTATTGTCCCTCCCTAATCGCTCTTAAGAGCTATGCATAATTCTGTTTGCTATATTATAAAGAGGATATAGAGACACTGGAGAAGCTGCATAAGAATAAAGGGTATTAGCAAAGCTGAGCCATTATACCTACTGGAAAAGATTGAACAGGACACAAAGGAGAAGTCTGAGGTGGATGCCTGACAACTATTTGAGATTATAGAAGAGTTTGATAGAATAAATATAGAAAATATGTTTCCACCTGCAAAGGAGGCCAGAATTCAGGGATTTGAAGTTTACAATGAGTTGTGGAATTCAGATCATTTGTGTAAATTTTTTAGTTGTTATTACACTGCTGTTTGTGGGAGTTTGCTGTGCATACATTTACTGCTGTGTCCTAGATTACAACAGCAACTACACTTAAAAGCACTTCATTGGTTGTAAAATACTTTGGAATGTCTTGATGTCATAAAAGGTGCTATATAAATGTATGTCTTTCACTCTGTAACTGAGGAACAGAGGGAGTCCTAACAAGACCTTGGTCTAGCTGATTCTCTGCACGGCTTCAGATAACACTACAGCATTCCAGAAATGGAAGTTCTGATAAAGGCATTCCTCATCTCTATGTAGCATTCCTGTGTCCCGCAGCTGGTTCACTCCAACAGCATACAGATCCCAATCCAAGCATAACATCTCCAAGCAGACTTGTGCCTGTGTTTGTAGCTCTGCATTTTGTCATTCATACCAAACTCTGACCCTCATATTTATGCACAAGTCGGAACTGTACACTGTGCTGTTCCAAATTCTTTCAGATGCCTGCATGCATTGCTATCTGGGAGATAGATGTCAGTCCAAAATTACTCATGCAAGATCTTTTTAAGCTATTATTTTTATTAGACTTTTTTTTACATCAGCTAGACTAATGTATCATCTCATTTTTCTAATCTCCAGAAAGCATAGGCCCAATTTACTCAGTCTGTGAAGTAATATTTGCAACACACAAGCACACGAGTGCCATCACTGAATCTCCCATCCTCAACACCCTGGCAGTTACCATTAACTAGAAACGTAATTGAACGAGGCATAAAAATACTGTGGCTATAAGAGGTCAGAACATTATTTTCTGACTCTGCAAAGCCTTTTCACTGCTGAAAGTGCAGTTTTTTGAATGAGATGTTGAGGGTATACCTGCTGCCTCGGATCTCATTCTCTGCAGTGTTTGGCATTGGAAATTCAAATTTGCCATGCCTCAATTCTCTTTACGCATTGTGCATTTCTTCCAATTTTTTTCTCTTACTTTCAATTTCTTTCAGATGAGATGTTAAACTGTCTGTCCTCTCTGATGTGTTACAACTCAGACAGCCAGGTGAGGAAAACTAGAACTGGAGCTAGTCTTTGTACACAACTTATTGAACATACAGAGACATACATTGAATATCACACACCTCCAAACCTAACAACCACAGTTTCAGCTCAGTGGCTATATATGTCTAAAAGCTGTGGCCATTTAAATTACTGTGGCTGCAAGAACAGATCAGTTACTAGAAATCCTGCAGCGTGTAAGTCACTTGACTCCCCTAAACCCCTCCACTATCCACAAAGCAAAAGTCAGGATGTGATGGAATATCCTGCACTTGCTTGGATGAGTACAGCTCCAGCAACAGTCAGGAAGCTTGACACCATCCAGGACAAAGCAACCCGCTTGATTGGCACCTCATCCACCACCTTAAACATTCATAAGAATTAGGAGTAGGGAAAAAGCCATCTGGCTCTTCGAGCCTGCTTCACCATTCAATAGATGGCTGATCTTTTCGTGGACTCGGCTTCACTTACCCGCCCGCTGACTATAACCCTTAATTCCTTTACAGTTCAAAAATTTATCTATCCTTGCCTTAAAAACATTCAATGAGGTAGCCTCAACTGCTTCACTAGGCAGGGAATTCCACAGATTCACAACCATTTGGGTGAAGAAGTTCCTCTCAACCTAGTCCTAAATCTGCTTCCCCTTAATTTGAGGCTACACCCCCTAGTTCGAGTTTCACCTGCCAGTGGAAGCAACTTCCCTGCCTCTGTCTTATCTATTCCTTTCATATTATATGTTTCTGTAAGATCTCCCCTCATTCCTCTGAATTCCAATGAGTATAGCCCCACTCTACTCAGTCTCCCCTCATAAGCCAACCCTCTCAACTCTGGAATCAATCTAGTGAATCTCCTCTGCACCCCCTCCAGTGCCAGTTTATCCTTTCTCAAGTAAGAAGAACAAAACTGTACACAGTACTCCACGTGTGGCCTCCCCAGCACCTTATACAGCTGCAACATAATCTCGCTGTTTTTAAACTCCATCCCTCTAGAATAAACGACAAAATTCCATTTGCCTTCTTAATTACCTGCTGCACCTGCAAACCAACTCTTTAGATTCCTGCGCAAGGACACCCAGATCCCTCTGAACAGCAGCATGCTGCAATTTTTTACTATTTAAATAATAGTCCATTTTGCTGTTATTCCTACCAAAATGGATGACCTCGCATTTACCAACATTGCACTCCATCTGTAAGACCTTTGCCCACTCACTTATCTATCTATATAGCTTTATAGACTTTCAGCATCCTCTGCACACTTCGCTCTGCCACTCATCTTGTGTCATCTGTGAATTTTGACACCCTACACTTGGTCCTCAACTCCAAGTCATCTATGTAAATCGTAAACGATTGCGGTCCCAGCACTGATCCCTGAGGCACACCACTAATCACTGATGGCAAACCAGAAAAACAAGCATTTACCCCCACTCTTTGCTTTCGGTTAGTTAACCAATCTTCTATCCATGCTAATACATTATCCGTAATACTGTGCACTTTTACCTTATGCAGCAGCCTTTAGTGCGGCGCCTTGTCAAATTCCTTCTGGAAATCCAGATACACCACATCCACAGGTTCCCCATTGTCCATGGTGTACATAACGCTCTCAAAGAATTCCACCATATTAGTCAAACATGACCTGCCCAACCCATGCTGCGTCTTCCCCATGGGACAATTTATATCCAGATGTTTCTCTCGTTCTTCCTTGATGATAGATTCAAGCATTTTCTCTACTACAGAAGTTAAGCTAACTGGCCTATAGTTACCTGCCTTTTGTCTACCTCCTTTTTAAAACAGTGGCGTCACATTTGTTGTTTTCCAATCTGCGGGAACCACTCCAGAGTCCAGCGAATTTTGGTAAATTAACATTGCTGAAGTGTTCCCCGAAATCAGCCTCGCAGCAGCAGACACAAAGGAATTCATCAGGTGAATGAGGTTCCAGGATTTCTTCCACAAACCCCAAGAGGCCAACAGTGAACACAATGAGACAGCCAATGAACTGGAACAGCTGACGGAGAGATCCATGGTGCAGCAACCAAAGAGGAAAGAGTCAAATTGGACTCCTCCGGAAGGCTGCTGCCTTCGACTCGACACGTATGCCCAAGACATCAGGAGTGCGTCAATGCCAGATTCATTAGCCGCACTCACAAGACAGCTCCGAATGTCACTCAAGCACAATGCAACGCCATCCGCACTCTCAAGACCAACTGCAACATTTGTCAGACAAAGGAGGAGCCACTGTCATACTGAACAGAATGGATTACTGCAAAGAAGTGTCCAGACAACTGAACAACGAGGAAAACTACAGACAGTTACCCGCAGATCCAACCTGTCAACTCAACAGACTGATCAAGACCTTTGATCTGGACCTCCAGAGCACCCTCCATGTTCTCATCCCAGGTACTGCCCACGTAGGAGATCTCTATTGCCTCCCAAAGATACACAAGGCCAACACACCCGGCCGTCCCAGTGTATCAGGCAGTGGTACCCTGTATGAGAATCTCTCCGGCATTCCGAAACCCATTGTACAAAGAACCCCCAGTTTCTGCCGTGACACTACAGGATTTCCTACAGGAACTCAGCACCCCGGAGCAGTTGAGCCAGGAACACTCCTCGTCACAATGGATGTCTTGGCACTCTACACTAGTATCCCCCACGATGATGGCATTGCTGCAACTATCTCAGTACTCAACGCCAACAACTGCCAATCCCCAGACGAAATTCTACAACTCGCTTCATCTTGGACCACAATGTCTTCACCTTCAACAACCAGTTCTTCATCCAGACACACAGAACAGCCATGGGAACCAAATTCGCACCTCAATATGCCAACATCTTCATGCACAGGTTCGAACAAGACCTCCACCGCACAGGACCTTCAACCGATGCTATACACTAGATACACCGATGACATTTTCTTCCTTTGGATCATGCTGAGCAATCACTGAAACAACTGTACGATGATATCAGCAAGTTCCATCCCACCATCAGACTCACCATGGACTACTTTCCAGAAGCGGTTGCATCCTTGGACACATGCATCTCCATCAAGGACGGTCACTTCAGCCCCTCACTGTACCGTAAGCTCACGGATAACCTCATGATGCTCCACTTCTCCAGCTTCCACCCTAAACACGTTAAGCCATTCCCTATGGACAAGCTCTTCGTTTACACAGGATCTGCTCAGATGAGGAGGATTGCAACAGACGCCTGCAGATGCTGAAACTTGCCCTCCTAAGAACAGGATCTGGCGCTCGACTCACCGATTGACAGTTCCGATGCGCCACAGTGAAAAACTGCACCGACCTCCTCAGAAGACAAACACGGAACATGGCGAACAGAGTACCCTTCGTCGTCCAATACTTCCCTGGAATGGAGAAGCCACGACATCTTCTCTGGAGCCTTCAACATGTCATCAGTGAAGACAAACATTTTGCCAAGACCATTCACACACCCCCACTACTTGCCTTCAAACAACTGCGTAACCATAAACAGACCATTGTCTGCAACAAACTACCTAGCTTTCAGGAGAACAGTGACCACGATACCACACAACCCTAGCACAGTAACTTCTGCAAGACATGCCGGATCATCGACACGGATGTCACTATCTCACATGCAACTACCATCCACCAGGTACACGGCACATACTGTTGCGACTCGGCCAACGTTGTCTACCTGATATGCTGCAGGAAAGGATGTCCCGAGGCATGGGTACATTGGGGAGATAACGCAGATGCTACGACAATGGATGAATGGACTCCACTTGACAATCACCAGACAGGAGTGTTCTCTTCCTGTCAAGGAACATTTCAGCAATCAAGGGCATTCAGCCTCTGATCTTCAGATAAGTGTTCTCCAAAGCAGCCTTCACAACACATGACAACACAGAATCGCTGAGCAGAAACTGATAGCCAAGATCTGCACACATGAGGTTGAACTCAATTGGGATCTCGGGTTCATGTCACAATATCTGTAACCCCCACAACTTGCATGGATATGCAAAATCTCACTAACTGTCCAGGCTGGAGACAATTCACCTTTTTAACCTGTGCTTAACCCTTTCTCCACTCACATTGTCTGCATTTGTAAAGACTTGGTTACTTGTTTAGACTCGTATTCCAACCATTATCTTGTAAATTGAGCTTGTGTCTGTATATGTCCTGATGTGAACCCAATCCTCCATGCACCTGATGAAGGGGTAGCACTCTGAAAGCTCGTGCTACCAAAAAAAAACCTGTTGGACTTTAACCTGGTGTTATGAGACTCCTTAGTGTTTAGATGTGCTCACCCAATAAAGAGGAGGGAGTTGAAGCCTGTGCGCTGCAGCAATCTGACTTGGCCTTATTAATGCAATGGGAGCTATTCAATGTCCAAGGAAACAGACTTTCTGAGGCTTTTTGTTTTTCCATTTGAAGTATAAATGGCTTTGTACCTGCAGAGATGTGTGTATTTTAAGCACGGCAAGTCAAGCAGCTAATCCTTCCTCTGTTATCTATGTGGGAACTGGATGTCGCCGTGACCTCTACCTCCCCCTCCCCCCAAAACAACACTAAAAGGGCTGGAATTGCATCTCCCTGACAGATGGGCTGCATTTGGCACTCAACCACTCAAAGCAAGAGAGGGAGGGCAAAAGAACAAAACAAGAAAGGTTTGTCAACGCCTCCAGTGCAGCAAAGCGATCTAAGCCACATTTATGCTGCGCTAAGATTACAACTAGGAATCACAGTCCATTATTAAGACACTGGTGCGTGGGCCTCTGACCATGGCTTAGTTGACAAAGCAAATGCGTTACCCTAAAGTAAGCTGGTCAGCCTGCACTCCTGAGTCACCGAGTGCTCACTCTTGATCACTGTTGGGTGGGGTGGGTTTTTGAATCAGGCTACTGAGTGTATACAGGATTGGCTTCTTTGATGCCACTCCTCATTTATTAGTCAGCTCACACACACTGTTTTTGTTCTGGGTTGGTTGTATTCCTCTCCAAATACCACGCTGATATTCAGTGTTGAGGTTTACACATGAACAGTGACCATTTGAGTAATATCTAGGTTTGTGTCCCTCAGAAATAGAAGATTAAAACATTAATCTAAGTGAGGTATTTGAGATGATTAAAGGAATGGACAGAATGGATAGAAAAAAACTGGTTGATTTGATTTGATTTACTATTGTCACATGTATTGGGATACAGTGACAAGTATTGTTTCTTGCTCTCTTTACAGACAAAGCATATCATTCATAGAATACATAGGGGAGAAGGAAAGGAGAGGGTGCAGAATGTTACAGTCATTGCTAGGGTGTAGAAAAAATTAACTTAATATAAGGTAGGTCCATTCAAAAATCTGATGGCAGCAGGGAAGAAACTGTTCTTAAGTTGCTTGCCATGTGATCTTAGACTTTTGCATCTTTTTCCTGACAGAAGGAGGTGGAAAAGAATATGTCCGGGGTGGGTAGGGCCCTTGATTATGCTGGCTGCAGGAAATTTCCAAGGCAGCGGGAAGTGTAGACAGAGTCAGTGGATGGGAGACTGGTTTGAGTGATGGACTGGGCTATATCACAACCCTTTACAGCTCCTTGCGGTATTGGTTGGAGCAGGAGCCATACCAAGCTGTGATACAACCAGAAAGGATACTTCCTATGGTGCAGCTGTAAAAATTGGTGAGAGTTTTAGCAGACATGCCAAACTTCCTTAGCCTCCTGAGAAAGTAAAAATGCAGATGGGCTTTCCTAACTATAGCGTTGGCATGGAGAAACCAAGTTTTTGGTGATCTGGACACCTAGAAATGTGAAGCCCTCCACCATTTTCACTTCATCACCATTGATATAGACAGACTGTCTCCTTCGTTTTACTGGTTTGGAGAGACTATTGTTGTCACACTGTTTCACCAGATTCTCTATCTCTTCCCTGTACTCCACCTCATCTTTGTTTGAGATCTGATCCACTATGATGATGTCATCAGCAAACTTTAAAATCAAGTTGGAGTGGAATTGGAGCTGGGGAGTCCAGCACAAGGTAGAGACCATTCAGGAGTGATGTCAGGAAGTACTGGCTTGGTAACTGAAGTACGTGTTTAGTACTTGAATGGTTTCAGATTCCAGCATCTGCAGTATTTTGCTTATATCCAGTACTGGTTTTGCACATTGGATGATGAAAATTTGGAGATTGGGGTTAAACTTCAAAACCGATAATATCCTTCTCTAACAAGAATCTAAGGGTTAAATGCACTACCTGAATTGTCTCCTTACAGAGGACAGACTGAATAAACACTGGACCAAGATGAGAAACAGACTTCAAACTAATAAGCGGTTTATTTGAAAAAGATATGTGAGCAATAGTATACAATTGTACAGGTCACTATGTATTCCTCTGCTCTGGTTAATGGCAAAACAGCACCTTATCTCTCTAAGCATCTCTCTAAAGGTTGAAGACCTCCAAGATAATCTTCTCTAGCCTAACTTTTTGACTTTAAAGATGCAGATGCTCTTTTCTTGTATTCTGTAAAATTAACAGACACACATTGACTCAAAGAGAGAGAGAGAGACTGCTCCTAGCTCCCGGTATCACAAAGATGTGGACATGGTCGAAAGAGCTGCCGAGCATAGTTACTAACCTGAGATGAGATTCTACTCATTGGATCTGGGAGAAATACGCCCTCCAACATCCTCCCAGCTAAGCTCTCATTTCCACTGGCTGAATGGAATAGAATCACACTGAAGACATTCTAATATTCCTGGCATCACCTTCTCCAAACAGAATGAGATGTTTTGACATTGTACATGAATACTATCCGACTTGTATAACTATAATTGGCCTAAGTTTAACTAATATTTCAGCTCACTTTATAACCAGATCAGTTATGTGCTGCTGGCTTATGGCTAAGAAAATAATGTTGTGGGCAACCTTAAATCTAGCATGACAGAAATATTATAAATTTTAAAAAATTTTGAACAGACAATAACATCTGTTGTGCCAGAAACATGAACCTGGAATTAAAGCTGTAACTTATTCTGTAATACGCAGTGCGCAGTTTCAGAAATTTACTGAAACCAGAAACATGTATGAAATGAGGAATAAAAATTACTCAGTCTGGATTGCTAAGTGCTCTTCTGAGGTTGGGTTAAAGTGCAAAGTGACAGGAACTTTACTGTAAGCCCAGACTATAACTGGCTTTGGGGATGTCATAATAGTAATTGATAATGGTTGTGGACTCCAGATAATATGGTATACGCTGTACCTGACCTGGGAGTCAACGGTCAGATAGCATATGCGAGAGAAGTTGAAACATGGCAGCGATGCCTTGCAGTTGTGTGCACATTTTATGAAAATATGTTATGAATAAAATTAGTTTGCAGCAATAATGTCAGTCAATCCTGCAATGTCAAAACAAGATGGGGAGGCAGTTATATTTAATCTCTAACCTAATACTATATTTGCACTGGAATGTGTATAATGGGGCAATGTAGAGAGAGCTTCATTCTAACCTGTGCTATACGTTGGCAGCCATGCCTTCAGCCCTATTTTCTGAAGTATTCTGCAGAGAGCGCTTTATCAGTTTGTGTCAAAGGCATGGAAGATCCACAGTGTGGATAACTCTCACTCGCTATGTGGAGTTTGTATGTTTTCCCCATGTCTGTGTGGGTTTCCTCCAGGTGCTCTGGTTTCTTCCCACAATCCAAAGATATGCAGGTGAGGTTGATTGGCCATGCTAAATTGCCCTTTAGCGTCAGGGGGATTAGCAGGGTAAATGTGTGGCGTTATGGAAATAGGGGTCTGGATGGGATAGTTGTTGGTGTATGGATCGAATGGCAGCCCCCTGTGCTGTTGGGATTTGGTGATTCTGTGATTCCAGTGCACGAGGCAGCAATTGCAAACATGCTTTCTGCAGATTTGTGTTTCTGAAATCTCTTCACCTCCAACTCAGCTTTTTTTCAATACTATTTTGTTGCAGATGATCATTGCAAAGTCACCACTTGCACCATTTGCTGTGTTTATCTTCACCATTCAGGATGCAGGTCTTGCTCTGCAAGGTAGGAACCTTTTGACTTAAAACTTTTACAGCATTTGAGATTTGAAATAGGAATCCTTGCTTTCATAAACAATTTTAAAGTATCTGAGCAGCATCACCGAAAGTTAAAGGTTAATATATTCCTTAACTGTATAGGGACAGTCAAATCAGGAGTAAATGGAGTAATACAACTTTATTCTACAAAGAACAAAGTACGGCACAGCTCTTCGGCCCTCCAAGCCCGTGCCAATTATGATGTTATAAATAAATTACAAAAAAAACTTACTGGGTCCATAGCCCTCTGCTCCCTCCCTGTTTGTGTGCCCATCCGGATGCCTCTTAAATGTTACTAATGTGCCTGTTTCCATCACCTCCTCTGGCAGTGTGTTCCAGGCACCCACTACTCTCTGCATGAAAAACTGTGTCCCCCCCGACCCTCGACCACGACCACATCTCCCTTAAACTCTTCACAATGTGCATTTGTGCTCATGTAATGTTCCTGGTCCTGGGCCCACTTTGGAAGGTTTTAGTGTCTTATTCCCTGACCCGTTTGGTCTGCTATAATCAACTCAATAGCAGGAACTGTTGATGGGACTTTTTCAGCTGAATTCAAAGTATTTACAGCACAGAAACAGGCCATTCAACCCAATGTTTATGCTTCAGGTAGGCCTTGGCTCATCCTAATTCATCTTCACCCTATCAACATATCTTTCTACCTCTTCTTCGCTCATGCTTACTTGACTTTTCCTTAAACACATCTTTCCTATCCACTTCAATAACTTGATGTGGTAACACATTCCAACTACTGTCTATGTAAATAAAATGCCCCTGAATTCTCTACTGGAATTGTTTATGATCCATAGGTCCAGTTGCACTTGCAACTAGAAACACTTTCTCTGTGGGTCCAGCCCATCATGTTCGTGGATACCTCTGGCACACCATCCCTCAGCTTTACTAACTCCAGAAAAAAAAGTTTCAGCCTATTCTGTCTTTTCTGGTGGATATAACCTTTGGAATCATCTTTGTAAATAATTTTTGCACCTTCTACAGTGTTTCTGTGGGCTGGATTTTGTGTGCCCCCACCAGGCATTGTCCAGCAGCAGCACAGTGAGAGAATGTAATATAGGATAGATGCCTACTCCACCACCCAGCTTCCCACCTCCAAGCTCACTCCCATATAGAAGGCGGACGATGGGTGGGGGGATAGACAGGCACCAAAATCTGTAGCCTGCCTGCTATATTTTAATAAATAATCAAGGGTCAGTTGAGCTTTTTAACAAGCTAATCGAATCCTGATTATACACTGCCCACATCATTATACAGTTGAGGTGGGAAGCCCATGTTTTAAAATTTTTTTCAAAGGGTTTGCACATCGGGGGCATTCCTACTGCTACTACTACTTCCTACCACACCTGCTTTGTAGAAGCCCCTCCCCAACGCCCCCAAGCTACCCAAATCCTCTCAGCTCAATATCCCAGACTTAACGTACTCTGTCGTCTGCCTTCTTAGGCCTGCTTGCAGTCCTGGCAGTTCCCACTAATGCGCTGCATCAGAATGATGTGTCCCATTGGCAGAGCTGATTTTGAGTGATCTGCACCTCTACGTAGGCAAGTTGGCTCTGGAAGAGGACATTGCTGTTGGACCAGCTCCCTTAACACTGGGATTGGAGAATTGTACGAAGGCACTGCTAGTTGTACTTCTCCAGTGTTTTCAGGGGCCCTGATTTTGGACGTCCAAATTTCTGAAGCACGTAGGAGAGTAGTGATCACTGCTGACCGGTGAGCCATGACCTTAGTCCCAACTTGGGAGCTCTTGGTCCTCAAATACTCTTTCCCTCAGTTGGCCGAAGGCTGGTACATTAGAAACAATGATGGATTTTGTTAACTATAACCTCCATTAAAAGGTGTCTCCCAAGGTGCAGAAAATGGTCTGTATTTTCCAAGATCTTGCTATTGATTTTAATTGATAGGGATTTATTATGAGGTGGGAACCAGTTGGAAGAGGATCTTGGATTTCCAAGTATTTAGTGAAAGATCCATTTTCTCTTATGCTTGGGGAAGTTTTAACTTATTTTTTATCTTTTAATTCATTTACATTATGTGGGCATTGCTGTCCTGCATTTATTGTTAGCCAGCCTATCAATATCCAGTGCTGTAAGAAGTCTTGGTCTGATTAGCCCATTTAATTTCTCTAACTTGTTTTAAATTTTGCGCACTCGAAATGGTTTTTACCAGTCGTTTGAAGGCTGCCAATTTTACAGACACCTTGGAGACCCTTCACGGACCTCAGAGGGTCTATGGACCCCAGTTTAGGAACCCGTGCAATAAATGATAACATTCCACTCGTCTTCCCAATTTCTTGCTGTACCTCCATACTATAGTTTTGTGACTCATGTACCAGGGCATACAGATCCCTCTGTACTACCAAGTTCTTAATCTTTCTCCATTTAAGTACTATACTGCTTTTCCATTCTCCCTGTCAAAATAGACAAGTTAACATTTCCCACATGATTCTATTATCTGCCAATATTTTTGCCCATCCACCCAACCTGTCTATGTCCCCTTGCAGTTTCTCTAACTCCTCCTTACAACTTACTTTTCTATGTATCCTGGTGTCATTGGTAAATTAAGCTCCCATACACTTGATTCTTTTATCTAAATCATTGATGTAGGTTGTAGATCTCCCCTGCAGCAGATAACAGGGAGATTAATCCCTAAATTACTCAGAACTTGGCCGCGACAGGAGACTCCCAGGAAGACAGCTGAAATGCTTTAGGGATATCCTTAAAACATCCCTGCCATCCCCATGACTAAGCCTGGCATGTGACAAACCAAAATGGAGAAGGTTCATTCAGGAAATCACTGACCGCATGAAACAACATTGCTGGGAACGTATAGAGGTGAGATTGAGGCATCGGAGCACACCAACCTCCAAACAACCCATATGCTCAATCTTTCAAGCACAACCAGCCCCGCAGAATCATCAAATCTTTCATTGGATTTAACGGCCTTTCCAGAAGCCATCAAAGTGAAGCAAGTCATCCTCGATTCCCAAGCCTTCACTGAAGTCTTTTAAGAAGAGACATAAGTGAAGGCTTTTAAGAAATCCAAATATATTGCATCCGCTTCATTATTCTTATTTACCCTTTCTGTTACGTCTTCAAATAATTAAGTAGATCCCTCACTATGAAGCTGACCGTAGTGATATTTTTACAGCGCTTGTACAGATTTAGAAATTGTTCAGAAACATGTTTACACTTTTTCTATCAAAACTGCGCAGGGTAGATTGTCCCCTGATTCTCAGTGTGGGCTAGTCCTTCTCAGACAATTTGCTGCACAGGTATAATGTGCTTCAATAGAACATTCAGGAATATTCTCCGGATACTGGTGAATGGAGACTTGTAGCCAGTTGTCATTTATGACAATAGCTGGTGTTACAGACTGCATCATTGATGTTCATCACTCCACCATCAGTGGCCATGCCTTAAGCTGCCCATGTCCTAAGTCTCGAATCCCTTCCTTAAACATCTCCACCTCTCTCTCGCTTTCTCTCCTTTGAAGATGGTCATTCAAATCTCCCCTTTTGACCAAGCATTTGGTCACCTGTCCTAATAGCCCTTATTTGGTTCCGTGTCAAATATTGTTTTAAATTCACTCTTGTAAAGGTTCACTTTGGGATGCTTCACCACATTCAAGGTGCTATATTAATGCAAGTTGTTGTTATTAAAGGTTTCCAGAATTGAGATTCAAGAAGGTCATGAAGGTGAGGCTTTGTTGGGATGGCCTTCCCCGAAACCCGCTGCCAGATAGTTTGTGTATTTAATTTCAGTCAAGGATAAAATCGAGCTTACTTGTGGACGGACACTCAGGTGAGGTGCGTCTGAGTGCTGATATGGACAGTGAGAGATCCTGCCTTAGGAAGAGGAGGAACAAAAGGTAGAGCAAAGTAAGGACTTGTGTTTCTTTAATGCTTATATGGCCTCTGGTTATTCCAAAATACTTCACGAGACAGCATAATGGCGCAGTGGTTAGCACTGCTGCCTCACAGCACCAGGGATCCAGGTTCGATTCCCAGTTTGGGTCACTGTCTTTGCGGAGGCTGCAAATTGTCCCCATATCTGCGTGAGTGTCCTCCGGGTGCTCCAGTTTCCCCTCTCAGCCTGAAGACGTGCTGGTTAGGTGAATTGGCCATGCTAAATTCTCCCTTAATGTACCCGAACAGGCGCGCAGTTTGATGACTAGGGAAGTTTCACTGTAACTTCATTGCAGTGTTAATGTAAGCCTATTTGTGACACTAATAAATAAGCATAAAAGCATTGAAACAGTCTGAAATGTACTCACTGTTGGAATGCTGGAAATATAGCAGGCAATTTGCTCACAAGTAGATTCTGCAAACAGCAATGTGGTAATGACCCGATAATGTGATTTGGTGATGTTGATTGAGGATAAATGTTGGAGTATACCAGGAAGAATTCCCTGCTCTTCAAAATAGTGTCAGAGTATTTTTACCTCCCTATGAGAGGGCGGATGGAACTTCAAGTTAATGTATACCCTGAAAGATGTCAGGAGTAAGAGAAATAGTTGGAAGGAACGCTTAGTGCCCAAGCAGAAATGTGACATGGCAAATCTGACATCAGGATGGCAAACTCACTGCAGGGAATGACAGCAAAAGCTGACAGTGTCAGTGGGAAAGATGCCTTGCTGTCACTCTGCAACAGTGTTGAGACTTGGCAGAGAAATGAGGAATTTTCACGGCACATCAGAACTTAATGAAGGAGGCAGGTCAGGAAAGAATGGCTCTTCCCCACGGTAAACAGGGTTGTTTTGTCTGCTTTCCTGTTCAGTTAGAAGGAATTGGCAATGAGGTTTCTCAGCATGCTGCAGAACCCCAATCGCGGCGGTCTCTGCACACAAAATCTCTGACTGCAATGCAGAGATCAGCCTAGCGTCCCACAGCAAACTACAAGCACAATTCACTGAGCTTCATCGAGTTTGAAGGCATTGGACTTAGAAGAAACATAAGGTTATTTTGAAGAAGAACGGGAGAGTTCTTCCTGATGTCCTGGCCAACATTTATCTCTCAAATAATAACACTACAAATCATTTTACTGTTTGTGAGAACATGCCATTCATGAATTGGCTGCTGCCTTTCTACGTTGCACGAAGTCTCACAACACAAGGTTAAAGTCCAACATGTTTATTTGATAGTAAACCCACTAGCTTTCAGGGTTTGCCCCCTTTGTCAGGTGAGTGGAGAATTCTGACCAGAAAGCTACTGGTTTACTATCAAATAAACTTGTTGGACTTTAACCTGGTGTTGTGAGACTTCTTGCTATGTTTACCCCAGTCCAACGCTGGCATCTTCTACATTCCACATCATTTCTACATTGCAACAGTGACCACATATCAAATGAAACTCTGAGTATAAAGTCTTTTGGTTGTGAAAGGTGTTACGTAAAAGAAAGGTTTTTTTCCCTTAACGCACGTTTTCAGTGTCTGTCATTATTGCAGCATTTCTGTGGTTCTTCTCAGTTTGTGCAGCTGGGAGTGGTTCTGATTGCTCCTCTGGCGCAGGATGATAGCAGCAATCACAGTGAGACTGGTGCAAATCCCTGAAGATATTGGGCCATCATGTTAGCGAGGGTCGTTAGTTATACATAACTATTGCGGTAGCTTCAGGCAGATGAACAGATGAATACAGACCTGTAAAGGTAACTGTTTGACTTGTTTGCTCCACATTTAGCTTTGTGAAAATACTATTTTGTTGTCACCTCAAAATTGAGACATAATGAATGGTGTTAATTTACTGTATTTGTGCAGTAGATATGAACTAAACTCCTGAAAGTCAAATCTTATCCATTACATCTAGATAGACTGCATTTGCTGCCAACACCATGCATTTATGGGCAGTATGGTGGCACAGTGACTAGCACTGTTGCCTTATAGTGCCAGGGACATATGTTCAATTCCGTCCTTGAGAGAATGTGTGGAGTTTGTATGTTCTCCCTATGTCTGGATAGGTTTCCTCCAGGTGCTCTGGTTTCCTCCCACAGTCCAAAGATGTGCAGATTAAATGGATTGGCCATGCTAAATTGCCCTTTAATGTTCCAGGATGTGTGGGCTGGGGGCTTAGCTGGGTAAATACATGGGGTTATGGGGATAGGGCCTGGATAGGATGCTCTATCGAAGAGTTGGTGGAAACTGGTTGGGTTGAAGGGCCTTCTTTTGCTCTGTATGAATTCTATGAGATGTGTAATTGTACATGTGGCTGCCATCTTTGTAGGAGGTAATGGGCAGCAGTGTGCATATATGACAGTCATTTTGTAGGGGGCAATATACAACATGAATCCAGCATATTTACTTTCAAGAGCTATTCACTTAGATCAAAATAAACTGTTGTCAGGACTTTCAAAATCATATTTAGTTCTGTAATATAATTTATTCTTAAACTGGAGAGATTTGAGAACATGATAGAAGATAAAAGACATTTAAAGGCAGGATTCTGCCCCTTCATTAAACTACTAGAATTAGTGAGCTCAGTACAGCAACATCACAGTTTTTTCCTGTCTTGATGAATCTTTCAGATCAGTGAGATTTTAGCAGCATATGATCACACTGCTTATAAATTGCGAGAGTGCCGAGATCATGACAGTGAGTCGAAGGATCAGCGACTCTAGATGGTCTCTGTCATTTCTCAAAAAGTACTGTCGTACTTCCTCCAAATGTCAATGAAATGCTTGTGAAATAAATATTCCGAGCAACCCGCCGAATGAGTAATGTGTGGGATCCATGGAATCCACAAACTAAAAGTAAATAACAATAAGCGAGTAGAAAGCAAAATAAATTGGCTGTGTGTTAAGTAGACTGGTGTATGCGTGGATTAGTATGCACGCATCGGTGGGCACTGACCAGCCCCATTACTATGACAGGTGGTCAGAATAACCTTGTCACAATATGAAATGTGTTGCTGCCAAACAACCTCTCTAACATTGGGAATTAACTATTCCAAGTACGGAGTCTCATTCTTTCAGGCATTCTTGTTGCTGGAAATTTTAGAAATGGAAAATTAAAATAAATCCATGTTTCTTTTCTATTTCTTTTTCTTTCTGTCTTTATACCTTTTTTCTTTCCCTCTCTTTATTTTTTCTTTCTGTACCTGACTTGATATTGAATTTGCCCTTGTGCTGTTATTTTCAGACTGTTTGCTCAGTCTGATTGCTTAAGGAAGTACTCTGTTGCTCACTGTGTTCACTTTAAGTGCCCTGTTTCCGTCACTGCTGTTATCACCTGCACCTTCAGAAACTTGCCACATAAAATAATTTCAATCGCTGAACGTGCAAAGGGAACTCTAACCAATGGCAGACTCTGCCCAGTGCCCTGCCACAGAAAACTCTGGCCCAGTAAATCTGACACACAGTTCCATAGATGGTAACAGGCTTCCAACAGCTCCTGATAAATAGCCAGCCTTCCCTAGGGATGTATTTCTAGAGGTTTCATCACTGGCACTCACATCCAGTCAAACAGCTCTTCTTCCCATTTTTGATATTTTTCTGATTAATAAATAAAATCTTCAAAGAACACACACGTTTTAAAATATCCCTGTGATCTTTCTCCAGGCTTTCTCCCAGTAATGTCCAGAAGTTATTTATTCCTTGATTCCTGGAGATTCCTAGGCAATCCAGGAATTTAGTAACCCTAGTCTTCATGTGCAAGCTGATACAGGTGAGTGTGGTTAGGGTCCTCTATCTTGATGTGCATGCTGGATCCCCTAATTCTGCCTTCACTTTCAAATCCACCCATTTTCTGATGGGAGTCAGTAGATGGGAAGCAATGTTAGATTTGGGGCCTTCGCCACACTTGCCTGTGTGTGCGCAGATGTGTAATGCTCCGGCATAAAGCTTCATAAAGGCACTGCAGTTAACACAGAGCCCAGGCTCCTGGTTAAGCAAGCAGTAATTCTGATTGAGCATATGGCTTGCCTTTATGTTGTTTGCTTTTAAAAGAGATTTGTCGCGATAAAGTGGAAACAGTCTATAGGGAATGATTTAATGCAGTTCCCTCTTTGATTGCTCTTTCCGTTTAAGCTGAAACATTTCCCTTTCATTTTAAATGTAGGACTAAACAATTTTAAATGACCATCTCTCTGTTCTTCGCCGTGATGGATGCTTTGAGGAAACTGGAGATGACCGGTCCTCATTTAGCCCCCAGTTACAGGGCTATAGCGCTTTCAATTCAAAAGATGTAGCAGGTTAACCTTCAAACTTCTGAGGCTTTTGGTTAAGAGTTCTGTAGTGTTTGCATCCAGAGCATTAACCTGAGTGACCTGCTGTGCATTTGCAGTAATTTTCTGTTTTTACCTAAGATTTCTAACATTTTTCTATTTACCTCTTGTTACTCAGGATATTCAGAGTTCCCATGATCTGTCCAGGGATTTTGTTCCAAGTAAAAAGAAATGAGGAGCTGGGATGGCAGGTCTGTCATTGGGGAGAGGCTATGTTGGTTAGGATTATATTCACTGGAGTTTAGAAGAGTGAGAGGGGATCTCATAGAAACTTATAAAATTCTAATGTTAGACAGGGTAGATTCAGAAAGAATGCTCCCAGTGGTGGGGGAGTCCAGAACTTGGGGTCACAGTTTGAGGATAAGGGGTAAATCGTTTAGGACTGAGGTGAGGAGAAATTTCTTCACCCAGAGGGTGGTGAATATGTGGAAATTACTACCACAGAATGTAGTTGAGGCCAAACCATTGTCTGATTTCAAGAAGAAATTAGATATAGCTGTAGAGGCTAAAGGGATCAAGGGATATGGAGGGAAGGAGGAAATGAGGATATTGAATTTGATGATCAGCCGTGATCATAATGAGTGGCAGAGCAGGCTCGTAGGGCCGAAAGGCCTATTCCTGCTTCTAATTTCTATGTTTCTATTTTACGAGATCCCAAAGTATTCTGTATTCCAATCACGGTTGTAACATAGGAAACATGGCAGACAATTAGTGCAAAGCAAGCAATATGGTGATAACCAGGTAATCTACTTTAATGATGTTGGTTGTGGAATACTTACTGGCCTCTCCTGCCTCTTTTTTGCAGAAAAATAAAGAAGCCTTGATCTTTCTATCCTTGCAAACTACCACCCTATCTAGAATTTCCCCTTTCTGTGCGGAGCCCTTGAATGTGTTGTCACCTCCCAAATCCAGGGCCACCTTTCCCAGCACCCCATGTTTTAATCCTTTCAATCAGATTACTGCCACTGTGCTGAAACTGCTCATATCAAAGTTTTTAAAAATTCTTTGATGAGGTGTGGGTGTCATAAGCAAAGCTGACATTTATTGCCCATCCCTAACTGCCCTTGAGCCGAGTGGTTTACAAGGCTATTTCAAAGAATTCACCTTGCTGTGGATCCAGAGTCACATGTAGGCCAGGTGAGAATGAGAGATTTCCTTCCCTAAAGGGCATTAGTGAGCCAGTTGGGTTTTTATAACAATTGATGATGGTCACCATTTACCAAGACCAGCTCTTCATCCAGATTCTTTTATTAATTAAATTTAATTTCCATCTGCTGCCATGGTAAGATTTGAACCCATGCCCCAGGGCATTGCCCTGATCTCTGGCTTACTGGTACAGTGATATTACCATTACATTAGCTGCAAATTCACAAATGCTATCCAATTGTGACTATTCCTCCTTGTCCTTCTTGACCTGTCTGCACCCTTTGACATGATTAATCACCCCACCCTTTTTCAAAGCATCTCTTCCTCTGTCCAGCTGAGTCATACTCCAGCTCTGATGAAGGGTCATCCAGACTTGAAATGTTGGCTCCATTCTCTGTCCACAGATGCTGTCAGACCTGCCATTTTCCAGCATTTTCTGTTCTTGTTTGAGATTCCACTTGACTGGTTATGTTTAATTTATCCAGTCTTGGCTTGAGAATCTCTTTGGTAACTTCTCTTGCTGTTCCTGTGTTCTATTGTTCCCCAAGGATCTATCTTTGGCCTCCTTAAATTTCTCATCCACATGCTGTCCCTTGGTGACATCATCCAAAAGTACAAAATTGGGTTCCCTCGGTACTCTGTTATCCAGCTCTACATCATGGCCATTTTTCCCAACCCTTCCACTTTTTCTAATTTGTTACATTGCTTGTCCAATATTCCATATGGTAAAAAGTCTCACAACACCAGGTTAAAATCCAGCAGGTTTATTTGGAATCGTGAGCTCTCGGAGCACTGCTCCTTCATCAGGTGAATGGAGAGTTGGGTTCACAAACACGACATATGTTGACAGTGACATATTTGCAGGTTGGAATGCCAGTCTTTACAGGTATAGACAGTGCAAGTGGAGAGAGGGATAATCACAGGTTTAAGAACATAAGAAATAGGAGCAGGAGTAGGCCATCTAGCCCTTCGAGCCTGCCCCGCCATTCAATAAGATCATGGCTGATCTGTCGTGGCTCAGTTCCACATTCCCGCCCTCTCCCCATAACCCTTAATCCCCTCGCTTATCAAAAACCCACCAACCCACGTCTTAAAAATATTTAGCGAGGCAGCCTCCACCACTTCAACAGGCAGAGAATTCCAGAGATTCACCACCCTTTAAGTGAAGAAGTTCCTCCTCAACTCCGTTCCAAACCGCCCCCCCTTTATCTTGAGGCTGTGCCCCCTAGTCCTACTGTCCTTTCTGAGCGGGAAGAGCCTCTCCACCTCTATCCTATCCATCCCATTCATCATCTTATACGTCTCAATGAGATCTCCCCTCATTCTTCTAAACTCTAACGAGTACAAGCCTAGTTCATTCAGCCTCCCCTCATAGCTCAACCCCCTCAACTCCGGTATCAGCCTAGTAAACCTCCTCTGCACTCCCTCCAAGGCCAAAATATCCTTGCGTAAGTGCGGCGACCAAAACTGCACACGGTACTCCAGCTGCAGCCTCACCAATGCCCTATACAGCTGCAGCAAGACCTCCCTACTTTTATATTCAATCCCCCTCGCTATGAAGGCCAGCATCCTATTCGCCTTCCTGACCACCTGCTGCACTTGCAGGCTGGGTTTTTGCCACTCATGCACAAGGACCCCCGAGGTCCCTCTGCACCGTCGCCTGCTGCAGTTTTTCGCCATGTAAGTAATAGTCCTTCCTACCATTATTCCTACCAAAGTGGACCACCTCACACTTGCCAACATTAAATTCCATTTGCCAGTTCCTAGCCCATTCACCCAGCCTATCTAGATCCTTCTGCAGACTCTCCAAGTGTGACTTGTCTCAAGCCAGGACAGTTTGTAGGATTTTGCAAGCCCAGGCCAAATGGTAGTGGCTTCCAAACTTCAACGAACACTTGATCCATTTGGAGCACGTCATTCCCAAGAATCACATGTAGCAATGGTCCCTTGTTTGACTGGAAACATGCTCCTGTAGAAAATTTTCCTGAAGACATTATAGAATCATAGAATCTCTACAGTGCAGAAGGAGGCCATTTAGCCCACTGAGCCTGCACCGATGACATTCCCATCCAGGCCCTATCCCTATAACCCCATGTATTTAACCTACTAATCTCCCTCACACTAAGGGGCAAATTAGCATGGCCAGTCCACCTAACCCACACATCCTTGGAGTGTGGGAGGAAATGGAGCACGTGGAAGAAACCCATGCAGACACAGGGAGAACATGCAAACTCCACATAAACAGTTACCCAAGTCTGGAGTTGAACCTGGGTTCCTGGCACTGTAGGCAGCAGCGCTAACCACTGTGTAGGATCTCTTTCAGCTGCCAGTCCTGTCCTTGGACAGGTCTGGCAGCTGAATATTCCAGGGTATAAGTGTTTTAGGCAAGACAGAAGAGGGGCTAACAGAGATGGGGGAGTAGCAGTACTGGTTAGGGAGCATATTACAGCAGTACAGAAGGTGGACAGTTTAGAAGGGTCATGTAACGAGTCACTGTGGGTGGAGCTCAGAAACAGGAAGGGCACAGTCACTATGCTGGGTGTATACTACAGGCCTCCCAACAGCCCACACGAAGTTGAGGAACGGATATGTAAGGAGATTCTGGACAGGTGCAGAAAAAACAGGGTTGCTGTAGTGGGAGACTTTAATTTCCCTTGTATAGACTGGAACTCGCTTAGGGCTGGGGGTCTAGACGGGGAGGAATTTATAAAATGCGTATGGGAAGGTTCTTTGCAACCATATGTTGATAGTCCAACTAGAGAGGGGGCTATACTGGACCTAGTACTGGGGAATGAGCCCGGTCAGGTCATCAAAGTTTCAGTAGGGGAACATGTGGCAAATAGTGACCACAATTCTGTAAATTTTAGGATAGTCATGGAAAAAGATGAGTGTTGTCCTCTGGGTAAGGTGCTGAATTGGAGAAAGCTAGCTACAGCCAGATTAGGCAGGATTTGGTGGCTGTCGATTGGGAGAGGCTGTTCGAGAGTAAATCCACATCTGGTGTGTGGGAGTCTTTAAAGGAGCAGTTGATAGGGCTGCAGGACAGGCATGTACCTATAAAAAGGAAGGATAGGAAAGGTAGGATTCGAGAGCCGTGGATAACCAGTGAAATTGTGGGTCTAATCAAAAAGAAAAAAGGTATATGTAAGGTCCAGGCAGCTAAAAACAGATGGAGCACTGCAGGAATACTGAGAAAGTAGAAAAGAACTCAAACAGGGAGTTAGAAGGGCAAAAAGGGGTCACAAAATGTCCTTGGCAGACAGGATTAAGGAGAATCCTAAGGCATTTTATACATACATTAGGAACAAGAGGGTTGTCAGGGAATGAATCGGACCTCTCAGGGACAAAGGAGGGGAATTATGCTTAGAACCCAAGAAAGTAAGTGAGATCCTAAACGAATACTTTGCATCAGTATTCACAAAGGAGAGGGACATGTTGACTGGTAGTGTCTCAGAGAGATGTGTTGACCCGTTAGAAAAAATCTTCATTACCAGGGAGGAAGTGTTAGGTTTTTTAGGAAACATTGGGGAAACAAATCCTCAGGGCCTGATGGCATCTGTTCTAGACTGCTCAGGGAAACAAGAGATGAAATTGCTGGGCCTCTATCAGAAATCTTTGTCTCTTCACTGGACACAGGTGAGGTCCCAGAGGATTGAAGGATAGCAAATGTAATCCCATTATTTAAGAAGGATAGCAAAGATAACCCGGGTAATTATAGGCCGGTGAGCTTGACATCCGTGGTAGGTAACTGGTTGGAGAAGATTCTTAGAGATAGCATATATGCCCATTTAGAACTGAATAATCTCATTAGCGATAGACAGCATGATTTTGTACATGCCTCACAAATTTGGTTGCGTTTTAGGAGGTGACAAAAACGATTGACAAGGGAAGGGCCGTGGATGTCGTCTACATGGATTTTAGTGAAGCATTTGACAAGGTCCCTCGTGGCAGGCTGGCACAAAAGATTAAATCTCACGGGAAGAAATGGTGAGCTAGCTAGATGGGTGGAGAACTGGCTTGGCCATAGAAGACAGAGGGTAGCAGTGGAGAGGTCTTTTTCCAGTTGGAGGTCTGTGACTAGTGGTGTTATGCAGGGCTCTGTACTGGGACCTCTGCTGTTTGTGATATATATAAATGATTTGGAAGAAGATGTAGCTGGTGTGATCAGTAAGTTTGCAGATGACATGAAGATTGCTGGAGTTGCGGATAGTGATGAACATTGTCAGGATATAGATAGGCTGGAAAATTGGGCCGAGAAATGGCAGATGGAATTTAATCCAGATAAAGGCGAAGTGATGCATTTCGGTAGATCTAATGTAGGGAGGAGCTATACAATAAATGGCGGAACCATCAGGAGTATAGACACACAGAGGGACCTGGGTGTGCAAGTCCACAGATCTTTAAAGGTGGCAGCATAGTTGGAGAGGGTGGTGAAGAAGACATATGGCATGCTTGCCTTTATTGAACGGGGCATAGAGTATAAAAGTTGGCATATGATGTTGCAGCTATATTGAGCGTTGGTTAGGCCACATTTGGAATACGGCGTCCAGTTCTGGTCGCCACACTACCAGAAGGACGTGGAGGCTTTGGAGAGAGTACAGAAAAGGTTTACCAGGATGTTGCCTGGTATGGAGGGTTTTAGCTATGAGGAGAGATTGGGTAAACTGGGGTTGTTCTCCCTGGAAAGATGGAGGATGAGGGATGACCTAATAGAGGTGTATAAAATTATGAAGGGCATAGATAGGGTGAACAGTGAGAAGCTTTTTCCCAGGTCGGAGGTGATGAACACAAGGGGTCACAAGTTCAAGGTGAGGGGGGCAAGGTTCAACACAGATGTCAGGGGGACATATTTTACACAGAGGGTGGTGGGGGCCTGGATTGCACTGCCAAGCAAGGTGGTTGAGGCGGACACGCTGGGATCATTTAAGACTTATCTAGATAGCCACACGAACAGACTGGGAATAGAGGGATACAAACAAATGGTCTAGTTGGGCGCATGAACGGCGCAGGTTTGGAGGGCCGAAGGGTCTGTTCCTGTGCTGTATTGTTCTTTGTTCTTTCCTCTCTCTGCCCTTTACACCATTACTATCCCAGTCTGTATTCAGATATTAAAGTCTCCCATTATAACTACTCTGTAATTCTTGCATCTCTAATTTCCTTGCAAGTTTGTTCCTCAGTATCTTATTCACTGGTTGGTGGCCTATGGACTGCGACATATAATTGCTCCTCTTTTCTTCCTTAGCTCGAGCCAAATCTGTTCGTAATTCCTCTGGGGCATCCTCCAGGGAGTGGCACGGTGCTTAGCACTGTTGTTTCACAGCACTAGGGACCAGGGTTCGGTTCCTGGCTTGGGTCACTGTCTGTTTGGAGTTTGCACGTTCTCCCTGTGCCTGTGGAGGTTTCCTCCAGATGCTGAGGTTTCCTCCCACAGTTCGAAAGACATGCTGGTAGGTGCATTGGCCATGCTAAATCCTTTCTGTGTACCCAAACAGATGCTGGAGTGCGGCAACAAGGGGATTTTCACAGTAACTTCATTGCAATGTTAATGGAAGCCTACTTGTGACACTAATAAATTAACTTTAAAACAAAAGCTTTAAACTCTCTCCATTACTGCAGTGCTGTCTTTGATCAATACTGCCACCCCTACCCCTTCCCTTTCTTTCCTGACATCTTGCATCCAGGCCTGCTCTTCCATAAACCAAGTCTGTGTTATAACCACAACATGTTTCCACGTGACAACCTATGCCTTTAATTTACCAATCTTATTTATCACACTATGTGCAGAAGCTTTATTTCTTCATGAGATTTTTCATGGGATGTATGTTGCCGGTAGGGCCAGCATTTGTTGCCTGTCCCTAATTGCTCTTGAACTGAATGGCTTGCTAGGCCATTTAAAAAGCTGTTAAGACTCAGGCACATTGCTGTGGATCTGGAGTCACATGTGGGCCAGACCAGATAAGGATGACAGATTTCCTTCCTCAAAGGACATTAGTGAATCAGATGGATTTTTACAACAATCAGCATTAGTTGTCATGGTCACTGTTACTGAGCCTAGCTTTTTTATATTATAGATTTATTTGTTTTCTCCTGGACTCTGAACTTAATATTTCCTCTTAGTCCACTCCAATCTAATATGGAACTACTCCCTTCCCCAACACTGCCCAGTATTCAAACTTTATGCAGCTTATTCCCCTTCTCTACTTCTAGGCTGGTGCCATTCCCCTGTAAATTGTGTTTACGCCATCCTGAAATATCCCAATGAATCCGTTTTTTATATGAATTCATCTCAGCTGGACTGTCTGAGGTGGAGCAATTTATGGAAAAGGTCCATTGTACTGATATAAAACAAGGAAATGCCTTCACCCGAGTTGGCTTCAGAGAAATGTCACGACCAGATCACCATTTAATGTTATTTTACTGATAATTATTCCATCCTTGAATGGTGCTCAGTTAACGATATCTAAGGTAGCACTAAGGCACGTAGACCAGGAGGTCTCAGTTTCGACTCCTCGTCTATGGTGAGTTACGAATGCCAGTACAGTTAATTGTACAGCTCAGTTAATAGATTTTTTTGGGGGTCAGTGTTGGAACCCTTGCTTTTCCTGATCTGTCCTGATGATCTGGATCTTGGTATATAAGGTGCAATAGTTGGTGGATTAGACAAAACCCAGAAGTATTGTGAACCTTAAGGAGTATTAGGGTGCTAGACCAGAACCCCAACTTACATTAGGAAACCAGGCTAGACCCCAACACCTTTTGTTTTTGGCATTAATGTGAGGATAGGATCATTCTTTCCAGGAATGATTCTACTGACAATGTATAGTGAAACATATTTTATTTATTAACACAGTTTAAATATAGTTCTAATAAATGAATTAGCTTACCATTAACAGTTAAACAATATTTTAAAATGAAAGGAAGCAACATTACTGTCTAATTTCTGACTGCTCCAGTTCCAAATAAGCCCATTCATGCATAAATCAAATCTACTTCTAAATAAATAAAGCCAACAAACCGAGAAATACTTGCTTTCACATTTGTTAACAGGTTTGGGGCTTTCAGGGAAAGATAGCGATCTAGACGCCTGTAAAACCCTTCTAACTTCAACCAGGCTTCAGCTGAAAACTAACCATTTTCTGCTGAAGCTTTGTTCTCTCTGCTACAGAACCAACTCTGCGCAGTAGCCACATCATCACATGACCTTGCCAATCACTCTAAGCAGAATCTGTGATACAAAATATCGTGGGCGTTGGAATTCTTAAGTAATAACGGAAAATGCTATAAATACACAGCAAGTCAGGCAGCATCTGTGGAGATGTTTCAAGTTAATGATCTGTCCCAATAAAAGATCATTACCCTGAATCATTAGTTTGGTTTTTCTCTCTTCAAAATGCTATCTTGGTACATAAAACACAAAAAAATTATAAAAAAACAAACACATCAGTACTTAATACGCCGAGTGTAGTTACTAACGTACTTTAGAACTTACTAACTTTTAATAAATATCAAAATCCTTTTACTTGCCACTGCTCCCACTCCCTGAGCATCACACTTGACAATCCTTTTGCTTGCTGCTTCCCTCCCTAACTCTCCTGATTGCCACTTCTCTCACTAACTCTTTCCCTGACTTCCCCTGCTCATTGACCCTCCCTCTCGCTTGCCACCTAATGAACAAGGGCTTGGAAGAGGAGCAGCCAGATGGAGGAATGAGGGTATGAGAGGGGCTGTGAGTGGGAGAGCCAAGGAGGGAAGCGCAGAGCAGGAGAGAGAGGAACTGCGAATGGGAGGATTGGTTAGGGAGGCAGCAAGCAGATCAGCGATGAGAGGCAGTGAATCGAAGGGTGGGAAAGAGGAAGGGCTGGAGGGAGAGAAAGCAAACAGGAGGGTTGTTCAGCTGACCATGGCAAAAATTGGTGCATGCCACACAGTGAATATCGCTGATTAAATCACGTCCACTGGAAGCTGTACATATAGACTTAAGGAGAGAACATACTTGAGTTCAAATGTACTGGTCTCCATCTTACAGATGTTCGTATAGGAAGAAGGACTAGTTGGACACTGGGCTGGATTTAATGTAGACCATTGAGGTGGGCACCATGCCAACCCATTTAAATGTCAGCGGTAAACAAATCTCCTCCGAATAAGTCAGAGGACAGAAGGGAACCCTGGCTCCACTACCAGGATGTCAATTAGACTCTTTAATGAGCCAGTTTCAATTAACTGTAGATTAGCAAGTGTAAAAAGACAAACATTTTCTGTTTTTTTGATGTGAAAAGCTGAGATTTAAAACCTGTAAACAATTTGCATTACATGTCACCTATTTATGTGCCCCGTGCTGGGATGGCAATGGTCAGCTTAAACTGAAAAAAAATTCAATCTTTTCTCAACTAAATACACACAGAAATGTACACAGTAAAAACAAAAAGCAATGACTAGTGCTTTAATGATTTAAAAAAAGGTCTTGTTGCAGATGTGCCATTCTGTAAATGTGTTCCTTCACTTTTTAGTGTCCACATATACCTGACTGTACTGCAATTAAGTGGTGGCTCGGAGATTAAATGGAGGCCATTATCTTGGAAGGCTGCCCAAAAAAACCTGTTAAGGTTGTCAGTGGTCTCCCGGTGAGGAGCCTTGCTATCAGGCAGGATAGGTGGCCACTGAAATGTACTCTTCCTGCCCTCGGCTCCAATTCCATCCCCCTATTTTCTGTCACCCAAACCATGGCCCCCAACACATCTTCCCTCATCGAGAGTGACCCTGTGCCTCGGGTAGGTGCAGTGTTGCCCGATGCCACAGCTCATTCTAGTGCTGACCAGCTGTTCGGCCTTTGACGGTGTGGCAGCTCTCAGTAAGTCCCCGCTAAAGTGACTTCAACTGCGGGGAAGGCTTGACAGAGGCCAATTAGGTGCCTGAAGGGCATTGGATTTCATTGGGCCATCCCCACAGAGCTGATGGAGTTTCCCCGTTAGATCTACAACCGGCAGATGAGATATGCATTGACTGGACAAAGTCCTGGCCTGACAAAATAACTTTGCGTTTACTCACATCAAGGAAAATAAAGGAGAAAAGAAGTTGATCTCTATTGCTATGGCACATTATAATGCCCTGTACTGACTACAGTCTCCCATTTAACACAATGTCCTGCATTCCTACAGTCTCCCATTTACCACAATACCGTGACCTGACTACAGTCCCCCATTTACCACAATACCCTGTCCTGACTACAGTCTCCCATTTACCACAACACTCTGTCCTGACTACAGTTTCCCACTTACTACAATACCCTGTAAGAACTACAGCCTCCCATTTACCACAAAGTCCTGTCCTGACTACAGTCTTACATTTACCACAACACCCTGTCCTGACTACAGCCTCCCATTTACCACAATATCCTGGCCTGACTACAGTCTCCCATTTCCCACATCACCCTGTCCTGACTACAGTCTCCCATTTACCACAATGTCCTGTCCTGACTAGTGTCTCATTTTCCACAACACCCTGTCCTGATTACAGTCTCACATTTACCACAACACCCTGTCCTGATTACAGTCTCACATTTACCACAACACCCTGTCCTGATTACAGTCTCACATTTACCACAACACCCTGTCCTGACTACAGTCTCCCATTTTCCACTATACCCTGTCCTGACTACAGTCTCCCATTTTCCACTATACCCTCTCCTGACTACAGTCTCCCATTTACCACAATACCCTGTCCTGACTACAGTCTCCCATTTACCACAACACCCTGTCCTGACTGAAGTCTCCCATTTTCCACTATACCCTGTCCTGACTACAGTCTCCCATTTACCACAATGTCTGTCCTGACTACAGTCTCCCATTTACCACAACACCCTGTCCTGACTAAAGTCTCCCATTTACTACAATACCCTATAAGAACTACAGCCTCCCATTTACCACAATGTCCTGTCCTGACTACAGTCTCACATTTACCTCAACACCCTGTTCTGACTACAATCTCCCATTTTCCACAATATCCTGGCCTGACTACAGTTCCTCTCCTGACTACAGTTTCCCATTTACCATAATGTCCTCTCCTGACTAGTCTCATTTTCCACAACACCCTATCTTGACTACAGTCTCCCATTTAGCACAATACGCTGTCCTGACGACAGTCTCCCATTTTCCACAATACCCTGTCCTGACTACAGTCTCCCATTTAGCACAATATGCTGTCCTGACGACAGTTTCCCATTTTCCACAACACCTTGTCCTGACTACGTTCTCCCATTTACCACAATACCCTGTCCGAACCACAGTTTCCCATTTACTATAATACCCTGTAAGAGCTACAGTCTTCCATTTCCCGCAATACCTATACCAGTGTACTTCTTCTACAGTTTTCGTAATTGGTTGCATTCCTCCATACCAACTAATTTTTGTTTTAGTTACGCTCTTACACTTTACACATTTAGTTAGCTGTCCATCCTAGCTGTCTCTGTTGGAGCCTTCCATAACTAGTCCTGACACTCAATCCAGCCCCGTTTTGACTGCTGTACCATATTTTTAGACTTGCACAAACTTTTTTTTGTTAGCAATCGTTCCCAATGGCAAAGGATTATGATATGACAAGAGTCTAAGATTTTTTTTGCGATTTGTGAGCCTTGTTGTTTGTAGGTTGCAGAGGTCGCTCTCTCTTTCTCTCTTCATTTATTCTCTGGCTTGAAAACAAAGGCAACAGCTGTTGGCTGTGATCTTGGCTGTGATTCCTGGTCCAAATTCACTCAGAACCCCAATGTTAGGCAACGGTCAGACTTTGCAAACAGGAGATTTAATAGCTCTGATCACTTTAATATACGGCCACTGTTCGGCAACAAAGGAGGCCGCTGTTAATGCTGAGATCTGATTCGAGACGGCCCCCTCCTGAAGGGTTTAAAGTGTTACAAGCGCTCCAGTGCCTCGTCGGGTAGTGGACGTCCTTTTTTGATCGCTGTGCGCCAAACTACCATTTTACAGGCTTAATGACACAGATGAACACCCCCTGTCAGGGCTGCGCATTGAGCAGGTCGGCAGGGGTGACAGCAGAGAAGGTGGGACAGAATATCTTTGGGCGTGAGAGACTTCTACTTCTTCCGCTTCACTGACCACAGAAGCCAGGGAGCTTGCTTCTTGTTCACAGAGCCATTGCTAGAAGCTTTTCTTTAGCTCATTCAGCCAAGTGTACTCACAGGGAAGGGGAGCATGCTGAGGAAACACTGCACTGGTTGTTATTAAAGGAACAGAATGCCGACCTTTGAAACTGCAGCCTGTCATGTTCAATAGTACGATTCTGTCTGAAATCCTCTCCATACAATGTGTCACTGTCAGCCATGCCATCATTCTCACACAGGATTTGTATTGAAAGTCGATGTTGAGGTTCTGTCCTTCCCACTCCAGCAGTACTATGTGACCTACCTCAATATCAGAACGCTTGATCTCTTCCTTCCAGCTCTTGTGACTTTAAGTGCTATGCATTTATATAGCACCTTTCCCAATCGCGGAGCATCCCAAATTGCAGCCAATGAAGTATTTTTTGAAGTGTTACTCATCGTTGTAATGTGGCAGCCAATTTGCATATTTCAAGTTCCCATGCACAATGCGATGATGACCATCTGTTTCTGTGATGTTGATTGAGGGAAAATAGTGACCAAACGCCAGGGAGGACATAAATGCAAAATACTGCGGACGCTGGAATCTGAAACAAAAGCAGAAAATGCTGGAAAATCTTAGCAAGTCTCATAGCATCTGTGAAGAGAGCAGAGCTAACGCTTCAGGTCTGGATAACTCTTCGTCAGAGCTCAGTGGTAGCAATCATATAACTTCCCTACCCACCTTCAAAATACGCCTTGGGATCTTTTATATCCACCTTACAGAGCAGATGGGGCCTCGGTTTAACGTCCCGTGTTAAAGAGGGAACACAGTGCAGTGCTGACACATAACCAGAAAATGCTTGAAATGCACAGTATTCTGTACAGTAGCCGTTCAGGTGAAAGGTTGCTGATCTGAAACATTTACTGTTTCTTGCTCCACAGATGTTGTCAGATCTGCTGAAAATTTCCAGCATTTTCTGATTTCATTTCGTGTTCTGGCATCCATGGTGTTTTGCTCACTCAGTATTGCACTGGAGAGTCATCCCAGATTTTTGTTCTTTATGACTCTGGAGTGATTCTTGAAACTACAATCTTTGGACTCAAGAGGTGAGAGTGCTGCTCAGCTACAACTGACAGCAAGATCCCACAACAATGAGATTATTCAGCAACTTGTTTTAGTGATCTTGCACTCATTGAACTACATTGGTAGCTAGTTAAATCACAGGTCAGTCTTAACTTTTCATCCTTATTTTCAAATCCCCCTCACTCTTCAGTTTAATGTCTCATTCAAGCAATGGCTCCTCCAACAGTGCGGCCCTCTCTCAGTACTGCACTGGCGTGTCAACCTGGATTTTTGTGTTCGAGGAGGGTGATGGGGGGGGTGTAGTTGAAATCACAGCCTTCTGACTCAAAGGTCTGTTTAAAGACTCGAATTCCCATCATTATTTTGTAAATTGAGTTTGTGTCTTCATATGTTCTGTTTGTGAATAGAACTCCTACTCGCCTGACGAAGGGGCAGTGCTCTGAAAGCTAGTGGCTTTTGCTACCAAATAAACCTGTTGGACTTTAATCTGTGTTGTGAGACTTCTTACTGTGTTTACCCCAGTCCAACGCCAGCATCTTCACATCATGTTACCACTGAGCCACTGTTTACTGATACAAAGGAGATAGGGTCAGTCCAAATACTCTCACAACATTCCCATTAGATTGAAGTGCCACTTAGCTTTGTACTGAATCTTTGGGATGTTCCCAGGTTGTCAACCTTTGGTGTATGCCGAGTTATTCGATCTCTGCAGGGATGGCAGTTGGGATGCTACTCTTGCCTTACAGTTGGCAGGGCTGGGGAGAAAGATTAGCCAGGTTTCCTGTTTCTGTGACATTGCATGTGTGAGAAACTGGATTCCGTTTCAGTCTTGATGCATTCCATGGTCAAAAGCAAAAAATTAACCCTGCCCTAACATGTCAGGAATGGTGATTTCTGCGCTGAGTAGGTGGAACTATAAACTAGTGAGAAGTTAGTTCAGTGCAGGAAGGCAACAACAATATGCATTAAATATAATCACATGTTTCAAGGTGCTTGACAGGAGCATTATGAAGCAAAGTATGACACCAAGCCAGATGAGGAAATATTAGGTCAGATAACCAAAAGCTTGATCAAAGAGACATGTTTTAATGGAGGAAAGTAAGGTAGGGAAGCAGTAAGGAGTAGCGAGGGAATTCCAGAGTTTGAGGCCGAGGCAACTAAAGGCAAGATCACCACTCATTCAAGCAATGGCTCTTCCAACAGTGCGGCCCTCTCTCAGTAGCTCTCTCAGAGCCATTGCTGGAATATCATTTGGAAAGCACAAGAGACATTCAAGGAGTACAGGGTGGTGGGAATAGAGTGGATTATACAGATAGTGAGAAGCGAGGCATTTGGAGGCAAGGATAAGAATTTTAAAATCAAGACTTTTCTTGAATGGGAGCCATTGTACGCCAGCGAATACACAGATGATGGTCCCAGGAATGGAGCTTGCTGCAAATTAAGATATAGGCAGAGAATTTTGGATGAGCTCAAGTTTACAGAGGATAGAATATAGACCAGACAAGAGTGCACTGGAATAGGTGAGTCGAGAGAAAACAAAGGCATGGATGAACTGAGATGGGGAAAGTCGAGCAATGTTATGGAAGTAGACACAGGCAGTTCTGGTGATGGTGCAAATATGAGGTCTAAGCCCAGATGTGAAACCAAGTTTGCGAAAGGAGTAGCTTAATCTCAGGAAGAAGGATGAAGTCGGCATCTGAGGAACGGAGTTTGGAGCCGGTACTGAAAATAAAAGCTTCAGCCTTCCCATGATTTAATTGGTGGAATTTCTTGCTCATCTAGTACTGGACGTTGCTCAACTAAGCAGTCTGATAATTAACAACAGTGAAGGAGTTAGGGAAAGTGGAGCAGTCAGGAGAGGTAGTGCAGCGGAAAGGAGTTGGTGCCATGAGCATACATGTGAAGACCTTTGGATGATGTGGCCAGGGGCAGCAGGTAGATGAGAAATTGAAGGGGTCAAGCATCGATCCTTGGGGACATGGGGGGGTAACAGTGCGGTGTGTTGTCAACTGTGTCGAAGGGCACAGTCCAGGTCGATAATGACAAGGAGGGAAAGTTTACTTTCATTTCAGTCCCACAGGACAGGTTGTCATTTATCAGAGTGGCTATAGCACTGCAACAAGGGTGGAAATCTGATTGGAAAGATTCAAACGTGGAGTTTTAGAAAAGATTGGAACAGATTTGGGAGGCAGCGACATGTTCAAATGTAAATGATAGATCACTATCGAACTACCTGTAACGCAAGAATGGGGAGCTGAAAGTAGATAAGTCTCCTGAGACAGGTGATCAGATACAGCCCAGTATCTCTTCAATCAGTTGCAATGAAGGATCCAGACGTGAAATGTGAATACCTTCTACAGATGCCCACATCATTTGATGAATGTTTACAGCCTGTTCTGGGTTTTATCTCACTTCAGTTGAAGGCAGGCCATCCAGATTCTGGGGCCTGCCATTAGTTGCTGGTCACCCAGGTCGTCACAGCTGTCAAAAAAAACATTCCCCTGCCCCAAAGGTGCAAAGCCAAGACTATGTATTTTGAAGAACCTGTTTCACTCTCCTGGATCTTGGAGATAGCCAAGTTCTGCACACATGAGGACGGCCTCAACCGGGATCTTGGGTTCATGTCGCACTATCTGTAACCCCCATGACTTGCCTGAACTTGCAACATCTCACTTACTGTCCTGTCTGGAGACAATTCACATCTCTTTAACCTATGCCTAATGCTATCTCCACTCACATTGCACCTTTAAGGCTTGAATAGCAGGTTAGCTGTAAAGACTCGCATTCTAATCAGTATTCTATAAACTGTGCATGCCTTTTATATGCCCTTCTCTGATCAGAACCTCCCACACACCTGACAAAGGAACAGCGTTTCCAAAAGCTTGTGGGTTCAGATAAACTGGTTGGACTTTAACCTGGTGTTGTGAGACTTCTTACAGACTGAGTGCCACAGAGGGGGCAGAGTGTGTTCTGCATTGAGACGGCCAAACAACAGGGAAATTAATCAGTGATGGGAAGCTCTGGGAATAGCAGCCAGTGGACCTCCCTGTTGTATGTCTTCCCTCACTGCGCTGAAGAAGCATGACAATACATCACAGAAACCTATACAGGAACAAAAGGTCAAGGCAAGTGCAGGGAGGGGGGGGGGGAGGTGGGTGGGCTGTAGGGCGGTAAAATGAAACCCCCTTTCATAGGGAAATTGCCCTCGGCCTGTCTTTGCTGACCTAATTGCCAATTAGGTTTCCATAGAGACCATTCAGAGGCCTACACTCAAACTCTTTTAATCAACGATACTTGTAGGAGTGTCCCTCAACCACAGTCAAAGTAATAAGTCCTTTGTTTGTTCCTTAAATGCTTCTAATTCTCAGCCCCTCCAACATATAGTAGTTCAAGGAGATTAAGGATAAGCAGGTAGACATGAGACCTTCGATTCAAATGCTTCCATTTCCTGTAGTGCTCTTTATCTTCCTCCCTCCTGCTCTCCATATCTACTCTTTCTCTTCAGAATGAGCCCTGTACCATTATGCAGGTATTTCTATTCACTGGCAGGGCCTGACTGACAGTTGAGTGTGGACATTCAAGCTATAAGGCGGGCACATGTTGCCTCCTTGGCTCTCATACGCTTCCTGTATTGATCTGTTTAATCCTGGGCTGGTGGGGGAGGGTTACAGGCTGAGGAACAAAGCATGGGAATGCTGAATAACAGGGACCACAGTGCATCTGCCTCCTGTAGAAAGACCGTGACCACAGACACCGTGAGAAGACGGGAGGACAGGTCATCGCATCACGTGACCTTTCCCTCCCCCACTTACCCCCAGCAGAGCGCTGAATGGGAAAGTGCAGCAAGATTGGAGCGTGTGAGAGAGGGAGAGAGGTCGGGTTATTTTCCACAGCAGCAAGGAGCAGGTGCATGGAGGAAGCACAGCATGAATGAGGCAGACAGTGGTGATGTTCATTATGGAGTGGGAAAGTGCCAGCAATTCCTTCAGAGTTAGGGAGCTTGCTGATTACTGGACAGAGCAAAGCAAAGCAGAGGCTGAGACAGCTCAGGATTGAGACATTGTACCTGTCTGTCTTACTGCATTCTGTCCACTCTGCCACACACTATAACAATTGAAATATGACCTGGTCAGCACGGCAACCCAGCCACATACTTCTTTTGTGACAATTCTTCTGTATGTGTCTGTTATTGTTTGTCAATGTGTGAATATGGATGTGTTTTTTCTGTGCTGTGTTTGTGTGTGTAGGCATCGGCCATGTGTGTGGATATGTATGTGCATGTGCATCTGTGTATGTTTCTCTGTATGTGTGTGCCTCTATGTCTGTGTTGTACCTGTTTGTGTGTATCTAGTGCGTGTGTGTGGGTACCTGTGTGTGAATGTATGTGTGCGCTTGTTTGTGTGTTGGTGTTCTGGTTCGTGTGTTTTGGCTCTGTGTATGTCTGTGTACCTGTTTGTCTATGTTCCTGTTTATCTGTCAGTGTGTGTACCTTTTGTGTGTGTATCCTGTTCCTGTTGTGTGTATCTAGCATGGGTACCTGTATGTGTGTACTTGTTTATGTGTCTGTGTTCATGTTAGTGTGCATCTAGCCTCTCTGTGTACCTGTTTGTGTATATCTGGTGTACATGTGTACCTGTTTGTGTCTGAGTGTGTTCCTGTTTGTGTATGTCTCGTGTGTATATGTGTGTACCTGTTCATGTGACTATGTGTCTTTGTATCCAGTGTGTGTATGTATGAGTGTTTTCATGCAATGCTCCTTTAGTCTGGCCCTCATTTTATCCCCTCTACCTTTCCCACTCTATGTAGGTGTCAAACAGGCTCCATCCTCACTGCAGATTGTCAGAATGCAATCTGTTGCCTGAATAAAAATAAGATTTAACCCTTTAGGATTCTCAGTGATTTCCTGTGTAATTCTTGCAGCACACTGCGTGTCTTCACTCAAATTATTGCCTTCCATCCTTCTGCAGTAATCTTCTACCTATCACTGCATCATGCCGCAATTTATGCGAGAAACCAAGTCTGGCTGTGATGCATTTTTTTAAAACTGCATTTATATAGCACCTTTCACAGAGCGTTCCAAGGTTTGAGCACAAAAAATCAGGACTGTCACTTCAGTACAATACTGGAATGTCTTTCAGATGAGCGATTAAATCAAGGCCCTAACTATCTGCTTGGTACTAATAAAAGCGTATTCTTGCCCCATATTTATCCCAATATCAACATCAAAAGAAACAGCTTATCGGGTCATTATCATATTGTTGTTATGTCGTTTTGCTGTATGCAAATTGGCTACTGCATAGAGCACACACTGAGAGTCTGGGTGTGAGTAACGCAGACGGTGAGAGTCTGGGTGTGAGTAACGCAGACGGTGAGAGTCTGGGTGTGAGTAACGCAGACGGCGAGAGTCTGGGTGTGAGTAACGCGGACAGCGAGAGACTGAATGTGAGTAACGCGGACGGTCAGAGTCTAGGTGTGAGTAACGCAGACGGCGAGTGTCTGGGTGTGAGTAACGCAGACGGCGAGAGTCTGGGTGTGAGTAACGCGGACGGTGAGAGACTGAATGTGAGTAACGCGGACGGTGAGAGTCTGGGTGTGAGTAACGTGGACGGTGAGTCTGGGTGTGAGTAACATAGGCGGTGAGAACCTGGGTGTGAGTAACACAGGCAGTGAGAATCTGGGTGTGAGTAACACAGGCAGTGAGAATCTGGGTGTGAGTAACACAGGCAGTGAGAGTCTGGGTGTGAGTAACACAGGCAGTGAGAGTCTGGGTGTGAGTAACACAGGCAGTGAGAGTCTGGGTGTGAGTAACACAGACAGTGAGAGTCTGGGTGTGAGTAATGCAGGTTTTTTAATTCATTTGTGGGACATGGACATCGTTGATTGCCCAGCATTTATTGCCCATCGGCAGTTGAGAGTCAACCGCATTGCTGTGGCTCTGGAGTCACATGTAGGCCAGACCTAAGGATGGCAGATTTCCTTCCATAAAGGACATTAGTGAGTCAGGTGGGTTTTTCTGACAATTGTCAATGGTTTCATGGTCATCAGTATGTTCTTAACTCCAGATTTTTTTTATTGAATTCTAATTCCACCAATTGCCATGGTGGGATTTGAACCCGGCTCCCCAGAACATTATCTGAGTTTCTGGATTAAGAGTCTAGCGATAATACCCTTAGGCCATCACCGCTCTATTGTGAGTATGCCTTCTTTTGCACAGAACCTGGAGTAAGAACAGTGCATTTGCCATTATTCTTTTGATGCAGGGTTAAATTGAGCTTGTGGTGAAGTGTAGACCTCCAGCGATTCTCGGTAAACAATCATATTGTGAGTACAAACAGAACAGGAATTAAAGGGGTTTAGAGGTGGCTATCAGAGAGGTTTAATAGCTGCTGGAGAGCTTATGTATTTGCACTCAGCTGGAAATATTTGGGAGAGGCTCTGCTTTACTCTCTCAGCTGCTATGTAAATTGAGATCCACCGATCTGCTTCACAAATTCAACTGCATACATAGCTTTTAGTGCGAAACAGACCTTTGTGTTAAACATTCCAGTCTGAGTTCAGAGGCTACTTAATGTTGGAAGCAGATTGTGCTTTCTCCCCTCTCCCCCTCACACCACGTTATACATTTGCTTTGAATTCTATTAACAAAAAGTAGTTTTGTGTGTTTCCTTTTCCATTTCCTCTACTGCTCTCAAAGGTACTGGCTCAGTGCATACCAGCCACTCAAAGTGACTTTGGTTGTGGGTGGGATTGGGACATTTTGGCAAGGATGCTTCTGGTCAGCCACCATATGTGTTATGACCAGTGCCTGAACTTGCTGGAGGCTGGTGAACATTGGAGAATGCTAATCCATGCCTGGCAGCTGTGGGTAGCTAATTATTGCCAATTAGCTAGTCATTTGGGACCCAATCGGGGATGCTGCTGGGAACTTACTAGTAGCAGATGGATCTCTCTCACTGTAGGTGAAGTGCACAGATCCCTGGAGACAGCTAACCCACTAGCAACTGTGGCCACCAAAAATGTCAAACTTCTCCACCAATTTCACAGAATCAGAGAAAGCCATTCATCCCACTGAGTCTGCACCCACCACAATCCCACCCAGCCCCTATTCCCGTAACCCCACATATTTACCCTGCTAGTCCCCCTGACACTAGGGTCAATTTAGCGTGGCCAATCAACCTAACCCGCACATCTTTGGACTGGGTAGGAAACAGGAGCACCCGGAGGAAACCCACACAGACCCAGCAGGGAGGTGCAAACTCCACACAAGGCCGGAATTGAACCTGGGTCCCTGGCGCTGTGAGATAGCAGTGCTAGCCACTATGCCACTGTGCCTCAGACAGAGCTCACCTCTTCCCAGGGGGCCAGGGACACAACGCCACTGTGGGCCATTTGATTGGTGCAGTGGGCTGTCTGTCTTCTCCATCATCCTTAATTGGTAGCTGTCTTTTCTTTGGCTTTCTCTGGTAAGATGGTAGAGGAGGAAGGCCAGGTATTACTAGCAGGGTCAGGGCTTGGTCCCAACCTCAGAGATTCTACCTAGAGGGTGCCTGCTGCTCCTGGCAGCCTGTTACCTCAGCATCCTTCAGAATGAGTAGTTATCAAACTTTGGACTGCTGACCTCATGTAAATTACTTAATTGGCTGTAAAGCACTTTGGGACATCTTGATGTTACGAAAGGTGCTTTAGCAATGCAATTTTGTTTTGATCTCAGACCTAGGCTTCATCCTCAATCTTTTCCAGTATGTATTTTTACCTTTTTAGTAACTTCTATTTATTTGCAGAGAAAAAAGGAGGGAGGAGGGTTTTCTGGCTTCTCTGTGGTGTGTTTCTCGGTGGCAGGAGGCAGTGTACCGATCCATTGACTGCACCCCATGCCATCAGGAATCCCACAACAGGGTGCACCATCAGTGGGACCAAAGATCCTGCCAGTGTGAACAGCTAGAAAGTCCCGCCCAGGATCTCTGGCAAGGCGAGCATGTATTGCTATCCCTAGTTGCCCTGAGAAGGTGGTGATTAGTCTTCTTCACCCATTGGATATCAGTTTGCTGCAGCTAAGCGGTTTGCTGGGCCACTTCAAGGACGCATAAAGGACAGTTAAGAGGCAACCAGTTTTTTGTGCCTGAATGAAGCAAGATTGTCCATAAAAAATTGGAATCAATATTTTATAAAGTGCCATTCTTACCACGTTGGATTTTCGTGGATCTGTTTATGCAGCCTTCCATTATTATTTCCGTTGCCATTTGCTAACACATAATGTGGTATCACTTTCTATGTCTGGTTAATTTGCACACCCAAACATGTTTCCTCTTGCACTTTATTTAGGGACTTCCCCTTCTTTATAATGAACCTTGTTCTTATTTTAGGCATCAGCCTATGTTGTGTTATAATTTTGAATGTTGAATGTTAAATGTTACTTGTCTTTTATTTGCTCAGTTGCTTCATGGCTTTGAGCAGCGTTGACAGTTCCTCTCAGAATATCCCGCTCAAAGCCATTCACAGATGGACATATTTAAAATACCATTATCAAATGAATGTCATGACTCAATAGTTAAATGCATTGTGAGCTATGGTCGGAAGCCACAATGTCCCAACCCTACTAAACATGAGACCATCACAGACAAGGCTGTGGGAGGATTGAAAATAATAAATCAGGGTGCCCTGATTGTAGAAAGAAAGAACTTGCATTTATATAGCCCCTTTCAAAACATCCCAAAGTGCTTTATAGCCACTTTGCAATTTAGCAGAGGTGGCAGCCAGTTCGCTCACAGCAAGCTCCCACAGGTCAGCTTATGACAAGAGACCTTGTCTTAGTGACTTTAGTTAAGGGATACATTCAAATCAGGACATTGTGGGAACTCCCTTGCTCTTTTTCGAATCATTGAACTCTTTACGTTGAGCTGAGGAGAGGCCTCAGTTTAGCGTCTCATTTGGAAGATAACATCTCCGGGATCACAGTCCACCCACTGCAATGAAATGTCAGCCTAGATTTTGAGTTCACTTGGCATTTGTAATCAATATGAACTAATACATAATGAAGCAGGGAGATGGGCAATTGGAGTTATCTCATTGAAATTGAAAACTTAAAGATAATTGCTGGGTTGATGTGTGTGTTTTAAAATGGTGAAGGGGGTTAGTTAGTTTGAGACCCACTGATTAGAGACAGAGTCTTTACACTCCTGAGGCCTGATGTCAAACTCGATTTTTCTCTCTGTTTTCCATGAGAGTTTAGCAAACAATTAACAAGGCCGTTCTCGTCCCTGGTTCCTTGTGCACTGAAACATCCATAATTCAGGCCTAATTGATTCCAAACCACCAATCCCACTCCTTCTGTTCAAGTTGCTTGTTATGAGTAATAGAATTGTCACACTGCTACACCAGAGGGTGCTCTTCCTGAACTGAGGCTGGGAATTTACTCCAAATCAAACCTGTGCTGTACCCTGTGGCACAACTTGATGTGGCCAACCTGGCAAGAAGGAGACTGAACTGGGAACTTGGGAATGCCAATTCGCCGAGTCTAAAGGTCCAACCTTCAAACAGGCACAACCTTGCAAACCACACCACAACTGGAGGTCAAAAGCAACGGGCTGAGGTCCCTGAAAATGAAATGGTGACAGCCCTCTGATGCTTGCATGACTTCTGAAGGGGCTTTGGATGCAGTCGCTGGTGTGCAGTGTAAAGGGAGCTTTACTCTGTATCTAGCCCATGCTGTACCTGTCCTGGGTTGTCAGGGATAGGAAGCTGGGAACACACAAAGCAAGTGGGGAATACAAGGAAAGTAAAAAGAAACTAAAGCAAGTAGTAAGGAGGGCTAAAAGGGGTCACGAAAAATCATTGGCCAGCAGGATTAAGAAAAATCCCAAGGCTTTTTATACATATATATAAAGAGCAAGAGGATGGCCAGGGAGAGGGTTGGCCCACTCAAGGACAGGGGAGGGAAGCTATGTGTGGAGCCAGAAGAAATGGATGAGGTATTAAATGAGTACTTTGTATCAGTATTCACCAAAGAGAAGGACTTGTGGATGTTTGGTGGGACAGTTATGGTAAGATTTGCACCTAACTTATCCTGTGCCTGCATTAGGAATGTTTGATGGGATGTTTTATGGTGAGCTTTACTCTGTAATGTATTGTACCTTCACAGGGAATTCCCATGTAACACTGGGTTTGCACAGGGAAAAGTCTTTACTCCTTCCTAAGGTACTAACATTGCCTTAGCTCACATAGCACAAAAGATTTAAAAAATATACGAAACTTAAGAGGCTAAGATTTTAAAAAGCATAGAATGAAGAAACATGCTTTATCATAATGGAATTAGTCTTTCAATAATAATACATTTCTGGCACTTAGTAGCTATAAGCTGATTTGATTTATTATTGTCACATGTAATAAGATACAATGAAAAGTTTTTTGCGCACTATACAGACAAAGCATACCATACATAGAGAAGGAAAGGAGAGGGAATGTAATGTTGCAGTCCTTGCTAGGATGTAGAAAAAGATTAACTTAATGCGAGGTAGGTCCATTCAAAAGTCTGATGGCAGCAGGGAAGAAGCTGTTCTTGAGTCAATTGGTATGTGTCCTCAGACTTTCATATCTATTTTCCGACAGAAGAAGGTGGAAGAGAGAATGTCCGGGGCAGTCCTTAATTATGCTGGCTGCTTTGCCGAGGCAGCAGGAAGTGTGGACAGCGTCAATGGGTGGGAGGCTGGTTCGAGTGATGGACTGGGCTTCGTTCACGATTCTTTGTAATTTCTTGAGGCCTTGGACAGAGCAGGAGCCATTCAAACCTGTGATACAACTGGAAAGAGCGCTTTCTTTGATGCATCTGTGAACTTTGGTGAGAGCCACAGCAGACATACCGAACTTCCTTGGTCTTCTAAGAAAGTAGAGGCATTGGTGGGCTTTTTTACCTATAATGTTGTTAGTGATCTGGACACCTGAAAACCTGAAGCTGTTGACCATTTCCAGTTCATTCCCATTGACGTAGACAGGGGCATGTTCTCCTGTACGCTTCATGAAGTCGATGACTATCTCCTTCATTTTGTTGACATTGAGGGAGAGATTATTGTTGTACCAGTTTGCCAGATTCTCTTTCTCTTTCCTGTACTCCATCTTAATCTATACAGTCCACAATCGTAGCAGCTTCAAGTTCTATGCTGAGCCAGTAGATCTCAGCTGGGGCAGTGGTGGGAGTGATGTGTGCAAGGATTATAGAAGGAAGGAAATCGGCAGAGTTTGACCAGAGGGGCTTGCTGAGGTATGCTTTAGCAGATTTAGCCGGAATGACTATTTGAATCATCATAGAATCCCTGTAGTGCAGAAAGAGGCTATTCAATCCATCAAGTCTGCACCAACCAAAATCCCACCCAGGCCTGTAACCACTCATATTTACCCTGCTAATCCCCCTTACACTAGAGTTAACTTAGCATGGCCAATCAACCTAACCTGCACGTCTTTCAGGCTGTGGGAGGAAACTGGAGCACCTGGAGGAAACCCACACAGACACGGGGAGAACATGCAGACTCCACACAGACAGTGACCCAAGCCAGGAATTGAACCCGAGTCCCTAGCACTGTGAGGCAGCAGTGCTAACCACTGTGCCACCGTGCTGCCGTATTTAATTCTGGGATTTTAGTAAGTGAGGGAATTTGGCGCATTGAAGATGGAGGTGTTGCTTTAGCCTTTTACAATAAAGGAGTGGTCCAAGAGAGGGAGCCAGGCACAGCAAAACCCCAGAGCTGAAGCCTGGAGGTATAAATTAGGTGAGCAGGTAGGTGATTGATGGGTTGTTAATTGTTCTAATCTGGGAACAGTAGTTTAAAGTGGTACTGAGATATAAGTGTATTAAATTTATACACACCTGGTTAAACTCTATAACATGACTATACGTAATCATTGAGTAATATTTGTAAACTTGAAATCTAATTACTTAAATAAAACACAGTAGGCAGGACAGGTGATATGTTTTGGGTGGCACAGAGGTTAGCACTGCTACCTCAGTTCCAGGGACCTGGGTTCGATTCCCAGCTTGGGTTACTCTCTGAGCGGAGTCTGCACATTCTCCGCATGTCTGCATCGGTTTCCTCCAGGTGCTCCAGTTCCCTCCCACAGTTCAGAGATATGCGGGTTAGACGCATTGGCCGTGCTAAATTCGCCCTTAATGTCTTGGGATGTGTAGGTTAAATGGATTAGTAGGGTAAATATGTGGGGTTACGGGGATAAGGCCTGGGTGAGATTGCTGTCGGTGCAAACTCACTGGGCCGAACGGCCTCTTTCTGCACTGTAGGGTTTCTATGGCTGCAGCTGTTGCAACCAGGTCTACAGGAAGTGCTTGCAACTCGAGGGATCTTTGTCTTAGAGCTGATGAGCTAGAGTATGAGACACTGTGATGTTTCACGGAGGGGGAAAGTTACCTGAATGTTTCTCCAGCAAACAGCTTAGATGAGGTATATAAGATTTGATCAGGTTCAGCAGGGTGTGGATGTGAGAGGTGCAGATATAGGAATTCAGGAGATAACAATGGAGGAGCCTCAGCCCTGGTAATTGTCCTAACATGTTTGATATTGTTGCAGCTAGTGTGGATGAGAGTAGGGACTGCAGAGAGGATGAGCAAACTGATCACAGCACAGGGTGATTTAAATGGGGGGAATTGTTGTAGTGGACATTATAGTTGGGGGGATAGATACTGTTCTGCGCTGCTGGAAGTGTGAGTCCCGTAGGCTGTGTTGCTTGCCCTGTGCCACGCCTAAGGACATCTCCTCTGGTCTGGAGTGGCACTTGGAGTGGGAGGAAAAGGATTGCATTGTCATGGCCCACATGGGTATCAATGAAATAGGTAGGATTAATAAAGAGGTTTTGCTGAGGGAGTATGAGTGGCTGGAGGCTAAATTACAAAGCAAAACACATGGAGATTATCACTGGGGCCACAAACAAGTTAGCATGGAATAAGTAGGATCAGAGAATTGAATGCATTGCTCAAAAGATTGGCGCAGGAGAAATGGGGTTTGATTCAAGGGCATTGACATCAGTACTGGGGAAGGAGGGAACTATGCCATTGGGAGGCCCTACACTTGAAACGTATTAGGACCAATGTCCTGGCAAATGGTATATCTGTGGCTGTAGAGAGGGCTTTCAACTAAATATTTGGGGCAAAGGTTCACATGAGCAGAGATTTGGAAAGTTAAAGAGAAAGCAATAGTGCAGGGAAGTGATAAAGGTAATGATACAGTAATGTGAAAGAAAGAGATTGAGTGAACAAACATAAGACTGCACCAGTAAATAAGGTTAGAGTGGGGTAAAATAGTAATAATTCTTTATCTGAAAGTACAACGCATTCGTAACAAGATGGATGAATTGAGAGCACAAATAGAAATATACGAGTATGATATGATCGGCATTACAGAGGTGCAGTTACAAAATGACCAGATTTGGGATCTGAATATTGAAGGGGATTTGATATTTCAGAATGTCAGGAAGAAAGGAAAAGTGGTGGGATAGCTCGTTTAATATGAGATCAGCGCCGTAGTGACAAACGATCTTAGCTCAGAAGATCAGGGTATAGAACTAATTTGCTTGGAGGTAAGAAGGCAATTGCAAGGGTCTGAAGACAGAATTGGCTGGGAAGTGGAATGGGAAAATAGGCTGACAGGTATGACCTTAGAGAAGCACTAGTAGACATTTAAGTAGATAATTTATAACTGTCAATAAACATATATTCTGTTGAGAGAGAAAGACTCTACAAGAATGATGCACCATCTGTGGCTAACTAAGGAAGTATAAGGATGGTATCAAATTGAAATGAGAGGTGAATAACGCTGCAAGGATTTGTGTACGCCAGAAAATTTCAGAAACAAACAAGGAATGACCAAAAAAACAGAGAAATTCTTGAAAAGCAGGAAACTATCAGCCGTTAGTCTGATATTTATCATTGGGAAATTGCTAGAATCCATTATTAAGGAGGTGGTCACCAGACATTTGGAAAATCATAATGGAGTCAGGCAGAGTCAATATGGTTTTGTGAAAGGGAAATAGTGTTTGATAAATTGATTAGAGTTCTTTGAGGTTGTAGCGAGCAAGGTGGATAAAGGGAACCAGTAGATTCAGTGGCTGGGATTTTGTGCCTGTGTTCACTGCAGGCGCAATCGGCAATGTGACTGCAAAATCCTATAAGGATCAAAAAATGGAATCTCATCAGTGAAGTCTTGTTTGCAGATTTTCCCCAGTCCCTGCCAATGATGGAATAAAGTTCTTGCCCAGAAGGCTTCCCTGCCATATTGATCCTCAGGGGAGTGGGGCACTGCTGGGCAGTGCCCTGGCACTGGCACAGCCCCAATGCACTTGCATTGGTATTGGGGGCAGTGCCAGGGGGCCTTCTCTGGAGCTCCATGGGGAGTTTCCCCTTACTCATTTGGCTGTACTCCCTGTGTATGGGTGGGGCAGCGTCCATGTGCGTTGGGGGAGGGGAATTCCTTTTTTCTATTGGAGATTTAAAGGGTGTTCCCAATCTTGGGATTTCTGGCATAGCCATCTTTTGCTAGCCCTGCCAGCATGACACCGTGGGCCATGCCTTCCTTTTTTCTTGCATGATGTGGCAGAAACAGTTGACAAGCTGCATGCCGGATTTCTCACCTCAACCAGCACTCTGCGTAAATGGAAAAATTCCACTGAGTGTACCTGGATTTTCAAAAGACTTTCTGTAAGGAATTGCATGAAAGGTTACTGCACAGGGTAAGTGCTCATTTTGTAGGGGGTGATATAAGGATGGATAGACGATTGACTAACAGGGAACAGAGAGCTGAGATAAATGGGTCATCTTCGGGTTGGCAAGCCTGTCACTGGTGGAGTGCCACAGGGAGCAGTGATGGGGCGTCGGCTGTATGTGATATGATTTTGATGAAGTGACTGACTGCATTGTAGTCGGGTTTGCCGATGATTCAAGGAGACGTAGAGAGCAAGTTGTGAGAATACAGAGTCTTCAAAGGGAAATTGGTAGGTTGTATGAGTGGAAAGCAAATTGGTCAGTGGAATGTAGGAAAGTGAAAAGTCCACTTTGGCAGGAAGAATAGGAAAGCAGACTATTATTTAAATGGGGAAAGACTGCACCAAGCTGCAGTACGGATTGGTCTGGGTGTCTGGCTATGTGAATCACATAAAACTGGTACAGAAGTAATGAAGTCAAAGAGAATGTTGGCCTTTTGAATGTCAAAGGGGATAGAGTATAAAGGAAGGGAAGTCTTGTTACAGTTCTACAGGGCATTGGCAAGACCACATCCAGAGTACTGCGTACAGTTTTGGTTGTCTTATTTAAAAAGGGGTATTTGCATTGGAGGCAGTTCAAAGAAGGTTCACCAGGTTGATTCTTGAGATGGAGGAGGAATAGGGGGTCCCCCATTTAATACAGGGACGAGGAGGAATTTCTTCTCTTTTGTCTTTGGCATTCTCTTCCTCAGACAACAATGGAGGCTGGATCTTGGAATATATTCATGACTGAGTTCGATAGATTTTTGATCTGCTAGAAAGGGTTACATGGGGTCAGGGAGGAAAGTGGACTTAAGGCCACAAACCAATCAGCCACTACCTTATTGAAAGGTGAAGCAGGCTTGATGGGCCGTATCATTTGTTTCTATTCCTTATTCCAAAGGCTGCACTAGCCCTCACGGCTGACTAACCCGTTACCATGCACCATGTCAGTGCCCCAGAGAAGGAATGGTGCCAGTACTTTTGAAGCTGCACTCCAGTAGGAGGGTAGGAATCAGGAAATAGAACTGCGGTTTATTGCCTTTAAGGCTTTGAATCTAGAAAGAAACATACCCTGAGGGACAGATTGCAGGGCAACTTGAAGGCGAAGATCAGAGTCCCATAGATCGTCAACTTGAGTTGAACTCTGGGAAGCTCATAAGGGCCACAGCAAGGGTTTTTCTGATCAGGATATGTATTGCCAGCAGCCAAACATTCTTACAGTGCAGGACAGAAGGAATGATTCACACTGCCGACCCTCAGTATGACATGAATATTTGGGGAGGTCGCCTTAAATACACACTCACTGTTTCTCAGGCCTGCTTTAAATTAGCATTGCTTAGCAATGCATCCCTTTCCCTGCAAATCTCATCGGCTCCTGCAAGCCTTTGGGGTTATTTTAATGTTTTAATATTCAATATGCCACAATTTTCGTCCCCATCCCCCACTTCCTCACAAACTATGGACAAATGGCCCATTTTGTGTCTAATCTCTCCTCGATATGAGCGCTACCGTTAACTAGCTGACTATGAGTGTGTGTGAGTGTGCCCATGATGCCTTGTGCCTGGAGGATGTCTGTGTGTGTTCTCACTGATACATTACAGATGCCAATGAAAAGGGACAAGGCCATCAATATTCCCCAGCTCCCTTCATATCGGCCTGAGAGAAATGGGCTATAGAAACACTGCGGAAATTTGATCAGAGAAGCTCAGCCTCTCCACATTGCTTTTGATAACACAATAATGCCCTCCTGTAGAAATTAATTATCCCCATACACTAATTAAGTTTAATTTCTAACCTTGAGCCAGTTCATAGAATCCCAGAATGAAACAGCACAAAAGGGGACCATTTGGGCCATCAGACCTTTGCTGGCTCTTTGAAGGAGCAATCCGATTAATCCCACTCCCGTGCTCTTTCCTGCAGAATTGTGAATTTTTAAAAATATTTATCCTTTCATGCATTCTAGAACATAACCATTTGCTGTATAGGAAACGTTCTCCTCATTTCACCTCTGGTTCCTTTGCTAATTATTTTAAATCTGTGTCTTCTAGTTACTGACCTCTCTGCCATAATTTCTGTTTAGGTACTCTGACAATACTGCTCATTTCTTCTGGTGTTGCCCTCCAGCTCTTGGATAGGAGACAGGGGGCAATCTTCCCAAAAATATTCTAAGGGAGAGATTTTTACCAGCTCATCCCACCAGTCAATTGGTGAAGTGAACTGGTAAGATATCGCAAGAGGCTAAAAATCAGCCGTGTGCCTGATCTTGTCTCTCATGATTTTGCCAACATTAATTTACCAGCAAAATCGGCTGGTGCGTGGCCAGTTTAAATATGCATGATGTGGTTTATATGTCACTAATGAGTCCCAGACGTTATCATGCAGGACCTCACTGGTGAGAATCACATCTGGTCTCCACCAGCGGAGTCCAGATATGATGGCCTCACTGGTGGGACTGTAGGCCATTGAAGCCCCGTGGTGGTTGGGGGCAGGGCTGGGCAATGCTAGCATGGTAGTGCCCACCAAGCAGCCTGGCATTGCCCAGCAGGCACAGTGCCAGAGGCAATGACAAGGGTCGGAACCTGAGAAGGGATGGAGCAGAGGTGGGGTGGAGCTCCATGAGGTGGGGACGCGGGGGGGGGGGGGGGTGTTTATCGTGGGGGTGGTGAGTGTGGGGTGGGGGGAACTCTGCACGGGTGGCTATCAGCGCGTGACAGAGGGGTGATGTCCAGGGCGTTGGGAGGAGACTGGCACCAATTGGTGGTGGGTTCCGATGTCCGTTGGGGCGGGGGGGAGCTGACAGGAGATCTCCCAGTACATTGGTGAGAACAGGGCACCTGCGCAATGACACTCCAAGAACTCAGCAACCGGCCTCACCCATCCACCCACCTCGTTTAAAAACTCAGCATGATTCCCTCCCATTTTCACCCTTGTTCGCACTCAGCAACCTTTTCATAAAATTCCACCTAAAGTGCTATGGAAGTCTGAAAATGGGATAGTTCCACAGTTTTCTGGGTGAGACTGGCACTGCAACCTTCCCACACTCTCAGTTTTTCTGACAGCTGGGAGCTTTGTGTTGGTAAGGAGGAGGTCGGACCCTAAGTAAGACAGTGAGGCTGGTTGCAGATGGTTGGGGTGCCATTGCGCAGGGCATCCCAATCTCTCAGCAAACCGGGAGACCTCCTGCCACCTGCCTCCCCCCACCATCATTGATGGAATATTCTCCCACCGCACCAATACAGGTTACATCAGAGCAGCAGGACCCTCCAGATGAGTCCCCTGGCAGACCCCCAACCCCTGCAGGCCTGCCTCCGCCGCCCCCACCCATCCACTGACCACTTCCCTGCATGACCCCCCCTCCACTTGCAGAGCTTCTTCTTGAATAACCTCCCTTGCCTGATGCACCCCCTTTGCATAGCACCACCTGCATAACACCCCCCCCCCCCCCCCCGCCCTGCCCCGCCCTACCCCAGGCACACTTACGGTGCCCAACTGGGCAGTGTCACGGTGCCACTGCCTGGCTGTTCCCTCTGATTTGCCCCCAACAGTGTGTGGCCATGGTGCCTGGTCTCCACTGTTGTAGACCAGCAATAATTCTTCCGGCGTGACGTCATGCTGGCCGGGAGGGGAGATTCCGTGAGGCCGGGAGATGCCGTGCGGGAGCAGGTAAGTTCTTTTAACTCTGATTACTGTTATGCAAATAGGCTCCACACCCAAAACAATCTTGCCAGTAAAATAGGCCAGGAGGGTAGCTCACAGGCATTAATCGGTTTTTTTAACCTCGCCTGTGAGCTTCCCGCTCACCATGCTGATCAACCTGCACTATGTGTTGGTGAGATCACACCTTTAATGTCCCATGGTGTTATCTTGAAGAAGAACAGGCAAGCTCTCGCCAGTGTTCTGACCAATGATTACCCAGCAACCAACACCCCTCAACAGTAAGAAAACAGTAATCTGTTCACTCTGATATTGCTATTTGTGGAATCGTGCTGCAAGTAGTTTGACTCTTCCTACATTACAACACTGACTTTGCTGCCAAGAATATCGCAAAGCCCCTCCTTGGCAATGGAACACTCCCTCAGTACATTCCCTCTCCCTGAAGAAGAGCACCAACTCGGTATTACGCTGTAGTGTTAGCCTTGATTCTATGCTCATGTCTCCGAGGTGGGACTTGAGTCCAAAACCGTGTCTCAAAGTGAACACACCATCTACAGAAATCATGGTTGAGACCTTGTGCTGTGATGGGCTACCAGTTTTACGAGCTGTGCCTCCACAGCGCCGTGGAGGTTTTAGGGAAACATTTACCTGGCAGGTATAATTCAGGGCAATCATTTCCTGTATTGTAAAGAAGGCAGGTAATACTTGGCACCTCGAGCACCCTGAGTAGATCCATATTTGATCCCAAGTATAAAATCCCACCATCTCCTTCCTATTAACTCCTGTTTCACAGGCACTCCTCGCCAAGAATAATATTTTCTGGCAAATGAGTCATGAATGTATATGGTATCACCTAGAAATTACCATAAAATCCAGACCAGATCTCATAACTTGAGCTTACTGGCTGCAGCAAATTGACTGCTGCAACTCATAAAGAGAAGATCTTGCCCAGAATATGGGTGCTTTCCATCGAAAAGACTCGCACTGCTAAACCCCAATGGTTAGTACACCCCACACATCACCCCTGTTTTCTTCTGTTTCTACTGAACAAACGGATTCTTTACTGGTTTACAATTTCACAATGCCCTCCCCATTCTACCTCCCATTTCCTCTCCCACGCTGCCACTCTTAAGGTACAAACACAGACAATGAAAATCACAAGGCTATCAGTAATCAAATCCAAATCTTGTGCTAATCTACAGTTCAGACATACAAATCTTCCAGCATGCTTTCCTACAAAGGCAATCCCCTTTGCTCTTCACAGCTACTTGCTCCCTCCTTCCCAATTCAGAGTGTAAGGCATTAGCTGAGATTCTCCATGATGGAGTAGCCTACTGAAACTTCATACCTTGGCTTTCAAGTAAAATACAACCACTTGGACGAAGCTCTCAAAGCCAACTGGCACTGGAACTAGCCTCCATTCAAACTACTAAAAACAGTCACCCACACTGCTGTTATACTCTAGACTTGATTATTCCAATGCTCCCGTAGTCAGCCTCCTATCCTTTGATTTGATTTGATTTATTATTGTCATATGTATTAACGTACAGTGAAAAGTATTGTTTCTTGCGCTGTGCAGACAAGCCATGCTGTTCATAGAGAAGGAAATGGGAGAGTACAGAATGTAGTGTTACAGTCATATTTAGGGCGTAGAGAAAGATCAACTTAATGCAAGGTAGGTCCATTCAAAAGTCTGGTGGCAGCAGGGAAGAAGCTGTTCTTCAGTCGGTTGGTACGTGACCTCAGACTTTTGTATCTTATTCCAGAAGGAAGAAGGTGGAAGAGAGAATGTCTGGGGTGCATGGGGTCCTTAATTGTGCTGGCTGCTTTACCGAGGCAGCGGGATATGTAGACAGAGTCAGTGGATGGGAGGCTGGTTTGCGTGATGGGTTGGGCTACACTCATGACCTTTTGTAGTTCCTTCTGGCCTTGGGCAGAGCAGGAACCATACCAAGCTGTGATGTAACCAGAAAGAATGCTTTCTATTGTGCACCTGTAAAAGTTGGTGAGAGTCATTGCTAACATGCCAAATTTCCTTAGTCTTCTGAGAAAATAGAGGCATTGATGGGTTTTCTTAACTATAGTGTCGACTTGGGGGGACCAGGACAGGTTGTTGGTGATCTGGACACCTAAAAATGTGAAGCTCTCGACCCTTTCTACTTCGTTCCCATTGATTTAGACAGGGGCATGTTCTCCTTTATGCTTCCTGAAGTCAATGACAATCTCTTTCGTTTTGTTAACATTGAGGCAGAGATTATAACTGCCGCCACCAGTTCACCAGATTCTCAATCTCATTCCTATACTCTTTCATCATTGTTTGAGATCCAACCCACTATGGTGGTGTCGTCAGCAAACTTGAAAATCAAATTGGAGGGGAATTTGGCCGCACAGTCATAGGCGTATAAGGAGTATAGTAGGGGGCTGAGAACACAGCCTTGCAGGGCATCGGTGTTGAGGATGATCGTGAAGGAGGTGTTGTTGCCTATCCTTACTGATTGTGGCCTGTGAGTTAGGAAGTTCAGGATCCAGTCACAGAGAGAGGTGCCGAGGTCCAGGCCACGGAGTTTGGAGATGAGTTTTGTGGGAATAACAGTATTGAAAGCTGAACCATAGTCAATAAATAGGAGTCTGACATAGATGTCCTTGTTGTCTAGGTGTCCCAGGATTGAGTGCAGGGCCAGGGAGATAGCGTCTGCTGTGGACCTGTTGCGGCGATAGGCAAACCAATGGATCCAGGTGGTCCGGGGAAAGGCTTGGCTCTTTCAATGTTATGTCCTCTTTACTGGATACCGGCACCAGCAGAAAAAGTTTCTGTCTGTCTATCCATCCTATCAATTTCTTTCAAAATCCTAAAAACTTAAAAACTAAATCCTAAAACCCATTTCAGGGAAGAGAAGCCTATTTTGTGTAATACTTCCTTGGAATTTAAAACTTGCAATCCAGGTTTACATTCTGATATATCTGGGCCTTTATACCTAATATATCCTCTCGAAGGCAAGGTGCTCAGAACCGTGCACAGTACTCCAGGTGTGATCTAGCCAAGGCTTTCTACAGCTGTAGTAAAACATCTTCCCCTTTCCATCCTAGCCTTTGAGTTATTCCATTTACCCCTTAGTCTTGATATCTCTGCCTCTTTAAATAAGACTGATGACCTGTGATTCCCAAAATTAACTGCGCCCGTGCAGTTTTCCATGAATATGGATGGTTGCAAGAGCAATGGCCCTCTGTCAGTGTGAGTCTGATTAAAACTGGACTGAAAGGGAAAAAGGACCCAGCAGCAAAATTGAAAATGAGAGAGGGAGGCTTGCTTATAACTCGGCTGAGCCCTGTCAAAGAGGTGAAAAATGAAATGCAGCTTTCTTCATTGTTCAACAGTAGAAGAATGCGGGGGCCTAATCAGAGCGGGATCCAGCACTGCTGCAGGAGTAGAGGGAACAATGACCTCCCTGTTCGCCTCTCGGAGCAGGGTCCCTGAAGAGAAAGCTGCAGGGTGCAGGAAGCCAAGAGCCTATGGGAAAGTTTCGGCACTTGGAAACTGGAAACAGTCTTTGGCCTTTGATCTGCGCCCCTTTCTTTCACCCTCTCTGAGTCCTTGTTTTACAACTTGTTGCCACTAAACCCATGGTCGCTGGCAAAGTCTCACTGTCTGATCAAGAGGCAGCTTAAAAGGAGAGCGGTGGGGAGGGGGGGGTGGGGGGTGGTAGTAGAGAGAGAGAGAGAGAGATGAACTGAGACACCTTTCTTTATTCCTTCTCTTCATCGAGAAACTGGTGATTGCTAGCCATGTTTCAGCATGCTGCTTCCCAAGAGATTCTCCAGGAACAAAAAGGTTCAGGACCGCAGAGTGGGTTCAGAATGAAAGCAGAGCACAGGGAACAGAACAAAACCTCTGTCATTTTGACAGAAATAAGAACAAAAATTGAATCAAATGAAAAAGGAATTGAGTGGACTCTGGCCCTTCCCAATAAAGGTTGACAGGAGTCCCCCCAATGTCCAGCCTTTACTCAGAACTTTCTCTTGCTCCTTCAGCTCTCCCTTGGCTTTTCCTCAAAGGTGCTTTCTGTGCCACCTGTTCATGGCAAGGCACTTCCACACTTCAGCTCTTGTTCCTTCATCAGCTGCAGTGTAATGCTGAGAATCAGTCGCCCAGTGGAGCTTAGGCACCAAGGGGCAAATCCTCATTTTCACCAAAACAGAGTTCTGCATCCCCACTGGCCTCATCTTTACCATTTGGCATTTTGAACATCTCCATTTGTGTTGTGGAACACAGTGGGAAAGTGTAACAGTTAGTTCAACCGCTCCAAATCAGCAGTTACTTCACTGGATTACTGGGCTAGTAACTAGGGCTGCCAACCCTCCAGGATCAGCCCAGAGTCCCCAGGAATTGAGGATAAATCCCTAGGACACAGCTCTAAAGTTTATTTAGTAGTGTGACAAATAAGGGTTACATTAACACTGCAGTGAAGTTACTGTGAAAATCACTGTGATGCCTGTTTGGATACACTGAGAGAGAATTTAACATGGCCACTGTACCTAACCAGCATGTCCGGGAGGAAACCAGAGCACCCAAAGGAAACCCATGCAGACATGGGAAGAATGTACAAAGTTCACACAGACAATGACCCAAGCCAGGAATTGAACCTGGGTCCTGGCGCTGCGAAGTAGCAGTGCTAACTACTGTGCTACCGTGCCGAGCAGGTATGTCAAAGAATCATACAATGAAGACATGGTCACTCAGCCATCATTTTTTATCACCTCTTTGATCAACCTATCCAATTAGTCTTCCTCTGTTCTTTTTGCCACAGTCCTCCAGATTTTTCCTTTATATGTAGTTATCCAATTTCCTTTTGGAAGTTACTATTCAATCTGCTTCCACCACCTTTTAAGGCAGTGCATTCAGGTGATGAACTTTTGCTGCCTTAAATAATCCTCTGGTCTCCCATCTGGCTTTTTTGCCAATTATAGTCTGCATCCTCTGGTTATTCACCTCCCACATCATATTCACCCCCTTGCCATAGCTTCTCCCTATTTATTCTCACAGAAGTGTTCAGATATCTTTCAGTATTCTCCTCTCTGCTGAAGGTCCTGGATCTTGTATGTGGCTCATTGGGTGTCATTTTCTCTGCTGAGTCAGAAGGTTGTCAATTCCAAGCAGCACTCCAGAAACCTGAGTGCAGAAATCCATTCTGACACTGCAATTTAGTACCAAGGGAGTGCTGCATTATCTTTTGGATGAGACATTAATCTGATGGCTTTTTGGCCCAAGAGAGCCAAAAAAGATCGCATGGCACCATTTAGAAGAAGAACAGAACCTTCTCCTACATCATGTCCTGGCCACTATTTATCTTCAACCAATTACTGACAGAAAACACACTATCTGGACCTTAACACATACTATTTGCAGAGCCTTCCTGCCCATAGATGCTGAGAGGTTGTTTTCCCTTGTGGGAGAGTCTGGGACCAGAGGGCGTAATCTCAGAATCATAAGCAAATCATACAACACATAAAGAGACCATTCAGCCTGTTGTGCCTGTGCTGGCACTTTGAAAGAGTTATCCAATTAGTTGCCAATCCTTTGCTCTTTCCTCATTCCCCTATAACCAATCAAACTGATACAGTCTGCACTCAATATAATCTTTCAAACTGATAAGTCTCCAATCAGTATATAACCCTTCAAGAGTTCATCCCAGTTGTAGCTTTGAAAATAGTTAACAAAATAGTTGAAGGGTTTTTCAGGAGTGGGATGGATGGGAAGGAAAGAGAACAAAGGCACACTTAAGACTACTGCTTGTTATTCATAATTTAGGAGTGTGGTTAAAGCAGGATTGCAGCCCAGAAGGTGTCAGTGGTTATTGTGCCATTATGTGGAGACAGCTGAGATGCCTGTACTCTTACCTGATCTGAACGGAGAATGTGTTTTTGAGCTGCAGCATCTGTGGCACATGAGAAGAAGGGATTGTGTGAAAGTAACTTTCCCATATGGGGCAGATTACTTTAATGCTGATTACAGGACCTGCTGGTCCACAGGCTTAAAGCAGATTGAAATTGCCCATTATCCCAATTAGTGTAATGAACAGTCAAATATGGCCCAGCAAGACTGTTTACATCTTTCCAAATGCCTTTAATTGACTCCAGTCAAGCTGTTCACTACTGAGCCCCCAAATCCTTCCTTAAGACGCGCCTAAACTCTGGAATTTCCTCCCTTAACATCTCCCTCCTTCTTTGAAATGCTTCTTAAAGCCTAGTTTCCAAACCAAGCTTTTGGTCATCAAAGAACAAAGAAAATTACAACACAGGAACAGGCCCTTCTGCCCTCCAAGCCTGCACCGACCATGCTGCCTGACTTAACTAAAACCCCTACTCTTCCAGGGACCATATCCCTCTATTCCCATCTCATTCATGTACTTGTGAAGACGCCCCTTTAAAGTCACTACTGTATCCGCTTCCACTACCTCCCCTGGCAACGAGTTCCAGGCACCCACCACTCTCTGGGTAAAAAATCTGCCTCATACATCTCTTTTAAACCTTGCCCCTCACACCTTAAACCTATGCCCCCTAGTAATTGACTCCTTCACCCTGGGAAAAAGCTTCTGACTATCCACTCTGTCCATGCCTCTCATAATCTTATAGACTTCTATCAGGTCTCCCCCTCAGCCTCCGTCGCTCCAGTGAGAACAAACCAAGTTTCTCCAACCTCTCCTCATAGCTAATGTCCTCTATACCAGACAACATCCTGGTAAATCTTTTCTGTACCCTCTCCAAAACCTCCACATCCTTCTGGTTGTGTGGTGACCAGAATTGAACACTATATTCCAAGTGTGGCCTAACTAAGTTTTTATAAAGCTATAACATGACTTGCCAATTTTTAAACTCAATGCCCCGGCCGATGAAGGCAAACATGCCGTATGCCTCCTTGACTACCTTCTCCACCTGCATTGCCACTTTCAGTGACCTGTGTACCTGTACACCCAGATCCCTTTGCCTATCAATACTCTTAAGGATTCTGCCATTTACTGTGTATTTCCTATCCGTATTAGACCTTTCAAAATGCATTACATCACATTTTTCCGGATTAAACTCCATCTGCCATTTCTCCACCCAAATCTCCAACTGATATATATCTTGCTGTGTCCTCTGATGGTCCTTATCACTATCCGCAAATCCACCAACCTTTATGTTGTCCGCAAACTTACGAATCAATCCAGTTACATTTTCCTCCAAATCATTCATATATATTACAGTTGTGCTATCTCTTTGTGTGGCTTGGTGTCAAATTGTGCCTGATAATGCAATGTGCCATGGGACATTTTACTTTGTGCAAGGTGCTATGCAAATGCCAGTTTTGTTGTTGTAATAGCTGAGGTTCTGAAGTGTTAGATTGTTCAGAGTAAAATCTGTGACGTGGACAGGGATTGTTACTCCTCTTGGATATTTTTACCTTTCTTTAACTGAAGGTGTTGATTCTCTCTGACATTCCACTCAACAGTTGCTAGCATTTGTTGAACCTTGGCTCTCACCCGAGTCCTGAGGCCCCTTCTGGAAAGTGAACTGTTGAATTGTGATCTCTTCCATAGTTGAACAGCTTGGAACACTCATTATCCGTAAGACCATAAGACATAGGTGCAGAAGTAGGCCATTTGACCCATTGAGTTTGCTCTGCCACTCAATGAGATTATGACTGGTCTGATATGAAGATCCTCAACTCCACTTTCCCGCCTTATCCCCATAACCTTTGATTCCCTTACTGAGTAAAAATATGCCTATCTCAGCCTTGAACATAGTTAACGACTGAGCCTCCACAGCTCTCTGCAGTGAATTCCACAGATTCATTACCCCCTGAGAGAAGAAATTTCTCCTCATCTCTGTCTTAAATAGGTGACCCCTTATTCTAAGATTATATCCTCTGGCCCCAGACTCTCCCACAAGGGAAAACAACCTCTCGGCATCTACCCTGTCACGCCCCCTGAGAATCCTATGTATTTCAGTAAGATCATCTCTCATTCTTCTGAACTCCAGTGGATACAGGCCCAAACTACTTAACCTCTCCTCATAAGAAAATCCCTACATGAACCTTCTCTGGATTGCCTCCAATGCCAGGATATATTTCCTTAGATAAGGGAATCCAAATTGTTCACAGTGTTTCAGATATGGTCTAACCAGTACCTTGTATAGTTTAGCAAGACTTCCCTATTTTTATATTCCACTGTCTTTGAAATGAAGGCCTTCATTCCTTTTGCCTCCTCTGTTACAGACTAAACGTGCATGCTAGCTATCCTGCCATTACCCATCAAGAAGGGCCATGTGCAAGATATTGGCAGGTGTCCTGTGCCTTTTGAACTATGTTCCAGCAAGAGGTTGGCATGAGTATAGACAATGAAGGGTGATCTAATGGATCTGTTTGATGATTAAATAGAGTTCTCAGTTTTGTTGTGGCATTGAAGGAGGCCATTTGTTTGCACCAGCTCTCCAAACCAGCATTGTGGCTCAGTACCTTTCCTCTGTCTTTTTCCCACGGCCCTGCACATTGTTTCCATTCAAGTAATCATTTACTGTCCCCTTGAATATCTCAAATTGAAAGCATAAATGGAGAGAAACTATTTAGTCTTATGTGGGAGTCCGGATTGAAGGGACATAACATTAAAATTAAAGCTACATCATTAGGGATGATTCTAGGAATCACTTTGCCACTAAAGAGCAATGAAATCTGGAGCTTACTCCCCCAAACATGATCATTGACCATCAATTGAATGTTTCACAAACTCATGGATTGATTTTAGGCAAAGTTTGCACATCCAAGGCTGGTGGATAGAATTGAGGTACAGATCAGACATGATCTAATTGAATGGCGGACATAAAAAAGGGCCTGCTCCTATTCCTACATCCCCTGTAGTGATGAGAAGATAATTAAAAGGTGGACAAGGGAAAAGATAGCTGCCCACTTAAACTATAGTGATATCAGCACAGTACTGTGATGGTAGAGACTATCTTGTGGCACCATGCTCATGCCAACCTGGCAGTGCCAACCTATGCCAGGGGGTGGGCACCAGTGGGAGCCTCGGGGGATGGGGCAGGGGGTTCATTCAGATGCAGTTATGGCCAGGAGTGAACAAAGAAGCTGGAGATGCCAGGGATGGCAGGATGGCAGTTGTGGGGGATTGGGGTGGAGGTGGGTGCCGGCTCAGACTCTGGGGGAGAGAGTAGGGAAAGAAGGGACTGATGATCAGAGTGGGGGGGGAGAAGGGGCTGATTATTGGAAGGGGAGGAGGGGCCGATAATTGGAGTTGGGGGGGGGGAAGAGGTCGATGATCAGAGTGGGGGAAGAAGAGGTCGATGGTCAGGGTTGGGTGGTTGAAAAGTGGTAACTCCGCTCAGGGTGTGGAGAGGGGAGCCCCTGAGACTGCCATGGTGGGTTTGGGACAAGATTTATTCAGGTTATGATCACGGCACCCATTAAAAGTTGGCACCCTGATCTCTGTGCAGCTGAGTTTTGTCAGGGCAGTGAGCCCCTCCCAACATGACGGGTGAAATAACACAGCCCCCCGCCACCTTTGAGTTTTTTTGGCGGAGTGTCAGAAGATCTGGAGAGAAAGCTGGTGACAACGCTCTGTGCTTTTTTTTTGGTAAGATTCTACTCCCCACCACTATCCCCCCCCCCCCACAACTCCCCTGGTGTCACCTCTTTGGACTTCTCTGAAATAAGAGAGAAGGATAAATTGTGCCAAGAGAGGTTTCAAAAGAGTGATTTGATAACACATTTGCCGTGCCTGAGGCTTGTAATAGGTACCAGCTGAGCTGGAGTAGAGAGACTGAGTGTGAAATGTTTGCTTTGTAAAGCACTGCACTCATTTTAAAGTTCGCAGTTCCTTCATTTAATAGGAAAAACAAAGTGGGAATGAATCACAGAATAGTATTCACACAAACTCAGAAACCACACTGACCTAGATTATTAAATCAACTACAGTCCTTGTTGTTTTCCAATTTATTTTTCAATCCAAGTGGCTTTTTTTCCTTTTAAGCAAATCACAACCTACATTCTTGACAAACACAGCTGCCAACTCTTTGTTTCCTTCCAGGCAGGATTTCTGGAACTTCCCATTTTTATTTCCCAGCAGTTCCTCCTCGAGGGCAGCAGCAAATCTTGCTCCCCTTCTTCTCAACTTCCCCTCCTCCTCCCGCTGCGGTTCCCCTTCTAGTAATTCAGAGCTTGCTTCCCTTGCCTAACAGACCATTCTTCATTTTATTCATGTAAGAAATGTAAATTCCAGGAACTATTCGATAGCCTTTTCGTTTGCTGAGTTTAAAGTGATTTGTCCATCACTTAGTTTGTAGAGGAGACGTTCCTTGTTAAAATACAGCATTGTTTGTGGCTTTCCACATGTGTATAGAGTTTGTACCGAGGCCCCTGTGATGGAGGTTGGCTGCACATGGACCGTGTCCTGAGCCTCTTTAGCAGAGACAACTGTCTCTGTGGCAGTTGGAAGTCTGCCATTGCAACAGATGACATTTGTCATGAGGAATTTGTTAGTGACTTTGTCAATGATTTAGAGATGAATGTTGAGGCAAATTCTTCAAATTGTGAGGATGACACTGAGCAACTTCAGAGAGACATTGACAAGTTGGCCAATGGGCAGACACCTGGCAGCTGAATTTCAATGCAGAGAAACGTGAGGTCGTGCATTTTGGTAGAAGAAACCTGGGGAGACAATCCAGGCTCAATGGTACAACGTTCAGAGGAGTACAGGAGCAGAGGGACCTTGGGGTTCAAGTGATAGATTCTTTGAAGGTGGCCAGACAAGTTGAAACGGTTGTTAAAAAGGCTTAGAGGAGCCTTGGGTTTATAAATAGAAGCATAATGTATAAAAGCAAGGAAGTGATACTACACTCTACAAATCATTGGTCAGACCCAATCTGCAGTATTGTGTTCAATTCTGACCATCTTATTTAAAGAAGAATGTTAAAGCCCTGGAGGGAATGCAAAGGTAATTCACTAGAATGATACCAGGAATGAGGAATTTTAGATACGAGGGAAGATTAGAGAAATTAGGCTTATTCCCCTTGGATCAGAGAAGATGTAGAGGTGACCTTATTAAAGTGCTCAAAATTATTAATAATTTTGGCACAGTAAAGAAGGATATTATTTTCCACTCATTGGTATGTCAGTGACTAAGGGGTCACAATTTCAAGATGGTCAGCAAGAGAGCTAGGAATGAGATGAGGAGAAACTTTTTTACTCAGTTGTTGGGATTTCGAATGTGCTGCTTGGGAGAGTGGTGGAGGTGGATTTTCTAGGAGATTTCAAAAGAGAGCTGGATATATTTTTGAAAGTGATGAATTTAGGGGGCTACAGAAGTGGGGCTGGAAATTGGGACTAGCTAGGTAGCTCTTTTAGGAGCTGATGCAAACATGTTGGGCCGAATGGCTTCTTTCTGTGCTGTTAAATTCTATGATTCCAGTGTTTCCCATTCTTTGATCCAAAGGATGTTTGCTTGTGGATCTTGCTTAGGAAGAGTGCTCCTTATAGGGTACCGAGATGGAAGGTGGACACTAGGTGGGTTGAGCAGGTCATTGTGGAGTGGTAAACGAAGTGCAACATGGATGGTTTCAACCAACTTGTGGGGTTTTTGTCAGTTAGTGGGTGTGCAGTGGTTGTGATGTTTGCAAGGACGGGAAGCCGGAAGGGTGTTGAGCAGCGAGCTCCAATTACGATGCATATTGTTGCATTCAGTTGAGTGTCAGTGAGATATGTGTGTGGATGACCTTTGCCAGATGTGTGCCTAGTACTCTGATGCGGAGAATGATAGTGCAAGTGGTGGGGTCTAGAGAGTTGTGGCAGCAGAACCCCATGGAGATCCAGCAGATTTGGTTAGTATAAGCAAAATATGCTGACGCTGGAATCAAACAAGAACGAGAATGTTGGGAAAACTCAGCAGGCCTGGCAGCATCTGTAGGGAGTGAAAACAGAGATAACGTTTCAAATCCGTTTGTCTCTTCATCAGAACTAAAGAAGGGAAATATACTGGATATGATACTGCAGCTGGAAGCGATCGCAACGAGATGTAGCAACATTAAAAACAAGAGACAGGTAGCCTGGTGGGGAAGAGAGGGTTTTATAATTGAGACAATAAATGTATGGGATATTTAAAAAGAGGGTTTGAGGTGGAGGAGGAAGGTAACAGTCTGCAGTAGTTGAACTCAGTGTTGAGTCCTGAGGGCTGTAAGGCGCCTCGTTGAAAGGTTAGGTGCTGCTACTCCAGGTTCCAATGAGCTTCACTAGAGCATAGCAGCAGGCCAAGGGCATACAGTATGGGCATGAGAGCAAGCTGCTGAGTTAAAATGGCAGCAACAGGAAGTTTGCGGTCATGCTTGCAGACTGAGCAATGGTGTTCCGCAAAACAGTCACACAGTCTGCATTTAGTTTCCTCAGTGTTTAGTAGTTGTTTCTGGTTTTGACCTTTGCTGTTGTTTACCTCAGATATTTCCAGAAGGACCGAGTCCTATTGTTGAGTCACTGGTAAATTGGGTTAGGATCATGCTTTAATCTCTGAAACCCATGTAGATACACATTTCCCTTTTGACATTGTAGAGGTGGGATACACTTGGTATGGATTCACAAGGATTCAGTGTGAGACACCATGTGCTGCAGTAGTCTGCCAATGTCTTTATTTAGGATCTGGCTCAGAGTGCGAAAGATGGAGCTTGGGTGGTTCTTCACTGAGAGACTGCAATTGAGTAGCTCGTCAATCTTTTTGGTAAAACAATTGTACTAAGTCAAATTAACTGAGGGACAAATCAAAAGCAGCAGCCCATAAAAAGGGAAATGCCTGAAACCAAAGACAAATTAGAAAGGAAACTTGAAACATCAAAGTAAAATGTGACTCAGGAGGTCAATAGTGCACCCCAGTCCCAGTGATTGGAGAGTTGAATGAAAAGATAGCTGTTGAGGCCTTTTGACAGTGTGGAAAGATGCATAGAGGCAGCTCCAGATAGCAAGGCCTGTCTGTCCCATTTTCTGATGTAGAGATGCCGGAGTTGGACTGGGGTAAACACAGTAAGAAATCTGATAACACCAGGTTTAAGTCCAACCAGTTTATTTGATAGTAATTGCACAAGCTTTCGGAAACGGTGTTCCGTTTTCAAGCAGACGCCACTCGGGAGGTGCCAAGAGGAGCAGCAATCCTTAAATGAAGTAGTTTTCCCTAATCAAGGATACTGAAGCTAATTGTACTACTTAGAAAAGGAAAAGATTTGTGTTTTTATTATAGCACTTCTCTTGACCACTAGTCATTTCAAAGCACATTACAGCCAGTGAGGTAACTTTGACGTATAATCAATGATGTAGAAACACAGCAGTCAATTTGTGATCATCAAAATCCCATGGCCAGCAATGTGATAATGACCAAATAATTTTTTTTTGTGATGCGTTTGAGAGGTAAATATTGGCCAGGACACTAAGCTAATTTAATTTTTCCAGCATTTTTTGTTTTTGTTTCAGATTCCAGCATCTGCATTATTTTGCTTTTAATTTTCCTAATTCTCCTGCTCCTCATCAAAATACTGCCACTTGATCTTTTACATGTCCGAGAGGGCAGAAGGAACCTCAGTTTAACATCTCACCTGAAAGGCGGCGGCACGTGTGACAGTGCAACACTCTTTCAGTCCTGCACAGGAGGGTCAGGCCTGAGTTTTGTGCTTGGAGTGTAACTTGAGTCCAGAATCTCGTGGCTTGGAGGTACAAGTGTCACCAGCTGAAGGGAAATGATGGCCCAGTGGTATTATTACTAGACTATTAATCCAGAAACACAGCTAATGTTCTGAGGACCTGGGTTCGAATCCTGCCACGGCAGCTGGTGAAATTTGAATTCAATTTTTAAAAATCTGGAATTAAGAATCTACTGATGATCATGAAACCGTTGCCAATTGTCAGAAAGACCTGTCTGGTTCACTAATTTCCTTTAGGGAAGGAAATCTGCCATCTTACCTGATCTGGTCTATATGTGACTTCCAAGCTATAGCAATGTGGTTGACTCTCAACTGCCCCCTAAGGGCAGCAACTAGGAATGGGTAATAAATCCTGGCCAGCCAGTGACTTCCATGTCCCACGAATGAAATTAAAAAAAACTGAGCTCAACTGAGAGAGGCTGCGATCAGTAAAATTCAGCAGGGACATGCATTAAAACCTGGGGACCTTGTTTGTTTAGAATCACAGAATCCTACAGTGCAGAAGGAGGCTATTCAGCCCATCGAATCCTCACCAACCACAATCCCACCCAGGCCCAATCCCCATAAACCTATGCATTTATCCTAGCTGGTGCCCCTGACACTAAGGGACAATTTAGCGTGCCCAATCCACCTAACCTACGCATCTTTGGACTGAGAGAGGAAACCAGAGCACCCAGAACTCCACACAGACTGCAATCCAAGCTGGGAATTGAACCTGGGTCCCTGGTGCTGTGACACAGCAGTGCTAACCACTGTGCCACCATGCTGTTCTCTCCCCTACATTCTGTCTTTTTTCAATGAGAGTTATCAGGGCCAGTTTCACCAAACGATTTAAAATGGAGGCTGACTGAACTAAGATGATCCCACCAGCTCCAGCCAGTTGGAATATTAAAGCTGCCTGTCAAAAAAACATTTACTGTAACGATTCCCAGATTGTCCACAAGCTATATGAGTCAGAAAGAAAATGTCTTCGTACTCTAATCAGGAACAACAGTTACCATATGTCCAAATCTCTAATGTATATTGTGACTCTGACATTGTTCCAGGGCCCTGTAATCAGGTTAGCAACAAGGAGGCTGGCAGTAAGAGTGGCATTTCACTGTCTTCCTGTGCACCATAATAACTGGCAGCAGAGCACAATATCAGTGGCGAGGGAACTCAGGCCTCGGAGATAGGCCAAGCCACAGCAGCCTGGGAGGTAGGCCATGCCAGTTGGAGTGGCCTACCTCCCAGGCTGCTACTGACTGTCAGCCCTCCCGGATTTTCTCCTGGAGTCTTCAGAAATTTCAGAGCACTGCTGTGAGTAACCTGAGCGGCATAAAAATAATTGTGTTTTTTTTTTAATTCTCTTTGGACACTCTTGTTATTAGTTAGCAAAATATTGGAGCTGGGATAACAGGCTGTTTGACTTGGTGGGACGGCTGGTGGTGGGAGGTCTCGTGATGAAGCCACCAGAAATACATCCAACCGAAGCTAACAGTCCTACACGCCGCAGAAAGCTGGAATGTCAGCCGCACTGCAGGGTGAATCCATGAGTAAAACCAAATAGGATGGCTGTACCCTGACTACCTGCTGTTCCTCCAACTATTGTAATGGGAACATTCTGCGTATGTCAGGCACACTAGGCTCATTGTAAATAAATTGCTTTTGTTTGCACTTGCTACTTTTCAGATCTGCCTGTTAGTCAAAGCTCGATCTAATCCAGCCAAGATCCATAAGCTGCACTAAGCAGACAATCCCTGCGTTACCATCCCTCTGCTGACTCCACAAAGCTGGAGTTCCCACGTTCAGTGCAGACCGTGACGCGCACAGCACAATGGGAGCACAGCGCACGCTCCATTAGAAACCTGTATTTGCATAAAAGGTTTAGCACCGAGCACAGCCTCACAAGAGATCCCTCTGGTTTTTTTTAAGAAGTTACTTGGCAGTAATTAGTTGTGTCCTGACATGCGCTTTTGTGCTGGTTAATGTGCAGAGGCACTCTCAGCAACAGGACCACACAAACTGGATGCTCTGCCATTGTTCACCGTGACCTTTCCCTCTCTCACCTTTGACCTGTGACTGGAGCACGATTGTCTGCTTGAAGTTTGTAGGATAACGCTAGACTGGCTGGTGTCACATCATTTCACCACATAAATGGTAGACTTCTAAGAGCAAACAATCAATAATCAAAAGAGGCAGAATGTAGACAACAAAGGGAGGCAAGTTTAGGGTCACGTGACCAGGAGCAATAGCTACACAGACAATTGGGCCTTGTAATTAGCGTTCGATGCACGCAGGGCCAGGTGCTTCCTAAGAGTCCATCGCCTTCAGACTCAATTGCTCCAAGCTATCGTCCATCTCCTGTAAACTCAGCTCAATCAAAACCCTGCTGTATCCTACATCAAGTCTCACTCATCCATCAACCCTCTTGTAATTCTGCTTTGGCTCCTAGTCCTGTCAGTGGCTCAAATTTAAAATTCTCATCCTCACATTCAATCTCTCCATGATCTCTGCACCCGCCAGCTCTCCTCCCCGACCCCCACTCCTCCAGCCTACAACCTTCCCCCATCCTACGGGGAATCTCTCCCTGGCTGTAACACCAGTGATTTCCTGTCATCATTGACAGCCTGCCTTTTTGAGTTTTTCTGAAATTCCTTCCATGAACACCTGTAAGACTATCCTTCAATCACACACCTCGCTCCACCAACCCCTCCCTGCTCAGGCCAAGTGTTTGGTCAATCCAATAGCAGTAAAAGAAAGATTTGCATTTATATAGCGCCTTTCACAATCCAATTGGATTGGATATCCCAAAGTGCCTTGCTTACAATGAAATAGTAATTACAGTAGGATTACTTTACTCTACAATTCCTGGGAGTGAATTCATCCCCTAAAGGGTCAGGAGATGCAAAGGGCATACAATTCGTTGCCAGGCACTGAAACATGCAGTTGGCGGTCCCAGAAACAGATAAGACATGGTCATCTGGCTTTAGTTCCTATTGTCCAGTCTCATGTTGCGCTGATAGAATTCAGGCCTATGTGCCACTATACATATATATGAGGTTGCTGACAGTGTGTTGGTGTGAATGGAAAGAAGCCAGACTTGTGTCAGTATTTACAGAGATTCTAGGTTTTATGCCACGATTTCCAGTTTGTCCCTGGAAGTGTGTCAATGTTTTTAGAGAACCACAGGAGGTGTTAGTATTTACGCTGTATCCCCATGGAGTGTATCAGTATTTACAGAGAGTCGCCCAGGGAGCGTGTCAGTATTTACAGAGTGTCCTGGACGGTGTGTCAGTATTTACAGAGTGTTCCCCAGGAAGTGTTTCAGTATTTACAATGTGTCCCATGGAGTGTGTCAGTATTTACAAAGTCCTGGGGAGTGTGTCAGTATTTACAGAGGGTCCCCGCGAGTGTGTCAGTATTTACGGAGTGTCCCCGCGAGTGTGTCAGTATTTACACAGTGTCCCTGGGGAATGTGTCAGTATTTACAGAGTGTCCCCGGGGAGTGTGTCAGTATTTACAGAGGGTCCCCGCGAGTGTGTCAGAATTTACGGAGTGTCCCCGCGAGTGTGTCAGTATTTACAGAGTGTCCGTATGGAGTGTGTCAGTATTTACAGAGAGTCCTCGTGGAGTGTGTCAGTATTTACAGAGTGTCCCCGGGGAGTGTGTCAGTATTTACAGAGTGTCCCCGGGGAGTGTGTCAGTATTTACAGAGTGTCCCCGGGGTGTGTGTCAGTATTTACAGAGAGTCACCGGGGAGTGTGTCAGTATTTACAGAGTGTCCCCGGGGAGTGTGTCAGTATTTACAGAGAGTCCCCGGGGAGTGTGTCAGTATTTACAGAGTGTCCCCGGGGAGTGTGTCAGTATTTACAGAGTGTCCCCGGGGAGTGTGTCAGTATTTACAGAGTGTCCCCGGGGAGTGTGTCAGTATTTACAGAGTGTCCCCGGGGAGTGTGTCAGTATTTACAGAGAGTCACCGGGGAGTGTGTCAGTATTTACAGAGTGTCCCCGGGGTGTGTGTCAGTATTTACAGAGTGTCCCCCATGGAGCGTGTCAGTATTTACAGAGTGTCCCCGGGGAGTGTGTCAGTATTTACAGAGTGTCCCCGGGGAGTGTGTCAGTATTTACAGAGAGTCCCCGGGGAGTGTTTCAGTATTTACAGAGTGTCCCCGGGGAGTGTGTCAGTATTTACAGAGTGTCCCCGGGGAGTGTGTCAGTATTTACAGAGTGTCCCCGGGGAGTGTGTCAGTATTTACAGAGTGTCCCCGGGGAGTGTGTCAGTATTTACAGAGTGTCCCTGGGGAGTGTGTCAGTATTTACAGTGTCCCCGGGGAGTGTGTCAGTATTTACAGAGTGTCCCCGGGGAGTGTGTCAGTATTTACAGAGTGTCCCCGGGGAGTGTGTCAGTATTTACAGAGTGTCCCCGGGGAGTGTGTCAGTATTTACAGAGTGTCCCCGGTGAGTGTATCAGTATTTACAGAGAGTTCCCCGGGGAGTGTGTCAGTATTTACAGAGTGTCCCCGTGGAGTGTGTCATTATTTACAGAGCATCCCCTGCAGTTATCGCAGTATTTACATGTGATACCCGGACGTGTGACAGTATTTAAGTGGGATTTCCAGGAATATGTTGATTCCTTGTGCCAGACCTAGCTCTTTTCCTCAAATGGCCTCACAGTTTCTTGATACAATAAACTTGTATCTCTTCTTTGTTGGAGACCGGTCCTGCTCTTTCTATCATTTTACCACCCACCATGTCATTCCTGCTACAAAGTTTCCAACGAGAACCAAATCATCAACTTGGAAAGCTGTCTTCTTTTCTTGAGTCATGATTTTCTTCCTGGGAAGCCTGTCTAGTCTCCACCCTCTCTGCCAAAGCTGGGAATGTCATATGCAACCTATCTGTAACCAGTATTCCATTTAGAAGCTCAGCTCTTGTGACCCTTGTTGTCATATTTGGGTGGTATTATATAAGAAGCAATGGTTATAGGCAGAGTTAGAGGTCTATTATCGGATATGCCATGTCTGACATTAAGACCTCTGTGATGCCATAGACGGCAAAAACCTTCCTCAGTTTTTCAAAAGTGGCATTGGCCATTGTGGACTTCATCAGTTGGACATCCAACCATTTAAAATGCGCATCCATGAATGTAAGAAACACATGGCCCATAAATGTCCCTGCATATTCCATTTGCATTCTTGACCAGGGCCTGCCTGACCAGTCCCAAAGATGCATATTCGCCAGTGGTAGCAATGCCTATTGGGCTTTACCACTGGGGCAAATGGCGGAGTGCATCTGCATTCGATATTTGTGTCCCTGGGTGATGGTAGAATATACAACTATCTGCTGCTAACAATAGAGCCCTCTTCTGTACCCTTGCAGTGGCAATTGGCAGCACTGGCTAATCCTCTCCGAATAAACCTAACAATAGTTTCTGATCTGGTAACCCACGTCGTTTGACTAGCCTGACTCTCTTCTTGACTTGCTAGTTATTGCTTGTGGGGAGAAAAACTTTGTCATAATAATATGCTGAATTTGTTTCTGTACAAATAAAATGACTATTGTGAAACATCGTCCAGCTATAGTGATGAAACTTTTTCACTGCATAGGTGACCGCTGAGCTTTTATCTCTCTGGAAATACTTGTTTTCCGCGTCTGATAATGTTTTTGATGCAGGAGCGATTGTCCTTTTCACTCTATCAGATTTTCTGTGGGACAGAACTGCTCCCACTCCATACAGTAATGCTGTATGACTGTGTATACCACAGACCAAACATTTCTCCAAAGCAGGGCTTCAGCCGCGATTTTCTGATTGCATTGTACCTGGCACAGTGCGCTTTGGGACTGCGCAGTGTCGGAGAATGGCAGGGGAAGGACATAGAGTGTTCAGCACCAACATGAGCCCTTGTTGGGATTCCCGCAGCTGTGGTGCTTGAATATAATTGGGTTCCTGCCCAGTGAGGGCGGGAACCAGCTAAGCACGTTTAAACAAGCATTTAAATATACTTTGTCAGTTTCAAGCCAATTCTCCCTGTCCTGGGACTCTATGACCCTCAGGCACAGCGGAACCTTACGAGAATCATTACTGGTCTCCACGATTGGAGACCAAGCATGATGGTCACGCCGCAAGGCTTAGAGGCCATTCAAGCCAGTGGATGGTCGAATACATGGCTGAGCAAAGCCCACCTGGCAGTGCTAACCTGATGGTGTCACCTGGCATCCTGGCAGTGCCAATCTTGTAGTGGCAATTGCCACCCTTGCACTGCCAGGTGGGTGGGACCAGGTGGCACTGCCAAGTTGGCACTGCTGACATGCCAGAGGCAATGCCAAGGAGGTAGGGCCTGAGCAGGGTGTGCTGTGAAGTCGGGGGGGGGGAGTCATGAAATGGGGGGAGGCATGAAGCAGGTGGAGCATGAAGGGGGCATAAAGGAGGTCATAGAGGGGCTCAAGAAGGGGTTGGAGCATGAAGGGGTTGTGAACGAGGACCCATTGGGAGTGCCCCATTGCCCTGATGCCAGTGATATGTGTTGGGGAGGGGGCTGGGGAAACATGCCTTCAATGCAGGGGAGTGGAGCAGGGTAACAGACGGAGAGCAGAATAGCCTTTGTTTTTATGTTTGTTGTGATTTCATTAGCTACAAAGCAGTAATGCAGCCTTTCAATTCACCACCCCCTGTTTTCCACTTCTGGATCTAAAGCTTCAGTCTTTCCAATCGAAGATATTTTTACTTGGCGTGTGTACCTTGTTCCTTCATCATGTCAACGCTCACTCTCCTTCTCTAGCTACACACCAAGATCCCTGACAACTGTTAAAGGTTTTTCCTCATGGCCTGTGTAAAATATTGAAAGCAACATATGGTTTGAAGTATGAAGGGATTTATTGCCAGCGAAAAATAGGTATTTAAAAACAAGGGCGTGACAGAACTAAACACACACCTGTTCTCCATTCCTCCCTGGCTCAAACTGAGGAACCAGCCCATGGATGCACGCCTTTACACCTGATTGGCTCAGCTTCCCAATCTGCCACTCCATAAGGCAGAGCCTGATCATGTGGCCCTCAGGGATCGCCCCCTAAAGGGGCCACTCCATCACAACTGTGGATAATGGTTACAGCAAGCATTGGTTGAGTGAGCAGCATTCTCTCAATTCTGAATCAGAAGATTGCAGGGACATGTCCCAGGAACTGAATACAAAAATCCAGGCTGACATTTTGGTGCAGTACTGAGGGAGCGCTGCACTGTTAGAGGTGCACTGTTTCAGTTGAGAGGTTAATTACTGCCCTCTCAGGTTGATATGAAAAATTCCATGGCACTGTTTCAAAGAAGAGCAGGACAAAGTTCTCCCCAATGTCCTACCTTGTCCACATTTATTTCTCAACCAACACCTGCTAACAGATTTACCTGATCATTACCTGATTGCTGTTTGTGGGAATTTTCTGTAGATGTGCCAGTAAGCTGCTGTATTTCCTATATTTTAACAGTGACTAAAATAGGCTGTTAACATGCTTTTGCAATGTCCTGAAGTTCATGACAGACATTACATAAACACAAGCTGCCTCACAGCACCAGGGACCCAGGTTCCATTACAGCTTCGGGTCACTGTCTGTGTGGAGTTTGCATGTTCTACCCGTGTCTGTGTGGGTTTCCTCCGAGTGCTCCAGTTTCTTCCCGCAGACCAAAGATGTGCGGGTTAAGTTGATTGGCCATGCTAAATTGAGCCTTATATTAGGGGATTAGCAAGGTAAATATGTGGGATTACAGGAATAGAGCCTAGGTGGGATTGTGTCGGTGCAGACTCGATGGGCCAAATGGCCTCCTTCCGTACTATAGGGATTCTACGATTCTAATTTCCTTCTCTTCTAAGCCAGCAGAGAGGATGAGGCAAATGACAGATGCAAAGAAATGTGAAGTGATACATTTTGCTTAAAAAAATGAAGACAGGTAGTAAATACCATGTTAAAGGAGGTGCAGGAACATAGCGATATGGTTGTGTATATATACAAATCTTCAGAGCAAGTTGAGAATCCTGTGAATATGTATTTGGGAACCTTGGCTTTATAAACAGTGGCATAGAGAACAAAACCAACAGAAGTATGCTAAATGGCTAGGCCCCAGCCAGAATATTGTATTCCCTTCTGGGCACCACATTTAAGAAAGAATGTCAAGGCATTAGAGATGTATTAGAATGATACCAGAATACAGGACTTAAGTCTTGTGGTGGGACTAGAGCAGGGCAACTTGAAGGGATATTGTTTCTGTTCTTTCACAGGATGTGGGCATTGCTGGCTAGGTCAGCATTTCTTGTCCATCCCTAATTGCCCTTATGAAGTAGTGGTGAGCTGCTTTCTTGAACCATTGTAGTCCATGCTGTGTACATAGACCCAGAGTCCTGTGAGGGAGTTCCAGGATTTTAACCCAACGAAGTGAAGGGACGGCAATATGGTTCCAAGTCAGGATGGTGGGTGAGTAGGAGGGGATCTTGCAGGTGGTGATGTTCCTATGCCTCTGCTGCCTTTATCCTTCTAGGTGGTAGAGGCCAGGGGTTTAGAAGGTGGTCTCGAAGGAGCCTTGGTAAATTGCTGCAGTGCACCTTGTAGGTGGTACACAGTGCTGCCACCATATGTCGGTGGTGGAGGGAGTGAATGTTTAATCGAGTGGATGGGGTACCAATCAAGCTGGCCGCTTTGTCCTGGATGGTGTCGAGCTTCTTGAGTATTGGTGGAGCTGCACTCATCCAGGCATTGTTTTCCATGGTTGGAATATTTATTTTACAGAATTTATTTGGCTGGTCCGATTAAGTTTCTGTTCAATGGTAACCCTCCAGGATACTGATAGAGGGGGATTCAATGATGGTAATGCCATTGAATGTCAAGGACAGATGGTTGGATTGTTTCTTGTTGGAGTTTAATCAAGATGTTCAAAATGAGGAATGATTTTGAGTGAATAAATAAAGAGACATGTTTGGCAGTGGCAGGAGAATTAGTAACTGGAGGACACAATAAAGGGGGAATGTATTTTGCATTGTGAGCTGTTATGAGGAATGTACTGATTTGGAGGGAAAGGGATAACTGTGTCGAGGAACCAGCACAAGCACGGTCGTTTGACTGACTGCCCATGCTGTGATTCCTTGGTAAGAAGCAAGTCCGGGGCAGTAGAGAGAAGAAGGCCTTTGGATACAGATCAGAAGTGGGGGAGGAAGTTGAGTCGAGGATGGTTTGGTTTAGCTTAAGTTTTGTTGATGTTTCGCCAGAGGAAGTTCTGTAAAAGAAGAGCTTGATTTTAATGCAAATGGAAGAGGCCATACAGAGTTCAGCGCAACCCGAGAAAGGAAGAAAAATCTGCAAGGGCAGGAAACCTGACATTTCAACAGAAACCAGCGTGGCATTTTCAAACATCCGACAATCAGATCAGGGCATAAGCTGATAATTCTCCACTTTCGTTGTCGCAGTAACCAGATAAGCAGATAGAACCTTTTTACTTTACATGGTAGATTACTAATCAAACACCAGCAAAATGGCTGGAGCACATATTAACCCTACCCTGCCAATCCACAGCAACTCTAATATTAATTACCCTTTCTCCTCCGCCTGAAATATCTCTGAATATTAACCCCATTCCTGATCCTAAATAGTGTCACTGTCACATCTACAGTGCTGCCAAGGTTCCTGGCGTTGTTCCTCTCCCCTCCCTTGTTTGCAACTGTATGGGTTCTGTAGGGGGCAGCCAGTCAGCACCTCACCATTTTCTGCGATTCTTGATATGTGAACCTGTTGCATGAATGTCAGCAAGCTATTTGACTAAGGAAGGCATATTGTTTGATTTTTGGGTTTTTTTTTGATTAGTTGAGCATCCCCACTACATTTAGCAACCTCCATATGGGCATATCCCTAAATCTAGACAGTTTAGGAGCAGGTTTAGAGACCACACCCTTAGCCTTAACAGCTAATGTCAATCAACCATGTAAGACCTCACACTACCCATTGTGATACTGGCTAGCAGGGGCTATGTGGAGCTGAGTGGGAATGATTGGTTGCCCATTAAATCCCAATGGCTGGCAAATTAGCAACATCTGGACTCCTGGTTAATTTAGAACCACAGAATCCCTGCAGTGCAGATGGTGTTAGCAGACCAGGCCAAAGGCAGATTCCATCACCAAGTGAGTCACTTTGGAATCACCTCAAATCCTTTCTTTCTCTCAACATCCACCCTACTCTCCCCACCTTCATTCAACCAAGGGGATATCACATTTTAGCCTAATGTTCTCTCAACAAGTGCTGCACCATGGGTTACAGTGTAGTGAAATGGAGCAGGAATCTTGACAACCCTTCCCTGGCACGAGTCCGGATGTATCTCTGTCAACTTGAGATCTGCGACCAGCTCTGCCTGGGGATTGAACTCCGTCAGTGTGATTTAATCACCAACTCAAGCCAAGCCTCTCGGGATGCGATGGAATGAGTAAAGGAGGAAGAAAGAGCTCACATTTCTCAGCGCCTTTCAGGGTCACCCAGTCCACAGTCAATGAAATAATTTTTAAAACTGTAATAAGATAGGAAACATGGGAGCCAATTTGCGTAAAACAAGTTCCCACAAATAGCAGTGTGGTAATGACCAGACCATCTATTTTACTGTCTGTTGGAGAATAAATATTGGCCAGGAATCTTTATTAAAATAATGCCATGAGATATTTTCCACCTTTAAGGGCAGTTGGAGCCTTGGTTTAATATCCAGTCTGTGAAATGGCAACTGCAGCTGAGCAGCACCACTTCCTCAGTGGTGTAATCTCTGTGCTCCTGTCTTTGGAATGGGACTTGAGCCACAACCTTCTGACTCAGGAGTGCTACCACTAAACTGTGGCTGATACAATGGGTGAAGCAATCGGCAGGTATGAGGTTTGTCCTTTACTGCTGCTGTGTAAATGTTACACCACTCCCTTCAAAAAACCCCTGAGTTCTCCAGTCACTCCCAGGTTGTACAAAGACCTGCTTCTGCCTGTATCAGCTCTTGTTTGCCCACTGTCTGCAGAATAGAAACACTTACGGGCAAGTTACCTAACCCCACTTAGAGGCTAAACATTCACAGCTAGTGTTAGCTGATATGAAGTACCTAATCTTACCTGAGATTTTTTCCCTCTGGGCAGCTGCTCCAATTCATTTTCTCCCCTCCCACCTCAACCTGCCCCATGCCTGCCCCCATCATCACTTACCCCCTGCTCCAGGCAACATAAAATCAAGCAACAATAACTCACATTTATATCATGCCTTTAAAGTGCTTCACTGGAGCAATTATCAAACAGTTTGACACCAAGTGGGCAGAAGAAGAGATTAGGACAAGTGGCCAAAGCTTGATTAAAGAGGTAGAGCTGAAGAAGGTCGAGGAGGAAATTTCAGAACTTAGGGCCAATATAATGCCAGTGATGTAACAGGAATCTGGTATAAGATGTTGAGAGGTATTGATCGAGTGGATAGTCAGAGGCTTTTTCCCAGGGCTGAAATGGTTGCCACAAGAGGACACAGGTTTAAGGTGCTGGGGAGTAGATACAGAGGAGATGTCAGGGGTAAGTTTTTCACTCAGAGAGTGGTGGGTGTGTGGAATCGGCTGCCGGTAGTGGTGCTGGAGGTGGATTCGTTAGGGTCTTTTAAGAGACTTTTAGATAAGTACATGGAACTTAGTAAGATAGAGGGTTATAGGTAAGCCAAGTAATCTCTAAGGTAGGGACACGTTTGACACAGCTTTGTGGGCTGAAGGGTCTGTATTGTGCTGTAGTTTTTCTATATTTCTATGAATTGCTGGGATCCAATTACAGTGTAATTATCAAGCCTCTACATCTGATTTCCCATTAGATTGTACATTATTACGACAGGTCTCCCATAGCGTTTCCCTGGCGAGCTGAACCTGACACAGGAGTTTGGGTGAAAGCCTGGCTCAGGAGGAGTGTGCTATGCCCAGGCTCTATCCCCAGCACTACAGGGGCATTGCTTGAGGGAGCAGTGCTGGTTGGTGGTGGAGGGGGAGTGTTCTTTGGGGAGGGAAGAAGGTGTTTGTCGGGGAGTCATTTTATTTTTTTTTGTATTGAGGTAACATTTTTTTTAAAAGCCAAGTTGCTGGCAGAGCCTGTCCCGCGATGTGATGGATTTCACATCTGCGCCTTGGATTTTCTTTCTATCTTACAGTGCAGGAAGCCACTATTGGGGCCAGCAACTTCCACACCAGTTTATTCACCGGCTGCCACACCCTGCAAAGAAAAAAAGAAAAATTTCCATCCATTATCTTTGGTCTCGCCTTAACCTCAACCACCCCAGCCACCGTCTCTATCCTCCTCCCGCAAGTCTAGTGGGGATCTAATGTACAATCTTGTGTCTCGGGCAAGAGTACTACCACTGAGTCACAGCCAAGATCTTCACTGGGGCTTGGGATCATGACCCTAGCAACTTGCAAAGTGCATTTTGCAACTTTGCCTCCTGCCATAGAATCAAATACATTTGCACCACATAAAGAGGCTATTCGACCCATTGTGCCTATGCTAGCCGATATGGAGCTATCCAGCCTATCCCGCTGTCCGTTCTTAGTTCATAATCTTGTGGCTCACATGCACGTCCAAGTATTTTTTTAATAAGATGAGGGTTTGTGCCTCTATCTACCTTTAGGGCAGAATAGTGAATTCCATCCTTCTACCACTTACTTTGAAAATGTCATTCTGTGTAAATTCAATGTTGAAAATGGAGAATGAATCATAATAGATTGGTGCCCAGGGAACTCCAGTTTGTGGATAACCTGTTGGGAAAAGGGTCCAGGTGACTTCCAGAACTCATGGAAGAGTTGATCACAGCCTTCCAGCTACAGCTTAGCATGATCGTTTCATTTACCCTTTCCGATTTCTCCTTTCACTTGCTGAAGACACTGAATGTTCCCGTGGAGGCTAAACCCCTCCATTAAGTCACTGAAACAGAGAACTTTCCTAACTGAGATTGATAGATTCTTGTTAGGTAAGGGAAGGTCAGGATGGGGTTAAGATATAGATCAGCCACAGTCTAATTGAATAGTGGAACAGGTTCAAGGGGCTGAATGGCTTCTTCCAGATGTTATGACCTGCAACCTGTAAGTCTTACTCTCATGGGTTTGCCCCAACATGCTGTCAGGCTCAGTAGGAAAGCTTGCTTTCTATGCCTGTACCAAGTGGCATTGTTGGAGCCAGGGGAGGCCAGGTTTCTGAGCTCTGGCATTGATCTTTATTCTTTTGATAAAGTCCACCCCGAGCCACCAAGAGGTCAGTCTGTCAGGCTGAAACTGTTGGGTGAGAGCTTGCTGATACTTAGGCCTGTTGCTGTTCCAGTCACATACACTGTCCAGGTCCAACAGCTGCAGGCAGAAGCTCCACCTGTCACTAATGCCACCTAATCTTCACTCTTCCACACTTATGCATGTAGGCAGTAACTGTGCCCTGTGAACCTTATCAACAGATGCTTCTGAATGCCACAGTAAACAAGTCAATTCCTCAAAACCTGCCACCATTCAGGATTAGAATCCCAATACCATGCTCCCCCCGCCCCCCCCCCCCCGGGCACACTTTAGTGCCTAACTGGCACTGTCAGTGTGCCAGATGGGCACTGCCTGGCCATGCCCCTGACCACCTGGAGCTTCAGTGACCTCCGATCCCCTCGGTGAGCCATGGTGCCTGGTCTCCCCTTGTGGAGAGTAGTAGTGCTTTGCACCGGCGTAACATCTCGCCGGAGAGGTGGGAAGCATCCAGAGGAGGGAGGAATATGTGCCAAATCCTCTAATCGTATGGAAATCCAGTCAATCTGATGGTAATAAGCTTCATGCCCTTTCTGGGTGCGAAGCAGTTGCGCCCTTAAAAGGGGCTGGAAAGATAGCAATCCATTTCACACTGGGCGCAAAATGTACTTTTGGCTTTGCACGCTATTTTCTCAGCTCGCCACAACGCTCGTCGGGCGTGGAACAGGAATAAAATCTCACCCTGCATCTATTGGACACCTTTGTGTCTCAGTCTGTCAGGCAGTAAAGTTCCCTGACCACGTACATCCTGAACTGTGGAAAGGACCAACTGGGGTATTATAAAGCACCTCAGATCTGCAAATGCTTTGCAGCCAATAAAGCAATTTTTTTAATATGTTTATTGAAAGTGCTCTTATATTTTACATAGCAAATAAACACAGATACAAATCCACATGGTGCTCACATGTACATTCCAACGTGACTGGGCACATGGCTCCCCGTGGCCAGGGAACAAACACCCACCCGCCCAAATCCCGTCTAGTTGCGCTGGTATTGATGGTAGTAATATAAAAACAAAAAGGCAGAGGAGAACCAACTGAGCGTCCAAACAGCCCAGGCTATAAACTAAAGAGCAGAGAGAAGAAAGAGACACAGCGGAGGAGAGAGAAGAGTGAGAGGGAAAAGAGAAAAGTTCTTGTCTTGGTCCCCACATCTCAGCGAGGTGGGTGGGTATACTCACGTAAAGGGCCGGGGCACGTCTACTAATCAGGCAGGTGGGATGGTTCTATGGGAGCAGTAAGAAGTCTGACAACACCGGGTTTAAGTCCAACCGATTTATTTGATAGTAAACTCACAAGCTTTCAAGGTTCCCCTCTTCGTCAGATGAAGGTCAGGTCCTTCTTCACCTGACGAAGAGGGGAACCTCGAAAGCTTGAGAGTTTACTATCAAATAAATCAGTTGGACTTAAACCTGGTGTTGTCAGACTTCTTACTGTGTTTACCCCAGTCCAACGCTGGCATCTCCACATCTATAGGAGCACCCAGGGTTCTGGGGCCATTGGATATCTACTCACCCGGCTCCAACTGCAGTGTCCCAGCGTGCGCTCTAAATGGTTGCCGGGTCTTATAGAAGCTAGAAGTGAATCCATGCAGTGTGCACCTCACCTTCTCCAGCTTATTGGTATCTACCACCTCCTTCACCCACTGTGAGTGCGTCGGGAGTGCACCTGATTTAGCCGTCTTGCCAGGCGTGTAGCGAAATCTGCTTGGAATTTCAGCAATAAAGCAATTTTGGTGTGTAGTAATGTGGGGAAACACTTAGCCAGCTCCCCCACACATCACATGATAATGACTCGATCATTTATTGTAAAGAAAAATTAAAAGGGGAATGCTGGATTTTGCATGAAGCCAAGAGAGCCTTGTATAAAGACGCCTCATGCTTCAGCTGCTTTGAATATGTTGCTGTAATTTTGCCAGCTTCAGAGCCTAACTGATTCAAGCCTCTCATTGCAGCAAGGATCTATAGTCTTATCAGGAAGTCAAAAGCAAGCTCGGCTGTTTCTGTTTGAATAAAGCAGCCATTATATGTATCCATCAATTGCTGCCTAATAACACCTTCCAGTTAGGGACATGAGGTCCTGGGTTCGATTCCTGTCCCAGACTGATCTGAGCCAGGACAGCAGTCAGGCAATACAGTTAAGCTTCAGGGGACGTCGAACTAAGGGAATCAGCCAGCATGCAAATCCTTGGCCATTTGAGACAGGTCCATGCTTGAGTGTAATCATGGCAACGTCAGCCAGTCTGTCAGCACATACTGCCGGGTTTAGCTATGCTGTAGCAGAATTTGCGTGATGTAGCAGAAGTGGGCCACTACCTGTCGAACCACAACTCAGTGAAGGAGATAACTGTCTGATGGGGAAATGAGGAAGTTCGATATCCAGAAGCAGTTTACAGCCAATGAAATATTTCCCAAGTCCAGTCACTGTTGTCATAATAACAACAGTCGGCATTTATACAATGTAGTAAAGTGTCCCCTATAGTGCAGGAATTGTGGCAGTTGATTTTTTACACACAGCAAGGTCTCCCAATCAGCAATGTGATAAAGACTAGATAATCTGTTTCAGTGATGTTTGTTGATAAATATCGACTTGGACATAAGAACGAACCCTCCTGCACGTCCTCAAATAATGCCATGGCAATCTTTAATTTCTACCTGACGAGCAGACTGGCCCTTGGTTTAACACCTATTCCAAAAGCTGACATATCCAGTAATGCTGTGCGCCCTCAGTTTAGTTCTTGTTCTCAAGCCTCTCGAGCAGGTTCCCACACAGTGAGGAAGCGTGACTGTAATTTTACTTATCGGTTCACAGGATGTGGGTGTCACTGGCTAGGCCACTATTTATTGCCTGCTCCTAATTCCCTCAAGAAGTTGGTGGTGAATGCCTTCTTAAAACTGCTGCAGTTCATGTGGTGTAGGTACACCCACAATGCTGTCAGGGAGGGTGGTTCCAGGAATTTGACTCAACGAAGCTGAAGCCAAGTGTACAGAGTACTAATTCTTCTGCACACTGTGTTTAATTTGGGAGCTTCTCCTTAGGGGGAAAGTCCATCAATGATTCAGAAACTAAAAGCTGTGGAGGCCTGAGGTATGATGGCAACTGGGTCAACTCAGTTGTGTCCTCTGGAGGAAATTGTTCAAATCAAAATGATTACAATAATTTTAAAATACTGGAAGTGATTGCCAACGCAGATAGTGAAGGGCTCTGGCACTGATTGGGGAATCTAGAACAAGAGGACTGAATGTGGCTAAGAGTGAATTCAAGAGAAGGTTCTTGACACTAAGGGTGTTTGCTTGTGGAATGCATTGCCAGAGGATTGTGGTGTTTAAGGGGGAGATGTACATTGACATGATGTAAAAGGATGGACATGCAATTGGGAATAATAAGGTGAGCTACCGTAATTAACAAAATGATTGAACAATTTCCAAAGCACAAGCAGCCCAGACATTGTCCAAGTCAATGTGAATCATTTACATTAGATTGTAAATCTTCAATGTAAATTAGATCATTAGAGCCCCAACAGTAGTGCTTGTGAAATCGCCAGTGCTCTGAATCCTGAAGGACACAGACCTTTATCCAAAGATTTGAGCGGGCAGGCTATGGAACTTTTGAACACGCAGCTGCCTTTCAACTATTAAACACAACTCCACATTCGAATGGGGATCTATTAACTCTGATTGCTATACAATTCAGGGTTAGTCTCCTACCTTCTGGGGTCACTGAAGATTTGGCTAGTGGAGCATTTCAATTTTAGACCAGTTTGAAACCAGACAGTATGTTAGATAGGCCAGGATGGAAAGAGAATGGAGTGTCACCCTAGTTCAGAGTGCTTTGACATCAGAAAACCTATTTTTTAAAAAGACACCATTTAATTTTTTTTTTAATTACTACCCGTTCCCTGACTTATCCCAAGGCCGGCACAGCGGTTAGCACTGCTGCTTCACAGCGCCAGGGACCTGGGTTTGATTCCCAGCTTGGGTCAGTGTTCTCCCCGTGTCTGCCTGGGTTTCCTCTGGGTGTTCTGGTCTCCTCCCACAGTCTGAAAGACATGCTGGTTAGGTGCATTGATCCGAACAGGTGCCAGAGTGTGGCAACTGGGGGAATTTCACAATAACTTCATTGCAGTGAATGTAAGCCTAATGTGCGACTGATACTTTAGAAAGTACCTCCTGCTTCCTTCCTTCAGTTTGTTTATTCCCCATTGCTAAGTGTTATTTTAAATTCCCAGAGTTTGATGATTAAGTAGCTTCCCTTTGTGTGGAGCTTTATCTAGCAACCCAGAGTGTAACTTATTAAATATTGATCTAGAAGTCAACTTGTAGTCCTTTCCTTTGTTTCACCATGTGGGTCCCTGGCACGGTGAAGCAGCAGTGCTAACTATGCCACCATGCTGTCCATAGTGTATAGTGAATGTCTATGATAGAGTCTGTGAAACTAACTCTATACAATCTGAAACTAGCTTTATATTACAGAGACTGTGAAACTATGTTACAGTGTGGGAAACTGACTATATTATAATCTGTGAAACTGTGACTGTACATTCCAGACTACCTCGCATTAAGTTGATCTTTCTCTACATGCTAGCTATGACTATAAGACTACATCGTGTAACGTAGGTAGAAAGTCAGTTTCTTGTCTGATTTGATTTGATTTATTATTGTCACATGTATACAGTGAAAAGTATTATTTCTTATGTGCTATACAGACAAGGCATATTGTACTTAAAGAAGGAAAGGAGAGAGTGCACGATGTAGTTTTATAGTCGTAGCTAGGGTGTAGAGAAAGATCAACTTAATGCGAGGTAGTCTGGAATATACAGTCACGGTTTCACAGATTATAATATAGTCAGTTTCTCACACCGTAACGTAGTTAGTTTCACAGTCTCTGTAATGTAAAGCTTGTTTCAGATTGTATAGTTTCATAGACTCTATCATTTACTTTAACTATACACTATGGACAGTATGATGGCACAGTAGTTAGCACTGCTGCTTCATAGTGCCAGGGACCCGAGTTCAATTTCCAGCTTGGGTCACTGAATGTGCGGACTCCGCATGTTCTCCCCGTGTCTGTATGGGTTGCCTCTGAGTGCTCCAGTTTCCTCCCACAGTCCAAAAGATGTGCTAGTTAAGTGCATTGGCCATGCTAAATTCTCCATCAGTGTACCCGAACAGGCGCCAGAGTTTGGCGACTAGGGGATTTTCACAGTAACTTCATTGCAGTGTTATTGTAAGCCGACTTGTGACACTAATAAATAAACTTTAAATTTTCACTTTACTATATGATCAGTATAATGAGAGTCACAGTTTTAAGTTTTAAAAATTTGACTGCAGACGCATTTTTCCCTAAGGTTCTAAAAATATTTGGCCTTGTGTGTGATTGACCAATGGGGAATCCAATGGGTGGCTCGACATGGTATTCTCAGGGGCTGCTACAGCTGACTGAAGTCCAAGTTGTGTCACTGCGTCTCACTGAACAGGATTGATTTACCCTCCCAGAATAGAGCACAAAGATTGTACTGTGTGCCTGCTATCAGCTGCTTCCCCTCCACAGCTGCTTGTGAAATCGCCAGTCTCTGAATCCTGAAGGACACAGACCCTTATCCAAAGATTTGAGAGGGCAGGCTATGGAACGTTTGAACACACAGTTGCATTTCAACTATTAAACTCAACTCCACATTCAAATGGGGTTCTAATTGATTGCTATCCAATTCAGGGTTAGCCTCCTACCTGAAGTTTTGGTTAGTGTAGTATTTTGATCTTAGACCAGTTTGAAACCAGACAGTATGTTAGATAGGTCACGATGGAAAGAGAATGGAACTTCACTCTAGTTCTGAGGTATAAATAGTACTTTGACATCAGAAAACATATTTTTTAAAAAGACAGCATTTAAAATCTTTTCAAGTTTTCAGAAATATTTAGAGAAGTTAATTGTGAAGTGGGTTAAACATATACGGGTCACAATTCCAAGAGTTTACACCACTTAGACGAATGTTGTGACTCGTGCATATTCTGTACAGATGTGTGTCCTCCCTCGTCCTAGTTTTGCCAACCCCCAAGGCTTGTCCTGGAGTCTCTAGTGATGACAGATTAACCTCCTGGACACTGCTGCGTGGAACCAGGGAAGAAAACTGTGCTTTATTTCATTTTCTCTGAACTTTCATTTGCTAGTTGTAAAACTATTGTAAGTAATGAGAAAAGAGTAAAAGTTAAAGTGTATTTATTAGCCACAAGTAGGCTTACATTCACACTGCAATGAAGTGACTGTGAAAATCCCCTAGTCGCTACACTCTGACGCCCGTTCGGGTACACTGAAGGAGAATTTAGCACGGGTAATGCACTTAACCTAACACATCTTTTAGACTGTGGAGGAAACCGGACAACCTGGAGGGAACTGGAACATCCGAAGGAGGCTCATGCAGACACGTGGAGAATGTACAAACTGCACATATACAGTGACCCAAGCTGGGAATCGAACCTGGTTCCCTGGCACTGTGAGGCAGCAAGTGTTTACTTGATAGTGACAGTATCTCCTGGAATGTACTATATCCAACTGGAGTTGTCAGCTTTACCTTGCCTCCATCCTCCCAGCTGTTTTATATTTTACCCCAACAAAGGGGAACACAGGAATTCTGTCAGTATTGTAAAGGGAAGGGCAGGTTAATGCTTAGATGTTTTCCCTTGTTCAGCGCTGAGAGCTACAGCTATAAACACTGAAACAATTGAACCCATTACGGTACTACACGCACCGAGGAGCCATCCTTCTTGGGGTTGAGGTGCCTTGAAGGCAAATATGTCAAACAATAGAGGATCGGAGCCTAGTTGATCCAGTTTGGCAGGCTGCGATAGACAGTTCACGCTGCTACAGGCTCCTAAACTCCAGAATTCCCTCCATAAATTTTTTTTAAAAATTCAGTGATGGGACATGGGCGTTGCTGGCTGGCCAGCATTTATTGTCCATCCCCAGTTGCCCCTGAGAAGGTGGTGGTGAGCTGCCTTCTTGAATCGCTGCAGTCCATGTGTTGTGCGTTGATCCACAATGCCTTTAGGGAGGGACTTCCAGGATTTTGACCCAGCGACTGTGAAGGAACAGCGATGTATTTCCAAGGATGGTGAGTGACTTGGAGGGTACCTTGCAGGTAGTGGTGTTCCTATGTATCTGTTGCCCTTATCCTTATAGATGGAAGAGGTCATGGGTTGGGAAGATGCTGTCTGAGGACTTTTGGTGAATTACTGCATTGCATCTTGTAGATAATACACAGCATATCTTGACTGCCTTAATATCCCCTTAAGTAACTGAATGTCAAATGGGTCACTCCTGTGAAGCATCTGAGGACAGATTACTATGTTAAATATATTGTATAAGTACAAATAATTGCTGTTGATTATCCAGTTTATCTGACTCATTAATGACTGCAGGAGGGTTTATTTTAGACCTCTTGCTGGGATTCAGCCCACTTGTCTCCAGAGAGCCTTACAAATCAATTTCCCAGTGGGTAGGGTTGGCTTGGCTAGACCAGCTGGAGGAAGCTTGCCAGTGCCCTGTGCAGTTTCGATTGGGTTAACTCTGTGAAGACCTGGGGATCTCTCAACCTTGGCTATGGTTACACAGTAAGTGGGATGAGATTCTAAGAGGAGAGAATTTTCAGTCCACGCTGCTAGCACAGTGGTTGGCAGGGGTACTAAACTGGAAGTAAAAAATCTGTTTCTCAACAACAGGATAAACTGTTGGAATTTTGTTCTCCTGACTTTCAAAGCAGGTTTAAAGGCGGATCAAGTTTGCCGATGAACAATGCCAGGAACCCTGTTTGGATGTCTTGGCATCTCATACATGTTCATTAAAAAGCACCTCACCAGAATTAAACTCCCCTTTCAGATTAAATTCCTTGCCAGCCTGAATTGAACATGTTCAGTTTTATAACCGTACAGAAGTGGTGTGCACCTGGACCGCTTCACCTCTTCCACAACGTTGAGGTCTATAAGATGTTGTCTTCCCCTTGGAGACCTCACATAACTTCACTTCTACTGAGTGCCATTAGTAAATGTTGTGCCAAGGTTAGACAAGAGAGTTAGGGGCAGGGGGGTTAGGTTTGAGGGTGGCAGGGTAGTCTGAAGGCCGAACAGGCCAGCAGGCTTTTGAAGAAGGGTGGGGAGAGTGCACCAGGGAAGTTATTGGCTGGCTTGTTGGGGGGGTAATATCAGGGAGAAAGGAGGGAAGAGCCTTTGGGGAAGAAGGGAGGGGTGGGAATATGGGGAACAGAGGAAGAATGGGAGAGTGAGGAAGAGGGGAGGGGTGGGATTGTGTCTGCGGAAGAGGGGAGGGGTAGGAGAGTATCCTAGAGAACAGGGTCGATGGTGTCCATAGTGCTGTCCTCGAAAAGGAAAACTCAGGATATGATGATAGGAGGGGACAGTCACAGTCAGAGGGGGGAGAGGAATGCGTTAGGGTGGTAGGTTCAGGGTAAGGGTGTGGTAGGTGATGGTCTGATCACATCAACCTCAGAGGGGAATAAGGCACTTGGCTAGGGCAATGGGAAGAGGCTGGGTCAGGATGGATATGGGGACCATAGTTTGTTTTGGCTCTGAGGGACAGAAAGGCATGTGGATGGTGATGGGGCTGAGTGTAACAGGAAGGTTGGTGTGTGACCTGGGAAGGTTGGTGGTGATAGGGGAAAGTTGGTGCGTGTCACAGGGAAGTTGGTGCGTGACGGGGGGGGAGGGGGTTGATGGGTTATGGGTGATTGGTGTGTGTTGGGGTTGGTGGGTGACAGGGGGGGATTAGTGGATGACAGGGCAGGGTTGGTGGGTGAGAGGGGGAGGTCGGTGGGTGAGAGGGGGAGGTCGGTGGGTGATGGAGGAGGTTGGTGGGTGACGGGAGTTTGGCGGGTGACGGGGAGGTTGGCGGGTGACAGGGGAAGTTGATGGGTGACAGGGAAAGGTTGGTGGGTGACGGGGGAAGGTTGGCAGGTGACAAGGGGGTTGGTAGGTGACAGGAGAGATTGGTGGGTGAGGGTAGAGGCGGTGGAGTGAGTTTGAAAGGTGATGTGCACCATTTTTCCAAACAGCCCACACAATTGGTCACTCAGATCGCTTGAGGTGGAAGGAGGGGGTCTTTTTGGGTGGGTGGAGTTCAAAGTCAGCACAGGTGGCCGGCTAAAGGGACAGCCTGATATTTGCTGGATATTGCTCAGCTATTTCTCCTCTCAATGGTGAAAGTGCATCGCAGCAGGTTTGTTCCTGAGTCATCGATCTCCACATGAAGATCCCAGCAAGGTGTGGAGCTGACATTCACTCTATGCCTTTTACCACCATCTGCAGTCAGAGACAGGAACGAAAGGGAGGGAGGAAGGTTGATGCCTCTGAAAGCCACGGCTAACTGGCAACGCCAAACTTCCATTGTATGAGTTGTCATGGCTGATGAGGGTTCATATGGTTAGTCTTTCTATGCTGCTAGGGCAATGGTTTTGAGGGCAGTGGAGACAAGTGGAAAGGTGTCTGCTTGAAGTTTCTTGTACATGACTCTCTGCACACTGATCAAAGAGCAGTGTCTCCAGAGGCATTTACGTGCATAGAGGAGGAATTGCCATCCCTGGTCCTCCAGGATTTCCTGGGAGAGGTGAGGATGCCATGCCTGGATGAGGGCCAGGTGACGGGTGTAGTACTGGCCCGCTGGCTTTGGGATGGTGGGAAACCTGTGAAGGACATGCTCGCTTAATATTAATGTAGCATTTCAATTTGTTCACAAATTGCTATGGCATCAATGAGACAGGCTGCAGGGAACACTGCCTCTCACCTGGATGAGAAGGATGATCTATCATCATTGGCACAGGGCCAAGAGCAGTAAGACTCTGAACGGCAAGAGGCAGCAGAGCCGATAGGATGGTGAGCATGGGCCACTGCAACAGCAGGCATTGGCACAACTTTGGCTGTATCACTGGCAATGCTCACATGAAGAGATGAATGAGAGGCAGTGCCAGAGGTGCCCTTTGTCTGTCCTTGGATGTGGTTGCTCACATCTGCCAGCTTCTGCAGGACTCTGGAAGAGTGATGCAGAGCTCCTGGCCTGCAATGAATGAATATCTGCTCGATGATTTTAAATATGTCACCAGGAGCTTCAACCAATGAGGTAATGGTGGGACAGACCAACTTACTGCCCACCCCCACCACACGATTTGTCAAGCTCCTCATGGGCAAACAATTAATGAGCTGAAAAGCAGAAGATTGCACATGTTCATCTACTCCACCCCGCTGCGGCAATCATGCCAGCTTTCCCACCCAGACTCAACTTAATCACAAGAATGGAGAATTCCGCCCCCTGCCTTTTGACTTGCTGTCTAGTCTGAAGTTGCAGCCTAGATAATGTTCTGAAGCTCTGGTGCAGTGCTTAAATCCACAGCCTTCTGCCTTGGGCATGAGTGCTCCCACTAAGTCAAGAAACTCGCCAGATATTGCCCTGTACTTCAATATGCTTGGCCTGCAGAGTAAATACTGTAGGTTTCTTTTTGAATTCATGCCTCAATGTTTTTACTAAGTTACAGCTCAGGAGCACTAACCATCTGAATCTCCATGTAGTCTCTATGACCCTGAACAATAAGTGTCACAGTTGATTGACTGCAAAAAGCATTGCATCTGATCTTAATTTTTTCCTCACCTGATATGCTTTCTCGTAGGGATCATTACATAATCACAGAATTCTTACAGTGCAGAAGGAAGCCATTTGGCCCAACAAATCTGCACTGACTCTCCGACAGAGTATCTTACCCAGGCTCCCCCCCCCATATCTTTAACCCTGCACATTTTCCATGGCTACTTCCCCTAACCTGAACATCTTGGGACACTAAGGGGTAACTTAGCATGGCCAATCCATCTAACATTCATATCTATCGACTGTGGGAGAAAACCAGAGCACCTGGAGGAAACCCACATAGATACAGGGAGAATGTGTTTAATTAACCAACCTCAATTGCTGTCTGGAGATGAAAATCCCAAAAATTAATGATCCTCTGAGAAAAGAAATTCACTTCAAAAAGTCGTGAATGTAGCCCAATCCAATCCAGCCTTCCATCCATTGATTCTCTCTACACTTCCCGATGCCTCGGCAAAGCAGCCAGCACAATCAAGGACCCCACACACCCTGGACATTCTCTTTTCCACCTTCTTCCTTCAGGAAAATGATACAAAAGTCTGAGGCCACTTACCAACTGACTCAAGAATAGTTTCTTCCCTGCTGCTGTCAGACTTTTGAATGGACCTACCTTGCATTAGGTTGATTTTCCTTTACACCCCAGCTATGACTGTAATACTACATTCTGCACTCGTTTTCTTCTCTATGATGGTCCATTTTGTCTGTATAGCGCACAAGAAACAATACTTTTCACTGTATGTTAATACATGTGACAATAATAAATCAAATCAAATCCTCATCTCCATCTTAAATGGAAGACTCCATATTTTTAAACTGTGCCCCCTGAGTTTAGATTCTGTCATGAGAGGAAATCTCGTTTCAGCATCCACTCTGTCAATCCCCCTCATAATCTTATATGCTTCAGTTAGATTACCTCGCATGCTAAGCTCCAATGAGTGCAGGTTCAATTACCTTATAAGAAAACTCCTTCATCCCAAGAATCAACCTAGCGAACCTTCTCTAAACTGCTTCCAATGCAAGTATATTCCTCCTAAATAAACCAAAACTACACAGTATCTCTGGCGCAGTCCTACCAATGCCTTGTGCAATTGTAGCAAGATATCCTTACTTTTAATCCTCCATCCCCTTGCAATAAAGGCCAACATTCCATTTGCATTCCTAATTACTTGTTGTACCTACATGCTAATTTTGTATGATTCATGTACAAGGGTACTCAGATCCCTCTGTATCACACCATTCTGTAGTCTCTAAAATAATGTCCTGCTTTTCTATTCTTCCTATGAAAGTGGAAAAACACCTATTTTCCAACATATACTCCACATGTCATATTTTCTCCATTCATTTAATCTATCTATATCCTTTTATGGATTCTTGCAGCAGAATTTATTGAGGCCAGTGGAGGGTCCAACATCCACCACCAAAATGGGCCACACCCCTACCAATCCAATCTCACAGAGCCTCAAGGAAATTAAGTCCCTTAATTGGCAGTGGGAACCTCATGGTTGGGTATCCCGGCTCCATGGGGGACATTTAACTGCAGTACATCCTCCAGTGGGGTGGTAATCCTGATCCCAAGAGCTGCCGGCCAGTTAGAGGCCGACGACTCTCCATTATTGGCTGCCCTATGGGAACAGTGGCTGCTTCTGGTAATTGACTTTGGACCTTTACCAGGGATTCCTGGAGAAAGGTAAATGGCAGAGGTATTGGGGGGGGGCGGGGTCAAGGGGATGGGTCATCGCTGAGAGGGGGGAGTGGGATCATAGGAAAGATAGAGGGGGGTGGTTCTCAGCAGATCCCCCCCCCCCAGTTGCCCAACCAGCCACTCCAATGCTGGGGCCCTCGATCTGGCACCAAGTATCTTTGAACATGACCTCCTCCCCCTCAATTAGGCTGTAAGCAACCAGTCAGGGTTTGCTGAACGATCTCCCCACGTGGTGAGTCCTTCCTCCAACCCCCTGTTGCTAATTAAATGCTAATGGTGGTGGGATTTAGCTTGTAAGTGAGCATTAATTGCTCAATTAAGGCCCCAGTTGGCGTCCAAACTGAAGGCCACTTCAGGCCTTCCTACCCCAAACTTAATCAGGGCTTTGCGATAGGGTCCCCACTTCGGAACTTGCTTCTGGGTTGGCATTAAATTTTGCCGTGTTTCATCCTCACTATTTGCTTTCCTATCTATCTTTGTATCTTCAGCACGTTTGACCAAAATATAGCCAGTCCCTTCATCCAAGTCATTAATATAATGTAAATAGTTGAAACCGCAGTGCTGATCCTTGTGGCACTCCATTGGTTACAGATTGCCAGTCTGAAAATGACTCATCTGTCCCGAATCTCTGTTTGCTGTTAGTTAGCCACTCTTCCATTCACACTAATATTTCACCCCAACACCATGCACTCTTATCTCACTCAGTAACTTTTATGTGGTATCTTATCAAATGCCTTTTGGAAATTCAAATATATTACATTGACTGAGGTCCCTTTATCCATCCTGCTTTGAACACTGTCAAATTCATTAATGAATTTGTCAAACACGATTTCTCTTTCATAAAGATATGATGACTCTGCTGTGTTTGCAGTAAGGTTTTCCAAATGTCCAAGTACTGTTTGCTTAACAATGGAACCGATATTTTCCCAATGACCTTAGGTTAACAGGCTTATTGTTTTCTACTTTTTGTTTCCCTCCTTTTTTTTATCAGAGGTGTTACGTTTGTGGCTTTCCAAACTGTTATGATTGTTCCAGAATCTAGCAATATTGTAAATGCTGAATTCAGGTTCTCGATCTGCCATTCTTAGATTTGAATTCACATTCTTTGTATTATTAGTCTGCCTGTAAAACATGAGTGCAGTAACATAGCCACTGCCCTGCCATATCCTCAGTGGGGAGTTTATCATGATGGGCAGAATGGCCTCCACAGATACAGCTCCTTCACTGCGGAGCTGTTTTCTTCTATTCACTTACCTGAAGATAAGCTCCCTCAATTATAAAAACAACTGCTTCCTCTACAGGGGCCTGTGGGAAAGAGCTGTCTGCCAATTTGCCTGTCTGCATCCAAGCTCTCTTCCCCCTTTGTCCTCTTAGTGGGAGGGAATGGCCTTCAGCTCTTCTGAAGCAAAACAGCGAAATAACAGAAAAAAAATTCTAGGCTGCCAAATAAAATGTGCAGCCTGCGCTGTTCCTGGGCAGTGATCAGGGTGGCGTGATTAGGAGTTTAATCAGATCCTCAAGGACGTTCTTTAGCTATCAGTAATCGCTAACAGATAGTATTTTAAAGGACACTACTACTATTGGGAATATTTGACAGCCTTTCTTTTACCTTTAACCTAGACCCAGTCCAAGAGAGGGACCAGAGTGATTAGCTAACCAGTTCTGGACTGAATAGTCCTGTCTGTCTCCTATTTTTGTTCATTGAGAAACCAAACAAGAGTATTTCTGCTTTTAAATGAGTGCATTTTTAAATGTTCAAGAGTAACTCATTCCCTTTTGTCCAATATCAAGGTGGGTATATGTGGTTAAGATACAGATCTCCCATGATCTAACTGAATGACAGAAGAATCTTGAGGGGCTGAATGGTCACCCCGATCTGATTTGTGTCTGTTATGTTTGTTAGCTATATATTTACAGAAAGTAACATTGAAATGCTGCATATGCCTCTTACAATACCAAACCGGACTTAAGCACACAATGGGACTGAACCAACTGTCTTACCCTCTTAAGTTTAAAGTTTATTTATTAGTGTCACAAGTATGCTTACATGAACACTGCAATGAAGTTACGTGAAAAATCCCCGAGTTGCCACACTCCAGCGCCCGTTCGGGTACGCTGAAGAATAATTTAGCATGGCCAGTGCACCTAACCAGCGTGTTTTTTGGATTGTGGGAGCAAACCCTTGGGGAGACAGTGCAGACTCTGCACAGACATTGACCCAAGCTGGGAATCGAACCCGGGTCCCTGACGCTGTGAAGCAGCAGTGCAAGCCACTGTGCCAACATGCAGAGAGTTGAATGATTTTCCCACTTCATTCAAAATTGTTTGGCTAGGACTTGGATCAGACACAAATCAGATCAGATCACAAATCAAATCAGATTCAGCCCCTCAAGATTCTTCTGTCATTCAGTTAGATCATGGGAGCTCTGTATCTTAACCACATCTACCCACCTTGATTCAGTAACCCTTACCTCTCAAAAATCTATCAATCTAGATTTGCAACTTAGTTGGGAGCAATTCTGTATGTGTGGCATTTTGTGAATGTAGAGCAGATGTTAGGCTGGAACTGAATTATTTTTGTAACTTTGCCAGAGCGTAGAGACATTAAAAGGGCATCTCACAGCAGTGAGTACCGTAATCAGAGCTGTTCCATAAACACGGCGAGCTAGGGGAATGGTCGTGATGTTTTTCTTTCATAAGTAAGGAAGGATACTTCAATCACAGAGTGGCCTCTTACTTCTAAAATCATATCCTTGAATCTTAACTAGAAGCTCACTTGATATGAGTCTCAGTGTTGTCTTGTCTCTTGAAGTGGCTTATCTCAGCTGGATAAGACAGTCTACGTGTAGATTCATAGCTGGCTGACCATTTGGCTTCCTGCAAACTGATCGTATACTGTAGACTAATATGCTTGTCGAAATCATATGTCTCAGCCGGGTGAGTTTTCTTTACTCTCAATGAGACTATTATCTGTCGTGACACAGAGAAGGAAGGCTATTCTGTCTGACGAGGGTGGGACAGGAGCCACAGTAAGGGCCGTTCCATCAATGACTTGACAGATGAGGTTATCACCCTGTGTGCATTAAGCCATACAGGATTGAAGATCCTACCACCAATTCTGAGCATCACCCAGTATAGAAGTTTGGATGTGATAGCTGCCTGCAGCACCCCTGCTCTGTGGAATGTAAGGAAATCAGATTGTATCTAATTACCATCCAGTCAGTCACCTTACTGAGGGTGTATCCGTGTGTGTACTGCAGAATAGCACAGAATCGGGTCTGACTACGAGACTTTATGCTTCAAAGTTAGCTAACATTCACACACCTAGGCTGACCCATAGCTACCTGGCAAAATGTCGATGGGCTTGGTGGAACTGTCGCTCAGCAAGAGTCAGTGCCTCAAGCGGTGTATAAGAAAGAAAGAAAGAATATTTATATTTATATAGTGCCTTTCACAACCTCAGCATGCCCGAAAGTGACTTGAAACCAGTGAAGTACTTTTGAAGTCTAGTGGCTGTAGTTATGGAGATGATGCCACATCCCATTTGGGTGCAGCAAGTTCTCAGAAAACAGCAATCCAATTTTAGGTATAGGTTGAGGGTTAAGTATTATGCAGAACACCAAAGCGACCTCCTCCCTGCGCTTCTTCAAAGTAATGCTGTAGGAACTTTTATGGCTACTTGTTAGAGCAGACGTAGTCTCACTTTAGCATTCCATCCAAAAATACAGCATTCCCTTATTACTGTACTTGAACACCAGCATAGTTTGTGTCAATGTTTCTGGAATAATACTTGAATCCACAACAGCCTCCTTTTTGGTTCCTTATCGGCCACACGTTTTCAGATCTAAATGTTCTACAAAATACTTTTATGTTAGTTACTAATCTGTTCTCATACTCTTTGCCCCTCTTATTTTTTAGATCACTCTGTTTTTTGTATTCAACATGGTTCCCCAATGTACTATCAACCTTACATTTGCTTGAAGCAGCAAAGTAAGGAAGATGTGTCATTTCCCTTAAAGGTCTGTGGTATCTGTAGTTTTAAGAATGTTTGAAAAGGATTTTTTATGAGTTTTGTATCAATTGTAAAGGAATCAATTGCAGTTACCTGGATAATATGAGATACTGGTCCACATGGTCCTGACCTGGAAGCAGTACCAACAGGAAGGAAGTTAAGAAAGATGCAGTGTGGCTGGCAGACCTGAAAGGAGAGCTACAAGCAGAGGAGTTGGAGGGTGAAGGCAAGCAGTGCATAGATGCAGACATGAAGAGAAAGCAGATAGAGACAGAAAGAGGAACACAGAGAATTCTTGTGAACAGAAGAATCAAATCACTCTCAGGAAGACATCAGTTTTTCTGGTAGGCAGAAAAGAAGGCAGAGGCCCTTCGAGGCAATGTGCATGCTGACCAAAAAGGTCTAAAGCCTGGAAAGCTGTGTGAATAGCTTGGAGATGATAAAGTGGCCAGATCGTGAACTGAGGTGTTATTGGTGGGTCAGTTGAAAGGAACTCTAATACACTACACCATTAGAACTATGTGACCTGAGGGAATGAAGGTTCATAACAATGTGTCTTGTTGAAAATTGAATTTGCAAACTGTTTTCGGCTAAGACTCCTGACCTGCCCTGCATGAATAAAGAACGGCATATTGTCCAACTGTGTAACCATGTAGTGCCACATTTGTGGGCAGTGAAGGGAATGCTTATTCAAAATGAAATGCACCTTTTTATTGATCCTTTGCCTGCTAATTCATATGTAAATTACATTGATTCTGATTCGCATTCAAGTCAAAGCTACAAGAAGTGGAATCTTGTTGTTAATCTCTTCATTTGGGGATTGTTAAGTAAATTGGTTATTTTGGCTCATTGTTTCCCATGCAGGTTATACAGTTGCCTGTTTCTGTTAATTCTAAAACCTGTACCTTTAGTCATCCTGGGAACACTAGCTACGGATGCCCATTCATTCCCTTCATGGGAATGTCTTTACTCTGTAGCTTTTTCAGCCAGTTGTTTCTTATTGCCACTATATCAGTCCCATGAATGCAGTTATGTTAATGCACCTCATTCTCCTCTCAATCTGTGCATGGCACTGGGAGTAATTCAGGAATTACTATCTTTTGAGGTCCTCTTTTAATTCCCTTACTATCTCCTGAAACTGGCTGCATAACTCAAATCCTTTTCCTTTCTATTTCAATGGATCCCAAATGGACAAGACATCTGGCTGTTACCTATTCCCCACACACAAAGTGTTCTGCATCCTCCCAGATGTAGTCATTCATACTGACACCAGGGAGGCAAACCACCATACAGATGGCTGCTAAAATACCTTTCGCTCCCTGACTGTTGGAATCCCCTGTAACCACCACATTTTTCTGCTTCACTGTGCCCCTCTGTGTAGTAGTTTTCTCTACGGTGCCACAGATATGCTTTAGATTGTGCTCAAAGGCCACTGAACCATGGTCAGCTCAGAAAACTAGCAAATCAAAGTCATGTCTGGTCTTTTGGTTTCCTCCATCTAAAACCTTGCAGTTTTGAAAGAATGAATCCCCACGGATGAGCTCTGGGATGACTCGGTAAGATAACCTTGGGAGCGGAATTCCTGATCACAGGTCATTATTTTTAGCAATTGAAACGAGCTGCTAACATGAAGCGATGGACATGCATGGCTGGGTAAACAATGGACCATAATCCAAACAGCACCTTCAATACTCACTTCATTTCCAGAACGCCAAAGGTTCAGTTGGATTGGATACAGACAGACTATTGAGAGTGTTTCGTGCACTAACCCACTTAGTGCAGTACACAGAATTATAATGACCTTCTGCACTGCACGGTAAACTGTGCCCTTTCCCAGCTAGCAAGGGGAGAGCTGCAACAGTCATATGCAAATATTGCACATGTCTTTTGTGATGTGATTTATATGGGCAACCTTGCTACATAACAAGGAGCCAAGAACAGGCTGGTTCTAAAACTAGCTAAAGCAGCTAATAGATAACATTGAAAATAAGAATATGAACTCTTGATGGCCTAGTGCAGGTAGAACCTAGTCAATAATACTGAAATAATAAGGCCACAGGTCCTACGTTTGATTTCCTATCTATGCTGAGTTGGCTGACAGCCAGACTAATTTTGGGATGTGCAATTGGCATCATTGGTCCATGGCCAAGTTTTCTTCCCCTAATTCCTTCCCAGTGACTTCTGATTGGAAAGAGCACAGTGGCAGGCATTGAGTGAGATTAAAATGGTTTTACAGTCTGTATTCCAAGATAAAATAGGCTGGTGAACCTCACCCTCTGGTCTCAAAAAACAATGACCATGAGGTTCCGGAAGGCATCTGGAAACCAGAGAGGCTACCCTGGAGCCAGCAACTTGAGGAGTGATGGAGAGGAGATGAGAAAAAAACCTATTTTTTAGGAATATATGAAGAAATCTGGTGAGAAGCCTAAATAATCAGTCACTCACTGCCTGTATGTTAAATAGGTTAATGTATTTTTTAAGCTTAAGTTTATTTATTATTGTCACCAGTAGGCTTACATTAACACTGCAACAAAGTTACCGTGAAAATCCCCTAGTCGCCACACTTCGAGTTCGGGTACACTGAGGGAGAATTTAGCATGGCCGATGCTCCTAACCAGCATGTCTTTCAGACTGTGGGAGGAAACCAGAGCACCCAGAGGAAACCCACACAGACACAGGGAGAACATGCAGACTCTGCATGCACAATGACCAAGTCAGGAATCAAACCTGAGTCCCTGGCATTGTGAGGCGACATAATGGATTTTCCAAGGTACATCTGCAGGGTTATGGGGATAGAGTGGGGAGAGAAAGTTGGTGCAGACTCAATGGGCTGAATGGCATCCTACTGCACTGTACAGATTCTATGATTAGATGGCAGTAAGAGTATTGATGGGCCTGGTGGACTTTTCTGTCGATAAAGTATCCATCCAATGGAGTGTGAACAATGTCTCACTCTCAGATAGGAGGAGAAGTATAATGGGAAAGAGGCTGGGCATGATGCAAATGAGTACTAGCTGGGCATAACCAGGCCAACCAGGGAGTAGAAGAGTGTATAATCTAGATCAAACAAGGTCCAGGACAGACAGGGTATCGGAAATGGGACTAGCCCAAGTCAGAAAGGGTTTTATGTCAAAGTAACTTAATTTATCATGATTTTACCATGGGAGATTGTTTCCAAATGTCACACAATATTCATTAAACGTCATTGCTTTGGATGAAAACACTGGTTCTAATTTTTATTGAATTTTTATTGTTATTAATTTTTGTTTGGAAGCCAGGAATATTTTCCATTAGAAGGGAGACACATATGTTGGCTCTGCTTTTGTAGATTTGGGTAGGATAGATGGCGCTAACATTATATTTATGCTTATTTATTAGTGTCACAAGTCGGCTTACGTTAACACTGCACTGTGAAAATTCTCTAGTTGTCACACTCCAGCGCCTGCCAGCAATATTTGAGAAATCAAATGAAATGATAGTCATGTGGATTCTATAATGGGTGGGCATTCAGTTGTGCCAGATTACCACCCATTCAGTTTAATTGCTCTATGCCAGTGTTTATGCCCCACACAGTCTACCTCCCAATCTATTTAATCTTATCCCATCAGCATATCCTGCTAATCCCTTCTTCTTCATATTACTATCCAATTTTCTTTTAAATGTACCCATGTTATTCCCTTGTGGTAAAGAGTTCCACATTTTCACCACCCTCTGGGTAAAGACTTCTACTCTGAATTCTTTATTTTAGTGACTATCCCTCCATGAGTGGTAACAGCTCTTTCATAAACTTAAAGACCTCTGTTAGGTCACCCCCAACCTGTTCTTTTCTAGAGAAAAGAGCCCACTCTGTTTGGTCTACCCTTAGAGATTCGGCCTTTTAGTTGCAGGATCATTCTTGTAAATCCTTCTTGAACCTACTGCAGCAGCTGTCTACCAGTTTTTAATAATATGGAAACTGGGATTGTGCACAGCACTGTAAGTATGATCTAAACAAGATTCTATGCAAGTTTAACACACCCTCCCTACCTTTCAATTCTATTTGTATAGAAGTGGAGTCCAGCACTTTGTGTGTTTTTTGACCTTGTTAACCTGCATTGCAGTTTTAATGATTTGTGAATCTGAAGTCAAAGGGAAACATCTGTAAGCCGCACATAAACATTTCCCAGCGTCTGGAAAGATTGCACAGCCTGAGGCCTAGGGGCAGAGGAGCTCCCATGTGGATATATGGCATTTCTGAGTTCACTTTTCTTCAGAGTAGCGACACTTTCTGGTTCTAATACTGAATACTACTTGAGCTAGAAATAGAGAGGTGGATGAAAGAGCTTTGTATATTCTCTGAAGAAAGTTTTTGTTTGAATCATTTTGTTACTTCAACAGCATTCTTATGCGTAGTCCTACCTCCGAATCAGGAAATTCAGTTAAAGGTGACTTCCAACTTCAGAAAACCTGACAATTCAAGAATGATCTTGGCATGTGAAACCCGTATTCTCCCCACAGACAGAATGTATACCTGCCATTCCTTCACTCACACTGAAGGAAACAGGAATAAGAAAGCATCGTGATTTTCGTAACATAGAAACAAGAAGCAGGAGTGGGCCATTTGTCCCTTCGAGCCTGCTGTGCCATTCATTATGATCATGGCTGATCATCAGATTCAATATCCTGATTCCCTCCTCCTCCTCCTCCTCTCCACCACCTCCACCGCTCTCTCCCCCCCCCCCCCCCCCCCCTTTGATCTCTGTAGTCCCAAGAGCTATGTCTAATTTCTTCTTGAAATCAGACAACGTTTTGGCCTCAACTACTTTCTGTGAATTCCACACGTTCACCACTCTCTAACCACCGTCCATTATCAAAGCACTTTACAGCCAATTAAGTACTTTTTGAAATGTAATCGCTGTTGCGGTGTAGAAAACATAGCAGCTAGTTTATACACAGCATAATCCCTTAAACAGCAATGAAATAATGACCATAAGTATTGTGATGTTGATTGAGGGATGAACATTGGTCAGTGTGCCCTGGATAACTGCCCTGCTCTTCTTTGAGGCCAAAGGGGAAGTCCAAATTTGGAAAATTGTGGTGTGTTTTTTCAAAAACCCAGCGGCAAGCATCATGGAACATTTGAGTTTTATTTGCATAACTAGTAATGACACATTCTGGTTCACTTTAAGCTTGGATGCTTTTTAAAGTGACATTCCATCACTGCCCCAAAGTTAACAATTGTTTTTACCCAATCCTCCTGATATCCTAGTTTACAAAAGCTCTCTATCTCTCCAGACACAATTTGCACAGATAGAATTATAGAATCCCTACAGTGTAGAAAGAGGCAATTTGACCCATCGTGTCTGCACCGACAACAATCCCTATTCCCGTAACCCCACACATTTACCCTGACACTAAGGTGCAATTTAGCATGGCCAGTTAACCTAACCTGCACATCTTTGGACTGTGGGAGGAAACTGGAGCACCTGGAGGAAACCCATGCAGACACATGGAAAATGTGCAAACTCCATACAGTGACCAAGGCTGGAATTGAACCCAGGGGTCCCTGGCTGCGAGGCAGCAGCGCTAACTATGGTGTCACCGTGCTGCCCTTTTAATTCCCCATGTTTTCACATATACACACACTGCTCCCAGCTTCCCAGTTCATATAGGCAAATCTCTATCCCTCCTCACTCAGTTTAACCTGGCATACTCTCTCTCTTCAGCTCAGTTTACTTGGCAGTTTTCTTCCACTTTTCCTACCATCGAAGCTGGTTCTGATCCCTCAACCCCAAGATTTCATGGCGGCACTCTTTGCCTCAACCTCTGACCCATAGTCAATGCTCCCTCGCAGCTCCCTCTGTATTAATACTAGTACTTTCCTTCACTCCTCACCCACCCCAATCCAAATGTCTGTCTCAGATTCGCCACCACCTTCTCAAGGACAATTTGGGTTGCACACGAAATGCTGACGCCCACATCCTGTGAAAGAAAATACAATTTCTTCACCCAGAGATTCTAGAAATCTAGTCACCACACCCCAGCGCCTGTTGGGGTAAACTGAGGGAGAATTCAGCATGCCCAATGTGTCTAACCAGCATGTTTTTCATACTGTGGGAGGAAACTGGAGCACCCGAAAGAAATCCATGCAGACACGGGGAGAATGTTCAGACTCTGCACACACAGTGATCCAAGCCGGGAATTGAATTCGGGTCTCTGGCACTGGTAGCAGTGCTAACTACTGTGCCACCATACCGCCCTGAGCAGCAACCGTCTGTACCAAGCAGACTTTTGATTCATAACATACTGTCCCTCAGACATTTGAACACGTTGGGCGGGATCTTCTGGCCTCGCTCACCCTGAAACTGGAAAATCCCACCCGAGATTAACAGACCTTTCCGTGGTCTGCCCTCGCCTGCTCTGATTCCTGTGGCGGGTGGGATGGTAAAATCCCGGCCATTGTTTATAGTTCGCTCTCTGGCTGGAATAGGGAAATGGAAAACAATTCATCATTACTGCGTGCTATTGTGTAGTTGGAAGGATTAATACATGGTGTCAGAAAGCCCTGCTGTTGTCACCTTTTGGATTCATTAAGCATTAACTTGGGTGTGTTAGACATGTTTGACAAAGCTACAATTCAAGATTAACTCTTCCACCACTTTCTTTCAACCCCCTCCCTTAGCTGCTTCAAGATGAATCATTGGGGACCAGTTTCTGTGCAGTGTGCTCAGTCAATTCTAAATAAAAGGAATTGTTACCAGTGTGGTCATATGTTGATAGTCCATGTTATATACCTTAGATACCGAGCAGAAAGAGGTCATTTTGACCCATTGTGCCTTTATAACATTAGTCCCACTCCCTTTTTCCTCAAGCCCAGCAGATATTTTCCTTCAAGTATTTATCCATTTCCCATGAAAGTTATTATTAAATTTGCTTCCACAACTCTCTCAGGTGGTATACTCCAGATCACAACTTACTGGGAAAACAGAAATGATTCCTCACCTCACTTCTGGTTTTTTGCACGTTATTTTCTATCTGTGTCCTCTGGTTACCAATTCTTCGATAATCTGCCAACACCATTTAACATCTCTTTCAAATCTCCCCTTAGTCATTTCTGCTCTAATGAAAACAATCCCGGATTCTCTCGCCTCTCCCACGTAACAACAAGTCCCAACCTCAGTACCGTCCTAATAAATCTCCTTCAAGACCATAACATCTTCCCAAAGGGTAGTGTCCTGAATTGGACACCATTATCCGGCCGAGGCCAAATCTTTAAAGGGTATAGTGAAACTTTCTTACTTTTGTACCTATGATTCTGAGCCAAGGATTACCAAGGCCTTTTTAAAGAATTGTGCATGTACATCCTCCAGGTGCTTTGCTTTTGTGCCCACTCAAACATTGTACAGTTTGCTGGATAGGCATACAATTAGGTTTCCAGCAACAATAAATCCTGGATAGTCCTGGATTGTAAAGAAAGAATTTTCTCGCACCTTTCCTGACCTCAGATGTCCCAAAACAGTTTGCAACAATGAAACCTGTGAGGTGCTGTCTCTGCTATAATGTAGAAGGATGCAGCAGCCAAATGGCACACAGCATGCTCACTGTAACTTAGCATAGGCAGTGGATTGAAACTCTGAGCTTTCTGCAGTCAGTGCTCCTACTGAGTGTTCCATTTAACCACCAGGCTGTTAGATTTTACAGCCTATGCTCCAGTAAGATAGAGTTATTGCTTACAGCAATAAATAGTTATTAACAATAAATAGTTATTGCTGTGGCAAACTCATCGACTGGGATATTTTTCCCGCTAGGCCAGAATTCATTTTTTTTGTCTCTCCTGAAACATAATATCAGAGGAGAAATGCAGGCAACCCTCTGATAGATAACAAGCAGTATATCTCTTGGCCAGCCGCTGGCGTGGAAGTCAATTACATGGTGATGTCTATCATTGCTCTAGAACTGTCACTGCGTTGGATAATCCGCCTTTTGACCGCTGTGCCTGGAAGTGTCTGAAATGAGTCTCTGACAAGAGTGGTTTCCAACAAAGAGGTCCATTGTTCTGTGTTTCAAGTAACCACTGTGCCTCCTGATGTAGAGACATCATTAATTAAGGTTCCTAAGATTTGAAAGAAATTTTCATTGTCAACAAATCAAACTTCAGAATTTAAGCCATCATTCTGCTACTCTTCTGACCTTGTCTCATTTGCATTTTGGCAGCTTCTAGCCAAACCATCTCTTTCTATGACTGATATTGTTGAGGGGATAAATGTTGACCAGTTTATCAGGGAGGTTTCTGCTGCTCTACCGCAAAACAGGGCAGCTGCCTGAGGTCTTGTCTTACTGTTTCATCTGAAAGGCAGTACCTCAAACATAGCAGCATTCCCTCGGCACTGCACTGAAGAGTCAGCCTAGCCTGTTGTGCTCAAGTCTCCAGGTGGCATTCGAACCTGCAGCCTTCCAACTCAGAGGCAGGAGCGCTACCCACCAAGCAGCCTGTTTACACTTGGAGACATCCTCCTGTAAGTGAGGAACATCATGAAATATGAGTTGTTGCACCTCAACCATCACCCTGGTTGATTTATTAGCCACAAATAAGCTTACATTAACACACAGTGAAATTACTGTGAAAATCCCCCAGTCGCCACACTCCAGCGCCAGTTTGGGAACAATGAGAGAGAATTTAGTATGGCCAATGCATCTAACCTAGTTATAACCTAGTACAGAGTGTGGGTTGAATCTGTGAGTTTGCTGCTGTAGAGCTCTTGCTGAATGGTTAAGTTATCCAGCAAGCTATCAGAAGAATTTTGCAGCTTGTGTTCAAGTAAGATACAGCTGTAGCTTATAGCAATAGTTATTGCTGAGGGTACACTCATTGATTGGGATACTTTTCCCACCAGGCTTATCATTTTTGGTCCCTCCTGAAACGTAACACCAGAGGAGAAATGCAGGAAACCTTCTGCTCAGTAACAACCAGTATATCTCCTGGCCAGTGGAAATCAATTACATGGTAATGTCTATCATCGCTCCAGAACTGTCACTGCTCTGGGTAATCCACTTTTTGACCGCTGTGCCTGGGAGTGTCTGAAATGGGCCCCAGACAAGAGCCTGATTTCTAACAAGGAGTTCCATTGTTCTGTTTTTCAAGTAACCACTGTTTCCCCTGCTGTAGAGACATCATTAATTAAGGTTCCTAAGATTTGGAAGAAATTTTTATTGTCAGCAAATCAAACTTCAGAATTCAAGCCATCGTTCTGCCACTTTTCTGACCTTGTCTGATTTGTGCCTTGGCAGAATCTGAGGGGAGATACTTGGCACCACATCACTTCCCTGTAAGTGAATTAAATTCAAAACCACCCCAGCAATTTGCAATCGTGGGAATGGAAACTCAGTGGACACACAGTTTCGAGCATCAAGACTGAACATTATTCCCAAGTATCTTTATCAGAAATGTAACTTGAAAGGCTAGGTTATTGGTAAAGCCAGTGTATAATACAAGCCGTTAGAAGGTATTTAGTCAGTTACCACTAAGTATTGTGCTGGCTGACCTTACCTGGGATAGAACTGAATAAGTGTTGCTGAGGAGAGGATGTGTTGTTGAAGCTTTTCATCCTGCACTCATCAGGACAAATGCAAGAATGTCAATTTTCTAATGTTCAGTTTCTTGTCAAACTATATGGTTGATGTCTCCAGTTTGGTCCTTGTTCTACCTTTGTCTCAAGTGTACAACAGTCACATACATGGTATTTACAGAACTGAATACTGTTGGCATGGTACCAAAGTTTTTTATCCTGCAGTCATCAACACAGTCACAAAAATGCCAACTTTAAGAGATGTTATAATTGATTGTTATTTCTTGGAAGGGGGTTCCCAGTCCCAATCATCATCCATGATTCCTATTACATAGTGTGTATGTATGTATGTATGGGTGAGAATAGGATCAAGCTCAGTCAGGATGCTCTTTGTAATTAAATCCTGCCAACTCACATGAAAAATGGCTATTTGGCCAGAGGCTGGATGGCTCCTGATAGCACAAACACACACTTGTAATTATATTTCACCTTTTCAAGTATTCAGCCCAAAATGGATAAGAAGCCAAAGAAGGAAGTATTAGTTGGGGTTAAAGATTTAAAGGAGGAGATAAAAGTGAAGAAAGGTAAGACAGAGAAATTGCAAGAGACCAGAGAACTATAGACATGATAGTCAACTGTCTGTGGTGGGAACATTATTGGAATCTATAATCCAGGATAGAGTGACTGAGCACTTGGAGAAAAGTGAGTTGATTAGAGAGAATCAATCTGGATTTCTAAATGCCAGCTGTTATCTAAAAGACATGAATGAATTAGTTTGAGGAAATAACTGCAGTGAACAGGGGAACGTCAATGTGTGTAGTTTATATACACTTCCAGAAAGCTATCAAAGCTCCAGAAAGCTTCCAGAAACAGGAAGAACCTGTTAACTAAAATCAAAGCTCATGAGATGAAAGAATAACAGAGTGATTAAGGAGACAGAATGGGGATAGTGGGTATCAGATTGGATGGAAGT